>NC_133758.1:6521388-7166666 GCF_036562045.2 Rhinolophus sinicus | reverse complement strand
CCATTATTCATGGTGAGACTGTATTAATGTATGTGAAGCTCTATGGTAAGCATTTTATTTGTGTTCTCTTATTTCATTTGCATAACATCCCTGTAGGCTTGTACTAGTATTACCTCACTTTGTAGCCTTGATAAATAAGACAGAGAAAGGTTAGATAACCTGAAAAGATCGTAAAGTAGCAAGAGATGGATCTGTATGGAACTCACCTCTGTCTCCAAAATTCTCTGCTTTTAAACACAGTGCCTAGAATTACATACAACCAAGAGACTGGGACAGGACACCACACACCTGAACTTCAGGTCTGCTTTGCTTTTCTCTCCCTCCCTCCCTCCCTCCCTCCCTCCCTCCCTCCCTCCCTCCCTCCCTCCCTCCTTTCCTTCCTTCCTTCCTTCCTTCCTTCCTTCCTTCCTTCCTTCCTTCCTTCCTTCCTTCCTTCCTTCCTTCCTTCCTTCCTTCCTTCCTTCCTTCCTTCCTTCCTTCCTCCTTCCTTCCTTCCTTCCTTCCTTCCTTCCTTCCTTCCTTCCTTCCTTCCTTCCTTCCTTCCTTCCTTCCTTCCTTCCTTCCTTCCTTCCTTCCTTCCTTCCTTCCTGGCTGTAAATTAACTTTATTCAGAAAATAAAATTGTTAAACTGACATTTTAACCCCCCCTCCCGCAAAATATTAGGGTCTTATGAGTAATTTTCTCCACCTAATTAAAATGAAAATCCAGTTCCTCTTGGGAAAAAACAACACAAAACATTGATCATCAAGAAACGGGCATTAAAATAATGTAAGTTCGGTGAACATAAATGGCTATTACTCAATGCATCCAGTCTCCGTTTATGTTTTATTTTCATAGTGCCTCTTTTGGCTTATTTCAAGGTTAGATTTCTTTGTTTTCATGATCTAATTTGAATTCAAATATTTTGCTTAGATGGAACAGTTACAGAGTGTGGGAGTGTTTGCAGATAAAATAATTATCACTAGGCAATAGGCTATATGGTAAGAAATAGGAGATGCTCTGTAGAAATGAATCTGATGCAAAGTTTCTGGTCATCCTTTCCACCAGGTGACCAATGAATGACGCAGTGTTTCAGATAAGTAGGACAGCTTCTTGTAAACACACACACACACACACACACACAGCAGATTCAAAAGAGAAAATATAACAAATGTATCTCAAATAAATCGATTTAGTGATTAATAAGCATATTATCAGATGCTTTTAGGAATCTTTAACATCCTTCTTTGCTTTAGAATGCTAGCTTTATTAGGAATTAATATCAAAACATCAGGCAGATACTGCCATCAACAACAATAAAGCTGGTATGGCTTTCAGTTAAACATCCATTATTTGCTTCATTAACTATATTTCATTGTATTCTCAGATTTTCAAAGTATGTCTCTGAGCACATCTCATAATATTGGAAGGATAATACAGACAAATTTCTTTCATAGAAAGCATAATTTCCATGCATTTTAAGAATGATGATTCATTTTTAATAACTTTATGTGTATTGGTCAAGTGCAATTTCAAATGTATCCCCCTATTGTTTACGTACTCAACACATCTGAGTATCATCTATGTCAGGGGTGTCCAAACTGCGGGCCAACTGCAGCCCGCAATCCATTGTTAATTGGCCCACAGCAAATTCCAAAAATATATTTAGTTTACGTAAATAAACCAGGTAGCGCAATACGTACTTCACCTCGAGTGAGTGGCCCGGCTGTTTCGGCTGTTTGTGTATTTTACCGCATATGGCCCTTGGTGAAAACCGTTGAAAAAAGTTTGGACACGCCTGGTGTATGTCATCGTCAGTGATGCCAAGTTCACTGCCAGAGCGTGCGAGCCATCGCGAGGCAAGTGTGAGAGAAAGTGATCTGAGGAAAGAATGAGATTCTACAATTCCAGCTCCAGGACTATGATAAGTAAATAAAATTAGACATTTGTGTTTATCTATTTTCCACACCAAAATTCTCTTTCAGTTTTGTAATAAAATATAAATAAATCAGCCATTCTTGTACCATTCCAAGGCAAAACAAATATGCAAACAAAGAAAGAAAACAGAAACCACTCTGGTACAGAAAGCATTTTTATGCCATTTTCCATGGAAAGATGGAGAATATTTTGTGAGTTTAGGCTACGGAATGAATGCTAGTTAGAAAATAATCCCTCCATATTAATGGGACAGTTTTTAATGCAATGATTTTCTTTTCATTTTGATAAAGGCAATTGCCGTTAAAACACACACACACACACACACACACACATTTTAAAAACAATATAACAACATTATAATATATTTGATTATTTGTCTCTTTTACTAAAATGTTAACTCAATTTAAGCATTTACAGAGCAGTTTGTTTAAATTCACTCTTTAAATATAGTTTTAAAAAGAGGGGTAAGCGTGAACATAGAAATAATGTTCTTGGGGAGATAACAAATCTTGGGAAGAAATGAATGGCAATTTTAACTCTAAGAACAAATCCCTGAGATATCCATGTTCACATAGTGTTACTTTTTCACCTTTGTAATATTCATTAGATTTGTGTTTTCCTATTTATTATATACACAGTTTTCCAAAGTTGTTTTCTATGTTGGGACTATCTCAATAATATAATTCTTCATTATTTACCCATGGATTTTATTCCTAGATGCACCTGAGGGTTAATCTGATCAGTTTTAAGCTCATTTGTTAGGAATATGGCAGGGAGCTGGCAGGTAAAAATCTTAAATTGCTAAGGTAATGCCCGTCCTTGGTCTTTCAAGGTTCATAGTTTTCAAAGGAAGCTAATACCAAGAGTGATAGGAACGCAGCTTTCAAATCACCTGACTTAGTATTTATGAAGAAGACAGATTTACATTATATGAGCAGACTTTCCTTATTTTCACTACAATAAGTCCTTGGAAAGTGTGATGGATGTTTTTTAAACACCTTCCACTAAGTTTGAATGAATGCCTCCCCTCAATATGTTTACTTCAGAGAGCAGACACATCCGGTATGCAGAGTCCTTGCATAGCCTCACTGCCTGATTCTGTGTAGGATTCGGACGTCCAGCTGTTATCAGCTATCTGCGTGACTATCTGCGAAACCATCTCCATCGGCTGTAGTTTCTCATTAGTAAAAGGAGCGGAAAGGATGATATCTGAAAGTCACTTCCAGTTCGCAAACATTTTGCGACTTTTAACTGGAATGGTGTGAATATCAGAAACTTCTTTTTCCAACTCTGGCAAACTTTATCCTATTTATGACTGTGTGTTGAATTGAATAAAGAAAACCAGGAAAGATTTATGTCAAAGACAGACACAACGACCTCTCCTTTGCTTTGATGTTATTGGGTGGCGATAAAGGAAGGTAGAAATACATCTCAGGCGTTTAACCAATTCCTTGATTTCTCTTTCATTGTCTCTGTGAGTCGCTGCCCAGATTCGGTCTGAAGCAAAAACTACCATGTTTCCCCAAAAATAAAACTGGGTCTTATATTAATTTTTGCTCCAAAAGACGCATTAGGACTTATGTTCAGGGGATGCCGTCCTGAAAAATCAAGCTAGGGCGTCTTTTCTTTTCCGTTTAGGTCTTCTTTTTGGGGAAACACGGTAGTCACAGTGTAACACACATTGTAGCACACGCAGATGTTAGAAGATATAAAACAAATACACTGAGTACCGATGGATGAAAATATACGTAGCTCACTGTTTCCTTTATAGATTCAATAGGATGAATTTAGTTGAAAGACATGAAGAAAAGAAAGATTTCAGTTTGGGGTAAACAAATCTGTGTCCTTTTACAATAAGCACCTGAATTTGAGATGAATACTTTATGTAACTATTTATATATTTCAGCAATCAAACTAACACAGTTCTTTGTAATTTTCATTTGACATTGTGCAAAAGCCTAAATTCTACCTCTAAGTATTATAAGTACCGCTCGCTAACCGACTGTGCCACTGGGGCTACCTCTAAGTATTAATATGTCTACATTTTTACGTTGAAGTCAGGGAGAGAAAAGATGCGAGACTATTTTACCTGCAGACAGGAATGAGGGATAGAAAGTCAGAGGTGACTCTTAAGGCAGGGATGAGAGGAAAATAAATGTAGTAGGACATTGTAAGAGAGTGCAAGAAACGGGAGGGAGCCACAGGAGGATGACAAGTAATGAATCTTAGTGAATTACAAAAAGGGCTAAAGGCAAAGTAAATAATCTGTGAGCTATGAGAATCTGTTACTAAACTGATTTCTTTCTACTCTAAAGTGAATTCTCCCGCAAAGCCAATTTATTATGTATTCTATCTTCTCAAATTTTAATCTAATTGTCTAGTACTTGTATTTACAATGATGCTTTATGCCTCTCCCCACCCCTCCAATGAACATTCAGAGATAAAAAGGTATTACATCCTTAACCAAATGCCATTCAGTTATTTCATTAATTAATCTAAGTGCAACTTTAGAACATATATTATGGTTGCCAATTTTACAGAATATAAAAATGAAAAGGGATGAAACTCAGGCACAGCAATAAATGTTTGCGTGAATGACTTAAAGAACATCAGTAAACACAGCAAAATCAACAGTGGGAATCTTCAGATTAACCGTTCACACTTTTTCTGTGACTTTGTGTAAACATCTTATTAAGAAATGATGAAATAAAATTCCTTCATTTATCACCTGTCCGTGATTTATTAGTCTAACTCAGGTTGGCAAATTCAGCCTCTTGGCTAAATCTATCCTACCGTCTGTTTGTGTAAATACTGTTTTATTGGAAGACAGCCATGGATATTTGTTTCCTCACTGAGGGTCCTATCACACTACTGCAGCAGAGTTCTGTAACTGGCTACTTTTGGATATCTGGTGACATAGAAATCACTCAAACAGTGTTGATTTTTATATTTACATGGATATACAAGTCAGCTGAATGTTTGAATAAATGCATCATGCATAATTTACTTAGAATCTTAAAAACTGACTACGTCTTAATGGTGGTTAAAGCCAAGTTCCTCTCCCATTAATCACAATTGATTGTGATATTTTTCAAGAAAATACTTTTGCAATTTTACAGGGAAGTATAGTATCTTTGATGTAGTACTGGTTTTATGTGGTGAGCATTTAAACTATTGTTAATATCCTTAATTTCTGAGTATTCCAAATGATTTACTGCATGTATCATGAAATTTGAATTATTTTTTGACCTTTAATTATTTTTTCTTTCACATTGTTTCTTAAATAGTTTTACATCCCAACCAATGCCAAAACAGCCCAATTTTCCCTCTCTTCATCTAAACGATTTTAACATCTGTTATGTGAATGATAGTAATATAAACCTCAAAGGTTTATTTCAGCATTAAAACTAATGTATGTAAAAATTTGCATAGCCTAGTGACTTGTATAAACCAGGCAATTTGTAGTTATTTTGATGTAGAGAGTATAAGTGATTCTTAGTCCACTAGAGTTGCTTTAACACGATACTGCATACTGTATTGCTTATAAACAACAGACATGTATTGCTCACCATTCTGGAGGCCGAAAAGCCCAAGATCATGGTTCGTTGTGGTGGGGCCCTCTTCCTGGTTCATAGCTGGCACCTTCTCTCTGTGTCTTCGCATGGAGGTCTCCTTAGGTGGGGTCTCCTTTATCAGAGTATTAGCCTGATTCATAAGGGCTACAGAGTCATGACTTCAGCACCCCCAAAAGCCTCACTTCCTAAATACCATCAGAGAGGACTTCAAGATATCAACATACGAACTTAGGGGGAATAAAAACCTTCAGACCATAGCAAATTCCTCACTGTGTTATTGGACTTATGAAGTCTTAGTTGGCCTAACATCTGAGTTGATTCTTTTCTACATGTTTACACTTTATAAGTTTTGATACCTGTTTCCTTGACATTTGTAGATTGTCATGTTTAAAGTGTACAATTAGTATCTGACCTCTCTTTGTTTTGTTTTTGTTTTGTATTCTTTCATATAAAAGAGCCAAGAACCATCCCAATGGAATTTAGTTAAATATAAAATAACTCATAATAAACTTTTCCTAAAAATCAGATGGAGAAAAAAACTGAGCTTATGAGTGATTCAAAATGGTCAAGGTCAAAGGATAGCAGCCACCATTGCCAGGTAACAACAGTTGGAATTCTAAAAGATGCTTACTGTTTCTATCAAGTTTGTTTTCTTTTCCTTTATTATGTATTCAATTTGGGAAAAATAGGTGTTTTCTGAGAGGACATGAAAATCAAAAGAATATAAATGAATATATTGTGTCCATTTTATAAAACAATTTGCCAAAGCAACAACTGTTCATTCTTTGTGAAAGTACTAAAAATATACTAAACCTATAATCAAAATCATTTTTATTTAGCTTCAGTTCATAATTTTTTATGTAGAAAATGCCAAATTGAGACTGAGATGTTAAACCACATCACTTGACTACAACTCCAGCCTGTAACTTTGTAGTATGAAAAATAAAAATGCTTAAGAATAAAATATAGTTACTCGAGTGAAATCAAAGAGAAAATATATTTTATATGCATGTACGAAAAACAATATGTACTTAATAAAATTCTGGAATGGAATACATACTAAAACAGTAAGATAGGCTATTAAAAAAAAAAAACAGTTTTGAATCCAGAATTGTACTGAATACAGAAATATTCAGCATATGTATGGGTTTTCTTAATACATTGGCACATATGTTTCTGTGAACTATGTCACCGATTTACAGTTTTTGATTAATGACTAGGAAAAAAAATCACATTGCCCCACATTTCCTCACATCTCCTCATATTCCATCTACTCCGTTCTTCAATGTTTTAGATAATAATACAAGCCATATTCTAGTGTTTTAAATGAAAGAAGTACAGAGGGAATCACAAAAGCTTCAATCTTGGCAAATATTACTTACAACACATGTGAGTGCTTCACTGAAGATCCAAAAAGAATCTCTGACTCATATAAAGCATTTACAATAATTCCCCCCTAAGTTAAACTCCATGAATTAAGTAGCTACTTTTCAGGACAGAGGAACGAACGGTATCACATAAGAATTACATTTTCTTTCTAAGTTACACTCAACAATAGTTCTTTAAAATAACAAAATTTTAGAGATTAATAATGGATACAAATATCATTTGTTAAAACAAACGAATAAGTGTGTAAGGCAATTAAAAATAATGGCTCTTAATGGATTGAAGATAACCAGTGAAGGCAGTGACCAGAGGAGAGGGAAGAAGGGCTTGGGAGCTCAGAGAGGTTGAATGGGAGAGCAGGTGTAGGAAGGAACGAGACAGAGACTTGCTCTCTTCCCGTCTGACCACAGAAAGAGATGAGGCTGGGTCTCTCCTTGGCATTACAGGCTTAGGCAGTAGATGGCTGTGATTCTTCATCTGAAGTCAGATGGAAAGCTTCAGAACAACCACAAAAGAAAGTCAAAATAACCATTGCCTTCTATTCATTTTGCTTGCAATTAGGCAGCTCTTGAAAATATGAGACTACTTGATTTTTTAAAAATTCTATATTTTATAAATCACTCCCCCCAAATTTTAATGGATATTTCAAACACAGAGAAAAATGGAATAATTAAATTAATATCTTTGTACCTGTTACCATATTTGATAGTTGTTAATATTTTACTATGTTTGCTTCATCTTTTCTTGTTTGGTTGATTTCATCTCAAATCAGAACACCCTTAGTTTGCTTTAAACATGACCATAGTATTTTACCCATGTATTTGAAGACTTGGGCTACTATTCCATCTTTCTACGCCTTCCTGAGGCTTAAACCTAACAATTAGGCAAGTACATGGAACTGTCGACATAAATGCGGATGATTAGTTTCCCATAATATAATGGCTGACGTAACAATATTGCAAAGGACAGGATGGATTTATGTTTAATTCAGATAAATGATTGCTTTGAGAGGAGTTTTGGGATAAAAGCAGACAGGGGGAAAATATTATCCAATCTCTTCTGTAACGTACATTGCTTTAATTTAAAAAAGAAGACTAAGTAAGTATAACAAAATGTCAACCACTGTAAATTCTGGGTTATGAGAATACAATTCTAGTTTAGTTACTCTCTCTGTTTGCACAATTTTTACACGTTCTGAATATAACATAGAATATTTGCAATACTTATAACTGTATAGGATAAGTTTTTTTTAATATATGCAATTTTGCTTTTTAATTACAAGGTATAATTTAAAATGTATCTTATTTTTGTTTAGTTTGCTTTTTAAATAACTATATTACATATTAGGTTTTATATTAACCATTTCTATATACTAGAAATAATTATCAAAGTTTTAAACAAAATAATTGGTATGGTATTTTACACTTAATTCTGTACAATAACTGTACACATATTTTCAGACCATTTCTATCAAAATAACTGCAGGTGGACCAATATTATTTTTCTGTTTTTATCATTGCAACCTTAGCAGTCATGGCTGCTTGTTTGAATGCATTTCTTCCCTCTAATCTCTAAAACTTCCAGAATCAGAAGAAAGCCAGACTAATGACAATGACTAGTCTCGCCCTGTCTGGAAAGCCCCGATAGTGTTCCACGTGCATCAACGACATCTGTGTAACTGAACACTGAGCTTTAAATGGCTCTTGGAACCATAAAACTGTAGCAAGCTATTTCCCGTTTCTCTGCAGTGTTGGATGGTGCTGCTTTGCCATGTTTACCTTCTTTCTATTGGCTTCTGAAATCAATATGCACGGAAAAGCAGATCATTTTCAGTAGGGTCACTTTATTAGTTTAAGAGCTAAAATGTTATCCTAACTGAATACTGATTTATTCTCAAATATGTAAACATAAATAACTTCCTCCAGAGGGGTCATTTGGATCAATACCGCGCCTGCCATAGGCTCTTTTTGTAGAGGTAATGGAATAATGCTGAAAGGGACTATGAGCCAAGAATTTTTAACTGAGTTAATGATATCTAATTCTCCAGAACCTAGAGGAAAATGACCTAGAGAAAGCAAGGCAAAGTGACGTTTAATTTTACAACCTGTCGTAATTTATCAAATATGTCATGGCATTACTTAAGATAAGCTTTGACATATATTTTGGTTTTTAGACATAAATATTCAATCAATTTTATTGTATAATCTTTGTATAGCTTTCTGAATAAGTTATCTTAGTAACGTAATCTTCTCATCTACCAGTAGCCACTACATATTTTAGACCAGGTATTAAGAGTCATTCTTTTAGTTAGAGAAAAGGGCTAGGTTTGATATTCGTGTCCAGATCCTCCATTATCTAATAATAATGGTGGACATTTACAGACTATTTAATATGTGCCCACATTTGAGCCATAGCTGAACACATTATTATGTAGTTCAACACTCATCCCTCCGTTTTCTCCTTTTTAATAGATTACGCAACCGTAATATCTGGCAAGGTACACAGGTATTAATTTGTGCCATGAAAATGCAAACTCCAGTCCAGTCTAAACACTATGAACTTAAATATTGCTTCACACCAACCCTCTAGATTCTTCATGAATTCCCAAAGTCCAGAACTGTTTTCCACAACTAAGCATTTACCTCTCTGCCCTTGTCTTTCTCTTACTTCTAAATCTCTCTATGCCAGTATCTTCCCATTTCACTCGAAGGCTTTTGGAACCCTTATCTTCAGTTCCAATCTGCATCTCTCACTCTACATCTGCTCTTAGAGTCATGCGTCCAAATTGTGTTATCACTTGTACAACTGGCCATTGTCTCACAGTAAACATGCTTCAGATCAAATACATTTTCTTCCATCTGCAGTATTATTTCTTCATTTTTTTTTCAAGCTTTACCTAATCCAGGCGGTTTCAAAAATCTCTGCATCATTTCACATTTACTTACGTTTGAAGGACGTGTGAAGAATGAATGCCAGCTTCATTGCGTAACTCTTGCCGTAACTGAGTTTGTAGCACGTGCCCGGCAAAGTTCCACTGTCATGGAGCTTATTATAGTATAACTAGAGAAACAGATTTTAAACATGTAAGTAGAGAAATATCTGCATAACTAGAACTTGCAATAATTGCTGTGAATGAAAGTTCCACATTTCTGTGAACTAGCACAGTAAGGGGACTTTAAAGGGAAATAATATAATGAAGAAAAATCAGAAGGTTTAGTATGAGAGGTATCATGTGACACATCTCAAGGGAGTGACATGTAAACTGAGAATTAAGTGACTATAAATTCAATGAATTCCTTGGGGGATACCGTGTGTATTTCTGTCTGTCTGTCTGTCTGTCTTTAGTTGGCTAAGATGTAACAAGCTCTGAAGAAGGATTTCCTGGTATTTTCCTTCCTCTTTAACTTCACGGATGGTGGTTCCTTTTACTGAGCACAGGAGAGGTTAAGATTTTGGAGTGAAATTATGTTATCAGGCAACAGCAAAACTGTCTTTCTTGAAATGATGTTTTCCGCTAATATTTCTACTGTTAAAAGTCTGATTATTCAGGGCCTCCTGTCGTGTCTAAATGATTAAACCGACAGAGCCAACTCACTTCTAACTCATTATTTCTCGTCTGCCACTTCCATATCGCTAAACACACAATTTGACATGGTTTGACCTGCAGAACCTGTGATGGAGTCCTATTATTTTAGGGGAAGAATATATGTTTTCTTCCAATGTCCTTAATCATTCTTAATCAGATCTTGCAGGCACTGCATCCTCGGTCTTAGATCTTCTCCCCCAAGTCATGAGGCTGCCACCACACGGATATTTTTCACTTTTTATTCTATACCAAGCTTTCCCATGCCCCAGGCACTGAGCCGGGCTTTTAGGACTATAGAAGGACTCTCTGCCCCCACCCAAAGTGTCTGCTTCCGATCTTGCCACCAGTCTTTAACCCAGGCAGCCAGCAGGGATGACAAAGAGCAAGCACACACTGCTTTGAAGAGCTTGATGTGAAAGAAGCACGTATCCATTCTCAGCTTACTGTCCCATTCAAAGTCATCTGCTGCAAGGAAGACCCAACTCAGTCATGGGGATTTTACTATTAAAGGAAGAAGAGAGAACTCAGGCTGGTAGAAAGCTGTCAGGCGTGCTCCAGACAGAAGAAACAGCATTGCAAAGACACCAAGACAGAAGAAGCATGTTTGAACACATTATTCTATAATGACTAATAGCATTTGTAAATAAGCATACACACAGTTCTTTACTGATGTTATACTTCCTATCATATCTTGTGCATGATATTTCTCCCAAAATGCCTTGTTTTGAACAGTGGGCTTTGCTCCATGGCCAACAAAATGTGTATACTAAACATACGTATTGACTTTATTGCTGCAATCAAATAAAAGTCAGAGCAAATTTAATTGGAAATATTTCTAATGAGATGCATAACTGTATTTGGGTTACATGCTAATTATGCAGATATAAGTGAAATGCCATTTCCAAATACTACTAATTATAGTCATTTAGGTGGAAAAGCAAATCACATATTTAATTCCCTGATATGTCTAATAGGCATTTTTACTAAGAGTGTTTAACATCTTCCTCAGCGTCCTTGTGAGGCAAAGCAGTTGGTGGTGCCAGCAGTGGTATTTTACCACCTTTATAGGTAGATTGATGTAACATTTTCCTCTGAATGTCTGTGTGTTCATTTCATGTGAGTGGCTGTCTCCTGTATCGGTCATGTCTCTAGAGAATCACTCCATTACCCTGCCCTCTTATCAGGGTAAAGAGTAGAGTTATGGTAGAGGAAGGGTACAGATTTAGAAAGAGGCAATAACGATATAGGAGGTCCGTCCTCACAACCTACCTTCTTGTATTTCTCATCTCCTTGGTCTCTGAGCCGTAACAGTGGAGTCATTATCCTCCTTGGGGTATTTCCGCCTTAAGCGTGGGGCAATCACAGGACCCTTTCTGAACACTGTCTGCACTTACTGTGCTTGGCTTGAAATGTCAAATGATGGACAAAGTCATTCCCTAATTAGAGAGAAAATCCACTCTATGCAAGTTTCTGAAGAAAAGTTAATAAATTAAAAAATAGTAACACTTTGGTAAATCTTGCTCAAGCTGTAGTTTGCCATATCAGAAGTGTCTAGACACTGATGGGAACCATTTTGAGCATCTCTTGTAATTGCAGGAGTCAAATGTGACTTGTATTCATCTTATGTTATTGGTATATATTGAGTATTAGAATTTTAATAGTTTTTTCCTTTCTTAAAATTGTATACATTTTTTTTGGCACCCTCTGTATATTGGAGGTTCTCAGTCAGGTATGCAGCATGTTCTCTGTGAGTAGGAGAAGATACTAGAAGCATTGCTTGGGTATCTCTGACTGCTCTGATGTTTGCCCATGTTTCCATTCTTCTGCTGTGTCGAACCTTTTGACTTTATTACAGCCTATGTGAGAATACAGGAATAATTGTTGCAACAATCATTTAAACAACTCAGGTTTAGTTTCCATGTGGCTAAGGGAGGAAGAAAGACAAGAAAAGGGAGCAGGAACCCTCTCTAATGTCAGGTTGGCCCTTGCGCCATGACCGATTTGAGGCTGCCCACACATTACGGTCGGTCAAGGGGAATAGATGTGGAAGCGGAAATGCAGTCTTAGCCACGTGGATAAAGAACGAGATGAAAGCCAAGGGCAAACGGTCAAAGAGTTTGGTTCCTCGGTTGCTTTTAGCTGCACCAGTGACAGTCAAAATGGAGCAGTCATCCAAAGCACTAGAATCTGCCTTGTTGAGGCTAAATCATAACTCTGGTCAGGAGTTAAAATATGACTCTGACGGGAGATTGTAAAAGTATCAGGACATAATAGATGTGACTGATTGTACCCCTCATTATTCCAAATCCTATAAAGATAAGAGATTCTGAACAGGTAACTCCTGAGACCAGGCATTATTCTGTCAAGGAACTGACTCATTTTGTGGACAGATATCAACAGCTCCCAAAGGACTCGTTTTACAATAAAATTTACACATTATTAACTGGGGGCAAAAGTCACCGGCTCTATTCGCAACTAAAAGGAGAGGGAAGTTTGAGTTGACACAGGATTCTCAGTAGGCAGATATTTTACTATGTGTTTATGATGGGTGAGGCCGCCTTAATTTCCCCTCTAGTTTATTAATCTTGTTTAAAAAGTTAGAATGAAGTATAGGGAGAAGAAAAACTGCTTTCCTTTCCCTAAATAGGTAAATATGCTGAAAATGCAAGCCACCTTGGATTGGTTATGTCGGTGATACTCAAATCAGGCTGACTTCACTCCCCGAAGACATACGGACAATCTGGAGACTGACGTAAATATTTTTTGAATTGGTTAAAAAAAAAAAAAAAAAAAAAATCAACTTAAAAAAAAAGGAAATACATCAGGAAGATTAAATCCAGTGGAATTCTTTAGATGGCTGATTGAAACTGGAACGAAAAAGGACATCAGTCACGTGGTTACCAACGGGCCGATGATCCACCATCAGAGACTAAGTGTGCAAACCGTTAATCTCCTCCATCAAGTCTTCAGATTCCACAAGCGCCTCAGTTGATCTGTTCTATACCCAACAGCCCTGATCAGGTAAACTGATCGGAGAAAAATACAAACCCAAAATCTAGATTCTTTGAGGCAAAATCAGTGAAGATGGTATGGGGTGATAAAGAGGGCTGCCGTTCTAAGTAACGGGGTGGCCAACGTTTCTTGGTTCAACACCCAGGTATGGGCCCAAGGTCATTCACATCAGTGGGGGGAAATGGCACGGGTGTGTAACGAATCCTCATGGGCTTTACTGGGCATCAGAGTACAACGTACATTTCCCACATTTGTAATGGAGTTTAAAGGGTAATGTGATGAAGCTTGAAGGTGATGATGACTTGACTGTGGAAAGCTTAAAAGGGAAGGTATGGCTCAAAGTGGGAATTTGTGAAAGTTATGTGTGACAGCTGTGATACCCCTTCCTGAACTGCTCACTGAAAGCCTGTGATATGTGATTGGGGGCCTCTTCACTGGGAAAAGCATTGTCCTGCTTATCCGCAGTTTATATGCTTTTTGTAGGATATTTCTGATGGGAACCTTAGGAATTACAAAGGCCCATTCAGTTAGATCATTGGAAACAATATTGGTTACCTGGGGTGGGAAGGGGAGGTTATGGGGCTTTCTGTCTTACTCACAACATGTTAGAGTAGGTATACTAAATAATACTTGGATACTTTTTACTTACCGGTCTAGGAGCACCTGTAAAAAATAGTTGACAGATCTTAGAGATTAACAGTGGACTATAGATGACTAAACAAGGTGATGCTCCCAAAGGTGTAAAATACACAGAAAAGGTGTTAAGGAATCAAACTATGTCACAAACTGGAGAACACTGGTATTCTGTTGAGACCCATTTGGCTAGTGTAGTCTTTCTGTCTTACCTCAGAAGAAAGTCAAAACAAATTTGCATTCAAGTGGTGTCGCCAAGTACACATTTTTACGGTATTCCCATGAAAATACTTATAACCCCCTACTTACTATTCCCTTGGTTAAAGGAAGGTGCTGGGGTAATTTTGATAGTATTATAATTACATCTCATTTTAAAATTAAGCTATGACTGAATTACAAATGGGGAGTAACCGTATTCTGACAGACGTTCCTTCGGAGGAAAAAAAAAAAGATAACTTCCCTCAAAGGGCAGAATTAATAGTGGTGTTCTTATAGTATCAGAGGAAATAAATTATACTAATAATGGTAATACTGCAGTATTAAGTTACACCAATTATTTTTTTAGTAGGCATTGTACTGGCCTAGAAAATGGTCTAGAAAATGGCCCTTGAATGGTTCAAGGATAAAAGACGGATTTGTAGAAGATGCTATGGTATGGACACTGTTATGGATATAGAGAAAAATTTTAAGTGGGACATATAAGGAGAAATTTCTCCTTCTGAATATAGAATGGCCTGGTATCCACAACTCTATATAGATACCTATGGGTCTTAACTGGGATAGAGACTTATTTTGGATTTGGATTTGCCTGCCCAGCAACAGAAGCAGATGTCTCCTACATGATTAAAACAAATTATTATTTTAACTTGGAATCCATGCTTAAATATCATCACATAAAAAAACCATTTTATTGCAGGTGCAGGAAAACAACAAGCTAAAAAAGACCACATACAAAGTACCATATACCTTATCATATTCTAAGTAGTGGATTGTTAGGAAGAGTAATGAAAACACAGGCTTACAAAATAATGTGTCTAAAGGGATGGCAGTGACTGCATAAGTGCATACTGAAACTTAATACGCATAGAGGTAAAGGGGTATCATGTTTGTATCTACCATGGAGATACCATAAGAAAAACAGGGAAGAGGAGGTGGGGTTTGTGGTGGAATTTATATAAACTTCTTCCTGACTTCTAGAAATATTTCATTTTCTCTGATGTTGTAGTAGTTCAGGGACATGGTGGCAGTTACAAGTTCCAGAGAAGGGATTCATTTCTGGTAGGACAAAATGGCAATACCTTTACAAACAATGGCCCAAATTCTTCATAGATGTTTGAAGTGGTGGTTTTCCTCCACTGTATATTGATGTAACAGTTATAGCTTCTTTCCTACCCAGTGGAGGAGATCAGGCTATAAACTTGGCTAAACCTACCCCATATGACTGAAGAGGGACAAAGAACGAAGCATTGGCAACCATCGTATCAATGACAGTTATATGGGTGAAGGTGTTTGGCTGAACCAGAGGCTTCACATAGAAATTAATGATAAATGGAACAATGGGAAGTGATCTCAGAAGAGCAGGGAAGTAAGGCATAGTTTCTGCAAAAAGGAAAGATGAACATTACACTGGTGTCTCCTGAAAGGTTAAGGGCGATATCCACAGATGCCCAGGGGGTGGAAGGGTTTACCTACTAAAATCTGTATTTGAAGCAGAAAGCCCAGGACAGATTTCAGCAAAATTAAGACTTGTTCAATCTGGATTTATATGTGGGATGCACTTTGATGACTCTGATATCTGCAAATGAAAGCAGCAATCATTGGAATGGTACTTTCCCAACTGCTTTTCTTATTAGAGGTTATGCTTATTACAGAGACTCCCTCTGCAGAACATGCAAAAACTATGGCCTCCAGAATGAATGAAAAACACCTTATTAAACAACAGATCCACTAACAAATGGGTACCTATTAATCTAATTGATAATTTGTCAGGAATATGTCAGGAGGACAAGAAAAAGTGCCTTCAAATATAGTATGCTGCTTTGAGTTATTGAATCAACAAATAATGACAAATAACATGACTAGGCTGCCTGGCAAATGCTTCCTGCTTCAGTAGCAACATTACTTAAAATCTACTCTATCCAATTGTCCCAACAATCTAGAAAAATCAGGATATTAAGTTCCACTTTGGCAGAAAGAGAATCGACATCTATGTCTTTAATAGTTTGTAAGAGAGAGGAGTCATACAATATTCTTTTCTGTCTGGCTTCAAGGTTCATCTGTGTTGTAGCAAGTGTCACAATTTCCCTCTCCTTTAAGGCTGAATAATATTCCACTGTGTGTCTATATCACATTTTATTTATCCATTCATCTGTTGATGAACACTTGGGTGGTTTCCACCTCCTGGCTGTTGTGTAAAATGACACTATGAACATGGGTGTACGAATATCGGCTCTAGTCCCTACTTTCAATTAATTTGGATAAGTGCACACACACACACACACACACACACACACACACGAGTGGATTTGCTGGATCATATGGTAATTCTTTGTTTAGTGTTTTGAGAAATTGTATTTTAATCATTTCCAACTGGTTTCAATTGAGGTTGTGTGACTTCATGTTGAAGAGTTATGTCCCAAATCTGCTTTATTATTCAAAATAACACGGGCGTAGGGTGATAACATAAAACCTGTAATGACTAATAAGATTAGCCTTATAGGTTAATAATTTTGAGGAAAAGGGGAAAAAAATGCACTTCACATACAGTCCCACATAGCATTCTGTATTGCTTAAAGTTGGGGCCACGCCGACCTGCCCTTGGCATGGATTTGTTTTTGGTATATTTTACTGTGGATTTTAACCTCCTATGTTATATGCATTCCCCTCTTTTGCTGTTCTTTGTAGTACAGCAGGTTTGAAAAAGGCTTCCGGGCACTGGCAAATAACTCACTAGCTGAAACATAATCACTGTTTGTGCTCTTGAATATGTGGATCTCATTAAATAAATATGAAATATATTTTATTTGGGGAACACTGAACTGCTTTGCTTATCGAGATACATCAGCATAAATTGACTTTGCCATTTGATTGCTTTGAAAAAGTACCTATTTAATATCTTACAGCTTTGTAATAAACATGGCTTGAGGTAGTATGCAGTCCTTTATTTCATTATAACGGACAAAATTGCTCCTTGATAACAGGCTTTTGTTTAATTTTATTTTTCTAAGCCAAAAAAAAAAATTGTCATTGAAATTTACATTAGTTTTATTCTGAAAAGATCATGGGCTGAACTACATGGGAAATGTAAAGGGAAAAGATAATCATTCTTTGATGACTTTCAATTTCCTCTATGATTATTGAATTCACATTTTGATTTCCTCACATTTTGAATTCTTCTTCATCCATAAATGTGTCAATTTTGCTTTTCAACAAATTGCAATTTTACTTAGATTTTCTAATTTTATTAGTTTAGAAATTTTCAAGCTATTATTTCTTTAAGTCTGCATACTTCTTGGTATATCTGTTTTTTCTTCTTTTAAATATTAGTGCATTTTTCTTCTTGTTTAGGTGTAGTGTAGATCTGTTGAGCATTTTTCCTTTAACTCTTTGACTCTTTTCTAATTTATATTTCTTGTATCTCTTTTTAAAAGTACTTCTGATTTTACGTTAATTATTTCTGTCTTCCTTCCCATGAATTAGCTGCTTTTCTTTTTGATATCATTGTGTATCTTCCACTTAAATGATGAAGACGAGACATGTATGTGGTAGTTTTTATTACTGTTTGAAATATCCATTTTGTTCTTCCTGGTGATGGTTATATTGTTTGGCCACTCTCAGTCAGGCTTGGCTATGTGTTTTTCTTTGGCCAATGAAATGTGAGATGTGACACGTGTCAGTTCTGGGCAGTAGATCTAAGAGGCTAGGCTGGTCGTGATTACCCCTGTCCTCTGCTTCTCTCTGCTTAGATGCAGGGAATGTGTCTGCCTAACCCCAGAGTGGAGACAGACATTATGTGGGGGAAAAGCTCCTGCCAAACAATGACACACAGGTGGTAAGTTAACAAGTCAGTTTTGGTGGCTGACGTACTTCGAGACACGGACATTTTCCAAGGTGTAACTGATCATTCAAAAGCAACATTAAACACAAAAGGACCGACATCAAATTAATAGATGATTATAATATTTCTACTGTTTCCCTTCCCCAATTCCCAGTAGAATGAAGGGGACATTTTATGCAGACGTTTAGATCAACTATGTAAAAAAACCCCAAAAACATACCTACAAGAACATATATAATCTAATGTCTTATAAGTGACAAAATTTCATCCTTTGCCAACAAATTGTGTTTCAAGCTATTTCTTATTATTCAGGACAGGAAATATTATTCTCAATGTTGACTAACCAGCATTGGGCTTAATGGTGGCAGTTACTTTTTACTGTTTCCCGCTGTTTTACCCCTGAGCTAGGAGTAGCACCTGGCACATGGTAAACTCTTAATACATAGACACAAAATTAAGGAATGAACTAAACCAGACATTTCAGAAAGTCAACCTTGACTCCTCCTGCATTTGGACTTTTCCCTTTATATGCGACAAGATTCAACAATGACGTGCGAGTAAGAATAGGAATGATGATTGCAGCTTGTTTGTTCACAATCAGTTCGATGTAAAGCTTGTTTCAGTGACAATTTGATGGACAGCTAGAGCTGTAGCCTTTGGACTCCCACTCATCGCACACAATGACCACACAGCTTGTTCTTGACAGGGATTTCTCTGTTCTGTTTTTTCCTCCATGCATTTTCAAAGTAACATCTATGCTTCATAGATTAACAATCCACCCACCGAGGATGATGCTTGTGAGGTCTATTTGGAATATAGTATATAATTCTAGAGTGAGCTATTTTTGAAACAGTTGTAAATAATTGGACTAATGCAATTTACAGATATTTTTATGATACAGTGTATTTAAAAGTGAATAAACACTACACTACCTACACTAACTGCCGGTTGTCAAAAAAATTGACATTGAAAATGTAGCTATAAATATGAGATAAACATGAGATAAAAATCAAAAATAGCCTAATGTTTAATTCATTGGACTCTAATTTTCTGTAAACAGGAAGGTCAAGTATAGAATGACCTTTCCCTCGTTTCTACCTTGCAGATACAATACTGGTATTAGCCAATCTCCACATTTGTTTCAGCATATGGAAACTGTACCTTAAGAATCCATCTTAAATCTTTTAGGAAGTGGGTTTTGTATTCCAGTGTTTTCACTGCATATTTTAATGCTGCATTTGGGAGTAATAGAATTCATAGTTGTCACATATAGGAACTTTATTTTCTTTTTAACCTCTCCCCTAATTTTGGATGGTAGATGCTGGCAATCAAGTGATTTGTAGTATACAAAACTAATTTCAATCAATGTTTAAAGAATAGTTATTATTCTAAGGCATTGTTACTAAATTATTAAAGTAGCTATTGATCTGTACACTTGCAGCTCAACACAGCTACAAATGGAGTTGTTATTCGTGTCTGGCTCTACACAATTGCTAGTATCACGTAAGGAAACCATGTGAATAAACAAGTAATTTAGAGAATGAAGTAGAGTAGGTTAAAAAAGCTGCAAAATTAATATTCTAAATTGGAAATTTTAAAACCATCTTAGCGCCTTTGGATTTAAGTACAAGAGGAGCCATTCTTGGTGAACAAAAGTGCTACTTTGCATGGATATGACTGGGGCACTGGGCACAGTTGGTGACAGCGGAGGTGGAGGTGATGTGTCAGTGAGGGAACCAGGTCTTCTGGGACCAATATTCATCCTCAGTGGCCAAAGACTTTTGCTAACTCTCAAAATGGCAGTTTCTGTGAATGGAATACCTACTCAATATCCATTGATAATCTCTTGAATTTCCTTTGTAAATCTCCACTATTATTCCCATACTTCATCCTTTTTTTAATTAAACTATTTAAAAAAAACAAGTATTTGAGAAAGATTGGATTATAATGTATATTAACAAAATGATAAATACCAACCAATCTTTTTTTTTTATGTAATGTCAATTCATTTAACGTTCATATTAGCAATTTAAGTTTTATATAAACCTTGACAGGCATTGCTCGGCCAATTATAAGACAGAGAAATTTGAGGCTTAGAGTACGTAAAGTATGCAGACCAAGAAGAGCTGGAAATGGGATTAAGACCAAGTCTGGCAGATTCTGACATTCTTGATTTTTTCATTGTATTCTTCTGTGGCTTCCTGTGCAGGGAAATGTACAGTAATGGGAAGGAAGGATGGACCTGTGTTCAGAATTTGCAGTGACCTAAAAGAATCATTAATCCCCCTGCTCCTGGGGGACAGCTCTATTACTAAAATTTTCTATTGCTGTTTTATGAAAAAATAAATGATCACTTTATAAAGGTTAATTCTCAAGACTATCATAATAGCCAAAGGGTGAACATCATTGCTTTTGGGTAAAGACAAACGTTATTAGATTTTTGTTTGTTTGTTTGTTTGTTTGTTTTTTCACAGAAGGCAAGTAACTTCATGAATTAATATTAAGTTTAAGTAAAATAAAGACAAATATACTTAAATTCTAGCAACTTAAAGCAATTTAAATAGATAGTACCATGGAAAGTCTGGATGATCAGAAATTTCCACATTGAAGAGTAGAATAGGGTCGGGAAAAGATGAGAAAAAAAGCATGAAGATCTAAGCTCAAATAACAGTTAGTGAGGAAAATAATATAAAAATGCCTGACACATAATTGGCTCCCTTTCCTTCCTTCCTTCCTTCCTTCCTTCCTTCCTTCTTCCTTTCCCTTCTTCCTTCTCTCATTCCTTCTTCCTTTCATCTCTTTAATGCCAGGAAAATATGAATCTAAATCAAGCTTTTATAAATCACAAAATAAAGCGAGTAACATTCTGTTAGGGAGCATCTGGTGTAGAGCTGTCAAGTGCCTTTTGCATATTCACGGAGCAGGGGATCTGCAATTTAAATACCTCGCTATCCTTAATAAGAGTTGTCAAAGAAGCACATTAACATGCCTCGGGGATTAATTCTACACTTTGCAGACTTCACGTGTGTGAATAAGGCAAGCCTAGAACATGAGTTGCACAATCCCAAAAGGCCATTCTTACACCTTTTATGCAATTATAGTCTGAACAATCAAATATTTTGTCTCAGACGGTATTTTAATAAAAATAATTATTCAAATACACACTATGGCAGATACTATTAAAAAGGGCCCTCTACACTTACATTTATGAATTGATAGTAATATGCTTATATAACTATAACAAAATTTTCTCTTCATAGCTACAAATACATTTTAGTACCTAATCCATAATGGGTTAGAATAAGTCACTAATAGATTAACATAGACAAAAAAGTAAGAATTGCTTGAGTTAAGCATGTTTTGTATCTCATTCTTCTTTAGAAAAAGAAAACAACTTTTAATTTGACTTTTGCATCTTGTAAGACTTTGCCCTTACTCAAAGAAAAATGATGATTTCCAAATATGAACATCTGAAATCAACCCTCAAAAGATAGAAGAGTAGGTAGAGAGAGGTAACATACATTGGAGACCATATTTTTTTTCATCCGCATTTTCACTAAATCTGAAAGTAAGACAATCAAACTACTTTCTACGTGACCTGTTTTGATATTTCTTTTCTTGCATTGTTGTCACTGGATGTGGGATTTCCTTTAAAATTAATGGGTATATTTGTTTCAATGCAGTCACCACCTTCCCAAAGTACCAGAGTATGTGTTTAACTTGAGTCCCACAAATGATAAAAGAAGAGAAGGAGAAGGAGAAAAAGGGGAGGAGATGGAGGAAGAAGAAAGACACCCCTTACCTCCTTCTCCGGTCCCTGAATGAGCAGGTCGGGGTCTACAACAGCAGTGCCTTACTTAATACACATTTATTCCTCTAACATGTACAACTGTGTGATTCTTTTGTTAAATCAATTCAAGGCAGTAATTCTGCTGGTGTTACAGACACAAATCCCCCTCTGAGTGGATGGCATTAGAACGGGTAGCTCTGTACACAACCTGCTCTCCAGGGGCGTGACTTAGTAGGAACACCAACTAGACAGAAATGAGGTACACAGGAAATAGGGACACCAAATCTGTATCGATTAGGCTGCATTAAAGAAAATCATAGGCTTTATGGGAAAAGAAATTCTGCAAAGATGAAGGGAATGACATGCAAAGGAAGCAAATTGTCTAAAAATTACCCAAGGCAGGATCCACACCTGAACTTCAGTGAATTGTTTGGAAGCTTCTGTAAAAGTTAAAAAATACGGCCTCTCACAGAAGAATGAAAAAGGACAACACAGTTGAGTTGAAAGGACAACACAGTAATCTGAACAGACAGAAAGATGAACTCTGAATTGAAGAATGATTTAAATAATTTTGACAAAGCAAAGAATGCCATTCATGGTATAAAAATCTGCACTGGAAATAGTAAAAGCAAGATCAATAGTATAGAATCAGAGGACACACTGGAGATCCCCTTGATTGTATCACTAGGGAAAGAAAACAATAACAAGGGAGACGCGTTAAGAGATGCAGAAGACAACGTATATCCAAAATGGGGGAAATAATTATGTTCCTGAAGAAAAATACAGATGTATTGGAAAAGCATCTGAGGTTAAAAATATAATTTTTAAACTTATAAAATACTTAAAATTTATTAAATATATAAACGTTTCTGAGCTTTAACGATCTGCATTATGCAGACTCAAAGGGCTCACCATGTTTAAAACCAAATCAATATAAGCTGATCCACACTAGACATAAAGAGGCACAATTAAGTATTATAATGATAAGCAAAAAATACTGAATGTACCCAAATTAAAAACATATTTGCTATGGTCTAAATGTTTGAGTCCCCTCTCCCCCCCTCCCGCCCCCCAATTCAAATAGTGAAATCCTAATGCCCAGTGTGATGGTATTAAAGGATGTGGCCTTTGGGAGGTGCTTAGGTCATGAGGGTGGAGCCCCATGATGAGGATGAATGCTCTCATAAAAAAGACCCCGCAGATGCCCCTAGCCCCTGTGAGGACGCAGGGAGAAGTCTACAGTCTGCAACCCAGGAGAGGGCCTTCACCAGAACCTGACCATGCTGGCGCCATTATCTTGGATTTGCCTCCAGCCTCCAGAATTGCGAGCAGTAACTATTGGTGAGTGGTGAGTTGGTGGTATCTTGTTTTACTCCCAAAAGGAGAAGACAATGTTACTGTCTCCACGAGCATTAACCAGAAGAAACCTCCAAGTCTGCTGCTTCAGGAGGAAGGAAGACCCCAGAAACCAAGAGCTTTGGAATTCCAGAAGGAGGAAGTAACACTGACAGCCTCATTAGCCCTATTACTTGACAAACATTAGGACAAATTTCATCAGGTCTTTGAGCTCTGTTTCAATGAGTTACTGTAGGAAGCCCCAATTTCCCAAGTCAGTTTTTGTTTTTCAGTCTCCAAGAACATCGGATTTTGCGTATTCCCCCTTTTGACCCATTAGTGAATTCTGAAACCCTTCCACTATGTCCTTTGAAAGTCACAGATCCTCTGTATTTTGAATTTGATCTCTAAATGTCCTTTTCTGCTTCCTGCTCAAACTGAAACCTGAGTCTCTCATGAAGATGTGCTTTGTCTGTATCCCTCTGAGGTCTTGTTGGTATTGGGTACCGAGGTCCATCCACCACACTCTCCATATTATTTGACCTATGTTTTGGTAAAAGTCTTTCTTGTGCTCATTGCCACTTCCAGACTATTCTCCCTCCCCTTCCTAATTAATGAATTAATAATTGTAGTATTTTGAATATTATGTCATAAGACTATACCACCCACTAATCTATACCATCCGTCTCCCAACCTCCAAGTCCCTTCTTATTTTGGGGAAAGTTTAACTCCTTGTTCATTTAATTGAATATCCCTCTGGTCTTAATTGCTCATAGTTCAAATAGCCATGTGGTTAATATTTATAATACATGTGTCATTGCTCAATGGTTTTGTCATTGACCCTGACGTAGCTGCTCATTTGCAGGATCACGAGGTCTTTACTACTAATAACTAATACCTCCAAAGCTTTATTTTTAATCTTTCTGTTCTGTCACCATCACTTCCTATCTTTGTAGAGTTTTTCCTCTTGTACTCCATTTGCACATTTTTTATTCCTTCTATTCATTGAGCTTCCCACGTTTCTGCTGCTTCTCATACTCCCTTAAACCTTGAATTCTAGGCTTCATCTCTCTCTCTCTCTCTCTCTCTCTCTCTCTCTCTCTCTCTCTCTCACACACACACACACACACACACACACACACACACACACACACATCCTTTAGCTTTCATTTTCTCTACCTACTGGGGAACCCCTAACCCTGCATGAAAAATATGTTATACCTGCACTCTTGCAATTAGAAGTAGCTGGAGAAAAACACATAATCATTTTGGTACTCTCATTTCAAACCCACTTGACCTTCCATGTCCTTGGATTTCTATCATATGCCTTCTGTTTCCTTAGACTTCCTCCCAATAATTTTAGATATTCTTATTTCCTACTGAGGATCTTGTTCCATAGTCTGCTGGCCTACTAGGTTACTAGTTCACCACATGTACCATCTGTCTGTATGTATGCATGCCCATATTCTCTGTCTTGAGGGAATAAAGCCAACATATCTTAGCAGTAAACACTGTTACTATTTTTGTAAGTTTCTTTCAGCTCTTACTTAATGGCAGTGCTTTCTGTTTTTTATTCCCTAGTTGAAATATTATTACACATAGAATTTGCTTCCATGAAGACCAGTGATTTTAATACGCATAATTTTCACACATCATTCTATTTGCTTAAAATCTTATTAGCACTCTTATTAGCACTCCAATATTAATTTTATACCTTTATATCATGTATCATTTATTTTGTATTATCTAAATTGTACAAGTAACAAATAATGTTGTCTTGCTATTCAATTAATATTTTTTTCCTGTGGGCTCTTTATACTTAAGAATGAAGAAGTGTAAATGATGAGATGTCCAATTACAGATAGTTTTTAACTATGATTTAAAAAAAAAACACACACCTTAATTGTGCTAATATTTCTCATCGAAATGGAAGCCCATATTCTTTTGAAGATGACAAAGGATACACAGAATTATATTCAATATACTTAGAACCCAGTTTATCAATAAATGTCAGCTTGAACCTCTGTTATGTGTTACACACATGCATTCCTACTACAGTACTTTTGAAAATGCTAATAAGAGATCATATCCATTTAACTTTCGTATTCACCTAAATCTGTCTATAATGGCCATTGTCTGCTCACAAACTCTTTTTTGCTTGTGAACTTTGACGTAGAGGCAGTCATGCAGAGACTCCTGTTGACAGAGGTCAGGGATCAGCCTCTGGTCACTGGTCAAGCTGTCTCACTAGCAGAGACCGCGGGCTGTATGCATTATAATTCAGCTCAAAAGGGGATGTCATTGTTAAAAGTGCCCCTACAGTTCACAGGATTGAGGCAGAGTTCCTGAAACACATGGCCTTGTAAAGTGTTCTGGGGGGTTGAATAAGATGTCCTCTCTTCCTTAGGAATAAAAAGGGGGGATAAATATAGACACCTCTGCCCCCTACTTTTCACTATGTATACACATATAATTGTTTTTGAATATCATTTTATTTAATACTTAAAGGGCATAACTACATAATCTGTTTTAAAAACTCAAAATAAAGTTTTGCATAATATAGCAAATCATCCACAGATTGATTGAAGCTTAGTTTGCACCAGTTGCAGTTTTGTATGAAAACTGTGGCGAAAACACAGTACGTGTTTGAAATTATCTCCCATAAAAACATAATGTTAATTGAAGCCGTCCTCTTCCTCTTTGTTTGTTCTTTCTCAGAACCAAATAGCTATTATTTATTCCTACAGTCACTTTTGATAGTCCATCAAATAGGCATCGAGAAGTTGTTCAAGGTCAATTTTATCCCAAAATAGAATAACAAAACATATTTTTAATAATTATGAATTAAAATGTAAATTTTATTCACTTGAAAATAGCGCATCATGGAATGAGGAATGACTATCAAAATGTAACTATTTTGTTAAAATTTTGCATCAGAATCAGATTCAGAGAATACATTAAACCAGAGAGTTTCATAAAATTAAATTTAATCTCTATTGGAATGAAGGTTCAAACTAATAAGAGAAAACACAACCACTATATACTGGAATAATATAGGATTCATGTTAAAAAAATCAGTGATTAAATAGCCTTGCATTTCCATGAGCAGGAAGCAGAAGAATACCAAAAAGAAGAGTGATAAATATAAAAGTTTCAGGAAATTATGTGTTAAGAGTTTCTCATATGAGGGCATAAACCGTAATGCAATTTGCATTGTTTAGATTAATGCAGTTACTTTACAATAGAATTAGGAAAAACCTTTTCCCTTTCAATGGAAATAAGATTGTACTGCTAAACCATAGAATTAGTGTTAGAATCAAACATCACGTATTTTCACTATGCAATGCTAGTTTCCTTACAATATATGAGGAAACTATATACAAATAATCATATGCTTAAAATAGGGAACAGCTGTGAGAGTGAGAAAAAAATGTGTCTCAGAAAAACCTTTTGCTTTCTAGCCCAGAAGTTCCAGGTGCACACAGCTTAGCTCACGGTTGAGCTGTATCTCTGAACTTTGGGTATTTGGCCATTTGTACACATGTTCTTCTTTCTGATAAATTTAGTTTGCATATACGAGGATCCACAAATTACAGGCCACCAGCCCCAGTGGCCAGGCCCATGTCACAGATCTAAACCTAAAGCAGCCTGCATGTCCAGGACCACCTGTCAAGGACACCTAACCCGCATCATGGTCCACCTCGGCTTAGCCAGCTCACCTCACCCTCGACCACGGGCCCTGCTGGCTTCAAAAGGAAACCTCACTCCGATCCTGGTGTGCCATTTCCAGGTTACTTCTTCTAAGACTCCATATACCTCGCCCCTGCCCCAAATCCCTCGGGAAGAGTGCTCCCTGCTCGGAGGCACTGCACCCTCCCCAATCCATGGATTGCTTTTGCTTGAATAAAGGACACCAGACTCCTTACTAAATTGTCTGGGTTTTCTCATTTGACATCTCCTACTATCTTAAGTTGTTCCTTATGTTAAGTATTCAGTGTCCCTGGCTTACTGCATTGAACTTACTTAATATTTTAAAATAAATATATTCAAATAATTTAGCATTTCTTTCATGATAAAATGCATCCTTGCGTTGCATGTTAACTCTGTTAAATACTTTATAATTTTCCTGGTGTTTTCTGGGAAAGGAGTCTGTCTCAAGACTCATGTCACCACTGTGAATTAGAGCCCAGTGGCTTGGAGTCTTTGGGATGTGACATATCTGCAGAAATGTCACTGGTCAAGCAGAGCAATGAAAATGACTCGTCACTTTCTTTCAGCAGAGGCTGTCACTTCAATTAAGTAACAATTAACAGGTGTAACATAAAGTTCCTCTTCCTAAAATATTTTTTGTTTATGAAAACTGGTTGAGAAGGGTTTTAAAAATCAGTCTATTTTCCTGTTTAAATAGGCAGCAATCAGAAGCAGCTTATATCTTACTATCTCAGACCAACAGTGAATTTCTGTTACCAGCATTAACTGTCTAAAACACAGACAGGAGAAGGAGAAATTAAGAAAACAATCCCATTTACAATTGCTTCAAAGACTATAAAATACATGGAATAAATTTAACCAAAGAAGTAAAAGACCTGTACTCAGAAAATTGTAAGACACTGAAGAGAGAAATTAAAGAAGATACAAATAGATAGAAACACATACCATGCTCATGGATAGGAAGAATTAATATCGTTAAAATGTCCATACTGCCTAGGGCAATATACAGATTCAGCAGATTTCCTATCAAATTACCAAGGACGTTTTTCACAGAAATATAACATATAATCCTAAATTTATATGGAACCATAAAAGACCCTAGATAGCCTCGGCAATCTTGAGAAATATGAACAAAGTGGGAGTTCTAACAATACCTGACATCAAATTATACTACAAGGCTACCGTAATCAAAACAGCATGGTACTGGCATAAAAACACACACATAGATCAATGGAACAGAATAGAGATCCCAGAAATAAATCCATGCCTATACAGTCATTTAATCTATGACAATGGAAACAAGAATTTATAGTGGAGTAAAGACAGTCTATTCAATAAATGGTGCTGGGAAACCTGGACAGACACATGCAAAAAAAAAAAAAAAAAAAAAAAAAATGAAGCTGGACCACCTCCTTACACCATATACAAGAATAAATTCAAAATGAATTAAAGACTTAAATGTAACATCTGAAACCATAAAAGTCTTAGAAGAAAATATAGGAAGAAAGGTTACAGACATTACCCGGAGTAAGATTTTTACTGCTGTATCCCCTTGGGCAAGGGAGGTAGGAGAAAAAATAAATGTGGGATTACATCAAACTAAAAAGTTTTTTCACAGCAAAGGAAACCATCAATAAAACAAAAATGGATTCTACTGAATGGGAGAACATATTTGCCAATGATATATCCGATAAGGGGTTAATATCCCAAATTTATAAAAAACTCACTCACTCAACTCCACCAGAAAAAACAACCCAATTAAAAAATGGGCAGAGGACATGAAGCGACATTTTTGTAAGGAGGACATACAGATGGCAAACAGACATATGAAGAAATGCTCAACCTCACTAACCATCAGAGAAATGCAAATAAAAACCACAGTGAGATACCACCTCGCCCCAGTCAAAATGGCTATCATCAATAAATCAACAAACAAGTGTTGGCGAGGCTGTGGAGAAAAGGGAACGCTTGTGCACTGTTGGTGGGAATGCAGATTGGTGCAGCCACTATAGAAAACAGTATGGAAGTATCTCAAAAATCTGAAAATGGAACTACCTTATGACCTATCAATTACACTGCTAGGTATCTATCCAGAGAAATCCAAGACTCTAATTTGAAAAAAATTTATGCACCCCTATATTTATTGCAGCACTATACACAATAGCCAAGACATGGAAACAACCGAGATGCCCATCATTAGATGACTGGATTAAGAAACTGTGGTACGTTTATACAATGGAGTATTACTTGGCCATAAAGAAGAATGAAATCTTACCATTTGCAACAACATGGATGGACCTAGAGAACATTATGTTAAGTGAAATAAGTCAGACAGAGAAAAACAAATACCATATGATCTCACTTATATGTGGAATCTAAAGAAAAGAATAAATGAATGAACTAATCAGAAACAGTCTCAGAGACATAGAGGAAAAACTGAGGGTTGCTAGATGAGGAGGGGTGGGGATAAGGGGGAAGGTGAGGGGATTAGAAAGCACAGTCAGTAACCATAAGACTGCCACAGGGGTACGAAAGTCAATTTGGGGAATGTAATCAATAGTGTTGTAAAGATTTTGTAGGGTATCCAATGGACACTTGTCCCATTTGGAAGACCACCTCAGGGATGATGTAGATGCCTGATCACTGCACTGTACATCTGAAGCTTAAGCTGAATGAATGTCAACTAAAATTATATATATATATATAGTTACAAGAAGCTGAGTACAGCATTAGGAATGGAGACAGTGGAAATGTAATGGCTGTGTGCGATGTCAGAGGGGTAGTAGATGGGGGAAGGGAGTTATCACTGTGTGAGGGATATAAATGATAAATGTCTATTACAATGTTTTGTACACCTGAAACTAATAAGAAATAGTAAATAAATAAATAAAACACAGACAGGAGGGAACTAAATAGAATATGCACATTTTAGGATGGAATGTATGGCACTTCACAACTTGGACCGATTTGCTTTAGTACACTCAACCCATGACTGAAACCATTTCCAGCTTCAGTCTAAGGCATTTCTCGCCTAATACCCAAGAGCGTTATTAATGGCAAAGAACTTTAACTTCTCTTGGTCTGCATTTGCCCATTCTTTGCTTACTGCCCAGACTAATTAAGGTCTTTGGATGCCTCTTTCTTATGCTTCAGCTGTAAGACTGACTACCATTACTCTCATTTAATGATTTCCCATTAACCTTTAGGACAACATGATTTGCTTCTTTAAAATGCTAAGGAGGATTTACAAATGAGGAGCATCCCCCAAATGAGTTGCAATGCAATATGGGAGTCATGCAGCATATAGGGAAGGGTCATACAACTAGTACACATTCAATTTTGGATAATCTCCCATATCTCCCCCTGAAAAACAGCATCACATATTTCAATCTGACAGTATTTATTCACTGATATAGCCCCAAAGTTCCAATGAATTCCATATGGTTAATATAACTTTTTCACTTTGTAGAGAAAGTTTCTATGACAAATAAAAATGATTTGAAGTCTTTCATTTCCATGTCCATGATTATTTCCACCTAATAACATAGTACACTTTCCAGGCTCTTTAAATTGTTATTTAATTGAAGAATTATGCAGAGATATAAGTGTCCATGTTATTCAATGATCTCAACATGAATACGTCTTAGTAACTACCCACAAGGTTAAGACTGAGATGTTAATAACACCCCAAGCCTTTTGTGTGTTCGCCCCATTCACTCTGCTACTGCATTCCTCTGAACGTGACTATTATCTGACTTCCCACACATAAGTTAGCTTGCCTGCTTTGAATTCTATCTATACGAATGCACTGTCAGGCATTTTTAGTGGTATATGGTTTCTTTCAGCTGGCAGTCTGATTAGAAAGTTTAGCCATATCGTTGCACGTAGTTGCAGGTTTTTCCTTGTATGTGTCCCCTCATATGAATGCACTACACTTCAAATATGCATTTCACTACTGATGAGATTTGAGTTGCAATTCATTTTGACACTTATAAATTAATGCTGCTACAAATATTCTTGTATAAGCCTTCAGGTGAGCATATTCATTCATTTCTTTTGGGTATTGACAACAGTAGTCGAATTGTGGGTCATACTGCTAAATTCCTTTTTGTTTTTTGAGAACAATTTTTACAGGATTTTTTTGAGATTTGAGTAAAGTTTATGCAGAGCTAAGATCCTCCCCCTATTTGTCTTGAGAACGTATGCAATTTTAATATTTACCTTAGTGCTATATGAAGCTATGGCCAATGTTGGGTTTAACATGTATGGAAATAGATGGACAGCCTTTGAGTCAATCATCTGGAGTAGAGTTACATTTGACACCTTTTAGCGTCAAGAAGAAGGTATTACTTAATCAAAAATTTACAATAATTTTACATCCCTCACCCCACTGAAAAGACATCATAATCTCTCTATTTCTTTTTTCAAAATAAACTTCCCAATTTCTGACAATTTTAATTTACAGAAAGATAGCATAGAGATTTTCCATATGTCTCACACCCATTTCCCCCATCACAAACATGTTTACACTATATGATCACCTCTTACAATTAATGAACTGATATTGACAAATTATAATCTGACAAAATATTATAATATTTATATTTATTATATGTGTATGATACTGTCTTCGGATAACAGCGTGTGCAATATAGAAATGCAGGCTCTTACTGCAATAAGTAACAGGGTTTGAATCAAAGAAGAGGAAAACTAAAGATAAATGTAAATGAAGGAAAATAATGAATGAATCATAAACCATAGGAAGAATTAAAGAATCACAAAAATAAGCAACCAAACTCAAGTAGGGGGCGGCCGGTTAGCTCAGTTGGTTTGAGCACAGTGCTCTTAACAAGTTTGCCGGTTGGATGATCCCCACATGGGCCACTGTGAACTGTGCCCTCCACAACTAGATGGAAACAACTATTTGACTTGGAGCTGATGGAAAAACACACTAAATAAATTTTTAAAAGTTAAAAAAAAAAAAAAGTAAAAAACACTCAAGTACAAATAGATATGACAGTATTCATAAGAATCTCCAAAATACGTCACTTATGGAACTTTTATTTCATATGATTTGATACTTTAGATACATATTTGAATAGATTGTCAAGATCAGAACAGTACAATAGAACATTCTGAGGTAAAGGAAACATTTATATGAACACTTGAAATGTGTCTATTGCAACTGAGGAACTGAATTTCTAACTAATTTTAATTTTAATTGTACATCTGAAACTAATTTTTAAAATAATTAATTAAATTTAAATAACCACATATGGACAGCACAGGAAGAAGTAGGCCAAGTAGTATTTTTATTGACTTTTCTTTGTTATATGCTATGAGAACACATTGTTATTTATAAACGTGAGAGCTAAGCCTAGGTATCACGTTTTTACTGAATGTAATTTATAGTATCAGTTTTGCCTCCTTATTCATGTTAGCCGTGCTTTACATAAAAACATTGATTCAATTTTGCTTTACAGAAATTGATTAACGAGGCTGCATCTACTTCCTGGCATCCATGAGACATCTATTGTCTAGTAAATGTAGAATTCATGCCATTCATTTAGAGATATTACATTTGCTCTCCAACTCATCTTAATCGCCTGATTGATTTTGACTTTCCTTATCTTTCAGTATGTTCTAATTTATTCTTTTGCTCTGTTGTTTACATAACTCACTGATATCAAAGGTATGTATGTTTTGTTCACCTTGGTATCCGTAAAATAGGCAAGGTGCCTACATATGCAAGTTACATAATACATAGTTATTGACTGAAAGAATTAATTGTTGAATAATTAAGCTGCTTTAAAGTTCTCTTAAGAATAACATATAAATCAATCAATAAATATTGCATAAGAGTCTGAGGAATTACATGAACACTGTATAAATGTTAAAATGCAACAGTGAGTAATTTTTTATTGTGATTTATTTTCCTCTTAATAAGTCTTCCAAATGCTATCGCTTATCTTTTAGCTGATTATTTAAAATATAACTGCAATTACCTAAAAACTTATAAGGCAATCAAATTTATGTCTTTTATGTTTGCTCATTTTCTAAGGGAATAGTTTCTGTATATGCTAATTGAATGGATACAATTTGAACCACCTGCTGTAAAATGAATCTATTTAGTAGCAACATTCTCCATGTAATAGGACTAATCTCACTTGCAATTTCTCTTCTATTAGAGCAATAATGAATGCATGCAGTGTTCTAAACAGTTTATTTTCATATGGCTGGTGAAGCTTAGCTGGTTGCAGAGTAAGTGGGGTGGAAATATGTTATGGTGGCATCTGCGCAAAGATGTTGCCTCATAACTAAACAGAGATCAAGACCATGGGAAGTCGATTTCCGGAGTTGGCCGTTCTGAGAAATACTCCTGTAAGGCCCTGTGAGATTTTGTGGAATAGGTCACGGAAAAACAAAACAAATCTCTGCTTCAGTGCAAAAGGTAAGCCAAGCTAACAATAAACAACAGATTAGGTTTTTTGTGTGCTTGCTATTTGGTAACTGTTTGAGCTTATAAAGTAAATTTATGTCTATTGCCTTAAAATATGCAGAAACTCAAAATGACATCTTCAATAATTTTAAAAAAGATCTAATTTGACTTTCAGATTATGGGAGGGTTAATGTTTCATGCTCCATCTATATTTGTCATTTATCACAAGATAATGTACTGAATGTAACGTATCATTTTCTAAATTTTATGCAAATTGTTCTATTCTTAAATTTCTCTCCCTCTCTATATACATTCCATTGTAATATTTGCCATTAAAAAAGAAAATACTTGTACTTGAAACCCAACCTTTTGTCTGTTTTATGCTGCATCTACATTTGTACGGCTGAACATGGCTGAAAACAAACAAAACATGCAACTGTGCTGACATATCAGAGTTCGGAGGTGGGGTTAATAAGGAGAGTATAGTCTCTGAGTAAGGAGGAAAGTCTTGCATATACATAATTCATGAAAAACTATCCCAGTAAATTGGGTTTCCCTAACACCAGCTAGATAAATTGGAATACCGCAGGTAGGGAAAATAAAAAATAATAGGTTTCAGACTCAGTGAATGCCCTGACATTCTGACTGTTGAAAGTTTTAAGCCAAGCAAAATAAGCATTATGCTACTGGTACATAATCAAAATCCATAGTGGGAAACAATTGTTAAAAATCCGTTTGGAGGTGCTCACAGATTCCCTGTACCTCACATTTATAGAAGTCTTCTCCAGGATTACATCGTTTAGAAGGAAGTCAAGCAACAGAAATGTCCACTGCTAGCTAAGAAAAATTTCCCCATCAGCCGTTGCTCAATTCTACAAGCAATTTATCCTAATTGTATTGTCCCATGAAGAATTTTGGCAATCATACATTTAAGCTTATGTGGTGCTAACAAATAGTCCATTTGGTTTGCTAGGTTTTATGAAACTCAAGTTTCTTAAAATTGTTTAAAACACAAATTGTAGTACTATTTTATGATGATAAAGCATGTACCATATATGAAAACTGCCACATAAATAATGGGGTAGCTATAACCCTATACGTTTGTAAGATTTCTGCATTTCCCATTGAGACAACACTAACTATAAGTAGATTATGCAAAGTTAAGGATGTATGTTTTAATCTGTGGAATAACTACCATGATACAATGCAAAGAGGTATAGCTAAAAGTCAGTAGATAAATTAAAAACTTTACAGTTTCAATTAATTTGAAAGAAGGCACAAAAAGAGAATCAGGAAACAGATGAAATAATAGAAAAATAAATTGTAAAATGGTGGCTCTAAATCTAACTATTGATAATTACATTAAATATCAAATTACACACTCCAGTTACATATTGTCATAATGACTAAAAAAATAAGATTGATAATATGCTGTCCACAAGAGACAACCACTATTGATAGGGCTTTCCAATTACAATATCTATCTTCATCTTTGTATTCCTTTAATACTCATGACTGAGTATGTATTTTTTTCCCAAAACTACAAATCTTCAAATTTCTGATGATAAAAACAATGCATATGCATAGAGCAAGGAAATACCTTGCCCCACAAAGAAGCAAAGTCAGCAGCAATCACACTGTAATAGCCGACCAAACCCCCCACCCCACAGTCATATCCACCAGGACCCTCAGGATGAGATTTTACTAGAAAATAGGGCCTTTGCAGATACAGTGAAGGCAAAGCTCTCTAGAAGAAATCGATGTGGATTCGGGTGTGGCTTAAATTCGATTACTGGGGTCCTCATAAGAAGAGGAAAGGATACAAGAGACAGAGCAGAGACAATGTGAAAAAGGAGCGAAAGATTGGTGTTAGTCATGCTGCTGTAAACCTAGGAATGCCAGGCGTAGTCACGAACTAAAAGAGACAAGAAAAGCTTCTCCCCCTAGAGCTTTGAGAGGGAGCATGGCCCTGCCAGATATCTTTGAACACCTGGCCTCCAGAACTGTGAGAGAATACATTTGTGTTGTTTTAAGTCAGCCAGTTTATGGTAATTTGTTGAAACAGGCCTAGAAAACTAATATACCCATTACCTCATGATGCTATTGTCAACTGTCTGAGGGAACTCTTTCAGGTTTTTTTTTTTTTTTTTTTTTTTGATGAATACATTCATGTATAAATCTATGAATAGCTAGATATAAATATAGATAAATATAGATATATATTACAGAGACAGAGAAAAGAGAGGGGGACAAGATAAAAAGTCAGTAAACGCAAATTTAAAGTTTAAAATTAACCTCTTCTTTAAATTTACAGTACCCTGATAATATAATTAAGCTGACAAAAAATGTCTGTGATATCTGTATATCCTTGGTGCAAACAAATGCTATACGGAGGAGATATCAAAGAATAGAAAGTAATGAGCAGAAAGAATATGCATACAGAGGAGTTCTAGCTAAAAAAAAAAAAAAATGATAATAACACAAAACCATGGGTTTAAATCCATCCTGAGGAGTGAGATGGAAATATTAAGTTCTGAAATGAATATCTGATGTTGACATGTTTTCAAATTGACCCCCATTACTTCCAAAATGTGTATATGTTTTGAAAGCTATTCTAGAAAGTCCCCCTCTTTTTTTTTGTAGGTAACCCACTGTCTTTCATAAATTGTTGCAGTTTACCTGATGTGTTTTTTTCAAAAGCATTTAGAGTGGAATTGTTGTTACGTTTGAAAATGAGGAAAAACTGCCTTTGTATAACAGTGTGGAATTGTGAGACTGTGAATTACCTTTCCAAAAAATGTTTCCCAAAGTCTTGAAATTGGCAATCCAGGAATCCCCTGGGGTTGGAATCATACCTATTTCTCAGGTATATGTGAGAAGGTGGGGACCTGGGGTGCAGAGAACATTTGCATATGTTAATGAGAGACACTGGAGCATGGGGGAAGGTGCAACTAACTGATTTATTTCAATTTTGAGAGCTTTTGCTCTTTGAATGAAAGTGTCCTCTTGGAGAATTCACCGTACACATTCCAACCCCTTTAAGGAGGAATATACTAGGAAAAAAATCTCTCTAAAAGGTATACTGCAAAACTTCGCTGTTCATTTCTTCTAGAATGTGGAATATCTTCCTTCTCTACTTATGTGTATTAGAGTCTCAAGTAGAAATGCATGTATCTAAAAAACCCTAATGGTAGAAGCTACCCAGAAAATGTGTTTTTTTTTTTATTTCTATGGAAAGTCAATAGGAATTTTTTATTTGATAAGAAAATAATTATAGCTTATATTGTTAAATGAAATAATTATAACTTTGAAACCTAATATTATTTAAGAAGCATATTTTCAACTGTATTCACTGAAAAATAACTTCTGATAAAAGTTTATTGGGAACACGGATGACTAATCTTTCATAATAAAAAGAAATGTGTAGTTTTATTTGTGAGATTTAAAAGAAGAAAAAAGAGGGAAAAGTAAGGAGTGGAGCTTCTGAGACACGATAACCTAAGTCAGAGAAATATAATTCGCCTAGAATCCCACAAGCCACTGCTCAAGAAATGCGTGCATTACAAGCCTGGATAGGAAAGAATTTAAAGTCTCACACATGGTATTAATCAGACGGCCACAGCCACTGCGCACGTTAGTAGCCGCTCCTACCCATGGTGATGACAACATGAATTCAGAGCTGCACAATGTCAAGAATCACGCCTCTTATCTGATAGCAGTTACGTGGGCTCTAAGAGGTTACAAGGAAGTTCCATAACTGTGAAGAAAAAGGACTCTTTCCAATCTACAGGAGAAAAAGAGGCTTACGTGGCACATACAATTTCGGGAAGCTATAAAGATGATTGTGTTCTTTAAAGATATAAATAGAAAAAATACATTCATGAAGTTTTAGATTATGTAATGTACACTTCCATCTAATTATAGTCTCATTGATATCTGAATATTGACACTTGTTTGTGTTATTCCTAATATTTGGTTCAAAATATACGAGGCCTGACAATTACATTCATGAACTTGTTGCAACGATGTTGCTAACCTTTTTTGATATCAGAGGGAATATTAATTATGAATTTGTACCAACTGTACAAACAGTTAACCAAGTTTACTATTTGGAAGTGCTGAAAAGGCTGCGTGTAAAAGTTAGACAATCTGAACTTTTCGCCAACAATTCATAGCTCTTGCATCATGACAATGCACCAACTCACACGGCACTGTCTGTGAGGGAGTTTTTAGCCAGTAAACAAATCACTGCATTGGAACACCCTCCCTACTCACCTGATCTGGCCCCCAATGACTTCTTTCTTTACCCAAAATTAAAGGAAATACTGAAAGGAAGACATTTTGATGACATTCAAGGACCTCAAGGGTAATACAATGACAGCTGTGATGGCCATTCCAGAAAAAGTTCCAAAATTGCTTTGAAGGATGGACTAGGTGCAGACGTCAGTGATAACTTCCCAAGGGGAATATTTCAAAGGTGACCACAGTGATATTCAGCAATGAGGTATGTGGCACTTTTTCTAGGATGAGTTCGTGAACTTAATTGTCTGACCTTGTATATGAGCAGCCAGTTCATATTGCTGTAGCTTTTAAAGATGGTTGTTCCTATTACAAAAGCTTAATTTATGTGTGATGATAAATATCCCACATCTCTATTTTTAAAATAAGGAAATTACTTTTTCAATGTTGATAATGTTGGATATTGCCCAAGAATACAACATATTATCTGTTGAACAATATTCTGATAGTTGGAAGATAGGATATATAAAACTGTTATGTGTCTATACTTATCGATAATCTCCCCCCTCTCTCTCATCTATCAATCTTATCTATCATCTATTACTATCTATCTATCATTCATCTATTAATCTAATCTAATCTAATCTATCTATCATCTGTCTCTCCATCCTTTGGTATGTCAAAACATATTTTTCCTTGCTGGTAAATTAATATTACTAAATGACAACAAGCATGTGTGTCATGACAGGTATTTATTGAACTCACCAACAAGAGTAAAACATTATTAAGGCTTCAACCCAAGGACATGGAAGGAGTTTTGTCATTTTATACAAATCAGGGACATTTTATCCACTTTTAAGAAATGAAAAAGTGTTGACATATGACAGGCAGTGTGGTGTATATTTTCCCAACTGCCAACACACAGAATAGATCAAATGAGTCCTTGAATGATACCTTTCATGCTTTCAATCCTTTTGCAATCTTTCAGGAAGAGTTGTGGACTTTTCCTACCATAATTCTTCAGGACCATTGTCTGAAAAGTACAGCTTTCAACAAGTTGGGATAATGCTCCCTTCACTTTGACTTTGTTGGAGAATATAGTTTTATCTAGAAAATTTCAGTGGAAACTTTTCCAGCATTAACATAATTGTCTTTTAAAGTGTTCACTAAGTCCGAATGAGCATTGTTTTTTTAAAAAATATGTACTACTCATTTTTAATCAATACATGTTAAAAGAGGAAAGCTTCTTCTATAATGCACCTTTAGATGGTTTCCATAAAAGTAAATGCTTGTTTGTTTACTTAAAGTTACATCAACCAATTACTGAGATGAATGAAGTGTCATGAAATACAGGACTATAATTTATAATCAGCCATCTATCCTATTCCTAATTCAGTGCCTAAGAAATAATAGATGCTCGTAAGTCCTAGAGTAGATAGGTGGGTGAAGGGATGATTGCAAACATTAACTAGAGTAGAAAGTTATTCAAATCATGACAAATTTAAATCTGAATTTACTGAAAATATGAACGAAACACAGGGTGTTCTCTTTGAAAACTAATCAGTGCACATTTCCATTAGAGAACTGTTTGAATGCATTTAAAATGCTGTTTAAGTTCTCAAAGTCTGATATGCATTAAACATTTTTCTGAAACACATTTATTGTAAATTGTGAGATAGCCTAAGTTTAAAAATTGCTATGGCTTTAGCAACTACAAAAAAAAAATATCTGGAAATCAAGACCATTGTTTTTAAATACTGGATTTTAGTATTTAAAAACAACTTCTCTCTAGTCAGTGAGAGGTACCCCAAATCTATCATCATCCCAAACCTTGGAACGATCACCCCCCCAAAAAAAATGCATTCCTCTATGAATTGCAACATTATTCTGAATTTAGGAGAGGATTCATATTGAAGTGTGGAGTCTAAGAACGTCTTGAATTAAAAGAAGCCTTAACCTCAGTCCACTGCTTCCCTAACTTGTGAAATAATTCAGAGTATATGTCATGCAGGGACTCCGCTCCCGCTCCCCACACAAGAATGCAAGATATGGTGAGGCCAAAAGGGAACAAGAACAGAGCCATAGATAGGGAAGACATACCACTATATTCTCGCTGGCGGCTGGGTTGGCGATACAGGAAGCAAACATCCACCAGTACCCCAATGAGGGATCTTCCTGCACCCCAGTCTCGCTGGCAGCTAGGCAAGACCCAGGAAGTAGGACCCACATGATCCACAATCTGCCATCCACGCTTTCTAACCCCACTTGATAGCCACAATCCACTGTCTTCTTCTCTGGCAACAAACCAACCCCGCTTGCTCGCTCAGCCACGGCAGTTATATTAGCAGCTAATGGCTAACTAGTCACAGCTGACGGCCATCTACTATCCAAGCCAGCACCTTTCCACGTGAGGTCAAGAGCCTGGAAACTGCTCTCTGGGACTCTGTCCCCACAATATACTTAAAGCTAAGAGTATAACCTGAGAGATGAATGTCATTACTGGGTTTCCTTTACAAACATGCCCCCCCCCCACCCTCATATATCGTGCTGTCATCCAGATTAAACTTCCCATATAAAGAATGAATCATACTATGTGGTCAAAAATGCAAGTTAATTCCTCCAGGCTAATTCTTCACTCTGCACAGGAAACCTTGTTAAAAGAGAATCTATGCCACATAGAGAATGAAAAATTTCTGTGATGTATTCATGGAGAATATTTTCAGTTCCTAACTTGTAAAATAAATGCAAAAGCAGAACACGAATTACAAGGTTTGTGGGTGATAAAGAAGTGAGAGAAAAAGAGGGGAAGAAATCTAATGGTTTCTTACAAACAGAAACCAGGATGTAATTTACAGTCAGCCTCCTTGAGTAGCACAGGCAGGAAAGGGTTCTCGTTCCACCTGTGCTGTGCACCTTGTTCCTAAGCTGTCAATCACAATCCCCAGGTACCAATTAGGGGAGGCCAGGTGAGCAGTTCCCACCTGAGTCCCCTTGAAAACCACATGTGGGAAACCTTTTTAGTAGAAATAGGGAGTACTATAAGTGTGTTTTCAAATGACTCACAAAAGGAAACCTAGTGTTTCTACTTAGGCTCAGAATATCGCTTGAGATACTCTTCCTGGCTAAGCAGAGAATTAGAAACTAGAAATCATTTTCAAACAAACATTCTACCTGCTGGCATATAACTATTAAATTCACTGGGCCAATACATTTCAAATGAAAAGTTTATAGTATAAAAATAAAACAAAATGATTTTCACAGTTCTTTTTAGGCACTGATGTTGCAATCTATATGGAGAGATAAAAAGGAAATGGACAACAGTAAACAAACTATACACTAATTTAAACTGAAATGAAAATGCACTTTCTTATACCTAAGTCCTCACATTTAAATTTGTTGGTAACTGACTTAGGAAAGAAGAGAGTGTGTATTTAAAAACAAAAACACACTATATATATATATACATATATATATATGTTTTTGTTTTGTTCATTGAGGACAAGTGGATATTCTCCATTGAAAATAAAATTAACAGGCTTTCATATAATATTGAAGTTAGGATTTTATGTTACAGTTAGAGAACATAATTCAGAACTGTGGCATAACTCTCCTCCTATTAAAGGTTTTAAATGTAAGACACCAGTTATGTGCAAATGTACCCTTCCCCTCTGAGGAGTGATAACATTTTAGTCTGTAATTGTGATAAATTATACTTAATATTTTTGAGTGCTAATTATGTCTTTGTTTTATGTTCATTGGAGAATTAAACTGTTATTTCTTAGCCCTTCTTTGATTTATGTTAAAGATTGAGAACATGAGCAAAGAAATATAAGCATAAACCATTTCCTCTAATGCAACTAACGCTGAGTTTTTGACACTGTACGTTATAACTCACTGTCACCTGAACTTGGCGGCATGTTCATGCTTCAGCGCCTGTCCTCAGACTTACTTTGATAATTATTCTCACAAACATTTGCCAGGAGAAAGTGAGGACATACTCCCTCTGGCTATGCTGTGTGTAGCTAATTTCATAGCACCAGAGATTGGGGGTATTTATATCTGAAATCGGTGCCATGATTTTCTCTTCAAATCACACTGGCAGTGAAAATTAGAGGCATCCTTACTCAAGAAGTGGCCTTTCTGAGCTTTATTGAGGTAAAATGGATATATAAAAATTGTACACATTTAACATAGATGTCTTGATGAATTTGGACATATGCACACACCTGTGAGGCTATCACCACAACCAAGTACTAAACATGTCCATACCTATCACCTCCAAAACTTTCCTTGTGTTCTTTTGTGTTTTTTATCTGTTTGTTTTTTTGGGAAGCATACCTAACATGAGGTCTATTCTCTTAATATGTCTTAAAGTGCATGATTTTTTAATCAAGGGCACAGATTTTAAATGTATCGTTAACTATAGGTACGATGTTATAAAGCAGATCTCTAAAACCCATTCAACTTGCATAATAGAAACTTTATACTCACCGAGAAACAAGTCCCCATTTCCCCCTCTCCCGAGCCCCTGGCAACCACCATTCTATTCTCCGATTCTATAAGTCTGACTATTTTAGATGCCTCATGTACATTGAATCATGCAGTATCTGTCCTTCTGTGATTGGTTGATGTCCCTTAGCATAATGTCCCGGAGGTTCATCTATGTTGCAAAGGGCAGCATTTCTTTCTCATGGAAGGCTGAGTAGCACTGCGTTGTCTGTACATACCACGTTTCTTCATCTGGTCTTTCACAATGTGGAATGCTGGAACCCCATCCTGAATATGAGGGTGTACTCACTGCCAAACCTCTCTACTGGGCTAGCTTAGAGATAGTCACGCAGAGATATTGACAAGTACACAGGTAATGAGTTAAGTCTTTTTTTTTTTTTAACCTAAAAATGTTCAAAGTGGGACACTGCATCTGTTTGTATAGGCTAGGTTAGGCGGGAACAAATGACAAATTGCCTCCAGCATAAAAACACAGCACTTGTTCTAGCTCACACTGTATCTCCTTCAAGCTCCAGCTGCAGTCATGCTCCCATGTTTGATTCACTCCAGAATCCAGCCTGGAAAAGCAGACTCTAGCTGGAAGAGAGGGCACAAATAAACCTGGTAAAGCACACGCCAACCCTTAGAGCTTCTGCTCAGAAGTGCGCCCAGCGCTGTGCTCATGTTGTCTGGCATCTCTGGGGCAGTGTGACCCTCACTTCCTGGCATGGCGGCACTTAGTGGTAAACAATAACACAATATGTTATGGACATTTAGCAGCACAACCCACCTGAACAGTGTAGGCACTAGCCTTCTTAAAAGTAATATCCAGATCGAGCTTTAAGGCCCTTAGTATCTGATCCTCAAAATTTCTGTCTCTATTCTTATCCAGGTTCTGGGATGTTCCCACAGGTCTTTGGGGCACATGTCCAGAATCTGTGCACTGTGATGGCAATTGCATTCAATTGTCATGATGTAGTTATTAAATTTATGGGCTCTGGAGCTACTCACCCACCAGCTTCATACTGAAGAGTCGGGTCTGGTCAATTTAGATAATCTCTCTTTGCATCACCTGTCCCTTTTGCAAACTAAATAATAATGCCTGTCTACATCATGGGATTGTTGAGAGAATTAAAGCCTGCAAAGTGTTTAGAAGAGTGCCCGGTACCGATTACATGTTCTTTAGTATCATATACTTAAGGTTTTTAATCTTCGGTTAACTCCAATATAAAACATACGAACATCTGTATTCCTAACAAATGAGTAGCCACAGATCTGTCAATTAGAAGATATCAGGTGTATTTGAAGAGAGCAAATGTTTATTTATAGTATAACTTTTTGAAAAATACCTTCTCTACTTCCATTATTATAAAAGGGGATTTTTGTTTGCTTTTAGTTTTGCTTTTTTTTTTTTTTTTGGCAGGGGTCGTGTGTGTGTGATGATGCTGATGGACACACACACTGTACCATGTTTGGTGAAGTCTTAATTCCTTCCTCCTCCATGTTGAGCAAAGACACTTTTCTAAAAGCACTTTGAGTATGAAGGAAATAATACTAATAATGAAAAAAATAACAGGTGATATTGTTTAAAAGGTATGCCTCAGTCAATATGCTAAGGAATTTATTGTACAACTCTTATATAATCATGAACTAATTGTACGTGTTCAGTTCTAGGTAGAATCATCATCAGTTTGCAAAGGACAGCACTGAGATTTAGAGAGCAGAGCCATTTGTCTGACAACGTACAGCAGTCTGTGTGGCAGAAGAGGCCTCACGGGCTCTCTCCTAGGGCCCCCACTCGATTCACTACCTTTACATTTGCTTGTAATTTCATCATAGAGTTAAAACTTTTAAAATTCAAGAAGTAAACATGAAAACACATATCGGGGGTGCCAAAAAAATGTATACACATGACTTGTATTCATCTTTTGTTATCAGTATATATTGAGTATTACAATTTTAATACAGTTTTTTCCTTTCTTAAAATGTGTATACATTTTTTTGGCATCCTCTGTATACGTAGCTAAAACTGAACAAATTATATACTTAAACTGCGTTAACTGATTATATGTAAATTGTATGTCAATTTTTAAATGTTTTTTTAAAGAGTAAATTTGTATCTTTTTTACGCAAAGATAACACATTTTAAAACTTATGTATTATATTATTCTGAAATAAAATGCAGATATTCATAAAAAAGCATCTTTGTCAATTTCAGTAACTACAAAGCCTGGCAGGACTTAGCCAGGTTGACATAAGAAATAAGTATCAGCTTTGCGCAGTGGCAGTATCGTAGCCAATGAGGTTTATCCGAGGCACGATTATTGCTAATAGAAATAAGTATCACAGGAAGTGATGCATATATATGTTGCCCATAAAAATAAGGGAAATTGACCTAATGAGGGTTGTAGTCACATACAACTTACATATTAGCAAAAATTATGGAGTATGTGTGACTACTTATCACTGTAGGATTAGGTCCATAATTAAGTGTATGTTAAGTTGGTTTCTTCTATTTGCCTATTAGGAAGCATCTCAAAAGGAGTAATTGAGACCTTGGAAAATAAAAGAAGTGCAGTAAATAGGCCAATGTTTCCGGCATGACCAGTCTGAAATCCAGACTTTCACTATGAGAATCATATGTGATTCATCTAATACAGATTTCAATTGCAATAGTGGTTTTCAACATATTCTTTTCATTCGGAAGTTTTTGAGGAAACAAATTCTTGCTCTTCAAAGTTCAACTGCCAATACAGTTAAGTGCATGCTACTCTGGTTGAATTGCAGTGGAAGCCTGAACATCTGAGGTTTCTGTCCTTTTCTCGTCTCTCAAGGAGTTGGCCCCTTGGACTCTGGTTCACAGTTTGAAAGTCACTTATCTAAAACAGTCTCCATAAGAGATCTTATTCCCATACTTGTACTTTATAAAATCCACAAATGATTTAACTCAAATCATGAAATACAAAATACATACAATATACATTTTTTCATTTAGGTAATTTTGCATGTAACAGTCCATTATTGGCAATCTATGGTGTTTGAAAATGTTCTAATTCTTATTTCATAGAAATAATTATTTTTTTTAAGGCTCCAATAGCTCTGATCAAGGACATTGCCACTGGTCTGCTTTTTTTCTGGATCTTTTTCTCTTATCATCTATGACTGGTGAAATTTTGAGGAAGGTTTGCTACCTTGTTTTATTTCTTAAAGGTTCAGACAGTCATTATTATTCATCCCTGGACATTCTCAATTCTTTTTAGTGGGGTAATTATTTTTCTAAGGTTTTCAGCTAAATGCTTGCTGTCTGTCAGTGAAAATCAGTAAACTTCTGCTGCTCGCTTTGCATAATCCTGGGACTTTCTGACTCTAAACACACCTTGTAGGAAACCCAGCTGTTCCTGCATTCTGTTTGCACTGCAGGACTGTGCAGAGTTTTCTATTGACGCCTTTTCTTCAGAAGAAAAACGTACATATTAAGCCCGTCCTTCAAAAGAACGTCTCGCACTCAATACAGCTGTGCATATCATGACACTTTCTACATGGCATTAAGTGTCCCCTGCAATACTGTGTATTTCATATTTATTATCTTCTATGTGTCTGCTTAAATGATGTTGACATTAAGAATAAGTGACTTTTTCCTCAGTTTACTTACCTCCAAATAAATGTGTGCCTGCCTGTGTATTTTATTTTGCATTTTTATTGTATCTCCTTAGAACTTGTGCTACATGTCTCAAATATCACTGGTTTCATAAATATTTCACCCTTCTTTACCTTTGTTTCATAATTGTATCATATTGAATAAATTTATAACACTCCATGATAAGATGATCAAATCCACTTCTATTTGAAATTTCTAATAATTACAGTCTACAATGGACAATAGACTTATTCTGTTCAATACAGTTTATTAATAATGAATAACTTCTTGCTCTTTCAACTGTATTTATAATCTCAAAAATAACATTATAGAATTCCTTACTAAACATATTGCTCTCAGAATTATTCATTTAAGGTTTAATCTAAAGCCTTTTTACAGTGAAATATCTATCAGCTCTAACCATGCAATCAAATATGACGAATACAGGGGAATATCAGTTATAGTGTTAAGTAAATGCTGGTAAATTCGTGATTGTATAATAGAAATATAGTCTTTCAAGTTAACATAAGTAAGGATACATTTAGGTAACAAAATAATGTCTTATTAATTAATAAGATCTGTAATCATGGCAAAAGTATTTTAAAAGGATTTAAGTTATAATACTGTGTCCCAACCTTCAGTTATTCTGTTATTAGTTTTTACTCATATACACAGGGTGCCCCCAAATATTTTTGAAGCCTAATTTATACTTCAGTGATCATAAAATGCAAGTGTTTAGCTTACCATTTTTTCCTCACTCATTTTGAATAAAGCAAACAAATTACATTTAGCTTTGAGTACATAGCTGTAATACTAAATATTAATGTAAACTTAAAGTTATCCACTAAGATCACGTACAAGGCCAGGATTCCAACTCACTGTTCTTTTTAAATATTGTACTGGAAGTTCTTGCCAATGCAATAGGGTAAGAAAAGGAAATAAAAGGTACACAAGTTGGGAAGAAAAATATAAAACTGTCTTTGTTTACAGGTGACATGATTGTCTATATAGAATATCAACAACAACAACAAACTCTTGAAACTAATAAAATATTATGACAAGGTTGAAGGATACAAGGTCAATATACAAAAATCCTATATACCAACAACAAGGAACAAATGGAATTTGAAATAAAAACAGAACACCATTTTTATTAGCATTCCCACCGCCCGAAAAGTACTTAGTATATAAATTTAAACCTTTCTTTAGAACTATGATGACCATTATCACCATTTCTATGGTACTGGAAGTTCTTGTTAAAGCATGGTGCTGAAGGTCATAGTCAAAACAAAAAGTCAAGGAACAGAATTTAGAAGGAATATACTTTGTATGCACTGATATAATTGAATGTTGCACAAAAATTTTTTAAAAAATAATAAGTAGTGATAGATACAGTAACATGGGTGAATCTCATTGACATAATACTGAGCTGGAGAAGCCAGAAACAAAATAGAAGATTAACTGTTTTTTAAATTAATATGATGTGCAAGAATAAAGAATCTGCTCTCTAATGATAGGTACCAGAATAGCGTTTGCATTTCAAGGGAGGGTATTAAGCGGGAGAGCACAAAACTCAGCCTTCTGTGGTGATGCTAATGTTCTGTTTATATACCTTTTTGATGGTTATATGGCTGAAATTCAATGTAAAAATCTCCTCTATTAAATTCATATCCTTATGTTGATCTGCTCCACTCAGTGGTACATTGATGTCTTCTAACAGCACCGTGTATTTTTCAAACACTAAGTTTTATAGTGATTATGGCATAGTTTTTCTTAAGGAAAATAGGAGATAGAAACATGGGAGTCAGGAGGAAAACCCTAGGCCCATAGATAGTGGTTTTGGGATATAGTGGAACTGATACACTATCATATAGCAGTATGGTTAAGGTTTTGCAATACAATCTTAAATGTTCATTTTTTTGGTTGTTGAAATTTTAGTTACGTAGATAGGAGTCACTCATCCCCCATAATTCTATTAAGTACCCAGGCTAAATATTTCACAGTCTCATCTAGAGATGTCTTATAGATGCATCATGTATGTACCAAGAAATACTTATTTTTCTTTCTTGTGACCAAAGACGCCTGAGGCTGTGCAAGGTATTTAAATGATTGCTCTAAAGGGGATAATGGATGGTTAAAAAAGATAAAGCAGTCCTTTGGAACAAATTCCTTCTTGCAGCTACCTTATGATGAGAGCTTTTACTCCCTAGTATTTCCTTATAAGCATTGCTGACAATAGAAAATAAGAAAATATATTTTTCCTCCAGAGCAGTTTTTCTGTGTGTGTGCGTAAGAGAGTCAGGAAGGGGAATTGAGACCTACTGTTGATTTTTCAGCACATCTTTTACAGGATTTTTTTATAGCCGATTGTTACAAATATCTAGGAGGCTTAGTAAAATGAAAAATAAATAAACCATTATCATTCAAGAAGATAAATCTGAGCTAAATTAAACTTCCTACCTTTTGGGCTGTCATTATTAAGGAACGCCTAGGGTTGTAAAAACATAGACACACACGGGCACATGAGTACTACTTTGAAAAGCTTCTCAAAGTTTGTGTGCAAATGTCTTTCCTATTGTGTAAACAACATACATTTAGAATATTTCGATTATGTAATCCAATGAGAACTTCAATTTAAATTACATTTAACCGGCAAGAAACAAGAAAGATATGTTTGTCAGCATGCTGGATTTGGGAAGCTGCAAGGTTAAGTGAGGCAGAGGTGATAACTATACGATGGAACGTAAAGCATCTATTACAGATCTGTGGTACCCAGACAGGTATAGTTGAGGCCTAAAGGACAGCATAAAATGTCTCTGGCCCTTCTGAATGGCAACAGGCATACCTCGGAGCTCTGAACAGTCTTAAGGAGCTGGGCCCATCTGGACGGCACGGTGTGACACTGCTGCACGTCTAAGACATACCTGCGTTAATGATGGCTCTGTACTCTGCAGGTGCTATTTTTAGAGTGTTGTTCTCACGGACCAAGGTATATTTTGGACTGTGTGTTTCAGTCTTGAGTACATTATCCTCACATTTAAAGGAATACAGATGGTACTGCAGGAATAAAAGCAAGGCTTGACCTTTGGAAATCTGAATTCTAAATTTTGTCAGTGTCTCCTACATTTGTGGCCAAGAAATGCAGACTCATAAAACATCCTGTCTAACGCCTTCATGATCTGAACGGATGGATCAGAAAGATAACAAGTCTACGCTCCAGTAAGTGAAGATGAAGAGATGCTATCAAAAAAGGCTATTTTGCTGGAACCTGAGTCTTCAGATTACAGAGCATTATTTAACAAGTTGAATGCTACATTCACAAACACATTTTATAACTACATCTATAAATAATATTGGCAGAAAAATACCAGTATTGGCAATTTCCAATTTAAAAATATTCCGTTTATTTTCTTATCTGGACTCTATTGAAATATGCTTGCCTATGAATGAAACAGACTCACCAGTGGTTTTGTACGTGAGAGTGGCACATATGCTTTCCAGAAGTAAATAGAAAAGAAAATGAAAAAGTGAATCTGAAGTCAAAGATTTCCGTCCCCCCACCCCTGCCCGCCAGACTATATCAACTAGAGTCTACGATCTTCTTTCATTCCACAAATATTTACGTATCTATTTTGAACTTGAATACTACTAATAATAGATGAAATATAAAATATAAAAAATATGTGACGTGCCAACATCAATGTGATTGCAATTAAATTAATTATAATCTGAAATGTAATATGCAACATATTAAAATACAGTGTAAGTTACATGACAACATAGTACAGAATTCTCTGCTAAAATAGTGTAATATATACATGTAATAGCCAGTATGAAATCACATTAATCAATTACTTATTAACTGATATGTATAATACACTATTTTAAATCTGCTAACAAGAGAAAATAAAAATGTGATGACCATTATACTTTAATACCAAGTACTCTTTTTGGCTTTATATTCTCAAGGATATATTTTTGTTTTGAATATTAGAAAACAACAAGGACATACATATGTTAGAAGGTACTACTAGATTTTATTTTAATAAAAATATTTAATTTTTCTGTTGAAAAAGAAACGGGCTATTAATTCTGTCCTTAATCTCATAGATTTAGAATGTTAGAGAAGGAAAATTTTTATGTACATTGCGGCATTTCATTGAATGGTGTCAACATTCTCTCCATCGTCTCAGCACTGTAAATTCCACTGCTTTCTGCAAGAGCAACTTCTAATCCCATGAGACAGATACCAGAGTTGTATCTAATAGGAAGGGTAAAAATTTTCTCTTTCCTTGCTCTAGGGAAACTGTGTGTGTATATAAGAGAATATCCATGTGCGCAATGACATGAATTAAAATTGACCAAATCAATAATCCTCAAACGTTTTCTTTTCATTGTAAGCTTTTGAGTGAAAAATTAAAAAAAGAAAACAGGTTTAATGAACAGAAGTCTGACTTGAGTCTTTCAAATGATATTCGAAATTGAACCTGTTACAGATGCAGAGCTGACACAATTTAATTTTATGAATTTATTTCTTTTCATCACAGTATTCTCATTTTGTTGAGATCTTCAGGGAGGAGCAAAATTAAATTCAAATGTTCAGCTGATCATATATCAGAGTTGTGTATTTTGAATTAATTTTTATTCTGTTTTCTGTCTCCTATTTGTAATCAAAACTGGTAGTTATCTTACCACTAACAATGCTATCTATGTATGTATGCCATTTTGCTCAACTTATTGATGTGAGTAAGAAGTAAGATGTGTACCTGAATTTAATCTACAAGTGCTAATGTACGAGTGCATGGGTAAACTAGGTTTCCACAGTTTCAAAATAAAAAAATATATATATTAAATTATCCCCAATATTTGACAAAAATCTTTCCTAAATACTATCTTTTTGAAAACATTCTAGTTTAGAGGAGTCTAAATTTTGCAATTTCTTCTCACCTTGCTAATATAGCTCAAATGCTCCCTTTGGCTGATGTTTGCTCAGGAAAATTTATGGGAGATGATTGAATTTGGGCCACAATTTATGGGAGATGATTGAATTTTGGCCACAGATGCTGAAAATCCAAAATTTAAAAAGAGAAGGAGATTTAACTTTTGGAGCCTGTATGTCAAGCATCACTGCTCTTTCTGGAAAGGGTTACACTGTTAAGGATAAGAGTTCTGAATAGCAGAGGCAACAGCAGGACAGATCTCTGGAAGTTGACACTTTCCAGTGCTAATGCCTAATAGAATTGCAAAGCATAACCAATTTATCTGTTCTGAGTAAACCTCCCATGTTATTAAGTATTTCAGTAAAAGATGATAGAGGCGATTTAATACATTCTTGATTATGCGATCAGATGACAATGTAATTAAATGGAATGTAAAAGTGAGGGCACTTTATAGTTATGTAAAAATATTTGCAATACTTTTACATATTGGTTGTGTTATCAATGTGCCCAGAAGAAACCAATAGAACCACTATTTTGAAATTAAAAAACACATATTTAAATAAATAATAATAATAATAGTAAAAACTACACACTCTATACTATGATACATGTACAGTGGTACCTCAGTTTTCGAACGTAGTCTGTTCCAGAAGACCATTTGAGTTCCGAAACGTTCAAAAACCGAGGCACGGTTTCCCCATAGAAAGTAATGCAAAATGGATTAATCCATTCCAGACCTTTCAGATCAACCCCTAAAACTGCAAATTTAGCATGAATTTTACTATCTAATGATACCATAGATCCACAAAATTTACGGACGTTCGTAAACTGAAATGTTCATCAACGGAGATGTTCAAAAACCAAGGTACTACTGTATATATAAATTTATTACATTACAAAGTTTGTATTAATCGTTGGTTAAAGATAGAATTTTTGAAAATGATATTAGAAACATTAAATCACTTGGAAATAAAAGGTACATGCTTTTGCTTAGAAAACAATATAATTACCAAGTGGTTTAACAATGTAAATGTGAAAAATAAAATCATAAAAAAAAATATACAAGTGAATCATTTTATAGGTGAACTGCCTACAGCAGAAACCACCCAGGTTTGAAGGGCTCCTAAGTAAATTGCTCATAGCATCTCTCCCCTTCCATATCATGAGAGAAGCTTCCACCATGGACCAAGCTCCGACATTTATAGGTTTTCTTTTTTTTATTTTCTTTTTTTATATTAGTTTCATGTGTAAAAAACTACATAATGATTAGACATTTACACCACTCACAGAGTGCTAACGTCCCCCCCAAGTCTACTACCCCTCTGACATCATACATAACTATTATAATACCATTAAATATGTTCCCTATGCTGTATTTTACATCCCGTGACTACACACACACACACACACACACACACACACACACGTTTAATTATAGTTGACATTGAATATTATTCTACTTCAGCTTCAAGGGTACAGCGCATAGGTTTTCTCTTTCATGGGTCTTCCAGGTTTCCCACACCACAGAGTGACCTTTGCTACATTATGCTATGTTACATTTAGAGGGATTCACATTTGCTCAGCAGCTGTATCTGGGGTAATAGTCTTCCTTCTTTTGACCTTCACATTTCTGAGTTCAAAGAGCACAAATTCAATCTTTCTGCCCCAACCCTGAACATATTTTCTGTTTTGGAATAAATTACAATTATTCAGGGGAAAATCCTATTTGATTTTGCATTGTTTGAAGAATCAGTAGGAGATAGTTGATAAATGCTTAAAAATATGGGTCTGAAAGGCCAGCCTACAAAAATTTATTCGAGGGTTATTATCTTCATTGAAATCATTGACACAGTTAAATTTCCATTGGGAAGTAGTGTCGAAGAGAGTGTAGACAAATAACCAAAGAGGATGTAGGATGAGAGACCCTGTAGGGCATGATAGAGGTGGAGCAAGAGAAGGAACAGTAGCTTGTGAAGAAAAACAAAGAAATTATCACAGTAGGAAGATCAAGAGAGCGGCAGTATGAAAATGAAAGGAAAATTTAGGGGTAACTAACCTTGTCATTTCCTCAGGAAAGTGATGTAACATAACCATGATTGCACCAGAGGAAAACCAACTGGATTTTGGATTAGATGGGATTTTGCCTTACATAGGAACACTAATGATGTAAACACTTTCAGTGAAGGGGCAGAGGTCAGACGGTAGCTTACAGTCAGTGGAGAGGCAAGGGTCCTAGACCACTTCATACTAGAGCTGAAGTGTTCTATTTTAGTTTGTTCAGTGAACTGCATTTTAAGAGGTGCTTAGAGACTCAAGACTACATCCAGAGGAGAATATAAGTAACTATGATTTGGAATAATTCAGAATGCTTACATTTAAAAAAAAAAAAGAACATAGGAGAAGAAATTGAGGATATTTTGGTTAGAGAAAAACCAAAACACTACGATAATGAATAGTTATGTAAAAATATTTGCAAGACTTTTATATATGTAGGAAGAATTAGATGTGTTTCCAACATGTCCAGAAAAAACTAATAGAAACACTATTTTGAAATTAAAAGACACATTGAATGAATTAAAAAGTTTATAAAATGAAGTAGAATATGTCCATTAAGTTCTCATTTCAATGGGCAAGGCTGGTGCATTCCCAAAATAAAACAAGGGAAATAGTACTTCTGGTCACCATAATAAGGTTAGTTAACACCTCCATCACCTCACATAATTGTCCTTTATGTGTGTGTGATGATCACATTTAAGATCTATTCTCTTAGCCACTTTCAAGTATATAATACAGCATTGTTAACTGTAGTCACCATGCTGTATACCGTGTTTCCCCAAAAATAAGACCTAGCCAGACCATCAGCTCTAATGCATCTTTTGGAGAAAAATTAACATAAGACCCAGTCTTATTTCACTATAATATAAGACCAGGTCTTATATTATAATATAATATAATATAATATAATATAATATAATATAATATAATATAATATAATATAATAATATAATACCAGGTCTTATATTAATTTTTGCTCCAGAAGACGCATTAGAACTGATGGTCCAGCTAGGCCTTATTTTCAGGGAAACACAGTAGGTATAATGAGACAGAAAAGATAGGGGCTGACAGACTGTGAAACCACAAAGTTCTGTAGGATGGCCTTTCGAGTGTAAATCTTAAAGAAATATGAATTTTAAGAATAAATGGTTAATTATAATAAAAGGTACTAACGCACAGATTCTCAATAATAGATATTGGCACAGTAATGTCTATACATAAAAATATACCTAACAATAAATAAATTCCCTGTTTTTTCCCCAAATTATTACAAGCTGTGCAATTAAAATTCAGCAAAGTAACCTGTAGCTTTTAAAATTTGTTTCAGTGGTTGGAATTACTTTGCAATAGAGTTATAAGATTTGTTTGGATCTTAAGAAACGATGGGAAGAAAAATGTAGGACAACACCATCTGAAACCGACACTGTCATTAAGCTTAAACACAAAGGACTCACCAAAGTAGATGTAATGTATAATTCATCAGTGATACAATAATGATACGAATGACTCATGTCTGAAGTCAAAGATTACACAGGTAGTAACATGCAAAGGCTGCCAGATTTATGGATTATCTAATAGATCAAATGCAATCTTATTAAATGTGTTAATGAGGTTTAAGTGAATAGGAAAAATAAGAAATTTCATTAGGGTTCATTCAGTTTTGCCAACACAGATTTCCTTCAGCATAAAGAAACAAACTTATGTTATTTTCAGTATACAACACTAGATTCTTCCCAAATCAAAGAAAATATGTTTTCTGAATGACAGTCTTCTAATATTGTTCAGGCCATTAAACATAAAAAAGAATTAGCACATTTCATGTAATGTACATATACTATAAAATAAAATAATAATTATAACTATAAAAAGCCACATGCATTTTAATGTGTAAAATAATGTGCACACATTCGATTTATTAATGTGTATATTGCATATCAAATTTTCCAAAGCAAACTTCAAATTTTAAAAAATCATCCTGTTATGTGGTTGGTAGAAAAAGGTAATTACTGTCATGTAGTTTATATAGAAAAAATAGTCATTTTTAAATTTTATTGAAATCGTGATTTCTAAATATGTAATTTTATGCATGTGAATGAATTATTTTATAAATAATCAAGAAAAGATCACAGACATGAATATTCAAATAAGGATAAAATAACCAGGAGAGAGTGTCCATAAAAAGAGGAAGCTGAATGAACAGAATTAAATATTAACACCCAAGTACATGCACACATTTGAGAGCCATTTCTGAAATAATAACTTCAGAGAGATTTCTAAATACACCTCTGACTGTTAGGAATCTGATTGTTTGATTACTACTTAAAAATATATTCCCAAGGTATATTAATTTCATTTCTGGATAATTTTTGAAATCCTATTTCTCAAGGTAAATGACTAAAATATTTGAATCAAAAAATATTCTATCCTTAAATCTCTAAATTCATATAAGTACACATAGTGTGGATTCTTGAATTAGTCTGTCTTACTCATATGAAACAAAATGACTGATTCATAGGCTCAAGGAACAGGTTCAAGGAATTTTGTGAATTTTTATGGAAGGGTAAAGATAGTGAGAGTATTTTGTTAGTTAATAATTGATGGCAATTTGTCAAAGCTGCTTACTATTTCAAACATACTTGGTTAAACGTTTTTGTTATATCTTTAAAAAAGTTCTCCAAGAATTATTATGCTTCCTTTATTTTTTTTATATTGTAACTATAAATACAAATTAATCTACTTTTGTGGATTTTTTTTCCAGCTGGAACAAACAAATATGCTAATTCTTCCATAACCAATATACGGAATTATCTACAACATTTTAATTTAATTACAAGAGACATTATTTAAATAGCATGTTACGTTACAGCTTCAATAATTACTTTTGTCTATACTTATTTATACCATTGACTTATCATTACAGAAATTATCCACCTTCCAGAAATATGCATAGCACAGTATCGTTTATATGTATACAGGTATATATTAAATTTATTCCCACGTTGTTGCCTCTAGAAATTTATATCCCAATAATCATTTACCAAAAACACATAATATGTATGTGATAAATAATATGTGATAAACAAGGTAAACGTAAATGACTAATATACTTTAAAAAGTAATTTCAAATAAAGGGTTAAATTATTTTAACTGTCGAATCTATAGATGTACCAGTATTTTGAACAAAGGACTACACTGTTTCCCATGCCATGCTAACACATGCTTGGCACTCACATTGTGTTTAGAATAAGTGAATGTGTAAATTTAAAAAAAGCAAATGCTCTAACAAAGTTGGGCACGTATTTTTCTTGCAAAAATCCAGAGAGAATCGCACTCACTATTCAAGTGTGATTTCCATAAACAACATAAAATGGCACCTTGAAACCATGAGAAATATTCCAAAATATCTGCATTTTTAATATGTGTTTTTTATTTTTGGCATTGACATTCATTTCTTTATCCCGGCATATGAAAGCCCAGAGGGTACCCATGCCTCATTGCTTTAACACATGCTGGTTCAGTTGCTGAGACAGATATAAGGCAACAGATTTGGGGGGGAAATACAGCTTCTGTCCTACAGTAATAAAAGCATTATCACGAAAGTTCATGTCCAGGTGAAGTATTCCAAACTTATGTATCAGGATGAGATGAGTTCATTTTTAAAAAGATTGCAACTCTTGTTGATTGAATGCCTCTGTTATTGCAATTCTTAGGGACACCTTCAGAAACGCTTAGGCTTTGTGGGAAAGAAAAATTTGAAGCCGACTGCTGTAATGTAGTACATTTTCACTTTTACCTGGCTAAACATTTTAATAAATCATGCAGAAACACCTAAAAGAGATTCTTCCATAGCAAATGCCAAAATTACTTTAAAATATTATAGAAGAAAATCTCTAGGCTTTTGAAAATAACAACTTTTATATTAAATTATTTTTCCAGACCTTAGAACAAATAACTTCTTACTTCAATCTGTGAAGCAATTTTAAATCAAACTCTGACAAAACTATGCGTATGAGAATACCATACTGTCATTCAGATCAACTTTCTTGATGGAAAAACTAGATAAGCCGAATAAAGTATTACGGAAAAGAAAAACAAAATTGTGAAGCAACACTGAGCTAGGCAAGCAGTGATGATATGAGGAATTAAGACCCGGAGATGAAAGAAGAAGCACACATGTGAGTGCAATCTTTGATGCTGCTTTTCCCACTGTAGAATATATATATATATATATATTTTTATCAATTACTGTTGGCATTCAATATTATTTTATATTATGTGTAGTTTCAGGTGTAGAGCACGGTGGTTAGCCATTATATAATTTACGAAATGATCCCCATTTCCTAAGTCTAGTACCCACCTGGCACCACACATAGTTATTACCATATTATTGACTATATTCCCTATGCTGTACTTTACATTCCCATGACTATTTTGTAACTACTAATTTGTACTTCTTAATCCCTTTCACTTGAAGGCTCTTGTTTATCTAAAAATTGTAGAGGGAAGACTGAAAAAGCTAGGAGAATATATGGCATTTTCCTGTGTCTCTGATGACAAAAATGAGAATTCAGGGCCCACTCAAGAAGAGAGGAACCTGTGAAATATGCTAGAATTAAAGTTACAGTCCTTGAAAGACTGCCAATTAATGGTGAGGATGAACCAAAAATAGAATTAAGCTCAAAAGAAAAGTGTATTCAACATGTGCATGCAGCTAATGATACAGCCTTAAAATACCTTAAACCAAAATTTGACAGAACTAAAAGAAGCAACATCATACGAGTATATGCAATGGAATATGAAATATGGCCATTTTGTGACAACATGGATAGATCTTCAGATTATCATGCTAAGGGAAATAAGTCAGACAGAAAAGTTCAGAACCATATGACTGCACTCATATGTGGGATATAAAACCGAAAGCAACAAAGAAACAAGACAAACAAAAACTCATAGACACAGACAACAGTTTAGTAGTTACCAGAGGGTAAGGGGTGAGAGGGTGGTAGAGTAGGGTAAATGGAGTCAAATATACGGTGATGGAAGGAGAACTGACTCTGGATGGTGAATACACAATGCAATACCGGAGGTGCCAAAAAAAAGTATACCTATGACTTGTATTCATCTTTTGTTATTGTTATATATTGAGGATTACAATTATAACACAGTTTTTTTTCCTTTCTTAAAATGTGTATACATTTTTCGGCACCCTCTGTATACAGATGATGCATTTTAGAACTGTACACTTGAAACCTATATAATTTTATTAGCCAATGTCACTCTAATAAACTTAATAAAAATAAAAATGAACAAATAAAAAGATAAAAAGGACAATCTGACAAATTGATACTAATAAATTTGAAAAGTTTATTGAAGTTAAAAAATTCCTTGAAGAATATAATACCCAAGTTGATGCAAGAATACAAGTAATTTTACACTTTTTTCATGATAACATAAAATATGTCAAAACATATATACTATTGTCTCCATTGTTTTACAAGATAGATCACATTATTACAATTTATTACTCTATGACATGTCATGAAAATCCGTAAAAGACAACTTTGGAGGTAAAATTTATTTTTGAATAGCTTAAGATAGGTTTATAATAATTTATCCTCTTCTCAGTTCAGTGATTTCCAATTTTGGCCCCTACAAAAAACTCAATAAATGCTCTTTAATATATGCTCTAACACATTGACATTTTTATTTTATAGTGAAAAGTGAAATTACTGAATCAAATGGTAAGCATATAATATTAATATAACTTACAAACTGTTTTCTATAAAAACTCTATTTCACATTTCACCAGCAATGATTAATAACTGAAATTTCCCTAAAACACTGTCAGACTTTACTGCACTTCTTTTTGTCAATCTGTTATGCAAAAAAAGTGATGGTACTTATGGTTATTTAATTTGCAATCACTAAATATTAATTATTATGATCACTTTCCACATATTGAGTATAATTTGTTTGTTATTTTGAAATTTTTAAATTAATATTATTCACTCATTTGTATTTGCATTTTCTGGAGCTCTTTGTATATTAAAACATTAGCCATCAAGGAGAACTGACTCTGGTTGGTGAACACACAATGCAATATATAAATGATGTATTATAGAATTGTACGCTTGAAACCTATATAATTTTACTAACCAATGTCACCCCAATAAATTTTATTTAAAAAGTTTTAATCATCAAACATTTTTTTCCCAAGAAAGCTATTTTTCTATTGACATTTTATTACCATTTTTTTAACTTTTATTTATTTTAAGTGTATTTTTCCAGGACCCATCAGCTCCAAGTCAAGTAGTTGTTTCAATCTAGTTGTGGAGGGCGCAGCTCACACTGGACAATGTGGGGAGCAAGCAGGCAACCATGGTGTTACCAGCATCGCACTCTAACCAACCGAGCTAACCAGCCGCCCGTATGATCACTTTTTTATATTAAACAATTTAATGTATCTTTAGTTAAGAGATCTTCCTAACCCCTAATTATAGTTTCAGTTCCTTACATTTTCATCAAAGACTTTGTTGTTTTTAAGATACAGAATTGTTATTATTTGTCCTTAATATGTTGGAATTTAAATTTATATGGTGTAAGATAAAAATCTCAGTTTTACTCATATGATATAATTTTATTTCCTATTGTGAATTGAATGCTAGTTGTTATCATTATTATCATTATTGAAGAAAATCAGTTGGTTTTGGTTTTTTAGTATTTATTTTTATTCAGTTTTCTCAGTTACTTTATCAAACCTTCCTGGCTTTAAATTTTTTTTTTTTCTTTCACTATATAAACACATCATCAGCAAAATAGATTTGTCTACTTTTCTCTAAAATGTTTCATTTGTTTTTTCCAAATAGTTGTAATTATTCACTATTATTTCTATTTTTTTAAACACTGACATTCTTATGTTGCTTATGATTTTAATTAAAATGGTATTCGAGTTCTTTCAATTTCAATGAAATTTACTGTTGGAGTAAATACACTTTACCAAATGTAAGTAGTTGCTTTCTAATCCAATTTTTACATAGCTATTTCATTAGTAAAGTCTGCTGAGTATCATCAAATCTCATTTCAGTGTAAAAACTGAATCAGGTAATTCTTCTAGTAAATAAAAGGAATCATGTGTACTGTAACTGCCTGTTTTATATGCCATGTAAGTGGAATCATGCAGTATTAGTCCTTCTGTGACTAAGTTGTTTCACTTAGCATAATATCCTGTGAGTTCATCCATGTGATCCCAGGTGGTAGGAGTTACTAAGTTATTAAGGCTGGAAATTTGTACGTTATAGTGTCTGTAAGTCACAACACTGGGTTGTGCACTTAAAACTTTGTTAGGGTAGATATCATGGTAAGTGTTCCTAACACACATGTACACACACACAAAAGGGACGCAAGGAAATGTTTGGAGGTGATGGATATGCTTATTAGCTTGACTGTGGTGATGGTACCACCGGAGTATGCATATGTCCAAACTCAAATTGGATACATTAAAAACATGCAGGCATTTTTGTACATCACAGAATTCAAAATGTATAAAAAAGAATTTAAAAAATATGAAGACAATTATCTAGATCATCTCCAAGTCTCTTCATAAGAAGTCTAGTATTTTATAGTTTTCAGTAAAGTGGTGTCTAAGCACGGGAAGAGTCTAGGATGTGTCTGCAGAGAAAGGACTACAAAACATGAGACTGAGTGTGCGACATGGGGGTTATATGTCATAGAACAAAAGGAAGGCTGTAAAGAAAGGGATGTGGGAAGGTGACAGCAAATCGGGGGCAGCCATCACCCGGTGAAAGTTGCAAAGGCCAAAGACTCCACCCACTCGCCCTTTCTAATCCGTACCTCCTTACAGGAGACCCACCTTGGAAAACAGCATTTTCTAGTATAAAGTTGACACTCAATGAAATGCTTTGCAACCACTGAATGAATGAACTGTCTTAGCTGATTGTGTAGTTTTCAGTCTGAAACCTAGGCAGAGCTGCACGTATCCGCCATCGCTGCCTGCCTTTGCATGTTGTCTAATGTGAGGTACTTACTGACAATCAACGACCTCAGCAAGGGACGTAGAGCTCCCTGCCCTGCCTTGGCTCCTGTTTCCTTCCTCATTGTTTCTATTCTGTAACCTTTATCTGGCTGCATAATAAATATGTCCCTACGTGTTTATTTTTCCTACCAGATTGTGACCTACTTGAGGGCAGGAGTAATTTCAGACTGAGGACTCAAGCAACTTTTTGAACAACTGAGGAAGCACTTTTTCCAAATCAAGAAGCAGAACTTATGTATAAGGTCACAGGGTGAGGTCAGATTGAAAAATTGTTCTCTGCAGTCAAAATGCCAGTGAATTCAGCATAGTTGGGTGCATGCACACTTACCTATTATTGTGGTGTACCAGAAGTATGGAAATCTCCAGGTGTGGTTATTTACCTTTGGTATACCTTGACAATTCCCACAGCAAAGTTTCCTACTTTTGTAGCTCAGTGTTTATGAACCTGTTCTTTGCTACTGTGTTTACATCTTAAGACCAAAGCACTGGCCTTCTCTAGAGGTTACAAAGGCGGTTCTAGAAGGCCAAGAAGAAATGTGTCTTATCCCCACCACTGAGGACATTTAGCTTGGACTGGTCCTTTCATACAAACGAGATCAATGTGAACAAACTTGAGAGCTGGATCTTAGTTAGCTTTGAGGAGCAATGATTAATAAAGAAGCAGAAAGCAATGAACAATAATTAAATCTATTAGCTCTGCTGCATTCAGTTAACCACCAAGAACCAAAACAACCTGGTTGGAAAAGGAGACTGTGTTGCTGTTTCTAATCCAACATACCCAGGTGTGCCATGGTGAAGACACACCAGCTTAATTCAAACCTGTCAAGGCTGGGTGCTGGCAAGTGTTTACAGCAATAATCTGGATTTATTTTCACTTCAGAATGTGAAATATATGCCATGGAATGTTCTTTATTATTGTTATGATAAATAGGAAAAAGCACCTCTTTCTTCCAAGAAGCAGAAGTAATTAAATGTAGTCATACCAGAGACCTTTAATGCCTTATTACAGGCAATCTGTCCTTTCACGTTCTTCTCGGCATTGAAAGATGATGATAATGTTAAAATTTTCCACTAGATCCTCTTGCACTTTCTAAATAAGATCTTCATCTAAAGATATTTTCTTCCTTTGAAGTCTAAAAATTAAAGAGTGGAATTTTTATATCAAGATTACATTTCAGAAATAAATACTTTCTCCTGGAAGTGGTTTAAATATTACATCATTAGTTTTTAAAAGCATTAGCATCTTTTCATTTTCTACACCCGGCTCTTTCTTACAGCTCGTTTTGCCCTTAGGTTATCCAGCTTTGTATAAATATGAACAAGTTACATATTGAGATTTTTCCATCTTTTTCTTGAAACAATACTGAAACTTTTTTTTTTTTTAAATGGGGAATATTGGGGAACAGTGTGTTTCTCCAGGGCCCATCAGCTCCAAGTCGTTGTTCTTCAATCTAGTAGTGGAGGGTGCAGCTCAGCTCCAAGTCCAGTCGCCGTTTTCAATCCAGTTGCAGGGGACGCAGCCTATTACCCCATGAGGGAATTGAACCGGCAACCTTGTTGTTGAGAGCTCGCACTCTAAACAACTGAGCCATCCAGCCGCCCCTCCGGAAGCTCAGCAGCAGCTTGTTATCTTCAATCTAGTTGTGGAGGGTGCAGCTCACTGGCCCATGTGGGAATTGAACTGGCAACCCTGTTGCTCAGAGCTCACGCTCTAACCAACTGAGCCATCCGGCCGCCCCCCATTTTTTGAATATTAAAAATCCATACAAATGAACAGCATTTTCTTTAATGCACTACCATACTAACAGTGCTTTTTCAGAGTAAAAATTAAGAAACAGCCTTGATATAAATAAATATATATTTATATATATGTATATGTATATATTTATATATATGTATATGTATATATTTATATATATGTATATGTATTTATATATGTATTTATATATAAATACATATATTTATATATATGTATATGTATATATATAATGTGGTTTTATATTATATTTATATAGGGCATTCTTTATTCTCATTATTTTCTCTTATAGTGAATTAAAATAATTTCTATTCTATTCACATTTCTAACCATAGTCTAACAGTGAAAATGTTCCTCATTTCTGTGAATAATCTTTGCATAACCTAATACCCACTAGATAACAATACGTGTGTGTGTGTCTGTGTGTGTGTGTGTCTTATTTTGGTGCTGAGACCTCAAAATTCTGTTGTTATGGCATCATCAGGCTTTGAAGAAAAACGTTCATAGGATCCTTGGGAAATATGCTATAATCCTATCTTCAAGTTTTTTGGACCAAAGCCTGTATGTGCAGCAAATGCACTTTCCTTACTTTGTTCATTTGAGCACAAATCCTGCCACTGTAAACAAAACAAAACAAAACGAAACAAAACAAACCAAAACACAAAATATGGAACAAGGTGTTAAAGGTGCCCACACCCCCTAGTCATGCCCACGTGCACGTTTCTGTAAGCTATAATGCACTGCTAGTGAATTGTACCTCTCTAAAACACTCATATGTTCTTACTGTGTAAACCATATTTATGTGGTTTGAAGTAAAAATTCATGATTATTTTCTAGGTGGTCTCTTATAGTAGAATATCAGTAGTATACTTAAATTTTATGTGTTAAAGGAAATGTTTTACTTTCTTCAATTTTTTTTTCCCCTCTGATCCTGGAGGCCATAAAATATTAATTCACAATAGCACTGGGTGATAGGCTTATTGTTTTCAAATAATCCTCAGGGGGAAAAACAGAACAGCAGTATATGAAATAGAATAAATTATATGATCTTTTAAATGAAATTTCCAATTTAATATCTGATTTTCAGTGGAAAAAAATTACGTGGACTACAAATAACCCCCCGAAACACTGGAAACATTCCTATCAAAGATGACATCAAATGTCCTATTTCTCTCTTTGTTCCTAGCAAGACCAGTTTTTTCCTAAGATCAGACAGCTCTAGTGTTTGGCTAGACATCTGACGTTGTTCATGTGAAAAGTTTCTAATTTGGTGTAGAGGTACAACTTGAGGTCAAGAATATCTAGGCTTACTCAGTACTCTTTACACCTCTATGACCCCTTGTTTCTTACCAGGGTAATTTTATCTTGCTATAATTTCCTAATATTTCTGCTATATAAGGAGGACCTGGATAGAAATCTGGAGCTTGACACCTCACTGGACCCCTCTAAGTGATCCAGGAATACGTTCTGGTTGTTGTGGCTTATTTTGGGGATGGGGTAAGATTGCCTTTCTGGAGAGCTGTAACGTATGGTAGGAAAATATCTGTTTGATTTTTAATTACCAAATCAGGGGATCTCAGTAATAGAAACCCAAATCTTATTGGTATTATTTTCAGATAGCTCTCTAAAGCTGTATTCTATAGTTAGAAAGCCTACCAACCTTATCCACAATTATCAAAACTTGCAGAAATCTTGAGCTTCCCTAGCCTAAAGCACTGTCATTACATTCGATTATGTTAAGATCAGTTCTATTTAAGGACCATAGTCATTTTCTTACAAGTTAATAAGAGGATGATCCATGCATTTAGAGATTTTGCTCCTTGATCCTAAGTTCTAGCTTATTTGGACTCATGTGACTAAATACCGCAAAATATAAATAGCACAAGTAACACTAACAGATTCAAGTTGCATTTCTTAAAGATTTATATTAACTGACCCTGTGGATTGGACTTCCAGAAATGACAGCAGAGAGAAACGTTTCTTCAATAAACATCATTGTAAAGGACCTTATCAGGTACCGCAAAACTCTGTGGAGTTGATTCTTAGATTCAGATCCCCTCCCCACCCCCACCCCAAAACATGTAACTTTGTTTCTAGTCATGACTGTGTTAAACTTGGCTGATGTATCTCCTCCAAAACTTAAATGGTCTTGCCCAGACATGATCATATCAGATGGTTAAATAATTCATTTTGAAAAAAAAAACAAGAAAGAAAGAAAGAGTAACAGATATAAACAGAAGGCCTTTCAGCCAGGAGCTGGCTTCCCACTTAGAATTTGACCTTGGTGTTCTCCCGTTGAACATACACAATTTCACAGAATATCAGCATCAGACAGGCAGCTATGCGAACGTGATGGAAGAAAACAAAGACAAGACGACTTCTGTGACCTTATTTGAGCACAGATAATAACATGAATTTTCCCAAATGGCCAAAGTGACGAAACATCCTCAGTCCCTTGCTAACACGAGTAACAATAATGGCTTCTGTTAACAATCGCAGCTTCTGTCTCTTTTTCTTTCTCCAACCATTAAGATAAAATTATTAAGACGTCCAATCACAGAATTAACCCCAATTCCTGACAACACAAAGCCCCCTATCCTCGCACACTTCCTGGGAGCCCCCATGATACACCCAGATCCTGGAGTGAGTTTTTTTCTAACACCCTCTGATGGAGACGACCCACGGTTCCTGGAGAGTAAAGTACCTCCTTTTCCCTGCAGCAAATCAATAAACTCAAATGTGTTTGCACATCCGTTCACAGCAGTCATTGGCTGCAGGGCATTGATGGTGGTTTAAACTGGAATTCCCATAGTGAGACTGATTTTCAGAAAGTTCATGAGAGTTAGTCCCTCAAGTTTAAAGTATTAACAGTAAAAAATATAAAAAGGGTCATCACAGGATCATCCCGCAACTGTGACCTGCCATGCTGTCTCATCCAAACCTTTTGCCAAAAGGAAACATAATGTAAAATATTATGTTTAAATATAATTTGTGAAGATTTTAAAAAGGAAATCATTTTAACAATGTGAAATATTTCATGTAGAAGATTATATCAAAGCAACTCAGTGAGAAAAATCACACAACTCAGAGACACTCTCACAAGGTCAGACATCCAATGAGCCGTGGAGGAAACTTTGATTCGGATTTTCTCACTGCGCGTCTGCTCATTTCACAAGCCAGGCTGCTTGGCAGCCTGTCAGATGAAATCTGTATCCTTTGTTGACAGGACATCATATGCTAAGATCAAGGAACTATCTCGGTCCAAATACTCTCTTCACTTATTTGAACTCTAAAAATTACAGAAGAAAGTGATCACAGTGGTGAGGGGGACATAAAACAGCGAAAGATGAATGAAGTTAAGGAAACTAAGTATGTTACAATTGGAAAAAGTATCCTTTTTCGGGTACTTAAAATAGTCTTATGATGAAAGAAATAGGATTTTTATGATATTGCAAGTATGGAACACTATGAGATGTTCACAGGGAAATATTTCAATTTAACTTAACCACAGTCATTGTAACAACTTTTTAAGGCAGAAGAGGCTGCCTCGGAAGATAATTTACTGTCCAAGAGAAGCTGGGCAGCTATTTGGCAGGAATGTGAGAGAGATAAGCTCGCTGATTTAATTTTTAATGTAATTGATGTTTTTCAAACCTGTGCACTTACAATTTTAGGGTTTGGAGAGAAAGATTACTGACACACATCACTAAGTTAATGGCATCATGACAAAAAGTGGGATTTAAAGCGGTCATAAAATTTTTGAGATATAGAAACAAAGTAGAAAAAAAGATATTGTTTGGGCTACCCATAGTAGACAACTAGATTACATCGCTCTGTTTTTAATACTATGCAAACAGTTATGGATTCAAATGTTGGATATTATCCTATCTAGCTGTGTAACCCAGGAGTCATATCATAAATTATATAAATTATTTGTACAGTAGGCATATAAAATCATGCGTACTTTAGGTTAGGTTCCATGTGAGTATAAAAGGAAATGATCAGTATAAAGTACTGTGGAGCATGGCTCACATTTAGTAATGCATTAGTAAATATTAACTATTATATTTTATTATTAAAAATGCTGGGCTGTATGTTGAATTCACACTATAGACTTAGAATACCATATTTAATGTATGTAAATTTAAGATTAATTATGCATTTTCCCTGAAAGAGTAGACAGGTTTGGTCTTGATTTAAATTTTCAATTCTCCTGAAATCATTAAAGAGTGATTAAAAAAAACACATTGCCACTATAGACAAGAGAAAGTCTTTCTTCTGAACTGGTCCAATTTTTTTCCTTACACATCTCGCCAATCCTTTCAGTTGTATTTGCCACATGTAAGTCCATTTTCTTTCTTCTCATCACTGTTTCACAGTATCTTCTAATGTATTTAATCAATGTTCATTTAAATACCTATTGTTTATCAATTTATTTTCACAGAAGTTTTCTGAGTTTGTAAGATGCTGGATATCTGCTATGTTTATTATATAGAAATTTAAATATTCTCTGTTTATTCTTTTCTATTAAAGAGATAGTATGATTCTTGGTACTTTCACTTAGGTTCTGGCTTCTGCAAGCTTTTAAAAATAACCTATGGAAGGAGAACTAACTCTGGGTGGTGAAGACACATGGAGATATATAGATGTCATATTATAGAAATATATATTTGAAACCTATATAATTTTACTAACCATTGTCACCCCAATAAATTTAATTTAAAAAAATAAGTGAAAATAACCAATGAATTCAGCATTGCTATGTCAATGAGAGTTCTGGTCTACTCCCATGCATTGACGGCCATTTTTGATGATGCTTAAGCTGGAGTCTTCAATGGGGAAAGATGAACCACAGATCTTTGATAATTCATCTTAACACATTTTGACTGAGTGCTGCTGTTGATGACATCAGTGTTTGACCATTTAATGTCTAGTACGTTGCAGCTGTGTCAACTACCAAAATTTGATATTTCTCTCAACAATATCATACTCATGTAGTCATTTATGTGGTGGGATTTAAACCACACATTTCTATTTGATTGTTTAAATTCAGGAACAAATTTGCTTGGTTTTCAGATGCTAATTTATTGTGCTACTATCTTTCTTTGTCTATAAATTCGATCAGACAATAGTGAAAATTGATAAGAAATAATTTATATTTCTGAAAGGAATGTGGGTTATAACCAAAATATCAAATCTTCTATAAGCATATAAAGAGATGAATAGATTATTTTGAATAGAATATCTTTCCATGTAATGAGTAAAACTGACAAAGGAATTTCTTGTCACAGACTGAGTTTGACTGTGGTGAGGTTAAAATAAAATGCTTTATATGAAAGAGATTTGTAAAATAAATGATGTATAAATGTTTTTATTATTTATCAAAAGCAACACCATCATCTCACCATCACCTCTTCTTAATATTTTTGATGATACATAACATGCTTTAGTTTTTAGGACATAATTTCTCCATTTTTTAAATTGCTCAAATAATGCTGGGAGCTCATAATAGCATTTGCTAATTTGAACAGTCTCTCCAGACTATTCACCTGAATCTATTGATTTGAATACATTAAGAATACTAAAGTGATAACCTAGAATTTTCTCATCAATTTTAGTCTGACCTTTGAATCTCTTAATGCAATCACAACAATATTTCCATAGGACTGTCTTTTTCTAAACAATTATAAACCTGGCTTCTTATAATGACTTAGTGGACGGCAAAATATAGCCTTGAATTTGTCCTCTAATTAGTTTACAGTTGCTAAAAAGCTGATATTGGACTGAACACACACAAAAATTTTTCCCATATACACTAGCCCATCTTCGGATAAGAATGTATATTTTTATTATTTTATCTAACCATATCATCAGGTAGTATTTTATCCATTTCTCCCTCACCCCCAAGTTTATGTTACACAACTTTCACTTACAAACATATTTACTGTCCTTCCAAAAGGACTTTGTGATCACCTTTAAAATCCCTTACCATAAACGCACGTTGACAAACTGACACTAGAAATTTTAGATTCCATTAGAAATGGATCCAACCTACTGAAATGCATCATAGTCAAGTAACTTACTTCTACCAATGAAATCAGTCTTATTAGAAACATTATCATTTATGCCTTCTCCTTTGTTATTTAAATACCAAATGAAAACTTTTCTAACATTTTATAATAATAGTATGGCCTTTTATTTGTTGGTAGGATTGCATACGTAGTTTATTTCACTAAAACTTGAAAAGGGAATGAAACTCTAAATGTGTTACTGTAATGTTATGAGATAAAAGCAGAAGACCTTCTCTATAAAGTGCACAAGAAGAATTTGGGGCTATTTCTCCAGAAAAATGTTAATACTTTATTAATTAGAAGATAATGACTTCTTCAGTTTCTCATCATAACATTCTCTATATAGTTCTACCTATCTGGAACCGGTACTTAATCATAACAGCAGAATGCCCGTGATCGTCATGACTGGCAGTGTCTCCACTGACCTTATCAAACGGACTGGTTTGGGTGCCATGGAAACTCCATTCAGTTACTACTTTTGGTCAGATGGTATGGTGGAAAATAAATAAATACACTTTGCTCTGGTTTCAACTTGGCCAGTTATGTCTGACAAGTCATCTACCCTTCTTGAACTTCAGATATCTTCACTACCAAAAAATGTTATAATCTGATCTGCTCCACCCACGCTGTGAGCATTAGAAGCAGGGATGCAGTGAGAGTCTTCAGTATTAGACAGCGGTAAGGGGCTTGCATCTCTAAGCATACAAATACTGTTCGGAAGTGACCAAAGAAAATACTTTTTCTCTATCATTGAATTGCTTAAAGTACTCAGAACACTAGGTTTTTGTTGTTTTCTTAAGGGACATTCAGGAGATACTAAAATTACAAAATAAAATAGCAATGTTGTGTTTTGGAAATATAAATCTCTATAGGACTGTGAACTATTATTGTCACTTGTATTTTACATCTATTTATTACATTCAGAACATATGCAAAATTCAGAAGTAGAATACCAAAAAAATTGATTTGTTTTCCCTTCTTCTAGTAAAAATGTAGGGAATATCAGCGTTATAGCAACAACTACTACTCTTCCAGGCTGGAGTAATACACCCTAGTGGTAATGTTACTATAACTCACTGCTTGTGTGTATTTCAAAGGAGCCCTATTGCTATTTAACACCAGATAGTTTTACTGTGTTTTTACTGAAAAACTAAAGGGCTGACGTATATAGAGGCAGTATAGGGGAGGCTTCTTGGCCAAGCAGTGAAAGGTAACACACCCGTTATTTGGTTCAGTTCACACAGTCTGTCATTGTTATGATCACTAAATCCAATCATATTTTTAAAGTATTTTATGCTGCAGTATCAAGCAACTCTTACTCCAGACCATGCACTGTGATTTCTCTACGACCGATGACAATAACTAGGGAAAAAGCTTTTTTGCAGCAGTATAAAAAAATTGCTTTACATGAAACTGATGTATCACACTGGAGACAGATGTAATAGGCCAAGGAGACATGACAAATGGCATGCATGCACCTAGCCAATCCCATTCATTTTTAGTAAATTCTTGATTCTCACGTGCATATTTTGAACTTCCTGAAACAATGACATTTGTAAAAGGGAATAGAACAGAGTCATACCCAAATCTTATGACATTCTTCGTGTAAATAGAACTCAGCTTCCTTGCAGAGGAATTTAGCTCACCAATTTGCCCTTGGGACATCTGGTGGGATATTGACAGCTTTCTTTGTTGTCCCTTGGCTGTGATTTGTTGTTATTTAATTTTGCCTCCTTCAGAGAAAATGAGAATGTGGTTGGAATAGTGCATAGTTGTGTTTAAACTCTGCATGAATTCATAGCACACTATTCCATATATGAAATTTAATGAAAATTAATTCTCCCCCCATATTCTCACAGTATTGACCACATTGTCATCAACAAAAATACAACAATTATTCCAAAGACAGTGACTTTACCAGCCACTCGTCAATTAAAGGGAGGGGTACAAAAGTAAAGGTTGGATTGGAATTCCTAAACACTTACAAACCACTGGCCTTAAAGATAGTCAGAAACGTTTATACTAAGTGAACTAAACCAATCTCTCTCAACTTGATGCACGATATGCATAAAAGTCATCACTAAACAACTCAGAGTTGAGGTTTTGAAATATGCTTCTTTGTGGGAAACACGGGTTGCACAAGTGCTCCTGCTTGAGGACACACACGAGGTGGCTTATTAATTTGAGCACCTCCCCACTGTGCTGGGACCCCATGGGTTATCGCTGATCCTCAAAGCGGGTCCATCACTCAGGGAAACGGCTTGAGCCACACTTTCTCATGATGCTAAACGCTTTGGTTTTCATTACCATTGAGCACTTTACAAATTGACAGTCCTCTCTCAATGAGCATATAAATTTAAATAGTAAGACTGTAAATATGTTATTTATCTCATCAAGTGAAGTTTGTGCCGGCATTTATTTCCTTTACATAAGTTTATATTTTTTATTCTGTCACCACCCTGCCCCCACCAGAATAGAAATTCCCTGAAGGAAAATCTTGCCTATTTTTTTCCTTTTTTCCACAATGGCATCACGTGTATCTGTATCGCTGTATGGCTCAGGGTGACAGCTGCATGCACTTTGTTGAGTAAGAGAAGAAATGGATAAACTCCTCCCTAATGGTTAATGTCCTGTACTCCTCTGTGTTCATTTATTTCCTCAAAATCTGATTTTGAAAACTTTTACAAACAGGTGTTTGCAACTTTGCAAGTTTAAGAATGTTTTCAACTGTGTTACAGTGGTGTCGACACTCTTTTAAGACTACATTATCTCTTCCAAGGATACTTGCCTCTTCACAGTTTTTCATAACAAAGGAATTTAAGAAATTACCACCCATGTACAAGAGAATAATGTTCCTTAGCCAGTAGGTGGGTGCCTTTTGTGTAGTTGCTGCATTTGTCTATGTGTCTCCATGTTTACAGAATTCATTAGAAAATAAATTATTGGGAATTAAAAATAATTAAGGGAAGAGGAAAATTAAAGTTACTCCAAAGATATGATATACAAAAATATTTGCAAGTCTATCCTTTCAGCAATTTTACATATGGTGAATGATTTTTTAAAATGATAATTACTACAGCTAAATATGATTATTTGAAAATCTATGCTCATCAAAAGAGATAAATAATTATATAAATTATTTACGTGGAATATACTCAAATATTGAATGTTAAATCTCTTAGCAGTATTTACACACCTAATTTATATAAGTGTATGTTAATTGCCCTTTCATAATTTAAAAGATAATGTTTTTGAACAGTTTTTTGATCTTTGCTTTTTAGAGCTGCATTAATAAATTGCATGCTTTATCCAAGAAATGTAAGATATTTGAGGACTTCCCAGTGTTTACTGTATTCCTCAAAATACTTAGTGAAAAAATTAACAAGCCATAAATTTTTATAAACCAAATTTTAAAACTGTTTTGAAAACACTTTTCATTCTCGAGAAAAATTTTATATTTAATGTCAACACTGAGAGAAAATCTGATGCTTAATTTTTTCCCATAATATATTTTTTATCATTTGTTTTTCCTGATATAACCCAGCTTGACCACAGATCTATGAAAGATCATTTATCTACATTTTTATTAGCTATCAAGACATTTAAGAATATTAGCTTTTCTATCAAGATAGTGTCATATATTTTAGGTTACTTCCATTTAATAAAATTTAAAGACTGTGATTTATTGCCTTTGCAAGGCACCAAAACTGAATTTAAAAAAAATAATAATAACACTGCCTCATTCTAAACCTTTTACAGGAAGTTGAATCTAATATTAGTCCTATGAGTAAATTTCATTTAAAACTCACATCTTCTTTATAAGTAATTGTTTTTCTCTCATTGATTTTTTGGGTCAAAGAGACATTTGTATATTTATACAAACATATACAAATCACATACCACAAGCCACAGAAATTATAAAATGAGTCACCAATACAGAACATGAATATTTCTTTTATTATTGATGCATATTTACTTCAAGATTGGATCCAGGAGACAAAACAATCACTTTCAAGTAATGAATAGCCTTGTTCCATCTCCCAACAGAAAAATGAAAAACATTCAGGCATAATCTAGTGCTTTCTAAGTAATGTGAGTCTGCCCACTTCCTGATGTTTAATCTCTCATATTCCACTGGATTAAATTATTGAGTTCTCATTTTTAGTTAAATCAATGGCTCACAGAAGCAGTAAGTTAGGTTACTAGGGAAACAAACAAAAAAGCATCTTTAATACTTTTTGAGAGAACACAGGAAAATCTCAATTGTAAGTAATTCTTGGGTCCTTTCACGTATTGCCTAGAGTGCCTGCCTCTTGGAGGTGGTAATTTGTTATTTTTGCCCTTCTTCTCCTCGGTGGAAACATTAGGTTTTCAAATAACAACACTAATGCTTTTTCCTCTTTTCCACTGGTGTTTCAGGGTCTTCTTTCGTGTCACGTTTATCGCGGCAAATACATTGGCTCTCATGCCTTCCGACAGCCTGAACTGCGGCCCTCACTCAGCAGGCACTGTGACCTCTGCAGCTGGCATGGGAATCGGCTGGCAGTCGCCTGTGTGCCTACCCTAGCACAATATCTTCCTCGGGGCTGGCCCAACCAAGCTGGCCTTGGTCCTGCATATACTAAAGCCCTTTTCCCAATCAATTCTGTGCGTAAACCGAGAGAAAAAGGGAAGACAACAGATGAGGAGAGAAACAGGAAAGAGGGCAAAAAGGAAAGATAGGACTTGTGTAAGAATGGAACTGTGAGTGTAAGAAAGACAAAGCATGGGTTTAAAAAAAAAAAGAAAGCAAATTCTTCTCTCCAGACCAAGTCTCTGATGTGGGTCTATCACTCTGTTCACTTATTAATATTAGAAAAAATGATAATTACTTATTTGTGATCACGGGTTTCAAAAGAACAGTCAGTTTATGGCCTTGGTTTCCAGAAAAGCCTCAGGGACTTCTGAGTGCCATTCTGAGGCTGAAATTTAATGATCTCATTTTTCACTCTTAAACTGATTATGAGAAAGCTAGTTCTTTAAAAGAATATTTTAAGATACCGTGGTTACATATGGTATCTGAGCAAATAAATTTAATTTCCTAAATTAAAAAAGAAATATTCTTGATAATGTCACTGAATGCGCCTTATCAAGGATAACATTGTTTGCATTATTTTACTGATGATGTTAAATCTGATTTGCTTAAGAAATACACGAAAGACCCTCAATGTTTGGCAGCTTTAAGAAGGATCATTATCATTTCAGAATGGCTGAGAACACAACAAAAAAAAGTAAGTAATTAGAAAACTACTGACAAAGTATAGTTGGCTAAAGCTACCAGCTGTATATTGACGTAAATATTTCTTAAAGCAACTTTCTTTATTGCCCTTCTCTTGAGATGTCATCATACAAATGACAAAAATTGGCCAACTGTTGGCCAACAACTTGTAAATATGTTCTATACCGCCAACCAATTATTGTTTGGAATGCTATCATCCCTGAATAAAGTCTAATTGACATGTGTGTCTATGGATACGTTTTTATTGAAAAAGGAATCTTTTACTTTTATTTTTAGTATGCTACCATTTGAAACGTAAGGTCCAATAGAGTTGCGCGTATGTCAACTGCATAGCATCAAAATGGAAGATCCTACTTTATCATGTTAGCAACAAGATAAGGTGAACACCAGCTCACTAATCCTGGTGTACTGTAGAACTCATGTAAGCTGATTTTAATCTTCAAGGGTACTCATAATGAATTAGATGAAATACTAGAACCATTTCTTAAAAATAATGACAAATTTCATAGACTTGAGAAAGTACAGCAATTCAAATAATTCTTAAATTGCTTGCAATTTTATAGCTATAGATATATTTGATTAGAAGAAAAACCCTGTTCACTTGCTAAATCCATCTTGCCATACTTTTATATGTAAAAAAACCTGCAATTCTGGGGTTCTATCTGGGCGCCACTTGGGTGGGCACTAACTTTGGGGAGTTTCATGGAGTCTTTCAGTGTCATAGGCTCCCTTGGGTCACCTTGGAGCATCACATGACGCAGGAATTCACCAGCATTTGTGTAGATTGGTAGAGCAGGCACTGTCCCTAGGCAGCCTGTAGGAGGCTTGCTGGGAGTTGACTCATGATGATGACTTACTCTGACTTTCTCTGACTTTCTGGCGGACCCATGTACTCACAGCTCTTGTTTTTTTGGTCAGATTTTTGTCTTGAATCAATGTCTTTCTTTTTGGTTTTCATTGCAGCTCCTCCTTAAGTACAGAGTTTCTAAATCACTGAGTGTGACAGATCCCCTCTGGTATTACATCTCTAAGCATTTGGAATTTGCAGTTAAAATAGCAACCAAAAAAAGGCTGGTTAAAATTCCAAACCAGTGATGCATTCATTGCTCAGATATGTGTCCACAAGCTTTTGACCACTTATTGTCATACAGACACATTTCAAGGTATTCAGAGTAATGTATTGCCATTCCCTGGATTAGAATTCCTTCTTCTCTTTCATATACACCTGGTGTCTGCAAAGGAATATGATTTCCGGGACAATCACATGCACTGGTGTGCATGTTCTTTGGGCTTCTTCCCCTGAAATTCCTCCCTCATATTTAGACTTTTAGGACATTAGATCATCTATCGCTTTGTATGGGCCCCATCAAATAGAATATTTTCCCTGTGAATAAGGAACTGAAAAGTTGCACAAACGTCCATACTATTTTTGCAATTGGAACAATTTTGAAATCAATTTACTAAACATGTCACAGTCCCTTTATAACCTGAGTTATAATTGTGTACATGAATAATAGCTTCCTACTTCCACTTACATGTTATTCTTGAGTACAATTTAAAGGCGTATATATGTACTTATTTTCTTTTTAAAATGTGTAGGCACAACAGTTTTACATTAATATGGATAAAAGAATGAATGTAGTGAATTTCTAAAATTCTGAGTTTAAAAATGTTATCATCATTGCATTGATCAGAGATTACCTTGAGAATGAATATCTGGGGTGGGGAAGGTGGGAAGAGGTGGGTCATTAGAGTTTTGGGCTTGAAGAAGTTTTATCAACAGCAACAACAACAACAACAAAACCATTTTAAATTATTGATTTCGAAAGCCAAAAATGTGAGTATAAATGCAACTGAGCAACTGCAAACAGACAGATGGGGTTGAGGAAAAAGCAAAGCTGCCAAACATTTGAGGAGCAAACAATGACAACATCGATCCTACGTTTTCAGTACAAAGGTGGGAGACAAGCTCTGTGATGTGTGTTACATAATGTGTCATAGAAACTAAAAGTGACATGGACAACATAGAAGATGAAATGAGATCTTTTTGCTTCCTCTACTGTAAAAAAACACTATGAAAATGTTATGAGAAAGAAATAGCAAAAAATAGGAAAATCTTGAAGTGTTTAAGATATTTCCAAGATTACATTGGAACTCTAACTAGGTTCTGGTTTGTACATAAGAAAGTGACTCTGAAAGTAATCTGCAGATGAGAGATTTGGGTTTTCAGGTGAATCCTGAGTTGTGTATTTAGTCTTCACTACCGTAAAATATAGTTTATCCATGTTACTGGGTAAGTTAATGGGAAATAAATGTAATAAGAGAACAATTTGTACATACAAAGAGAGAATGTATAAACTCATTTTGATAGAATCATCAAACTCCTTTTCTTGATAAGCTTGTATCACTGTATAATAGCTGCAGATAAGTTCACCCAATCAGATAGTAATCAGGTAAGGTGTTGCCATGGTAATACCATGGTAATGAGTGAGTATTGGAATCAAATACATATATGATGAATTCTTTAGTATCTTGAAAAGTGAACATACACTGAAAAAGGTAAATGTATATGTATATCTGTATATATGTGTATATATAGTATATATGTAATATATGTATATATACATGTGTATATATGTGCACGTCATATATACATATATATGTATTATATTTGCATAATACATATATACATTAGTGAAAACGTCAAACTAATTTGTTCTTTAGTTTTTGTAAAAGAAAATTTATATTTGTGTGAGAAGGGTTTAAGGAATTACCTCAGATGCTATAATGTTGGTCTCTAGCCCTAGAAGGGGCAAGCAAAGAACAATTCAGGAAATCACTGAGATACATACAGGTCCAGCAAATGGGCCAACCCTTATAACAGAGAGAATAGGAGAAATAGCTATTGAGAACGACTTTTTTTTGGCTCCCCTTGGTATAGTCACAATTTACCACACAGATAGTAATTTAAAGAATACAGATCCACTAGCCAGAGAGAAAAGGTTATTTTCATAATGTTACCCATGTTAGGGCAGGAATAGGGGTGTGTGTCACCTGTAGCTGGGATATGCAAAAGTAGGAGAGTAGAGGTGGGTGACAGTCACTAGAGCAAGTTAGATCAGATTTGTTTGTGAGAGCAAATGTGATTTTCCCTGAGAGCTTGAATAGGACTATCTCAGACCTGAACACTGATAGTAGTTCTATCTTCAATATGATATCTATGTGATTTTAAAGTTTCCAATAGCATTTATGCAATGGTTGATCATAAGAGCCCACTCCAATATTTCAGAATACTAAATCTGAACTATGTGTACCGTGTGGGACAAATATCAGCAAAAGCCATCATGGAAGCCTGCCCAAAGGTGGCTAGTTCCAATTGTGTTATGGACTGAGAAGGAAGAGTAAAGGGGGGCAGGCTAAAATCCTTCCACCATATACCGGGGGTGCCAAAAATATGTGGACACTTTGGTCAACGTTGCTCAAGCAGTAGATCACCGTAATCAGAAGTGTCTGGATGCTGATGGTAACCACTTTGAGCACCTCTTGTAATTGCAGAAGTTAAACATGACTTGTATTCATCTTTTGTTATCGGTGTATATTGAGCATTAAAATTTTAATAGATTTCCCTTTCATGAAATGTGTACAATTTTTTGGCACCCTTTGTATTTGGATGGGACTGATATATTGAGAGTAGCTCGCTGGCTGGAGAATTCACTGATCCTCAAAGCCTGTCTTGGCTTACTGTGAGAGCTGGTCCACTCTGTGAGGTGCCATGAAGAAGCCTTCAATAAATCTTAAAATATGCATATTACTTTGCAGTTACATGAATTTGCAAAAGGACAAACTCAGTTTTACCACCATTTGTATTCTCCAAAAAGTAAAGATTTATTAACAGCATTATAAATATCATATATATATATATATATATATATATATATATATATATATTATAATGAGAGCACATTATACTTGATTATAGGTTGTATCTGTATTGTTTATTTTTAGGAAAACACTTTTAATTCTATTATTAAAAGGCTGTTTAAAAATCATGCATGATAAATGCTCATTAAATTCAGAAATATTCCCAAGCCAAAACAGGAGTAATGATCTCCTGTCAAAACTTTCACTTCACTAGACTCTGAATATTTGCAGCAAAACAAAACAAAACAGAGCAACAACAACAAAAAAAACCTTCACTTTTCCAAAGCTACACATTTTATTAATGCTGGAAATATTTATTAAAATATATTAAATTGCATCTAGATAAAATTTACTTCCCTGAGAAATACAGACCCTGCTCAAAGTTAAGTTTTTTGGCAGATATTCAAGTATAGTTGGCAAACAATATTATATTAGTTTCAGCTGTACGACATAGTGATTCTACATTTATATAATTTAAGATGTGACCATAAGTTTAGTAACCATCTGTCACCATGCCCAGTTGTTACAATATCATTAACTATATTCCCTATGCTGTATACTACATCCTCATGTCTTACTTATTTTTTAACTAGAAGTTTGTACCTCTTATTCTCCTTCACCTTTTTCACCCACCCCCTCACACGCCTCCTGTATGGCAACCATCAGTTAGTTCTCTGTATCACAGACACATGAAAAGAGGCTCAACATCACTAATCATCAGAAAAATGCAAATCAAAACCACAATGGCTATCACCTTCCACCTGTCAGAATGGCATCACCAATAAACCAACAAATAACAAGTGTGGAGACAAGGGAATCTTCCATACCTAGATTTGTCTTTGAATTAGGCAGGTTAAAAAGCCTGAAAGGCATCCTATGAGTTGTTTGCCATATTCTGTCACTCTTACAGTGTATTTCTACAGCAAGAAGATTACATGTATATATGTATTTTTTTAGCATAGACCTTTCCATACTATCGCTGATTTTCAATGATGTTGTAAAACTATCTAAATGAAAATAAAATCTATAAATGTCAACTTTTTAAGTATAAATGTGTTCATTCTTTTTTAATAATTATGCATCTCAAAGGAATCAGGCTATCTTCTATTGATTACGATAAATTTCTACTGAAAATTTATTATAAAGAAAAAAATGACCAATTGTTTTTTTTTATATCACCACTAAGTCTCATCCCTGTGGACCACTTGGTAAGAATCATGCATTTGAAGGGGAGCAGGAATCCCTGGGGTCACATGATAAAGAAAAAGGAAGTGTATAAACAATCAATATTATAGCACCATGTATTACAGCACTGTACCTTTGTTGTTTCAGTGCAGATTCAAGAACAGTAACCAGTGCAAAGTTATAGCATACTTGTGAATGCTGGCAGAACAATATCAATGAAATATTCCATTAATTTGATCCACATCTAACAAACTACATGAAGCATAAATCCTAGCATAAAATCCAAGTTCCTTTTTTCTTTCTTTCTTTCAGTTTTAAAGTGCATGGTTTCTATGTTGCCTGTATAAATCAAACACACAGTCATTTATTTTACAAGACTTTTTAAACTGAAAAGTTCACCTAGTTTCTATGTAGAACAAGAAAAAAAAAATACATCTTGCTTGCTAATGAAGTTAAACAAAAGCATCAAACCTTTTTTTCTATTGTATTAACATATTTTGGGAGTCACATTTCTGATCCTACAAAGGAGCTCACATCTGTTGGAAGTAACGTTGTATTACTATAAATTTACAACAATGCTGAGGCAAAAAATAAAAACCACAAAGGAGCCAATGGAAGTAGGACCAATGGAGGAGATTCTGTGTGGAAAAAAAGACTTAGCAGAAGAAAAACAAAACAAAACAATATACTTAAACAATATACAAAACAAACGAATATACTTAAAGAAGTTACGAATTAAAAAATAATAATAATAACCTAAGGTAGAGTAACTGATAGTAAACGGCATTAAATATAATTACCAGAAACCATCTCACTGCAAATATTCTTGAAACCATGACAACTGTTGAAAGATTAACAGAAGCATATTAAAAATGTTAAGAGTTTATCTGAGCAAAAATCAAATCAAATAATTGGGGAGTGCCATACCGGAAACAGTGAGGCGCACTCCCCAGACAGGAGCCAGGGTAAAGGCCTATAGAAAAAGGGCAGAAGCAAAGAAAGGAAATTATTTAATTGGCTATAGCCTGAAACCTATTAGCAGTTTGTGATTGGTTGTCCTAGCATTTTGATGTTGTAACCTTGAGACATTTGCAGACTTAGATTTTGGTTTGTTTACATGGGCCACCCGGCATTAGAGCCACCCCAGTCTAACGGCCTCCATGTTTAATGAACACAATGTTAAACTATGCCTGATTTCACTACTGCCAGAGAACAATGACAGTGTAGAAACATCCTTAGTTTATTTTTTCCGAAAAATCACTCACCCTTTTCTCTTCAGGGAAATGGCTTACTGCAAAGAACAAGCCTTCCCTCATAGGGCTCAGAGAAAACTCTTGTCCACTCTCCCTTACGATTCCCACAAGACTTGCTGTCGCTTGGCCCCTTCTTCACCTGGAAGACTCAGACCTCCCCCTTTTGCCTGAACCTGTTGTCAAGACCAGACACAAGCTCTACAACTCCTCATTCTTTGTCTCTTGAGTCATTAGCTGGGATTAGAATCCTTTTATTCCCTTGAAACTAGGTAACCACAGAGAAAAATATTTCCTGTTCAAATAACTGACTGAGACTCTCCCTGCTTGTAAAACAACCCAAATATAAATCAAGTCATCTGCAACATGTTTACTGCTTCCTGGCAAAGTGGAAGGCAACAGCCCCTGCTGAGACAATCGAATCTTTAGATCTGGGGTGTGCTGCCCATTTCAACCCTCTAAATAAAATCAACCTCCTTAATTTCCTTACTTGTTCTTTTTTTTTTTTTTTTTTTTGGTCTCTGACAGCTGTTTACAATAATTATGTTTTCTTTTCTTTTCTATGAAGCTATTCTACAGATGTTTAGCATTATTTGTGAAGTGCATGACTGCAGAAACACGAGTTAGTGGGACCGTACAGGTGAAGTGAGCAGTTGTACACCAGACTGTACTCGACTCTGAGAATAAAAGTGTTTATAATACCCTAAGAATCTTTTTTTTTTTAATTAAAAACTTTATTTTTCACACTGGGACATAGTGAGCACCTCAATCTTATAACGTAGTGCAAAAGACAACTTAAAAAAAATTGTTTTAAGATCATTGTGTAAAGACTATGATGCAATTATGGGGAGATTCATCTCAGTCCACAGAGAAAGAACATTTGCCACAGACGAAAGCTTCATAAATACGTATATTCAGGAGGTGACCAATGGCCTTGAGACTTAACGGGGAGAAAGAGTAAAAGGGGAGAAAGTGTTGGTTTGGTTCTGATAAAAGTGAACTGACATCTTGGGAGGCTTAACCATGGAGCTGGGAGGACTGTGGGTGGAGCTGGGCCCCCCGTTGACTCTCTAGCCCTGACTTCATGTTAACCTTTGTGGTAACTTCAGGGGGAGGGATGCCAATACTATTATTATTCTCATAACAGTAATGAGAATAGCCATCTTGGAACCGGGAAATATTTTTCCTACTTCATGTGGGAGCCGGTTGGAGCCCCGGGCTGGAGGTGTGCGTTCCCGCACTGTGGTGATGGTTTTTGTTTCTTTTTCCTTTTTTTCCCCCCGAATGAACCATTTTTCTTGTGGGTTTATCTGGAGAGTTATTTTTGCCAATCGACAGTTCAAAGAATGAGGGAAGGCTGTGTGACATAGAGGGAACTGGATGAGCACAGACTTGCCTTGCCTTTCACTTTGCTTAGCAAAGAGTGACCTAACCTTTCTGACCAACCCTTGGGAATCCACACAGCCAGTTCAGATACTCTTACCTAATCCAAATACAGAATGTGACCTTTAAAACATTTTAATCATAAAGGAAATATAAGACCCTACAAGGAAATGCTGGCTTGTCTAAAGACATGCTTAACATTGAATAATCTCATTTAATACTAAAAATACATATTGGAAAAAATTGACCACCTATGTACATATTGGAGAAAATAACCATTAAGTTTTCATTACATTAAAACTCATTCCAATAAAAATTTCAAACATTATTCTAAAGGTTTTTCCCATAGAGATTTGATTCTGGCATTATTGAAGCCATCATTGTTCTCAGAAAACCTTGTTCTGTTTTCTGCCTCTCCATTTGCATTAGTTTTCTCCTACCTGGAGAACTCTTCTCTAGATGCCCTTAGTGAATCTTTTTGAATGACCTCACTGCAACCTTGTTACTCACATCTTTGCTGTGCCTCATTGTAGATATCTTTATTTCTGCACTGATTATAATGAACAGAGGTTAATTGTTCACTTGTTGTATCCCTCTTAGGAAAACAAAACCCCTTGAGAGTGCTAACCACAGTTTGTTTATCTCTAATTCCTGGTGCTTAACTCGGTACCCTAGGGAGACAGCAGACCCTAGAAATAGTACTGAGGAATAATTCATCATAAGTTAAAAATAAAACTATGAGAGAGGAAAAAAAAATTCTCAAGTCTGACTAGAGTAAAATGACTCAACAGGTGATAAACATATGGTCTGAACTGAAGTTATTTGCCAAGATCCTTGAATCTTCTAAGTGAGTTTTATTAAAGGAGCAAAAATGGGCCAGTAAAATAATTTGAGGAACGGAAATAATATGGCCTGAGTAAGATATTAATATTGTTTCCAAACAAAGATATCATTGTGATATTTTAATGTAGTTTACATGAGTCCCTACTGGTCTGGGTGAAGTGTTGGGTGGTAAAAAGAGAGATTTAAAAGTAGAATATAATACTTTTTTAGCACATGATTCCATATCATGAACATAGGGCTGGCGAGAATGAAAAATGATTCACAGCCTCTGAGATTGCAGGGGGCGATATCAGAATTCTTTTAAAGGTTATTGGAAAGAAGGGAGAAATGGGAAGTCAAAAATTTGGTTCCACTTATGATCAAGAAATATCTGGCAGTCTGTGTAACACATGGGGATAGAGAGGACAAAGGGTCAGGCCTAGAAATATAAATCAAAGTCATCCTCATACCATTGATATTTGAAATCATATAAATAGATGACCAAGAAAAATAAGGGCACCCCACTTCAACCCTCAGGAGCATTATTTCTTACTGGTTAATAGGTATTGCCCAGGTGTAGAAAAACACACAAGTGATTTCACTTGCGAAAACAATGCATTTCCAGGCATTCTGTATGACAAGGCGCAGACTGACAAAACAGCACTTTGAAAGCAAGATGGATGGAGCAAAAATTTCTTGGAAATGCAATTTACTCACACATGCTGAAAGGCATAGGAGAGGTAGTGTTTGCAAGACAATGCTTAATTATCTGAAAAGATAGTAGAGTATGTGAGAGAAAGTGTCCTCAGCCAGTAGAACAGTTTTTAATATCTTATCTTGAGTAAACTTTTTTAATAGAATAAATCACTCATGGAAGATTAATCCTTTCAAAAGGCAGCATTCGGGAACATTTTACTTCTTGTATGTTTTAGTGCATTCTTTCATTACTTTAGCAACTTTTCAGACAGACATTACACTTGCAGCAATCTATGAACAGAAGGTAGGAGCAGGTCATCTTTATTGCAATAATCCTGGAGTGGGAAGTCACAGGAATTCTAGAAATATATTATTCTTCTGGTTGGTTTGATTCGTAGAAATGTTCAATGCGTGTGTCTATGATGCATTTGTCTGTGGCCCCATGGATTGCTAAAGACAGTGCAGAATTCCCAATGCCACCTTTAACATTTGTCTTTCAGGTTTGAATTAGCTTGGTGTACCAAGAATCTACGGATCAGTAAATGGCTGTTGGGAAGAATCTCAGACTTGGAGTTTTCACAAATGGATGCTTTACTTTTGATGCAAGAATTTGAATTCATAGACTGTAGTTTTTAATTTCTCTTGAGTTTTCATAAATTAATTCAGTATTCAAAACCATGCCAGGTTGAACCTGAGAAAATGAGCCTTAGGGAACAGTTATATTACAAACCTAGATACTTATTACTTAACTAATTTCAAACCATGAAAGCTAACCAACCACATGATAGCTTTGTATATTTTTAATTAGACTCTCATATTAAAAGTCAAGCATTCCACTTCCTAAATTTTTACATTCCAATAAAATTTCTTTGATTCCGCTTTCTCTTAACAAATATTCTCTGCTGATCAATTTCCTTTACATGAATAATTATCATAACGTTTAACACATTGAAGTTTTACCATGTTTTAATCACTTCCTAAACTCTTTTTATTGTTGAACTAATTTAATCTTCAGAAATATTTCAAAGTTAACTATTTCTTACATATTAAAAATATGCACAAATAGATTAAACATTTTCAGCAAGGTCTAGAGATGTGAAAATGCATTTACATATATATGAATATTATAGCTTACAAAATAGAGTCATATGCTAAAGACTTGTGTAATGCCTTTTCTCCACATAAAAGAGTGTCACCAAATTTCCATATGTCAGCTATATTGGTAGAAGGCGACAGATGCAATACAAATCCAAAAACCTTATAAGAATTTCCTACATTTATGCCATGATGATTGTTACCATGATAGGTATTTTAGCAAACAAAGACATTTGGCTGCATAGGTTATAGCCACATGGTCACCGGCCAGCATGTCCTAAAATATTTCCTGTAGATTCCCTGAATTGCAATGCTACATTCTGCTACAGCTCTTTAGAGACAGCTTTATAATTCCCTGGGACTACGTCAATTCTTCCATTTATGAATATCAGCATGGAGAAACTGTTCATTTTTCCTGTTCTATTTAATAAACATTGAACACGAGCTTGATGGGTGTCAAAATATGTACTAAATAGAGGAGACACAACAGTAACAGTGCATAACCTCAACAAACCTACAGACCATTAAAAAAAATGTAACAAACCTCTGTAATAATAGGTTAGCAAAGGTATGACGTAAGGGGGCACAGCTAAACGCCTTTTGGAGGTGAGAGAGATAAGGAAGTTTGTCCTGCAGTTATGGAATGTCCCCCTGTCATGACCTTGAATGGAGAGGGGAGGGCCAAGGACAGCACCTCCACAGAAGACATCATCTTATCAAAGTCCTTCAGCGCTTTTTCCTAACACGCATCATTTTTTTTTTATTGTATGCATTTTTTCTTTCTCGGTATCATATGAGATAAATTTGACGGGCAATACATTTCAAGAGCATGTCCAATGCGACAGCTTAAACACATGATTTAGTTTAATGTAATCTCACAAATCTGAATAAAGTCCTGACCTGCTTCTGCTTGGCTGTGTGGCTGTTGGCAGCAGGTGAATGTTAACTGCTTCCTAGTGGAGTGGACAACAGACCTGTCACCAAATCGTTCCACTGTAGTTTACCAGCTTACAGTCCTTGAAAAGCTGATTTATTTTTTCTGAAAAGATTTGATATTAACAGTACTGCTTAGTACATAGAATTGTATTATTTAAGTGAAATATTGAAATCATATAGGCCAGTGAAAGGTATAACAGGCACTCAATAACTAAATACCAATGTTAATACTATTATTTTCTCAATACCAACTCTAGAAAAACACAATTTACCCATGGCATACATTGACATATATGCAAACTGTATCATTTTTATTCCGGCAATAGCTATTTAAGTCAGTTGTCTAATTTAAGAGTAAATCAAATGCTTTTACAGGACTCAGATACTTTTAAGAATCCCTCCAGAAAAGTATGTATGTTATGAGCAAAAACTCATTTTAACTTTGAAAATGAAACCACAGCCAACATTTTTGTGTGCGTTTTGCAATAGTCTCTGTGCCAAAGCAATAAAATAAGACGTACATATGCAAATTAATTGTTTTCCTCTTAGTTAGCTTTCTGTCTTTTCGTGTTTGAGATATGCTTCAACATGTCTTTAGCAAGTGTGAGCACAGTAGCTCAAATTTCAAGAATTTAAGCATCAAAGCTACCATGGTTAAAAATGCAATATCCATCTACACATCCAACCACCTACCCTTTCAGTCATTCATTGCACCGTTTACTTCTTACCTGTGGTATGGCAGATACATATCATTAGCACATTATGGTATATCGTAATGTATCAATATCCTATATCATGCCATGTTAGTATTGGAGAATACAGAGTTGAATGCATTCAATTGCCATCCTAGAGGGAGAATGTGTGCATATTTGGTTTGGGTGGGATCTTCAGAGTTCAGAAGACAGAGGAGAACACACGTTAATGATTTGATGTGATACTTATCCTTAGTGGAGAAGTAACTACAAAGTGCCGTACAGAAGAGATGAGGGAGGAAAAAAAAAACTGCAGAGGAGAACTAAGGGAAGTATGGCAGAGGAGTTTGCACTTTAACTGAACTTTCAACAAACAGTATATGTGTAATGCAGGTGCCAGCAAGGGTTTAGCTGGAAATTTAGACACATTGGCTCAAACTCACAATCAATACATTGTACACATTCAAAGCCCTACCAATGATTTCTGCATATTCCTGGAGATTTAGACTTTTAGGGATACATCTGTCTCCAAGCTCAAATTTTTACCTGCTATCATAGCACCAAGATCTTCAGGTATCATTCAAAACAAACCAAATAATGTTTAAAACTACTTATGGGTATGTTTCAGAGAGTATAATGTGATTGATGATTTTTGTCTGAATCGATCAACGTGAGGCACGTTTTGACGGGGTTTCACTGTGATACACTAATTCAATTTAAGTGTAAAGAGAGCCAACGAATCAGCAAAATTGGCTTATAGCTTTCAATAATTCTTAGCCTTCTTGATCCACACCTGTATGGCTAGGCTAATGTAGCTCATTGAAATAAAGCTGGGTTCCCCATACAATTAACTGATACAGAATATTTATTACAGATTTCAAAGAACACAGATGGATTTTCAGAGCCCTTGGTTAACTTGGCAGTGATGGCCATTAAAATTGTTTTTCATGAAGGGAATACTCAGTCAACTTAATGTGCATGTCAGAACAAATCCTCATATAATAACTAATTCCACAAAGCCATCATATAAGGTTTATGTTCAATAAATCTGCTGTTTAAACAGAAAAGAGAAGATAATGGATCATGGTCCCAATGAAATGAGAAAAAAGAATAGCCCCGTCCATTTTTCTGATTTTCTAAATGTAAGTAAGTACATAAATAAAGCAAAAATTAATTTAAAAAGTTGTGGCCTGATGTATTATGCAATTGCTCTATGATTTAAGCTGGAGTAATCTTTTTTTATGACCTTATGTCCCCAGGTGCTCTTGGTGGCAATATCTCAAGTCAATTCATTTTAAATAGGCAGACAGGGATTTTAGCCTTTGAGATCACCTGGATTTTCTAAATGCAGACATGAACATTTATGGGTCATTTATGCTGCATTACATTTTGTTCTATATTGTTGGCATGCAATAAAGCTTAATTTAATATTTTACGCATACTCTTTTAATGTTCTGTTATTTTTCTTACCATACATAGCAAGATCACCTAAGCCCTTTGCAACTTAACTGAGGCTCTAAGCAATTTTAATACAGTGAGTTATTTTTTTCTAGTCCCTAAATTTTTAGCACTTGACTTAGAAAATTATTTGTGATTGATTTTACCCACATAGTTCTACAAATGATATAAGCTCTTACATACTGGATGTCAAATGAGTTTAGTAATTGTTGGTTTAATTAAAGGATCAGTGAAAATCAAAACAACTAATATTGAAACTCTGTCCTAGGATCTAGATGGAATTATTGAATGATCTGCTTCCTCATTGATTTTCCAGTTTTCAGGCATTTTTATCTGATGTTGTCAAGTACTTGGTTTTTCAATCCTGTACAGAGGCCACGCAGAGCAACATAACTCTCACAAAGACAAGGGCCAAGGGCATTCTGCTCATTGATATATCCCCCGAATTTCACAAAGTACCTGGTGCTTTGTATGCATTCATTATTTGTTGAATTGAGAATTAATTTGGCCTCAATGATCTCACCCTAATTTGGCCTACAAGATCACATATGAGTTGGTCTCTCTCTATAACTCTAATTTCATGTTGTACTATTTGTGACACATCTTTTGTACCTCTCCCTGCTGGTTTACTAACCCCAGCCCTATTGTTGTTATTTCCCTCTTAACAACTATTGTCTTTGCTCTTTTCTCTGATTGCCAAGATCTTCCTAAAATTACCAAGTGATTTATTACTCCTCATTAATCAACTTTTAGTTTACCATTTTTAGCTTTATTCATGGTGTGTTTTCCTATCTGAAATCACCTTCCATATTTACTCATTTGTCTGTTATCACTTTAATCTCCTGGACGACAACGTGGACCATCTTTATTTGGTCCACTTCTGTCTTCCAGAGTCCAGCACGATATATGGTACACATTAGCTACTTCAAAAACATTTTTACATTTCCTCCATAGAAAGACACACTCTGGCATATAACAAATGACTCACAAAGCATATTGTAGAAATTGTCCATGATTCTCCCTGTTTTAAAGCATCAATGCCCCTAGTCCTTCTGTACAATTAAACAAAAATGTACTTAATCCTCCTTCTCTTGCTCTCTGCCAATTTCCCCTGGGACTTCAAACTCATTTGTTCTCAGTCTTCTGCATCTTAAAATTCTCGTCGGAGATAAGAGAGATCTCATTTTGTTAGACAGAGCAGAGCTGGTCTAAGCTGACCACTTCTAATGCCTATTTCCAAGAGAACGTTAGTCACCTTACCTGAACTCCCAAAGGCGAGAGGAAATCATATAATAACCATAGGACAACCACATCAGAGGGGGAAAATAGAAAAGGTATTGATTAAACGAACTGCATGGTTTCTATTCTGGGCATGGTGCTGACCTGTCTTTGTCTTAGTTTAGCTTTCCACTTGTGAAATGAAGATCACAGAACTTATCTGAAATGGCAAAAGGTTGTACCTTAAGAGATTTTTAGAGCAGGTTAAAAAAAAGAAAACAAAATAAGTAATTGTTTTTAGGAAAAAAATACCTAGCTGAATTTTAATGAATATTTATTATGTGCTAAGATCTATTCTATATATTTCATATGTGTAAGCTCATTAAATCCTTACAACAACTATGTGAGGTATGATATTATCAGTCTTATTTTAGGGTGGGAAGACCTGAGGCCCAGAAATGTTAAGCAATTTGCCCCAAATTATTTTCCCCAAACAGAAATATATTCTAAATGATGTGATGAATATATTTATGGAATAGATTGTGGTGATGGTTTCATAGATGTATCCTTATCTTCAAACTCTTCAAGTTGTATACATTCAATATATATTGTGTTTGAATGTAAATCATGCCTTGATAAAGTGGTTTTTTAAAGAAATCAAATAAATAAAATAAATCTATGTGATATAGCTAATTGTTTCTAATTTTCTAAATTGACAGGAGAATATTAATCCCCATGATTATTTTTAATCCTTGCACTGCTGGTGAAGTACGTATGCTTCCTAACTGTATTTTTTCTATTAGTGTCTGAGTATGAACACACACACACATACATGCTCATGTACACTGCAATGTTTAAGACACTATGAACTTCTAGTTTGGACTTTATCTTTCGTCTCCACAAACCTGAGAAAACAGTAAGTCCGTTGCAGTGTATGTTAATGAATGGTTTCCTTCCACTTTTAAGAGTAGAATGCACAGTGGGTTCTGGGCCATTCCCGCAGCATCATTGTGAGTGGTGCTGATGCTGCAGCCAGGGTGGGGTGGGGGAGTGTGAGTGAGGCTGCCCATCGGGGGCCTGGTGCACTGGTACTGATGTGTTCTGACAGCCCGCCCTTTGAGGGTGGCCCTGTTGGGGGTGCAGCACAATAGAAAGACCTTGTGATTAGAAGACATTTCATGTAAAGGATAATGATTTAGGGTATATGTCTCAGGAGAAAAAAAGAAATATAGCAACAGAGTTTTGCAGGCATATATTGAATACCTGACTGAGTTATATAGAGTATTCATTTCAAAGAAGCTCTAACTGCATTAAATATATCATGTTAAAGTTAAATACAATTCTAGCTAGAATAATAGCAACCATTTCCCAGGATACCTACCCAGATAATATATTATGCACTCCAGATACATTCTACTAAATTTATACACTATGAATCAATCAACAGATTAATTGACGAAGTTATTGTGTAATAATATATGGTGCTCATTTATGTCAAAGGCTATAAAAGAAGCTGAAGAACAGGTAGAAATGGTCACTGCTCTCATGTCTTTATGTTTCATTTCAAAGAAAACAATAAAACATTTATAAAAATAAATGAATATTTGATCCAAGTACAGAATGCTCTGCAAGAGCATAATCTAAAACAAACAAACAAAAAAAAACAATCTAGGGAGATAGATAAGACCCCCCTCAGAATAAATAAAAATAAAACTGACACAGAAAGGGTGAATTTTGTTAGGGGGGCTGGGGAGGGGAAATGAAGGCAATGAAAATATTTCTCAGGCAGCCCTCCAGGCAACAAGAGGGGAGTGAGGACCCCCAGGTATCTGGCACTGGGAGGTTTCCAGGGAATGAAAACCCTTTGGTGTGTTTGGAACATGCAGTGGGCAGGACTAGCAGAGAGAAGTGATGCAGAAGATGCCAGGAGATGTCACAGCATACCTTGCAAGACACATAAAGGAGCTTGCTTTTTCTGTAAGGGCATTGAGTAGCCACTGATAGGTTTTGAACAATGCAGTGATAAGATTCACGTTTCAGAAGCACCCCTGAGAATGTGATGTAGAGAGAGGAAAGAGCAAGAAGTCACAGGAGGCTGCAGGTTTGGGGTGGGAAATGGTGGTGGGCTAGTGAGGGTAAGAATGGGATGGATGGAGTATTTAGGAGGGAGAATGGATATGTACAGTGTTGTAACTACGTGGGTGTGAACTGGGAAAAGCAAACCGGAAGCTATGCTTCTGATTTTGACCATCAGTGGTGACATCCACAGAGGCAGGTAGTACCAGAAGGGCAGAGACTTGGCAGGGAGAAGTGACCAATTTAATTTTAAACATATTGAATTAAGGTGATTTTGAAATGGGAACACTGAGGATATATGATAAGGAATAGGGTATAATGATCCAGAGCCCGGCAAAAATGTCAGGGCCATCATCAGTGCCCCTTGTGCTGTGCGATTATCAGGTGATAATCAAATCATGGGGGTGGACATTCTCATCCAGGAAGATACTCTGATGAGGGAAACTTCAGGAAAATCCAACATTTGCTTGATGGACTGGGGACAAAAGGAATTTATAAAATTGTGGCAAGACAGAAAGGGTTTTTTCTGTTACTTGCTCATGGGGTGGGCCTGTAATGATGTTCCTTTTTTGTGAGAAAGAGGACAGAAAATGTACACACTTATGATTTCACTGTGAAGATTAGGTGACAACGTGACATGTCAGTACCCTGAAACGGACGTGAGACAGGAAAAGGGTATTTGGTGGCTTTCGAGTATGTGTGTGTCATTTTTAAGGTTGAAAGACTTGAACATATTTATATGTTCATTCACAAGAGCCAATAGAAATTAAAGATAGATTGTGCATCATTTTAAAGATGAGGAGAGTAATTGGCTTAAGAGGAATAAAGGGATTTCAATTCTTAAATTATGGATGAAATAAAGATATTTAGATAGAAGAAATAGAGATGGTAAACGAGTACATGAAAAGATCAGCATCATTGTTTACACATAAAGGCAAATTAAAACCACCGTTACATCCCACTACACTCAATTTAAAATGGCTAGAAAAGAAAATATATGTATACATATGTGTGTGTGTGTGTGTGTGTGTGTGTGTGTGTGTGTGTGTGTAAACAAAGTAGTGGGTATGAATCAACTGGAACTCTTAAGCCACTTTGGGAAGAAAAATGGCAGTTTCTTATAATGGTGTACATACACTTAAAATATGACCCAGCAATCTCATTCCTATGTATTTTCCCATGAGAAATCAACACTTAGATGGATATTTACAGCACATGTAAACATAATAACCCTGGAAACAAGGTAAAGACCAGCAACTGGGTAAATGAATTTTAGTATACCTATAAAAAGCTCAGCAAACAAAAGGAATAAACTATTGATACATCTAACAATGTAGATGAATCTCAAAGTACTTTCCTGGGAGAAGACAAACATTATATCTTTATTTATCTTTGTAGGGTGTTTAGTTTTATAATTTGGGACATGTTTTACCTACATTAAGAAAGGGTGGGAAAATGAATGTACACGATTCTGTGAGAAAAATGAACTATGCATGCATACATGAAATTCAAGGCCAAATTCTCATCATATGCATTTTCCTACTATCCATATTTATGTCTTCACCGATAAGAGATAATACTTCACATATATAATGACAAGATAATAAATTCTATGCATTTCATTTTTCAAATGAGGTCTGTGATGCTCTCAGCCTGAAAGAATCCCCATAGAGTTTTCTGGGATGGCAATCTAGTCCCATATAAATGCAAATTAGCATTGTTTGTCTCTGAAAGCCCTTGCATCTCAGACTAGTCATAAAAATCTAAGTCACATTTTTACAGGTACCAATTCCCCACTCTAAAAATTATTGGAAGATGTGAAGAAGAAATCCTTTTTTTCTTACTGATAGTGGCCGGTTTGTTTTGAAGGGAAAAAAAAAATAGTTCAAATTAAAATCCTCAGTTTAGAAGTTTAAAGGTGATTTTTGAGAAGTAAAACATTTATTTGAGAGATAGCCCCTCATTCCAATGATTGAAGGGTGGAGGGAAACAAAAGCTCTGTTTTATAAAAGTATACAAATCATTTAGTGCAGAACGCTGGAAAGGTTTAGAAATCATCCTTTTTACAAAATCACTTTAATAACTGATTTTAGCAAGAGCCATTGATTGATGAAAATTCTTATTTACTTGAAAGGAAAAGCTATCTTTTTGGATGGAGAAATGAGATACACACTAGCTTAATCATGTGATCAAATGCAATATCTCTAAACTGGCATTCTATTCTGTGAAAAAGATGAACTGAGGATATCATATCACCTATGTAGTAGTTCTGCATATATATATATACACACACACATATACATATGTATATATGTATATGTATATATGTATATGTGTATATATATATGTGTGTGTGTGTGTATATATATATATATATATATATATATAATTTAGCCTGACTATATTGAGAAGTATAAATGAGACAAATAGAATTTTATAAAACATTGGCAAGATTATCAGTAATTTCAGTGTCACGAAAGAAAAACAAATCAAGAAAGCCATCTAGATTATTAGAACTTTATCAGTTTTAAATTACAGAGCGTGATACTTTTATTATTATTTTGTAAAAGTGTGCTCTTCATAGATATTTGTTGCAGACCTAAGGGTAAAGTGTTGGCATACTCTCAAATAATATAGCAGAGAGATGAATAGATGATGATGGATAGATACATGGAGACATAAATGTGTAGATATAGATAAAGCAAATGTAGCATTTAAAAAATAGTGTACCTATTTTGAAAAACAGCTACAACACAAAAACTCACAAAAATTATACATAATACTCTTAATATTCATGTGGTTAAAGATTTTATGTTTGAGTTTCAGCAAAGAGAAATATACTCATTATATCTGATTTAAATCTTTTTAAATCCTTGGAAGAAATCAATAAATACTTATTTGTTTTTAGCATTTTAGTTGGCTTTAACAATTTGAATATATAAAAATGGAAATAAACAGAATTTTTCCATGGGCTAAGGATTTCAAAGCAGATAAATTATTTCTTTAAAAAATAAACATGAGTGATTGATACTTCCCTTTTGCAGATGAAAAGGTAAACATATGAAAACAAATGTTCAAACGAATATTGATTATTAGAAATTCAGCAAAATTATAGTTGTACACATAAGAAAACAACTTTGAAATATAAAATCTACTTTTTCTGGATTTTTAATACAAAAAATAGCAAATAGTTCAGAACTCTGACACTGTTATTACAAATCTCTTATCTTTTCATTAAATTCAACAATATTTTTGTACTGTAATAGGCTAAATGTCAACCTGGAAGGAAGTCATTGTCTGTAGATATCGCAAAAGTTAATGATTACTCCAAAGTTATTTTTGAAAGTCAGCCTCTTTGGGAATCAAATGGCATTATAGACACTTGACCTTTCTTCAAGTTATTAAATGACTACCAAATTATTATGTAAACTTGTATTAAATATGTTTCTTTATTCACCTGGAAAAATGTACATATTAATGAGTGAACTAAGCTATTGTAAAACAAACAAAAAACAAAACAAAAAAAACTACCCAAAATGAATAGCTTAAGCAAAATGTTTTGTTCCCTGTCTCTCTCGTGAAGTCTAGTTCTCTCCAAAGATGGACAGAGTGAACACAAAGTGTACAAATGAGTGAAGGAGATGACATTAGCACAGCCATTATTCTTGGAAACAACGGGGTTGATAGTCAAACAATGCACAGCCATTTTCAGTGCTTTGTATTTATTAATGTTCAGTCTTACACTCACATTTCCAAACTGTACTTTAAGCCTGTCTTTTGTGTGTGTGTGTGTGTGTGTGTGTGTGTGTGTGTGTGTAAGCACTTTTCTAAAAGTTTTTTAGCAAAACAAATAAAATAAGCTTTATAAACTGCCAGGATTTTTTTTTTTTAATGCAGGAAAATGGAGATTAGGCAGTAAAAACACTTCTCAGATGGGTAAACTCAAGTTAAAATAAAACCCATCTTGGTGCCAGGTTATTTATATTGGACTTCTCTGAATTCTACTAACTATGACATGGAAGGATGACAGTGGGGATGCTGATGATGATGGTGACAAATGTGGTGGTGCTGGTGGTACTGGTGGTAGTGTTTTAATACTGAGTAAGGTGTTTGGAAAATAAATTCCAGTTTTGCCAATTAACTAAGACTGCAAAGTTAAACATCCAGCTGTTTTTGAAACTGACGTTCAATGCCAAGCTTATATGATTCTAAAGTTTTGTTGTTTTTTTCCTTTTTGTAAGTGGAAAGAAATTTGCTTATATTTAAGAAAAAGAATCTGAATCTAACTACAATTTAAAAACAAAAAACAAAAAAAACCTGAGACCTCATCTCTCTGGTGGCAAATTTGCTTTGGAATAAAATTTCAATAATTTAGCAGAACTTTCAAGCCACAGAAGTGAGATTTCCAGTGGTCCCTGAGGGTCTTGGGCTTTTAACCTGATCTCACACTTCTCCAAAGTGTTTGATTAAAATAGCTCAAGGACCACAGCTTATGGGGAAAGGATCAGAGGCCTCCAGCACAACTATTTAATCCAATTTCTCTCCTGAAACACAAAGAACTAAAGGGACTTGTGACATTTAGAAACTACTAAATCTCTTCACTTCAATTCCATGGACTTTTTCAATCTGGCCTACTTAACTCTCGTGACTGCTTTTCTGCTGGCAAAAGATTTAGTACCACAAATTGAGGCAGTATGTATTGAAGGTTTGACAAATCATCTTGAAAATGTTGTCCTAATTCATTGTTCTGTGCAGAGAAAGGGACACTCTGTTATCCAGAAAATCAGTGAAGGCAAATGGCTCTTCTCAGAAAAAAAGGCACATAAAAGTTTCCATGCAACTATTCTCAGCAAATTTAGAACAGGCTTTAGTAATGTATTCAGAGAGTGAGAGAGTGGGGAAGAGAAAAGAGAGAAAATTTTTCTTAGTTTATAGCATTTCATTTATTTTATGTTGTTATCTACCTACTATGTAACATTTAACATCTTATGGTTTTTATCAAATTCTTGCAAATTTTATAACTGAATTATTTCCACAGTTTTTTTTTTTAAATTTGCTACTTAATTCACTTACAGTAAAAAAAGTTTTAAATAACTAATATAAATTCTTATGTTCATCTTTATATTAAGCAAGACTAGTTTCAAGTGCAAATGTGAGCAGTTAACTGGTTGGTATAGAGACTCACCAAAATTGTACAGTTTGTGTTCTGTAGCTTGTACTTGCGTTATATTTTATTCTGGTCAAGTCCCACAATTTAATTTTGCACTGGGATTAACAAATTATGTAGCTGGCTTGGCCTCTAGTCTCTCGTTGGGGGACAATTTCAGATTTTTGAAGGATAGAAAGAACTAACTCTAATTTCCAAGTTTATTGAAAATATGCAACATGCACTATGGAGGAAGAAAACATTATCTTAAAACTATAAACAAAGTAGAGTATTGGCTACTAGGTGTTTCTGTCGTTTAATTGATTTTACTCTTTGGATATTGTAAAATTGGCCTTGTCTGCCAAATCCAATTAGAAATTGTTGATTCTAATTGTTGATTCTAAATCTAAGGATGAGTTTAAATTAATTCTTCAAATGATGCTAAGAAAATATAAGTTAGCAAAATTCAATTTCAAATAATAAGTTTTGTTACAGTTAAATAATTCAAACAAAATGATTCAAATCAAGCATGATTTTTGCCATTAGTGTTACTTACAGATGAAATAATCTGATATATCTAATTCTCTTTTCTTTTAACACTTGATGAAAATGGGAATAATTAGCTTAGAGTTACATATATTATTCATTTCATACATAAATGCATGCATTTGTGAATATCTATGCTAAATGGTTATGTTATAATTTTATGGTTACATTAGAATTTATTTTAAAATTTTTATATAATTTGAATATATGCAATAAAATATTAACATAATGACTTTTACTGACATTAGCTATGGATTTTTGAAATAGAAGATATCCCAGGAATCAAATAATTAAGTTCCATATTTTCTGCATGAGGAAATTAGAGAACAGAGTTGTTGAATGACAAGATCATGGAGTTGCTCGGAATCGGGGCTAGAAACCAATTATCAGTCCTGGAGTTAGAAGCATTGCTTCATGCTGTTCTCCCTAGAAAAGCTTTTGGAAGGAATTGAAATTCAATACAGATTTTGAGTGTCTCCACTTTTGGTGTCTTAAAGGTTATGAGATTAGATGCTGGCTAAGAGTGAGGATCAATAGAGCGTACAGCCTGGAGGACAGGAAACAAATAATGGGAAACTAGTGAACACTGACTTCACTAAGAATGCATTTGCTCATATTTTATGCATCCTCAGTGGTGCTTACAAAGAGATAAGCAAAAAGATAAAGGCTAAGAATCTTGATAAGATGATCAAACTGGACAGTACTATGCTAGCTCTGTGCTCTGCAAATAGGATTGAGAAGCCTTTCATTTCTAGATATAGTGCCCTCTTGAAGCAGCTCCTTAAATCAATGGCACAGCATGTAATCGAGACTATCCACATACACTTACCTGAAAACTCTACTTATAAAATCAAAGGAAAGAGATGTATGAATGAAATTGGCTTCAGAAAAACAAAGTCCAAAATAAGCACAATGTTTGAATCTTGCAGTTGTCTATTACATTTAACTGAGTTAATTGGAAATAGTTTTGAGACATTTTGCCTTATAATTGAGTACTCATAGAAGTAAAAAGTACTTTGCATTTCAATTATTAATTAGATATGTTAGATGCCAAAATAAGTGCAAAAATATGTGCTATACATCTATACATATGTAACATGTAACTGTTTTAAATGCATATATGAATAAGACTGTGGTAGTTGTTATGAACAAAAGCTGTAGAGTGGTAGGTGGGAATACGACACAGAAATGCCACTAAGTTAGGAGTTCAAAGGAGGCTGCCTCAGGGAAGTTATATTTGAGAGCTAAAGAATTAGGTATTTCCTGAGCAGGAAAGGAGAAAAGATATTTGAGGCAGTGGGAGAAGTATGTGTCGGGGGGCTTTCTATTTCAAAAAAATAAAGAGTGAAGAAATAAAGCAAATGTGACTGTTGTGTAGAGAACCAAGTTTGTTTGGCATAAGATAAAGCTGGAGAGATGACTAAAAGCCAATGACCAAAAGTACAGATCCAAGGAGACCATGTTGAGGATTTTGATTTTCACTCTAAGAGTAGTGAAAACCCGTGGAACAATTTTAGGAAACAGGCGGATATTTGTATTTAGAAGACCCCACTCTGGGTATCTCACGGAGAAAGATTAGAGCAGAATAAGAAGATACATAGAAAATTGAGTTAGGAAGAGTCAGGTAGCTTGACCTTGGAATGGTTAAAGTGGAGTGGGGGAAAAGAGAGACTCCAGAGACACTAAAGTTGTCAAATGAAGTTGTTCGAAATGTGTTTATTACTGGGAGGAATGAAAGTGTGGCTTCAAGTACAAGTACTAGGGTTGTGGCTTTCATTGACAGATTCTCGTTACACTCAGATGTGGAACCGTGGGAAAAGAAGAATTCTGGACGAGATCATGAGTTTAAAATTGGCCATACATATGGGTTTGGAGACACATTTCAAGTATATAACTGAGTATTTTAATAAGACAGTGTAATATATGAAGTCCGGGTTTAGTGAAGAGGTTGGAGCAGGTGACATAAATTTGGAATTCATGGCCACATATATGCTGCATTGAGGTTGTGGATATGAATGAGCTTGTTTAGGGAAAGCAAGAAGAAGACGTATTCAGGATCAAGTCAAGAGAAACCCCAAGATATAACGACCACATGGAAGAGGAGGAGCTAAATCTTCAAAAAAAAAACAAACAAACAAAAAAAAACTTGAATAAGCATGAGAATGTATTTAATTTAGTCAGAATAATAGCAATACTTACTATTTCTGCTATTACTATTGTCATTGCGTAAGGTTATGTAGCAGCCAGAGTAGTAGAGAGGAGTGATCAGGAGAGGGGGTCTCAACAAGGGTAAGAGAAGATTGTTTCAAAAATAAACTGTCTTCACAAGAATAAACTCAAAGGAATCATAGAGCTAAAGGTAAAATTCAAAACTATAAAACTCATAGAAGATAACATAGAAGGAAATCTGATGATCTCGGACATGGTGACGACATTTTAGATACAATACCAAAGGTATGATCCATGAAAGAAAGAATTGATATGCTACACTTAGTTAAAATGAAAAGGTTTTGCTCTACATAAGACAATGACAAGAGAATAAAACACGCCACAGACTAGAAGAAAATATTTACAAAAGACACAGCTACTAAAGAAGCATTATCCAAAATGTGAAAAGAATTCTTAAAACTCAATGAGAAAAGAAACAATCCAATTTTTAAAATGTGCCAAAGACCTAAACAGACACCCCACCAAAGAAAATATCCAGATGGCAAACACGCACATGAAATTTACTCCACATCATATGTCATCAGAGAAATGCAAATTAAAACAATAGTGAGATACCACTACACGCCTACGAGAATGGCTGACAACACCAAATGCTGGCTAAAATGTGAAGTAGCAAGCACTCTCACTCACTGCTGGAGGGAATGCAAAATGGGGCAGCCAGTTTGGGAGACCGTTTCTTATAGAACTAAACATACTCTGACCATGTGATCCAGGAATCATGTTCCGTGGTATTTACCTAAATGAGCTGAAAAGTTACGTCTATACAAAAATCTGTACGAGAAGGTTTTTAGCAGCTTTATTTATAATTGCTAAAACTGAGTAGCAACCTGTCCTTCGGTAAGTGAACAGATAAATATTGTGAATAGAAAGATGGATAAATGTATTATAAGGGCAATGGAATATTATTCAGCACTCAAAAAAAATGAACTATCAAGCCATGAAATGATATAGAGGAAACTTAAATGCATATTACTACGTGAAAGAAGCCAATTTAAAAAGTGTGCATACTGTATGATTCCAACGATAGAACATTCTGGAAAAGGTCAAACTAGCAGACATTTAAAAAGATCAGTGGTTGGCGGGGGTTGAGGGAGGGAAGGGATGAAGAGGCAGAACACAGGACTTTTAGGACAGTGAACATACTCTGTATGCTCTTATAATGATGGCTATGTTACACATTTTTCCAAACCTACAGAATATACATCATGAAAAGTGAACGGTAACATAACTATGGACTTTGGGTGAAATGATGTGTCCATGTAGGTTCATCAACTGTAACAACGCCACTGTGATGGGGAGTATTGACAATGGGGGAGGCTGTGCACTGGGGGGCAGGGTGTATGAGACATCTCTGTACCTTTTTTAAATTTTGTTGTGAACCTAAAACTGCTCTAAAAAAAGTCATTAAAAAAATAGATGGTCAATACTGTCGAATGCTGCTAGGAAGAAGACAAGAAGGTGGGCAGATGCTACCCCGATATGACCAAGGCCACAGGTGAGGGTATTAACAGAGGCCCACAAACCATGTGTGTAAACATTTAAGCACTGTAACGCAAGCTAATGAACTACTACATACAATATGCTTTATATTCCTTACCTGACAAGGGTAGCTTTGAAATGAAAAAAAAACAAAAAACAATCATGTCTATCTCTAAAAATATGGTTTTCACATGACTGAAAACTGACAAAAGAGCAAAAAGGACTGAAATGAATTATGATTACACATTGTTGGGGAGTCTGTGGGTTTAGATGAGTAATAAACACATACTTTTAAAATAAGTTCTATATGTTTATGCAAAAGTATTTTACTGCTTTCATTTTTACAAAAGCAATAATTATGCCATCTTAAGGGTTTTAACATTATCTATGCTCTTTTGAGGGGGATGCCATATTTGACCATGTTTATTGAGTCATTGGCAGTTTCAGTTTTGGGGTTAATTTTAATTTTGGAGAGACTTTCCTTTACTAACCACCAGTTTCTATGAAATTCTTAAAATAATTTGATGTAGAAGTGAATCATCAATTTACATGTTATATTCAAATAGTGTAATGGATAGCATATGGAAAACTTTCATTATTAAGAAAATATTACAAAATAATTCCATGTCACCATACAAATCCCTCATATAAATTTTGATTTTCACTCTTAAAGCAATATCTAAATGAATGTATTTAGTTCAATGCATAATCTGCATATATTTCAGAGCAATATGAATTATTCAATATAACAAAATATTGGTCAGCTACCACTTGCAAATATTGTGAAAACACATTAACTTGTGGGACCCTCCAGAACCAGGAATTGGAAATTGAAGAAAAGTAATTGCTGCTCAGCAACAGAAGAAACAATATTTTTTATGGAATAAGTGCTCAGGTTTATTTTGAGACAGAAGATTTAGCAAATTAAGTAATTTGTCATATTCCTCACCTAAATGCTTCTACTGCTCAAACACTCTGCACAACCTAGCAAGGAATGTTTACAATGTTGGCAACAATGCAAACATCAATCTTTGCAGACAAATGTAGGGGTGAGAACGGATATGTAGGGTTATAGCTTTTCTTATGCCAATGTATTGGTTTTCACATGAGAGAGGCATTTGCCGTGCTCTTGAAAACATCTGTCTTGTGTTTACATAATTATGCTACGTAGGTCTCCCTAAGACACGGGCCCTACTCCAAAAGCACTACTGCACTTCCAGGACTAAGACGGCCCAACAGATTGACTAACACTAGGATAGAGGATCTATAGCAAAATCTGCTTCCGTAGAATGAAACTCACAGAGGAGAATTACAGCCTGAAAAATGGAGAGAGATGTGGTGCGAGGGATACTGTCAATTTTATAGTATAAAGTTTTTAAAGAATAAAGTGCTAGTTTTTCAAAGTATAAAGTTTAAAGTATATGAAATTAGAGCGAATATTTGCTGACTTCCACAGTTATTTATTTATTTGTTTGGTTGTTCATGTATAATATCCATCAAGAATTTAAATAGGTTATTGCCGTTCATCTGAAGCTTCCCATAAAAGCAGAAGGCAGAGGAAAATGTACCAGGGCTGCCAAAATAATGTACACAAGTGGGCACTTTGGTCAATGTTGCCCAAGCAGTAGTTCACCTTCATCTTAAGTGTCTGGACGCTGAAGGGAACCACTCTGAGCACCTCTTGTAATTGCCGAAGTCAAATGTGACTTGTATTCATCTTTTGTTAGCTGTATATATTGAGAGTGACAATTTTAATAGTTTTTTATTTTTCCTTTCTTAAAATGTGTATACATTTTTTTGCACCCTCTGTATTAAGGGACATAGTTGTACAATGTTTTGTTCAATAACTTATTAATTATTGAGCTTATTTGGCATAAATTTGTGACCTTCAGTCAACAATGAAAATAATTTGTAATATGACCACTAACAGAAAGCAATATGGCCAATGTCAGGAGGTACTGATTGATTTGTATCATCCATAGTAAATCAAATTGGAATGTTCATTAAGTGATTCCTGTGTTAATTCTTATAGAATGCATTCAGTCATTCTCTGTGTATTGCCTGCTCACACATGTAGTGCCAGACAGACAATTCAAAAGAGTGAGTCATTGCACATGCAGTCAATGTCATTAGCTTTAACGTAGGATATAAACAGGTTTCAGACAAATATTTAGGCAATAAAGAAGTAGAAAATAAAAGTACAGATTGAAACACAATTTACCTGAAATTTTAACTCTTGGTTGGCCCTGATTATAGGGCAAAATTTGAAGCTGGTATGGGAATTTTGGTTACTTACAACTTTAACTGGAGAAGCCCTCAGATTTGTTAGAAAATTAGAATGTTTGAAAAAATATTTTCTTCTATGTTTCTAATTTCCTAATTTAAATTGTACAAATTTGTGATCTGATTTGCCTTAACATAGTTTCGAGTATTTTTAAAGGGACAGATGATGACGAGAGGATTTTGTATTTAAATTTGAACTATATAAAGGGAAAGGGAAATAGGAGGACAGAATTGTATTTTCCTAGTCATAAAGTAATCTGATATTATTTTGAAACGTGAGAGTATAAACACACATCATTATTAAAAACATCTGGATTCCATAACATTGATATGAAATCCAGGAACACATAATCCTGAAGAACCTAGGCAACATAGAATGTGTATTAAAGCAATGACTAGTTTGTGCCAACTATATACACCAATGGAATTACATGCACATAAACACTTACAGTTAAGCAATATATCGCTGCCACTTAAAAATGAGACGTTAAAAATGGCAAACATTATGATGTAACAGCACACAAGTTCGTTTCTAAATTTTAGAACATAAAAATAAAATAAAAAGAGGTTTCACAGCATAACTGATGATGTAGAAATCGCATGTAGGGTTTTCTACAGAAAGAAAAGACCCATTTGGCTCCAGGCATTTTCATACATACCTTGTTTAATCTGTACACTAATGGTGAGGTAGTCTTAAATTATTGTCTTAATTTTGCAAAACAGAAACTGGATGTCAGAAAGACCTGTTCAATTTCACAACTGAGTGAAATTCAAATTAGGACCAATCTAAACTGAAAGTCTTTGCTATCTCAATTATTGTTACCCATCTCCCTGTGCAAAAGCAGCGTGGGAAGATAGAAATTCAAAAGACGACAGTTTGAGATTTTTTTTCCCAAGACCCTTCAAAATTTGTTTCAATTTATTTAAAGGCAACTTGAATTTCTGCTTTCCAGGAATCATAATAATTTTAAGAGAAGTTTGGAAAGCAACTCTATTATTGAGCTTAACTATGCCAACACTGCAATTTCAAGTAGTCATCAACCAAAGGATAATTTTTTCAATTATTACAGCTTATCTAAAGAGATTCTACAACTTCTCTTAACTACTTCAGCTATCAAATCTAAGTGTCAGTCTCATAAAACTTCACTTTCTGGACTAGTAAATTAATTTCTCTTTTTTCAGAAGATATGTAATAATAGTTTATATATATAGTAACCATAGTGATTAGTATGTATTGAGTACATATTAGGGCCTTTGCATGAATTTTCTTATTTGTTTGTGCATCTAGTTGCCACATCAAGATTGTTTTGCTTTTGTTTTTGTTTAGTCACTAAACAAGTAATAAGCCACATGTAACGCAGCTTTTCTTTTTGGACTTGAGACTGAACTCTGCCATAGTATCACATGACTGCTGAACCTCATAGTAGCAATGCAATACTAATTTTTGTGGAAACAGCAGTACCCTGGGATCTATTTTGAGTGTAAACAACTTCACCTAAGGTTAAGTTTCTACGGTGCTAAGGTTTACTTGAAGATTGACCAGACTCAAGCATTAAGCACATGGGTTAAAACTATAGAAATAAGATCACCTATTTCCTCACTAAGAAGACTGGAGAGCTTGAAAGATGACAAGGTGACATTGTTCCAGTCGTGCACCTGTCGTATCCTTAACGTTGGGTTTATTGTTTTCATTAGCGCAGGGGGGATTAAAGTCTTCAGTATTCAGTTCAGGGTCATTATTTAGAGTATAAAATGATGAGTTTACTTTTGAATTTTAGAAAGAGCTGGCAGACGGGTAAGGTGCCCTGGGTGACAAACGGCACACAGGACTCAGGAGGGTTGGACATAAATTTGGGTCAATAATAGCATCACAGCTGTTATGAGGAGGAGGGAAAGTTTTAGGTATCAAGGAGTGGTCACTCCACTTTTCTCAGTCTTTCTCATGTTTTCCAAGGGAATAGAGAGGCTATGATAAACTTACATACAGCAAAGCAACAAAACAACACGAACAATCTAGTGTATGCTGGTTAGCCGAGTCCCCGAGTAGGGGACCTCATTTATAGCACATGCCAATTTCCCTGGTGTGAACACTACTTCCGTGATATCACTAAATACTTCATGTTGGGAGATCTAAAGCAACATATACGAAAAACAGTCTAGGAAAATCAGCCATGATTACAATAGTTGTGTAATGGTTCTATGTCTTCTGTTCTTTTCTTTCTTAGTTTCTCTCTCTTCCTTTTTCTTTATTTCTGAAATTGTGCATATATAATATGTTTAAATAATATTAGTATATTTAATAGTAGAGGTTTCACAAGTTCTCTTTATTAGGGAAGCGTTAGTAAAAATAGTTACAATAGAATACATGCTGTGAAATTGCCAAAAACATAATCACAAAGGGATCCCGAAGCTTAAACACCATACACAAGTTGTTAAAAGAAACTATTGTCTAACATAGGCATTAATTTACTTAATAAAAATAAATAACAAGCGTTTGCTGTATGGCAGCTATGCTTTTGGTCAATAGACTTTCCTTTCTTCTCCAGAACAGTGTTTTCCAAAGTGTGGTCCCTGGGTCAGCAACATCACCACGACACTTGGAATTGATAAAAACGCAAATTCTAGGGCTGTGTTCTAGAACAACTAAACTGGAAACCGGGCCTGGGTCACAGCAATCTGTGTTTTTAACAAACCCTCCAAGTAATTCAAAGGCATGTTCAAATAGGAGAGCCTGTGCCCTCAAACACTCACTCTAAGCAATCAGAACACAAGAAATTCTTGAGAGGGAAGGAGAGACGTTTAGTGAGATGCTCCCAAAGTCCCTGGAAGAGAACGAAGCAAGTTGGCCACTCCTGCCCTCCTGCTGCAAATACTGAGTTATTGTAGACCTAGGCATTCACCATCCAAGTCATCATTGCACCAGAGCCCAAGAACATAGTCCACACGCACATGGCATCCAGCCTCAGTTTGTTCCATTTGAAATACACCACCAGTCACCCTTTCCCCAATTATGCTGAATTAAAGGGAATGCTTCCCCAAAACATTTGAATACTTTGTAGTTGATCACAATAACAATATCACATAAATATCAAAGTAGATCTATTCTGTAGTTGACTAAAAATTAGATCTCCAGAGTATTTCATATATATATATATATATATATATATATATATATATATATATATATATATGACATGAAAGTAGCTAGCTTGAGAATTCACAAGATGCTCAATTTTGTTGATATTGTATATACTGCTCACTGTAGGTAATAGAAACTTCAGTAATCAATATAATGTATTTTACGTAACTTTTGTGTATTTTTTCAAAACTGACAGCATTTTAAACTAAATTAAATCCAGTTTACAGTAAGTTTTAATTAGGCATGACTATAAACAAACTAGCAAAGGGTTGTGTTTTATATTATAATTTCAGAAAGGGAACTGGATATTAATTAGTGCATCAATAACGGAAACTGTGATACATATTTTGTACGTAATTGCAAAAGCTGCCCATTCTCAGCTTATATCCTTGTCAGTTTAAGTTTAGAAGGTATGTATTTTTATTTTTTTTTTAAGTTTCAAATCGCATTTTGAGGCAGTAAAACCGTGAAAAGGCTAACCTATTACTTGAAGGTAATGAGTCAGATTGATTCGCTGAAGACTGGTTCTCCCTGTGTGCACCAATCCCGTGAAAGGCCACGGGTGCCCTTCAGTGAGGACGAGCTTCAGCTCTAACGAATGGAACATCTATGGACATTTAAATGTCTGGGTGCCAAATGAGCAGACTTACAAACAGGAAACTGACCACAAACCATAGGCCTGTCTGTTAAGTGTCAAAGAGCAAAGCTTTTGATTCCGTCGTTAAGTTAGAGCAGTCTAAATATTGGGTTGCATGACTCTTTTTTTTTTTTTCTTTTTTGGTTGAAAATAAGTAAAAGTAGTAAAAATAAGGGAGTTGTTCGCAAGGATTTTTGTAAAATATTTCAAGCACGTAGCCACGAGGTCAGTGAAAGATCTGTATAATTCATTTGGGATCAAATTGAAATCATACTCACATAAATGTAAGAAACACATAAATTCTGAGCGTTGAGAAAGCGAAACTCGTATTCCATATTTCTCTGTCAAGTCCTAATAAGGGGATGGGTATTTTAGTGCAACTCTATAACGCAGTCTGTTTTACACACACACACAAATGTGAGTTTGCTGTAAATTAACCTATGTTGATCTGCTTTATAACAATTACATATTTGATTTTACCATTAAGACATTTTAAAATAAATTCCCTCACTGAATTATGTGAAAGAATTACGATTTGCTACTTTAGCAAGGCTTGTAACTATTTGGGGTTGTTATATAATAATAATCATAATATTATTAGACATTCCAATTCTAAGCAAAAGTTAAGTTTTGTGTGTAAACTAAAGCTTCTTAAATCATTCCCCTTTCAGAAGGATTTGAAACACTGTAGTGCTTATACTTCAAAAATAAACAATTGGCCTAGTGAACAGTGTTTGAAGTTTCATATATATAACTAACTCTTGAAAAGGCTTAGGTTACTTTGTGACAATTCAATATATTTATTAGAGATTTGACTCAGGAATTCAAGTAATAGAACCACAAATTACATAGTATAGCTGGCCCTCTTTTTATAAATGTCTCTGAAATGCTCATCAGTTTGTACAGAGAAAATCAGTTTAAATGTTGAGTACTCTCCTGAAGCATGTAACAGTTTAAAAACACCTTTGAAGAAAATTTTGTTCAAATGTTTGCATTTTTTTTCTGTACAAGAGTCATTAAAGATTTGGGAAATATGGCAATCATAATCTAATTGCTCCATATCACATGTCTCATATATCAACTGGGTAGAAGCTGGTGGAATCATGCTGCCTAGGGAAGTATTTGAGATCCTTTTAGTTCATCCTCCGACTACGAATTCATCAGAACTGTTCAAGACACATGAGACAATATCCTCCTTCTATGTAACTCTGGCAAGTTTTAAATTATAGCCTCAAAAACTCTTCTTCCTCCCTTATTAACCAGCTACATTTAGGAAATAGAGTTTTCTTTCCTGCACACACCACCATTTGGTTGTGTTCATCTGTACCATTCCGGCTGTGTTTCGCCATACTTTTCCAAGCCCTTAACCAAGAGCACTTAGAAGATAAAGAGCTGCTTGGCCTGTGCTCTGTGTGCTTGTGACAGGCGGCTAGAAACACACAGAGAAGAGGAAGAAAGAGGTGGCTATTGGTCAAGATAATTAAATTTATATATTCTGGTGAAAGCAGAAAAATTAACAATGCTTATTATAGAAGGAAGGGGGAAAGAGGTGGAAAATAGACTGCTTAAGCAAATGAAACAGCGTGACTGCTCCAAAGTTGAAACTATAATAATAGTACTAAGTAAATTTGAAAAGCCTCTGAGTTACTTTCCCCTTCCTATTTTGCGAAGACACATTAAATTTTAAATTAACGATACTGCTTTCATTTTCTGTACAACAGTCATAGTATTAATAGTCTTTTAAAAGCAAAAAAAAAAAAAAAGTTGGTGATAGTATACACTATCACAATCTTGGAAAGTGTTCTTGAGATAAATTGTAATAGAAGCCTACATATAAATGATGGCAGACAAATTTATCAAACTGTAATATGCTATTTTGAATTTATTCTATTTTTAAAATATTTAGAAACTATATTTTACCCCAGCTTTACTGAGATATGATTAACAAATTAAAATTTTATATATTTAGCATTTATCAACGTGCATTTTTAAAGGCGTACTGCATGACGATTAATATATATATATATATATATATATATATATATATATGTTGTGAAATGATTATTACAATCAAGTTAATCACCACATAGTGACCATTTGAGTGGGGGTGGAGTGGGGTGAAGGGGAGGACAAGAGTTACCCTCTTAGCAAGTTGCAAGTCTATAATACAATATTATTAGCTGTAATCACCATGTTGTAGATAGGTCCCCAGAATTTATTCCTCTTATATCTAGAGTTAATTAAACAATCTTAGAATTGATGGTGGGATATGATTACTACGTAGAAAATATACTGGAAGCAAAGAGAAGATGGCCTATATGCGAAGGTAATTTTCATTTCATGGCAGTGGTGTCTAAAGAAATATGTGGCATTTATGTTTGCTCTCAGGCAGCAATGTGACGAAATATGAAACACAGATATATTCTTTGTCCCCGCATTGCAATGTACTCTTTGGAAGTTATTGTGAGCTGACACAATGAGAGAAACTGGATTCCTAAGGAACTCTGACAGGTGTCCAATTCTGTGAACTCACATTCACCTTGGTGGCTTCATCAGAAATAAAATACCAGGGAGACGAGAGAAGAGACAGCAGGAGCCCTTGGAGGATGTGACTCAATGGCCCTGAATAATCACCCGGGATTTCGGAAAGGCTGGCAGCAGCTGAGGGACTGCAGGGCCACTGCTTGGCCCCCGTTTGCTGTGTGGGGCTCACTTTTGAGGCTTCATCACTTCAAGGGCTAAGCCTTTTTAGTCTAACGCGATTCATAGTTTCATGCTGGGAACAAGTCAAAAGTTCAGCTCTAAATAACCTCAAGGAGAGAGCATTCTGCATTCACTCCTTTCCTGTTCATTATGAAAAAAAAAAAAAAAAAAAAAATACCAGGGACATGGCAAAATGACATGGGCTTAGAAAAGGTTTCAATTTTACAAGCTGTATTAACAGGTAAGCTAGGAAGAGAAACAACTTAGGTCTTGGTGGTAAACGTGACAAAACCCTACTGAAATGCCATTGTACCTCCTTGGCCTTAAAATTAGTGATTCACAAGTCCATTATTCCTCCAAGTATCCTGAACAATGATTAAGGTTTGCCCCAAAGAACTGCATTCCAGAAAATGATCACTGGATAGCTTTAGTTAACCAGTTTCCTGTCCTGCTTGAACAGGGGACAAATTGCTCCATGGGGGGGGGGGGCGAGTGCGGGGGGGGGGGGGGGGGGCAGAGCAACATCTCCACAAAAGGTCATTGAGAATAGCCTTCTGCTTAATAGGATATGAAGCAAAGGGCACACACTTGTTTTGATTTAAGAAAAAAAAAAAAAAAAAAACACTGGTGAAGAATTCTGCATGAATAAATTCTTTCTTCTCTTTTTTTCTTCCTGTTAAATTACCCTAAAGTAGAACTAAAAATAAGATGCACAACTCTTAACCACGGTTCAAATTGAAGAAGTGGACATTAGAAACACTTCATTCAAAACACAAAGCCACTAAACAACAATTAAGATAAAATAAGGATATAGGAGAAGTTTCAGTTAACAGCCACGGCTGCAGGTCTCAGATGAAGCCCAGAGTATACCCTCATCCCTACTAAGCGGGATATTTTAAGGTGAAAATTGCTGGTTATTTGTTCCCACAAAGGAAAGGCAGAGTTGAGGCATCTAGCTGTAACAAACCGGTGTGGCCCGGTTGGTTTCAAGGAGAAATCAAAGAACTTAAGCAGAATGAGGAGCCCCAGAGCCTTTCGTTTGGACGTGGAAGACACGCCACTACATGGGCACAGCCGCCAGGGCTGAGCTCAGCTGGCTTTGCAGAGCGAGACGCTCAAGAAACTCAGACAAAACCATGTGTTATAGGAAGAAACACAAAGAACAATAAAGGATATGTACAAAGAAATAACTTTAAAAGAAGGAAAGGTATAGGGAACATAAATGGTAGATGAAGGATTTTCTGGAGAAAAATTATACTGGGTGTGGGCTATACTGTCGGGAACTTAATATACCCTCTTACTAAACGACAGTGAAAAATAATTGTTTCTCTAGAACAAAGGTAGAAGCTGAGGTTTTTCTTTTTTCTTTTTTTTTTTTTTTTGTTTAATTCAGACAACGTGGGAAAAACATGAGCAAAAAATCAGAGATGAAATAGGTCTGCCTTGCAGCCTAAGATATTCACTTGATCTTTCGATAAAGAAAACAAACAAATAGGGCTCCATCAAGGAAACAAAGGAGTAAAAGTTATCCTCCTTCCCTTGTCATCAATACTCACATAGCAAAAGCTTTAATCCGTTATCATGCAACCCTACTTCCACAACAAAAATGAGACCTGTTCAATAGACTAGCAAAAAGAAAAAAAATATATGTATTATTTATATTTCCTTTCTGCTGTTAAATAAGAAAGAACAACACATACTAAAATTTCTAAAATGCAGCTTTACTTAGAGAATGAGCCTGCTGAGGTCACTGGCAGGAATGTCTCGGGGAAGAAGGCAATTTTAGTTCCCTTACCGATTCGGGAGGAGTGTGTGTGTGTGCGTGTGTGTGTGTGTGTGTGTTCTTGCTGATATATTCTACAGTAATCAGGTTGCTATGGGGCAATGAAATGTATTGTTTCACATCAATAAAGAACAGATTTTAAAAACTTATTCCTGCTTCTTTGTTGCTGTTCTAAATGGAACCGCTAGTTATAATATGAATGTCATTATGAAATGCTAAAAGAATATAAAGGTCAAAATGTTATTGGGAAAATGTGAAAAACTGGCTTCAAGTATAGGTAAAGAGCATTATTAGGAGGCATACACATGCAGTGTTAAAAAAAAATCTGATTGCAGAAATAGCTATGTGAAGACTAAAATGAATACAACCTTAAGAAAAAGGGATAGTAGACATCGAGAGAGGCTGCATTTAGAGAAAACAAAGTTATTATATGAAAAATACAGAATTTAACAATTTTGTAACTTGATTTCCTAAAGTCGTTTTAAAAATACTTCATTGCATTGTCCAAACTGTTCAAACTGATTGATTGGCTTTCCCCAAAAGAATATAGAGAACATATATTGTGAACATCCAGTATTTTGTTGGTAGATTACAATGTCCAGCATTAATGACAATTTTTACTGCATTTCTTTTTAGTGTGTTCTATTGTGAAATGAATTCTACTTGACTACAAAGTATTTTCTTTAAGCAGATTTTAAAGACTAATATTTTTCATGATTTTATCATTTTTTCAGAGCCCCCAAATACTTAGGTAATAGTTAAATAGAAAATAATTCAAAAATGTGACATTCCAAAAATAATTTTGCATTAAGTTTGCTCTTTCTTTATTTAAAATTTTACTTTCTTGGCTTTGATTTGATATTTTTCCTAACATATACGGACGTGAGCTAATGTGTACTGTGACCAAAGTGTGAATGGACTGGTGCCAGCAGAGGCATCAGGACTAGAACAATTACTTAGTAAAGAGACTGGCACCTCTTGGGATAGCCTGTAGTATAAAACACAGCACTTAAGGTTGGACCAAAGAAATTGACTTAAACCAAGAAGCTGAAAACATGCGGAGAAGTAACACAAATGGCAGTATAGGACTGTTCAGTAGGATAAGAGACACTATCTACTCTAAGAGTTACAGCATCATAGCGAGATATAACTGCATCAGGTCAGGGAATTTCCCTAAAGGCAACCACAGAAAAAAGACAAAACTTACACACACACACACACACACACACACACACACACACACGTGCGCGGGGGCATAAGCAAAATAAAGGTAAAGTTTGCTCATTATTGTTATGCTAAAGTTTTCTAAAATCAGGTAATATTATTGATTTGGGGCTGCAAGATCAATTCCAGAGAATCTTGTTTATGCCCTAAATTTATTGACACAGGTGTACTTGGGGGAAAATAAAAAACCAATAACTGATTCCGTAAGAAGTATCTTTAGGCTTCCACTTTTAACCGAAATGGAGCAACGAGGAAGAGATTTACCCTCTGCCTTAAGCAATCTTTTAAAAACTGGACAAATTATCTGTAGCAATAATTTTCAGGTGGAACAAGGACAATGATCCCTGAGAAAAAGTAACCAAGGGCGGCGAGCTCCACAGGGTCCCCTACCTTCTGGGAAGAGTCTGCAGAACATACAGCAGGGACGGGTGACCCAATCGCAGCCCAGAATCTTCCTAAGCCCAAGGGTTGGAGTTCAGTCTAAGCAGTCTAGAAGAGAAGCCACTGGAGGGTCTGGAGCAGGAGAGTATTTTAAAAGAATATCTGGCTGCTGCCTGACAAGAAGTAGGAAGTAATTTCAGTAATCCGAGTAAGAGAAAATGTTGGTTTGGGCTGGGGCCATAGAAGATACAGTAAGAGACAAACAGAATGTGGATATATTTGGAAGGTAAAAATGACAATTTTCTGACCGATTGTGAGATATCATGGAAGTAGAAGAGTAAAGTACAAGGTTGACCTGTTTGGGGCCCGAGCCAAATGGGAAGGACGGAACTTCCAATTACTGACACGGAGAGTCTCGGAAGAGGGAGTGCTGGTTTTCAAGAGGCAGGAAAGGGTGTAGCAGGAAGATTGGGTTTGGCCATAGCAGATGAGATGCCTGTTTTAAACAGACATTTCAGAGATAGTTGGAGATACGGATATTAAGTTGAGGCAAGAGGAGATAGGCACTTGTTGTTAGTAATCAACATATAAACTGCAATTTAATATTTGAAATTCCTTATATGCAGTATCATCTTCTCATGGCTAAAGTGCACGTACAAGTCTACAAATCATTACTGTGAGAAAATGTGCAACTGATAGACATTTCGGGAAAGCATTAAAACTAATGATGGGACTGGAAATCAAATTAATGAAGTAAAGTTAAAGGGATAGGTTTTTCAGCCCAGAAAATGAATGAATGAATGAATGCTGTTCAAAATGACTAAAAATGCAATAAAAGATTTGTAAAGAGAGAATGGAATCGATGATGAAAACAACAAGGAGGAACATTTAAAAATTTAAAAAAGCAAACCTCTACCAAATGGAGAAGATACAGGAAGGACTAATCCTACATGAACTAGTACTTGATAGACTTTAGCCTGAGCAATACGGTTTCAGGGCTGATTCGAAAAACCAGCCTGTCAGTTCTAAAGTTTCCACTGTTAAGGACTCTATCCTTTGGGTAAAGAGACTTTTTCTGCAATACATTCTTAAATTGTAAATAATCTTAAGAGAATGAATTATTCAAGTAGTAACGTTTTATCTTCATGAGATTGACAGAGATTAGGAAAGTAATTACTTTCTAGGCCATGAGGGAAGTGTCCCGTGAAAAACGAACTTGTGTTTTTGTAGGAGAAGAGTGCGTTTGATTATCCTAAAGCAAAGTGGCAATGAATCTGGAATTGGGGGAGTTAATGGCCCCGAGAGACAAAAAATAAGAATGATCTAAAGATCAATTGCTTTATAAATTTGCTTACCGGATATAAACACAAAAGTCTCTGTAAGTCTAAGCTGTATTAGAGTATTTTCTAAGTATACACACTATATGTACTTACATATTTTAATTTCAGACATTTTTATAGAATGCTTAAAACTATAAATTCCCAAAACTATAAGATTACAGTTGCTTAATTTAGGAAGAAAAAAAGGGAAATTACTCCTTTCAAACAAATTTTTTAATGAATGAAAATTTGAAAATTATTTATGTTCCTCACGAAGCGAAGAAAACATAGTAAGGAACTTGGACGTGAGAAAGCTATCTTTGAGTATTCAGAGGATAATATCGTCATGAACTACTTAACAATAATTGGAAGTATTTGTGTTTCCATTACCAGAGGTCATCGAGAGCCATATGGATCGCTTACAGCCCACACCAACTTCTCCACTCCCATTTCTTCCTCATCACAGCAGCTAAAAGGGCTCTAATCTGCCCTGCTTGCGAGAACGCCATTTAGTATACGAGATGCTGCTTATCATCAAACCACTCTCCTTTGACGTTCATGTAGAAATAAATACCCTGGATATATAGCACATCTAGAACATGGGACAGACAATGCTATTCATAGTTTTTACCATTCTGTCTTTCAATTAGTTTTGTATTCATGCATAACAAATTACCAAAATTGAGTGGCTTGAAACAACACATGTTCATTATTGCAGTTTCAGAGTGGCAAGTGTGTGGGTGCTGCTTAGCTGGGCCCTCAGCTCAGCATTGCACAGACTGAAATCAAGGTGTCTGTTGGGCTGCGAGGCCTTAGAGAAACTTGACTAGGGAACCGTCTGCTTCCAAGCTTTTGCATATTGTTGGCAGGAATCATTCCCTTGTGACTATACAATTCATGGCAGCTTGCTTCTTCCAGGACCAGGAACAGAGTTTGTGCTGCTTTGAAACCTGCCCTCCTTAGGAAGAGCCCACTCCCTCTTGTGTTCTCAACTGACCAGGTCAGGCCCACCCAGGAAAATCTCACTTTGGATTAACTCCAATTAACTGATTTGGGACCTTTATTACACCTGATAAATCCTATCAGCTTTGCCATAAGGTACCCTAATCACAGGAGTGACAGCGATAGGTTTCACCTACATCAAGGTGGAAGGAATATTATTGTAGAATGAATACAGTGACATCATGTTCAAAGTACCAAGGCACAAGGACACATCACTGCACGTGTGGGAGCAAACAAAACTCTTTCTATGTTGCTGTGCCTACGCTGTTCTCTAATAAAATTGTTTTCCTATTATAATTTGCAACAATCCATTTACTCAGTAAATACTGTTCATCTGACAATGTGACTAGCATAGTGGTTATCTGTAATTTATCTGAGTATTCCTTACTGTAATAACAAAATCCAGTTCTCCTTTGATAAGTGACCCTCTAGACTCAGTTCACAGGGTGTGGCATAGAGGCAAGTTCCACCCCCTGGCCTCACGGATGGGCAGAGGCCCAGGCTGGGCCAACAAATGTACTTTTTCCCCCTGGCCGCGATAATTGATTCATGGGTGGGCATTTGACCCAAACAGGTGGGGCAGCAGATGATAGTCATGCCTTGCCTATTTTGAAAACCCTGAGATAGATAGGTTGTAAAAAGGTTGAATAGTTGGCTCAAAAAAAAAAAAAAAAAAAAAAATATATATATATATATATATATATATATATATATATATCCAAGTGCTAACCCCCAGTACCAATGAATGTGGTCTTATTTGAAAATAGGGTCTTTGTAGGAGTAATTAAGAATCCATTTAAGTACAGAACTTCAAAGCAGGGAAATCTATGTCAAAGTGAGAAATAAAATAAAGGTCTTCTTCTGCACCTGCCTGTGAACTGTTGAGACTGCAGTGTTTTATAGGACATAGTTTCTGTTATAAAAAATATACCATTTCCACACAGTTCCTCTGCATTAAGTTTGGATGACATTTGCAAAATGCATCATCTGCAATAAGTAATTTTGCTGCTACCGATTGCTCGTAAATATCCTTTATAGCCAACCAGAAAGACCTCTGCTGGAATTTAAACTTTGCTAAATATTAAGTTGAAGAGAGAAGTTGATATGTTTGCCTAATAGAGTTTAAAGCATGTCACAATTTGCTTTGGATCCATTTTGATAAGTGGTTAGGATTTGTCTTGCTAAATTGTTCAGATATTTAGTATCAATAGACATCTGAGGTTTCAAACATCATTTTGAAAACATATAATTTAAATGTATTTATATTATTTAAAACTGTTACTCATCGTAAAATGAGGGACAATCTGAAGATTCAATTTAGATACTCTCTATTTATATTTTCTGAATAGCCCTTTTTCTCTCAATATTTGTTATTTATGATTTTCTCTTCCATCAATATTTCAGTAACCTTGTATATGCTTTTAAAGGTTAAAAAGTCTCATTGTTTAGCCAATGTGAAAATACTATTGCTTCATAGATGAAGCATTAGGAATTTATTTTTAATAAAACGTATTATCTGGCAGCCTTTACGTGTGTATGCATGTAGGAAAATTAATGCTACTCCCTTGTAGTTGTTACATGTTTTCATGAGAATTCAATGTATTTTCATGATATTGGCTAATGTGAAATTATTGAAATGTTGTTCCCTAGATGCTTCTAATTTCATAATTAGTTTTACTCGGTCATGCTTATTATTTAGATGGTCTATATAAAGTTAACATTTACTTCTTCTTTTCCTTAGTCTTTACAAAAAAATATTTTTCACAATCATGTGAAGTAAACACATTCACACAGATGTTTCCAGAACAACTCACCAACCATTCTCAGATCTTTACTAGTTTGTGCCAAAATGGTCAGCTCTTTTCTTTGGTCTAAATAAACAGTCCTTCTAAAGTAACAGCAAACCTGGGGTCATGTAGTATTGTTACACTTATTTATTTTGGGGGTGGAATTTGCCATTTTAATATATGAACGGACTTAAGTTTCATATGAGGGCATTCAGAGGAACAACTTTTTGATATGTATACATATATATTTTTGAAATTTTCGAAATTATATTATTATAATGAAAAGCAGGAAGAAAGGACTTCCGCTCTGAGAAGGTATCAGAGTTACAGCAGGGCCATTTTGCCACTATATCAACTTAAATAACCAGGACACATTAAATAAAGCATGTGTTCAATAGCAACAGAGAGCTGTGGAAACAATAAGGACTGTATGTACTAAACTCTTAGAGGAGGAAACTATTTTCAGATGAGCTCTAGCTTTCCTGATATTTTCCCCCAGGAAACAGTGATTCTGAGCTTTGCTGAGGTGGAGAACCTTTGCTGGAAAAAAACAAACAAAAACGAGCAAAGTATTCAGATATCGTGTGTATATACTGTAGGCGTTCCATTGGAAATTAAAGGGTCCAAAATGCAGAGCAGTTTTTCTCCAGGAGATATTAATTAATCAATTGAGTTCTCAGGTCGTACCCGAGTTTGTAAAAGGTGGAGTAAAAGCTGTGGCAGTGTCGTGGTACTGAGGACACCAAGCTCCATACAGAGTGGCCTGTCTCACCTTGAAGTTATTTTGGCAAAGGCTGACATTTCAAGACTACAAACTTAAAAAATAAGCTGAAAACTTTGAATGTTAGAATTCAACCTGCATTTTTCCATGGCTATAAAGACAAGGACCTGCCAGGCTCTCAATCAGAAACCTGAGAGCCTTAGATCTTGGGATAATTAAATAGGTGGCAATTAATTAATGCAATTCACTTAATCGATGATAAATATAAAATAATTACTTTGAAAATAATGGACAGAGTAAAAAAAATAAATAAATAAAGTTAAAACATAAGGTACTGAAAATTTACCATGGAGATTTCAGTAACGTTAAAGAGAAATGGACTAAAAACTAGTCACTGATTTAAGTTGAAGAGTCGGCTATTACACAGAATTTCAAATTGAAACAAATGTCTTACCACTAACATCTTGTCCAGAGAGAACTCCAATCATTTAATACACTGCGTCCTTGGAAAGAGCACTTTTTTTAAAACCATTACTCACAATTGAACAATTAATTGTATTGATTTCTATGTACATGTATATAATAAAATCATATTTCCACAAATATGCAAATATGCATTTATAGAGAATATTAGAATAGTGTTGCAATAATCCAGTCATTTTGAATTATTATGAATCACTCATAATCATAATTACGGGAAACGGTAAATAATGAACTATATGCCATATTAAGGAGGATGGTATACACACGTATTCATATTTATATTTGCTATATTTGAAGATTTTTTAAAGACAAAATATTTCCAGACTTGTCATTTTTAGCCTCACAAAGTTTTATCTGTGTATTTCAGCAACCAAAGCAAGATAAACCAAAGTTTACTAGATTCTCCCAAAAAATTATAACTGGTTTTTCTTTAACAGCATAATGCTAGAAAAGTTTTTTAAAAATGCTTGCAAGTATTTGTAACTAATATTAGTAATGTTAATGACGGGGAAAAAAACTAGTTTGAAAGGCTAATGTGCTACATAAAATGATATGCACCACACATCAAGGGTGATGTGTAAAATACCCAGCTGTGATAACTTTGTCAATATGTAAAGTAATTAACTACAATGGTAAACTAAAGCATCTAATTTAGTAGTGTCAATGATATTTCTAGTTCTTCTCCAAAGCATCATGCAAAGATTGCCAAGTATTTTGTAACATTAATGCTTTACTTCTCATTCCTTGGATGGGCAAAAATATCATACTGCATCCATAAGAGACAGCTGAAGGAAACTGTCGTGACTGAAATTTTAGGCTAAAGAATAGGAAACAGGACCCACAGATCCTGCCTTTAGTTTAAAATTCTAGTCACCTATTAGAAACACATCTGAGATCAGAGGTTTTCTAAGTTTTAACATTTAATATGAAATAACTTAACAGTATGTCATTTGGAATTCCTTAAATTTTGAAAGGCAAAGCCTTACATCTTGGGCATAATTCTCCCAACACTGCAGTCAGGAAGGATTCAAACAAAACCAATATATGGATTTACCTGAAATCCTGGTTTCTGTAGATACACAGCTGGACCCAAGACCAAACTCTCTTAGGATAGTGGGGAACGTAGGAATCTCTCGGCCAATATCTATGCAACACAGAAAATTGTTTTTCTTGCCAGCTAAATGCTACCCTTGTATTTTCATCTAGAAACGAGACTCTTCACGTGAACAGAACAAGAACTTTTAAAAAATTATTGAAAAGTTGCCAGTGGTAGCAAAGCTTCTTGCCTAGACCGGCGCTTCTGTAACGTGTTCTCATTCTCCAGAGAATTCCAGGCACCCGAGCCTTTTCCCTAAATTCCTGTATTTATAAACAAATGGCTCCCAATTGGTGCTATAGTGGTATTGTATTCTATTTTGTTCCCTTCTGTTCTAGTCTACACTGTACTGTACTATGAGGACATGGGATTACTCTCTGCTGGAATTTTGCTTAAATATCACATCAGTATCAGCTCATCTCTCCGTTCCATACAAATTAATCTAATTTCTGAACCATGAAAAAGTTTTGCTCTAACTTGCCTTCACTAAAACTTTATCAGTTGGCTTATTTTTATTACTTACCTTGTTTTGTTTTTCAGTTTTTTCCCTATTAAACACTACATTTGTCACTATTTTCAGTCTGAATAATTTTTGATAAAATATTGCAAAAGGTTCTTTACTCACAAACAAAAGAAAATTGGCCCTGATCTAAAGGAAAACAAGCAACTTTTATTGGTTGCAAAATAATTATATAAATGATGATTTGAAATGCCAGTGAATCAATCATGAGAAAAAATTGGAGACCATGAAAGTTTTCAGGACGAAAGAATACTTGATACCATTTTGTGAGAGGGAAACATATCCTGTCTGAATAAATAAACATTAAATATATAATTGCAAACAGGTTGGGGAGGCTTTATATGAAACAATGAATTATTACCTAATTCAGTTTGGTGCCATCAGTTTTATGCATTTTAGGTTAAACAGGGTCATTTTTCTTATTAAAAACATTTCTTTGTTGAGAAGCTTTTTAAAAAATCTCCCCTCCTTTTAATGAAATATAACACTCCCTTCATATCACATCTTGTGCAAAATATGGTGCATCGTATGCAGAAGTGGGGGTTAATTTAATTACGTTACAGTAGAGACTGTGCCGCATTCCACGTCATACTTTTATCACCTGACACCTAAAAACGGCTGCTGTAAACATTGTTGAAGAAAAGTCAGCACTTAGTAATTGATTATTTAAAACCTATGTGAGGATTAACACTCTATCTCCAGGCAGCAATGAAGAGGTCATGAACGTGAACATTTTCCTATTATTGTAATGTTCACTTTTAGGATATTATAGGTCACATATGGTAAATACAACTATACCATATTCTTTCATCAAATGTGTGCTGATTCAGCTGGTGAAAAATTTTAATCTTACTGCACTTTCCACATTATCACTGATTCTGAGTATGTATCCAATATTCATTTATCTCCCTATAAACTGTATGTTCTTATTTTTAACCTTTTTTCTGTTGGAAAAAAATTAGCCATCAGCCAAAGTTTTAATGAGGCAAGTCTTCCCAGTCTTTAGACTATTTTAGGGTACTACAGAAATTACATCTGTAAGTACCTTCCCATTATCGAAAGCTTGTTCCAAAACCTATGTATAGTCTCTGGTATGAGAAAATCTATATTTTGTTTTCTTAAACTGGTTGTAATTCTCCTGATCATCTACTGCTCTAGAGTATTCCATACCCCATATTTTGGATGAACACAGGAATTGCTCTGATCAAAGCAGTTCCTCAGAATGTGGTGGTATGCACAGAGAGCAAAACGGAGAAATGAGGACACAGGATGCAATGTATCACATATTCTATACCCAACTATTGCTTCAGTTCTGGAGGTTGAAAAGTTGATAGTGGAGAGGGCCCCAATTCACTTCGATAACAGAAGGGAATGAATGTTGACCTTGGAGAAGTGATGCCACACAATGTGGTGAAGCATGGTTGGAATGCTGTTGACCGGTTGTATGACCCTGGGTCACTGACCCGACTTAACTGGACTGCTCTTCTCCTGTTGGTAAGATCTGGCGTGAGACATACACCTCGCTCGTAGAGTGGTTGGGTGGATTAAATAAAAGGCACGGTGGGGATAGACTATTTAAATTAACTCAAAGTAATTCCACAAATATCATTTATTCTTCCAAGTTATTTTCTTTCTCTCTTCACAGCTGCCCTTTTGAACGCCTTCCGTTTTCCCTGCCCACAACCACCCACCTTCCACTCAAGATAAGAAATCGGAATAAAGTATCTAAAAATGTGTTTGCTTCAACATGGCACAGCTAAACTGTGAAAGGTCCCAATGTTGATTTTTGAGGTTTCATAAAGTACAGCTGGTGTTCCATGAGAACAGAACCAGCAGTGCTTTGGAGGGAAGTGTCCAGAAGGAACCAAATATGTCCTAAGTGTGCTGTATATTGGATATCTCAAGGGGCGTGAGAAGTTGGAACAGTACATGAGCTGCGAGGACCAAGGATCCCTAACAGCACTCATGGATGGCGGCGGGCAGTTCCGATCGATATGCAGCGGGTGATGTCAGGTTCTTCAAGGCTGTGCATCCCTGGGAGTCTTTAACAGGTGGCATCCACACCTGTTCCCTCCATGCCCACTTAGGCCTCTGTCCAGCCAGGTGACGTTCATTGCAAGGAAAGTCAGTCTATTACAGACTTTTGTTGCTTATAGTGTCAATTAACAGTAGGAATCTTGTTTCCTAAAAGTGAATTTAGATAGAGAATTTTTTTCTTGTCGCTGGAAAGAATGTGTGTGTGTGTGTGTGTGTGTGTGTGTGTGTGTGTGTGTGTGAGAGAGAGAGAGAGAGAGAGCAGGTTTGATTCTGTTTCTAATGAGTTGAAAGACTTTGTCAGAACTAATAGTCCCTAGGGGGAGGCCTTAGAAGGGACAATGACTTAGGGCTCCATGTGACAGTGCAGTCTTAGAAAGGAAAGAGTTGTTCCAACTGTTTTTGCCAAAATTTCTATTATACTGGGGCAGCAGCGTTTTTCTTTGGTTAGATTTAACAGAATCCTTTTCAGTCATAATCACTGTTATTTTTTCTTCAATTATAACATGGACGATAAAATGAAGAGCAGGTATTCATTTGTTCTTATTTTTCATAATGTGTCTCAAATAGGGAGAACCAAATACTATTACATAGTATTTTATGAAAATGAGATAAGCAAAACACAGTAGTTACCTAACCAACATGATTTTCTGATTTTTAAAGAAAACTGAAATTGCACATGAAACCCTCCTGATTTCTCTGACAGTGGACCCCACAACATAATGAGAAAATATTCAATAAAGCCAACTATAATTAAAAGCAGAGCTAGTCACGTGTAACTAGGTCAAAATGGGGAGAAGATTCTAGAAGGAAATTAGGTAATTTGTCTCCCAAATCTCCAAATCAATAGGAAAAATTTGAAAAAATGTGAAGAAAGGATGAACTGTGATTATATACTTCAGAGAGTTCTTAGAGAGCATATACCTGTGATTTTCCCGAAAGATGTTTAGTGCTATCATTGTATATGAGGTTGGACAATTAAGTTCATGAACTCATCCTGGAAAAAGTGCGACAAACCTGATTGCTGAATATCTCTATGATCACCTTCGAAGTACTTCCCTTGGGAAGCTATGCATTGATGTCAGCACCTAGCCCACCCTTCAAAGCAATTTTGGAACTCTTTTCCTGGAATGGCCATCAGAGCTGTCTTCATATTACCCTTGATGTCCTGAATGTCATCAAAATGTCTTCCTTTCAATATTTTCTTTATCTTTGGGTAAAGAAAGAAGTCACTGAGGGCCATATCAGGTGAGTAGGGAGGATGTTCCAATACAGTTATTTGTTTACTGGCTAAAAACTCCCTCACAGACAGTGCTGTGAGAGCTGCTGCATTGTCATGATGCAAGAGCCGTGATGTGTTGGTGTAAATTTCAGGTCGTCTAACTTTTCCATGCAGACTTTTCAGCACTTCCAAATAGTAAACTTGGTTAACTGTTTGTCCAGATGGTACAAATTCACAATGAATAATCCCTCTGATATCAAAAAAGGTTAGCAACATTGTTTAAATAAGTTCACAAATTTAATTGCCAGACCTCATATCATGAAGCCTGCGGCTATTCATCTATTTTCTCTCATCTTCTGTGTCATTTCTGTCCAACAGGGAAACTGGGAATGGGCTACTGAGGGTGGTCTTAACATTTGTCCTCTTGTGAATCACTTCTGTGATTGAGCAATTGTGTCAGACTGCTGCTTAATTGTTTTTCTTCTCCTCCTTACTTTTGCCAGAGAGTTACGAATTTGCCTAGAGGTGGGGTTGGGGGCAGGAGACACAGAATTAGAGGAGAGAATGGGGAGCCATTACAAACAGAAGGATGACATGGTCTCCATTGGGACGTAGCAATCACTGAGCTGTCTGGCTATATCATGATAATTGTTACTTCCACTAACTCAGAAAAACTTTAAAAGCATGTGAAATTTGTTTTGGATTAGAAAGAGAATGGTTGGAAATGATGACCACGTCATAGGATTAGATACAAAGCAGGAGTAGGAGAAATGGGCCTAAGGAGTTGAGTATCAAAAACCCATTTGGGGTATAAAGAAAAATGTGTCTCACAAAACAGATGGTCAATTCTTAACAAATCCTATGAAAGACAAAATGGAAATGCATTTTGAGCCCCAAACATGCCATGCGTGTCACATATAGACATAATTATTGGGCAACCTTTGGTCTGTTCTCAGCTTTCATATTTTTTAACTTGACAATATCCCAAGGATCGTAGAAAACGCAGCCTGAGGCAGAGATAAATTGTGGAAGCTTTATTTGGGAGATGAAAATTTAGGTCCGTGAGAGTGAGGACAAAGAAAAATGAGGCAGGGAGCGAGGGAAGAAATGCACGGTGATTTGTTGCTACGGTGTCCACTAGCTTCACAAGATGTGAACAAATACTGCAGATGTGTCTACCTGCCTCAGCGGATGTCTTGTCACTGGTTCTCAGACAGGTACACTGCATCCCAGAAGAGGTGATAGGAAGGAGAAAGGAGACAGGACTTTTCAGCCGAGCTCTGTTCCATCTTTTACTTCTCATTGGTCAAAGCTCACTCCACGGGGACTTAAGTGTCCTCATCTTCAGGTTGAGTGGTTTGTCATCTCCTATTTTTCACCTGTGTGTGCAAATGGCAGGGAGGGCCAAACATACCAGGAACAGCGTGTCTACCTACCTTTCTCTGCAGAAAACAAATAAGTCATGACAGATGACAGACTAGATCTGGCATCTCCATGGGAGCAGAAAACAGCCTGAGCATACGGCAATGCTTTGGTGACGGTTTTCTTTCATTAGTCCAGAGGATTGATACAATTTTGCCACTTCATGGTAAAGATGGCAACAACTTCCCTCTTTTGCCTCAAGGCAATGTTGACTCCACTACTCTCCATTATAATATATTCCCATTTAGAAAACACCCCCCTTATCCATCATATTGATGACACGCTAACCTGACCTGGTGAACAGACAATAGTAAGTGTCCTAATGACCTAGTAAAGCACATGGATGCAAGGGTTTAAACACCCAAAGATTCCTGAGCGTGCAACCTCAGCCATGTTCCTGAAAGTCCACATAGAAACGCCTTCCACAGTTTACAAAGAAGCTAAGTTCTGTGGCCCTCTTCCAGTTCTGTAGGCAACTGCGATAGATTGTCTGCAAACAGCTTGCCCAAACTTCCTCCCTTTATCCACCCCTTTAGGGAGCCGCCACACACACTGATTAAAGGCTCTGCCATGTGCAGATGTAATTAAAGTTATTAATCAATTGTCATTGAATTAATTAAAGAGGGATTACCTAGGTGGGCTTAATCTAATTCCGCATGTTCTTTAAAAACAGAGTTTTCTCCAACTGGCCACAGTAAGGGGAGTCAGAGATGTTCAAAGCACAAGAGACTCAGGCAAATCTCCTCATTTCCGGAGTGTTTTGTTACTCCCCTGAATCAATGTCTCCCTGCCCTGTGCTCCTCTTTGCATGCTTTTCAGCATGCTCCCCATTATCTCTTATTAATGTAGTAATAATTTTATAATTAATGTGATAATCATTGTATGCCCACCTTTCTCTCTCAGTAGACCATTACATCTTACACACGATAGTCATATATTAACTATCAGGCCCTGTCATCATGAGCACACCTTGAAAAGAGTAAGTGCTTTATTTATGACTATTTATTTAATGCATGCTAACTGACTCCACTGATATCAGGGCAAAGCATCTCTGCATTTAACTTAAAACCTACTCCTTAGAAAACCCTATTCAAATTCATTAGCTACATGTTCAAATTCAATTGAATTGCTTTAATATTTTGCCTACAGATAACATTCACTCTCATGGAAAAGTTTCACCTTCAGATATTTTAACAGCCCTCTGAGTATATTTTTAAACTTTATTTTCTTAATATTCATCATAGATGTATTCAATTGCCGCTACTCAATAGCTTTGCGGCAAAAATATATTTTGTCAAGTTTCCAATTTTCCCATTATTTAGTTGATTATAACTTTGCTGTTCATAAATGACTGAGGCAAAAACACAGAAAACTCTTGTAGTCATTATTTCTATATAATGCTATTTTTAAATATGAGTAATTTTCAGCTAACAAATCTGGATAAAAATTTATATTGAACATGAAATTACAGGAATTAATAGGAACTGATACTCTAGTTCATCACTCTATTTACCTCAATAGAATGGATTAATACAAACTATTGCAGAAAATTTCTATAGAGCATTAAATTCTTGGAAAATAAATTATTTAAACTATTTAGAATAGAAATATTATGTCAGTGTGTCATGTGTCACTTAAAATAATTTTGTGGGTTCTATGGAACAAAGGCGTGCAAGCAATGCAATATAAATAATTTAAAATAAACAGATTACATTTTCATCAAATCATTGATTTGAAGCTCAAGTTTTAGCATAGATTAAACCTACCATTCAAAACAATCGAGTCATCTTTGAAACAAAAATCCTGCCACTCTTCAATTTAAATGCGTCTACCCAAGCCACACTATATCCTCAATCTAGCCGTAGATGCCCTCCTGATAACAAAGAATGCTCACTGGAATATAATACAGACGTGGGGAGTAAAATCCCTCTTATTCCCTGAAACTTGACTAAATAGGCAACCTGGATTTATTAGTTTTAAATTGTACACCCAGTAAAGACTTTAAGGGATTTAAAGTAGGAAGATTTAAAAAGGAATGAGTCAGAGAAATTATTGTTTTTCCTCGATGATGATGAAATTTTCTCTTTTTATTCCTATTTCTTTGCTACGTATATCTCTAGTTGGCCAACATATGACACTGAGCAGAGATTAGCTTCACAGTTACATACACCTTTATGGCTTTCACTGCCAAAGAACTCTCCAGTGTTCATTTAATTTCATAATCATCCTCAAAAGTGAATGATGCTAAAACACAGGATTATGGAAATTTAACAAAACTCCACGTTGAAGGAAGCAAATGAGAGAGTAAACAAATATACTGAGAAAATACAATAAAACCATCAACACTTAACCAACCAGCTTTGTATATTTTGAGAGAAATTCCATATTACTATTTTTTTTTTTATCTTAAAGCAGTAATTTGAAAACAGGTACTTGCCTCCCCATCACTAATAATGATTCAAATACCGCTTCCTTATTAAAGAGATGCTATTTGTTAGTGCATACAAAATAATGATCCCGAAAGAAAAATCATGTGGATTAATTATGCTGGAATAGTTTCTACAAGTAAGATTTTATTTACGTATTTTTAAGAGCAAAAAGTCAAGCAGTGGTCATGTTAAACTTTCATTCCTGGATAGAAAGAAGGCTAAGCCCCATCTGTGTTGAGGGGAACTGTCATGATGCCTGGTGAGGAGCAGAGCACAGGGAATGAAAGTTTTTCCTCTCAAGCTGTTTCAGTGTTAGCTCAAGCTATTTGTCAGAAGTTTTATTTTAACTTTAAAAGTAAAACAGAAAGTAAATAAAATAGCCCAGGCTGGAAAGGCAACACCCTGCCATCATGAAATTGTCTCTCTCTGGCATAAACCTAAATCATCACTAATGTTATAAATGAAAACATCAGCCAAATTGAACTGTAAAGAATATACAGACCTAACTCTGATAAGGCTTGAGTTACTGTTAACAATTAAAAATCCTTCTAGTTCTATGCCCACTTAGAAATGATTTCTTTTAAAATATATTTTCCTAGGATTGTAACGAACATGCCCCACCAGCTCTACTGTCATCCTACAGGTTTTGTACATGGGAAACACAATGCTCCTGGGGCCAGCTTGGAGCTGTCAGTGTCAGTCCTCAATCTCCTTCCACTCTTCACACCAATGTCAATAGGTTCTCTCAATACTTTACAAAAGTAGACGTGAGAAAGAGAAAAACATTTTCACAGCTGTTGTCTCATAAGGAGAGAAGATATATAATTCTCTTTTCCCATCAGAAGGTTACTTTCTAATTTTCTTCAGTTAACATAAAAAAAATCATGCAAATTAATAAAGGAATAATGACTAGAATGTTTGATTTCCTAGCAAAATGCAGTTCACGTAAATCACAGTCTCATATTTTAAAGGGAATACCATTTTAAAGTCATTTGTTAGAAAACATAATCATTAGAACACCCTTAGATGAATGTTGACTATTTTTGAAACTATAATGATTGCTTTTCCAATTTCTCAAATTTCTTTTCTATACTGCTTCTATATTGTAAAATAGTCATTTTGAGTTAAACCTGTATTTAAAGTTCCCTTGCAATAAAACAATATAAAATTGTGGAAAATGTGTATATAATCAATAAATAAAAACCTTGCATTGATTCAAAAACTCAACATTATATAGAAGAACAAAAAAGATAAAGATTTGAACTTTTCTTATTTCTTAGAGCAGATGAAGTAATTTCTAATTTACCACAAAGCTACATTTAAATGATAATACCTAATAGAAAAAAAAAAATCACCACAGCTCTAAGTCCTTGAATTTCCTTTTTATTATTCTATGAATGCTAGAGGCTCAAAAAGATGTTTCTAAGATAAATTGGCAGGGACAGATCTTGCATGAGAAGAGGAAGAGTTACTGCGAAGGAGATTGTGGACTCTTTCAAACAAAGGGATCAGGCTATTTGAATATGTAACCACCCAGAAGATGTCCACCGGGAACTAGAGGTGAACTGCAGTTACATAGAGTTCAAAGACAAAGGACATAAAAGGCTCCTAGATAAGACCGAGTTGGGGATGAGTGTTAAAGCCTGAGTTATTTATATAAAGAAAAATGGGAGCTATTCAAGGAACAGGAAATAGCACAAGTTAAAAAGTACCCAAGAAACGAACTGGCCTTAGTTGTGAGTAAAATGAGGAATGATACAGAGCAGAGAGTGAGAAGGTAAATATGGAGGAGTCAAACGGTCCATTTTAGAAAGCTTCCCATGCCACACTTAATTTTGTTGTTAATGTATCATATAAAAAAAGACCATAGACCGCTGTGTATCATAGCCAACCTAGTTATGGCATAAGACTTGGTTATTTCAGTTATCTGAAAAAGATTTTAAAGCAACTACGTGTCATAAAAATAACTGTTCAAAATGAAAATATCAAAATTTTCAGCAAAGAAATAGAAGTTATTTTAAAAAAGGAAAGAAAAAAAAAATGGAGAGATACAAGATGGAGGACTAAACACTGTGCTTGCCTCATGCCATGAACACATCAAAATTACAACTAAATTATACAATAATCAACTATGGTGGACCATCTGAAGTCTAGCTAAATAGAAGTTTTACAACTAAGGGTAAAAAGAAGCCACATCCAGACTGGTAGGAGGTGCAGAGACAAGAAACGGGCCATCCCCAAATGTCCATGTGGCAGATGGAAATTGGGAGAGATATCTCGGCCACAGAGATTCCTCCCAGAGAAGTAAGGATCCCCAGCCACACACCAAGCCCCCCAGTCTGGAGAACTGGTACCAGGAAGAGCCCCCACAACATCTGGCTGTGAAAACATCGAGTATTCTGACTATCTGGGTGGGACAGAAGGCTGCAGGAAAACCAGTGTCATGCAGGGTCCCAGCTCCCACTCCCCGCATAAGAATGCAGGATATGGTGAGACCAAAAACGAACACCAAAGGAACCATACATAGGGGAGTTATACCACTATATTCTTGCTGGTGGCTGGTCAAGACACAAAAGCAAACATCCGCCAGTACCCCAACAGGGGATCTTCCTGCACCCCAGTCTCGCAGGCGGCTGGGCGAGACACACGAAGTAGGATCCACACGATCCACAATCCGCCATCCATGCTCGCTAACCCCACTTGCTAGCCGCCATCCACAATCTGCTTCTCTGCCAACAAATCAACCCCTTGCTAACTGCAATCCACGCTTGCTAGCTCAGCCATGGCAGTTATGTCAGTGGCCAATGGCTAACTGGTTACAACTAGTCACAGCTAATGGCCATCCACCCACTGATCCAGTACCTTTCCACATGAGGCCGAGAGCCTGGAAACTGCTTTCTGGGACTCTGTCCCCACAACCAGCCCCCCACTTAAACGGCCTGCACACAGGCTCATTCGCTCACAGGCACTTACCTTGGGCTCCAGCGGAGAGATGGTGTCTCAGGTTGGGGTCAGAAACACACAGGGAGACACTGAATGGTGTGGCCTGTAGAGCAAGGGCTGGAGGACAGACGCCATTTTCCCTATGTGAGGACCCTCCTACCGTGCAGCTGGCAGGTGGGCTCCATCTTTAATGTGTTGAGCCCTCCCCTACAGGCCAAATCTGAATCTGATTGGCCTGATGAGCTCTGCAGCTCTGCCCTGCTGACTCACTGGGAACCTGCTCTACCCAACTCTCCTAATACTGGGGTGGAAGGTGAACTTTCTTTGCAAGCAGCCAGCCCCACCCAAATTGCACTCTTTCATGGAAAATTGTCAGCGTCCACAGGCCCCGGTGTGCTCTGAGACTTTTGCTGAGTAGCTCCAGACTCAGCACTGGCACCAAATCAGAGTTTACATCAGCCTGGTGACCACAACTCTTCCCACTCTAGTGACTCCCTGAGACCTCGCCTCACCCAGCTTGCATAATACACTAGGCTTTATCAGCACTTGAAGCTTAAGGGAGCTGGTAGGTGGCAGCAGGCCTCCCAGACATCTTGGCTTTTGCAGGCCTGGAAATGGTGGCAGCTGTTCTTGCTTCCCAGCGTGGCTTCTCTCACGTGCCTCCAAGTTTAGCACAGGCAGCAAACAACCATGAATTGCTTCGTAACTCTTACCAGTTCGTCCCCAGCCAGTCATAGGTAGTGACTGACCTGAACCTGCACCAGAGCCCCTTCCAGGAGGCCCCAGAAACAACATACTTGGATGTTGACTTCAGACCAGAGCAGAGCACCGCCCAATCAGCCCTACAAGCAGCATAGACAAAGGGCAGTCTCTACAGGCACCAGAGCCCACTGGGGTGAATGCCACTCAGTTGGGTAAGACACCCACACACAGTACCCTGCAAGCTGTGGATGAGGCCAAAACCCACAGCCAATCAGCCTAAGGGTTAAAAGCACCCACTAACATGCCAATAACAATCAAGGCTCAACTATAACCATAGAGCACACACAACATATACAAAGGACACTCCTAGAGCACCCGGTTGAGGTGACCAGGGAGACTGTGCCACTGGGCCCACAGGGCACCTATTACATAAGGCCACTGGCAACACTGAGAGATATAACGTCCATATGTTTATTGAGCATTGTTTACAATAGCCAAGAGGCAGCCAGGGTGTCCATCAATGGATCAAAAGAGGAGGTGGTACATATACACAATGGAATATTCCTTGGCCATGGAAGGGAATGGGTTCTTGCCATCTGCAGTGGCATGGATGGACCGGAGGGATTGTGCTGAGTGGAGTATATCAGACAGGGAAAGACAGATGCAATGTGATTTCACTTATATGTGGAATCTAAAGAGCAAAATGAACCAACAAGCAGAACAGAAGCACGTTCGTAGACACAGAGAACATTTTGATGGTTGCCAGATGGGAGGGTGTTTGAGGGGGTGAGTGAAAAATGGGAACGATTAAGAAGTAAAATCGATTGTTACAAAGTAGTCATGGGGATGTAGGATATAGCATAAGGAATATAGTCAATAATATTGTAATAACTATGTATGGTGTCAGATGGGTACTGGATTTATCGGGGTGATAGATGGGAGGGGGTTGGGGAACAGGGTGAAAACGGTGAAGGAATTAAGAAATACAAATTGGTAGTTACAAAATAGTCATGGAGATGTAAAGTGAAGCATAGGGAATATAGTCAGTAATATGGTAATGACTACGTATAGTGCCAGGTGGGCACTAGAGTAGTCAGGGGGATCACTTCTTAAATTATGTAAATGTCTAACCATTATGCTGTACACCTGAAACTAATATAATATTGAATGTCAACTGTAATTGATTTTTTTTTTTAAGTGGGGGAAAGAGATGAAGGGGAATAAAAGGTCCACATTTCCAGGTATAAAACAAATAAGTCATGGGGATGTAATGTACAGCATGGGGAATATAGTCAATAATATTGTGACAGTGTGGTACAGTGTCAGATGGTTGCTGGACTAATGGTGATCACTTCTTTAGGTCTATAAATGCTGAATAATTCTGGTATACATCTGAAACTAATATAATATTGTATGTTAGCTATATGTTTAATAAAAATCTTAAAAAAACAATGGAAATTGTGGAATTCAAAAATATAACAACAGGAATAAAAGACTTGCTGATGAGCTCAATAGTAGAGTAGAGATGACAGGATAGAAACACTAAATTTGAAGATAGATCAATAGAATTTACCCAATCTGAACAAAGAGAAAATAGAGTAAAAAAATAAAAAAAAAAAAAGGCAAAGACTTAGAGATTTGTGAGAAATAGCAATAGATCCAGCATTTATATTATCAGACTCCCAAAAGGAATCACATTTCCTTGAGAAACTCGAAGACTGTAGAAGAAGAAAATGGTAATAGTAAAACTTTTCCCCAAAACCTTCAGATAGGAGAATTAAGAAGGCAAGAGAAGAGGACAAAGAAAATTCTACCAATTTTGTTGACAATGCTAACAGCAAACTGTCATATGTAAGCAATATTTTTTAAAAGCCTTAGATAATATAGTTTGCCATTTTGTTGTGTAGACATGTAAATTTTCAACTAAACATTCTTTCTTACGACAATATAAAGTTTTAATTGCTCACATGTCACAAATTCTAAATAAAATAACACAGAGAGTACCCATTGAGCAGAATTTCTTCTTGCCTTTAACATGTCTGACACAGGAGACAAAGCTGGCTGGTCATGCTCAAAACAAGGAAATGTCTAATGAGAACATCCATCTCCTGTCATTTTAATGAGGTACTTTTTTTTTTTTTTGCTAGTGAAATAACTGTCTTCAATAATTAACAGCTCAGGGACATTTTAGTGGTTGACAAATAGCTTTAAAACCCTGAAAGTACCTTTTAGTCATTATATATAGCTGTTGAATGAAAATTCCTAATACTCAATGCTTGTTTATTTCTTCTCATATGTTGATTTCAGAAACTAAATGGAAGACAGAACTGATAAGCTATATTAGTGATTGTGTGATTAAAATGCTTAAACTCATTATGAAAACCAACATAATGGAGTGTTCATTTAGAAAAAAATCCATTTTCTTATCATTGCATATTGGTTGTGAAATAGATATCAAAGAATAAATAAACAATAGAAAGAAAATATTGGAGTAATGTATGAAACACTCAAAATTATTAATGTTTAAATAAAATTAATACTAATTTAGGACTTAACAATATTAAGCACTTAAATTTATTAACTTTTAATTCATTTAACTATGAGGAAGGAAACATTCTAAACTTGCATTGATGTATTTTCTTTGAAAATATCAAATAAGTTAAACATAAGTTATATAAAACATGCTGGATCAAAATCGTTCCCCTATGTAGAAATGTTAAGTAAACCAGAATGCCCAATGCACATAGTTGTTATAATGTTACACTATTAAAAGAAGCAAATTTATATCCAGATGTTTAGTTTAAGGAGACTTTATTTTTAAAAACACCGTCTTTAAAAATGTACTTTATTTCTAGGAAGCTAAAAAGCATTATTAAGTTTAAATATTATTAACAAATTTGGGAAAATAATAGGTAATTTTAAATGCATAATTGAACAGATAAATCTTTGATTTAAATTAAAAATTAAATGTGTTAAAAACTTAACTTTGGTACATGTAACCATCAAGGACCTAAAAAGGGACAACTATGGCTTGGGGTAGATTTTCCCCTGCCTTAAATATGAATCTGTTGGGTTGTTTTTTATCCTGAGCTCACCTACTTCTGAATTTGCCTACATCACATGGCAGACTTATTACCCTGTCTTCTCTTAGTTCTAGATATATCCTTATAACTTTCTTTAGTATTTCTGTAGTGGGGAAAAAAGGCAAAGGGAAGAAGAAGGAGAAGAAGAGAAGGAGGTGGAGAAGATGAAAGAGGGAAATAAAAAAGCAGCCCCCCCATCTCTAAAGAAAAAGCTACACTCTTTCAATTTTCATGCCAGTCTCCTTTCATCTGGTTGCAACTTGTATTGTCCTTTGTAATTTGTGCCTCTTGGCAAATTTGTTAGTTTGTTAGGAATTACAAGTAGCAATAATAGTTTTCTGCATCCTTCAACATTCAATTATTCAGCTATTTTTTGACATGACTCCAAATACTCAAGGTATGTTTTGGTTAGGTCCAAATTGAGGAATGGATGATGACACAGTAGTGGGGACATAAGTGCATAAAATAATATAGTTAGAAGCGACGTTAAAGTTCACCCAGACCATATCTGTCATTAATAGTTTACATGAGAAAACTAAGGTCTAGAGAGGGCAAATGACTTCTCCAAGGTCACAAGGCTGGTCAGAATCCTGCTACAGTGATGGTTACTGGTCGGGTTCAAACACACTTCACTGCTTGTGTGGTATCTTCATGCAACAATTAAAAGCATATGCTTTGGCACCTGACTGCCTAGCTTTGTACCCCACTCTTGTCATTTACTAACTGTACATCATGAAAAATGTGTTTAACTTTCTGTGCCATGGTGTCTTCATCTGCAAAATGGAGATGGAAAGGGCACTGCCTCATGGGCTGTTGTGTAGAGTTATTTAATGCATGTCAACCACGTGCAACAATTGCTGGGAGTAGCTGTCCTTACCTGTGGCTACCACCACCACCTACCCACTTACCTGTACCTCCTCTAACTCAATGTGATCCACAAACAATGAGACAATAATTAAGGCAAAGGGAAGAAATATATCAGTTAAGCACGGAAGTAGAATATATAATGACAGTAGGATACAGAGTGTTTTGAAGGCTGTGGAAATACACTGTCGTAATGGATTTAACATACACACAAAATGACATAATAGGTTTGAAAACATGATATTGTCTAATATCTATGTCTGCCTCTCTATCTATCTATCTGTCTGTCTGTCTGTCTGTCTGTCTGTCTATCTACTTATCTATCTAGCTACCTATTATTCATCCTCATTATTCACAGACTTTCTGTTTTTGAATATACCTACTTGTTAAAAGTTAGTTGTAGCCCCCAAATCAATACTCAGAGTACTTGCGTGGACACTCCTGAATACGTTCAGAGTAGCGGAAACTATGAGCTGCTCACTGTGTACCTCTTCTCCCTCTCCTGCCCTCCCCCAACTGAGGTTGAACAGGTGACACTCTGCTTTGTGTCGAAGCTCTCCCAGCTGTCATACAGAGTGACAGACAAGAGGATGGGCATGGTAGGGAGACTGCAGAGCAGTGCAAGAAACCCCGTCTGGAGGCAGTTCGCGGGGGTTTGAATCCCAACTCTGGCACCTGTTATTGGAATCACCTCCATCCAGCAAGTCACTTAACACTTCTGAACCCTGGTTTATCTTTTGGAAAATAAAGAAAAAGTCCATGTGCTGGGTTTATGGATCAGGTAAGCTATCCTTTTCTTTTCCCCAAAATATTAAAGATTATAATATTATAAACTTACGTGTTCAACAACATTGTATTACAATAAACGATAGGTTCTTTTGGACTACAGTAATGATACAAATCATTTTTACTAAGTCCCAAATTTAAACTTTCTGAGTAAATTTTTGAATGTTATTTATGTGATGAAATTCTAATATCAAAATTTATGATGCTCTGTAATGTCAACTAAATAGCATTTCTAAGACCTTTTTTGGCTAATTTAATATTGGTTAAATTAATGAGAAGTTTTGGTTAACTAGATAATTTCTAAGTAGATTGAATTTAATAAAAACAAAGTATGCAAAATCATCGGGTCACCAAATATTGTTTTCTATTTGTACATTCTTGTCTATAAAAAGTTCATTAGCATTTAGTAAAACAACATTTAAGATAGCAGATAGCAAATCCAATGTGATGTGTGAAGTGCTTATAATATTCTAATAAGAATAATTAAGTTTTAATGTTGAAGATGAAAATATTACATGATACAATCTATGAATTTGCAAGTGTACTTGTATAAACACAAATAAGGGCATATTAAATTTATTAAGCTTAAGATTTTTATAATCTTAAGCTTATAAAGAGCAAAGATGAAACAACACTTTGGATGAAAACTGTGCTAAGACTACACAGTGTGCTCTTAGTAAGAAATAGTAAAAAGGTTTTTCCTGCTTATTCTCCCCGTGTAACAGAGGTTCCTCCCAGGAGAGCCCATTAACAGCTTGTGTTTTATCTGACACTTGAATCAATAAGAACGAAAAAGAAAACCAGAAAAATAAGAAAATCCACACTTCTGAATAAGCTAAGTATTCTAATGTTTTTCAGTAAGTCTTCCGTTATAATTATTATAAAGTAGTTTTAATTTGGTTAATAATATACCCAAGGCTGTGGCTAATTCATGTTTTTCAAAGCTTAGGGTATCATTTAGAACTCTTTTATTAAGGTCCAAAGTCTCTGAAATTAGGATGTAGATTCAGAAAAATAAACCTTTCAAATGCTCTGTAGACTCACCTCATCTTTGACATTTCCTGGCGCCTGGCTAGCACCAAAGCTCACTTTCGCACCTAAGAATCCACACATAATATGGAACTCATCAGCAATGGGTCCTAGAGATAATTAGGCAACTTCAGTAGTCTACACACTTTGAAGTAGCTTAACATTCTGGGGAGACCATCTCTGTTTTCAAGCCCATGAGATAATACTACTGGGAGTATAGTTTTGTGCACAGAACTATTGCTATAAACCATAAATCCTTGGTTTCATTTTGTAAGTCCGAATTCCCATGATAGAAAAACAACTTTAAATCTGACTTTTGCAATGCTGACCCCTACATACATGTACATGTAATAACTTTCCTAGATATGGTAAATTTGTGAGGAAACTTTCTAGTTTATGACCAAAGAATGATAGAAAAAGAATGGCACTAAAACTAGGAGAACCCCCAAACACCAATACCACTCTCTGTCAAAAACAGCCGAGCAACTTGGGAACAGCCGCTGAAACAGGGACAGTTTTTTCAGCTAAAATTTTTTTAGAAATATTTTTGCACATTCCTATTCCTGAAGGAAAATTCTGTTCCTTATTTAGAGGAGTTCATCGGGTTTAGGTAGTGCTAATCCTTTATATTTATTTATGACAGATGTAGAACACGAGCAAGGAAGAAACAATATATGTAAGATAAAATGTTCAAAAGAATGGAGGACAATTTATAAACACTGTAATTTCATAAAACATTCAGCAAGAAAAACAAACAAAGAAACATGAAACTACTGGCTGACAGGATCAGATGGTGTACATGGGGAAAAATGACCCAAACCAAATAATATCAATACATATCTTTTGTAAATTTTCTGGACTTTAAGGGAAAAATCATGAATCCTGAGGTTTTTAGACAGAACAATTAATTCACTTCAAAAGAATTGAAAATCAGACCATCATCAGACTTTTGACAAAAAGACTTAGTGTTAGAAGACTAAGTAATGAAGCAATATTTTAAAGACATTCAGGGAGAGAAAATGTATTATGTGTTGTAGAAGTTATTTTCATGTATAAAGGCCACAGACAAACTATCGTGATAATGCAATAATTCAACAAATCTTTGTATGTTCCTTCCTGAGGAAATCCTAGAGATTAAATATCAAACAAGAATGAGTAGAGAAACATTAACTTTAGGGTTGTTTGTGAAAATTAAACATAGTTACCTAGAGAACGAAGGCCAAATGAAGGTTTTTAAGGAAAAAATAGTACTTTATGGCGATATACTCTGACAATCTAGGTACCGAACAACTGTCAAGAAATAGTGGGGATGATGCGTAGAATATCTGTGAAAAATAGAATATGCTAAGAGTTATTCACTAAATGTAAAAAGGCAGCATTTTTGTTAAATTAAAAATTTTTGTGGTGACATAGGTTAGTACATTTTATAAGTTTCAAGTGTACAATTCTGTACCTCATCATCTGTATATCACGCAGTGCTCACCACCCAAAGCCCAGTCTTCTCCTGTCACCATACATTTGGAAAAGGCTGTATTTTAAATCACAAGGTGAAAAAAGACAGAAACTACTGTGAAAAGAACGTTAACTAAATTCTCTGTTGCTCATCATAAGGGCCCAATAGAAAATAACTGAAAACACACACACACACACACACACACACACACTCACATACATGACAGTTTAAGAAACAGTAATATTACAATAGTGTTTTTCAAACTGCAACAGGAAGAAAAAGGCATAATTAAAGAAGAATACACTCTTTGAAGTGATCATAGGCTCCCACATTTGTTATGGGCTAAACTATGTCTCCCCCAAATTCACATATTGAAGCCCTAACCTCCTGTAGCTCAAAACATAACTGTACGGAGACTGGGCCTTTAAAGAGGATTAACTTAAAACAAATTCCTTGGGGTAGTCCCTAATCCCTTCTCACTGGGGTGCTTGTGAGAAGAGAGATTAGGACATGAAAACTGAGGAGACAGGGAAGGTCATGGGAAAAGACAGTGAGAAGGTGGCCACCTGCTGGCCAGGAGAGAGTCCTCCGAGGAAACCATCCCTGTCAGAACCTTGATCTTGGACTTCCAGCCTCCAGAACTGTGAGAAAATACATTTCTGGTGTTTAAAATACCCAGTCTTTTGCATTTTGTTATGTCAACCCCAGCAAACTAATACACACACGTTCCAAATTGTCCTCTTGAAAACGACGATAGCAATTTATTGCAGCTATTTTTCCTCTGATGAATTAGGGTTTTCCTGAAACACAAGGTTTAACAATGTTTTTTATTAAATAAATAAATAAATAAATAAACAAACAAACAAACAATTCTGATTTTCCCCAGGCACTGTTACCTGTTAATAGGTGGCCACTAGACACATCATTACAAATATCAATTCTTTTCTCCTCCCTCAAAATGTCTTCTATCCCAAGACCATTTACAGATACAAATCTGTACACCTTTAAACATTGAAAGGATTTTTCACATACAAAACACAACAAAATGTTCGATGGCTATACTCAATATTAAAGACAAAATAGCACTTATCTATGCCTATTTATTTACGGAATATTGGAAGACAGGATTATAAATTCATCTTTTCCTTAGGAAATTAGGAAGATGATTGTAAATTATAAAGACAAGTACATTGTACCAATTGTGAGCCGAAGTAGTTTGACAAGGCAGCAAATCTGTAGTTTTAGTGTCAGACTGTCACGAATGCAGGAGGGAGGAAAAGCATTAATTAGATAACCCAGGAAAAAAAAGGGGGGGGGATCTTCAGACAACAGGAGAGAGTGGGAAGAACTGTTTTCAAAATAACTGACTGTAGCTGAATAAGCCCCTCACTTTGCCTCAGCACCTCCTCCACATCATACAAAACAGATAGGAGACGGAGTTCTAATTGATGACTACTTAAAGGAGAAAGGCAGCACCAGACGGAAAAGCTTTGACTAGTTTTACTTGGCCAGCTTGACTTGGAGGAATCATCTCTGATCACTGACTGTGGAGGGATGAAAGAGGCTAGTCCCTGATGCCTAAAGGTACCAAACCAGCGAAAGGCAAAGACAAAAGGACTTTAAGTCATAAAAGTTCCTGTTCCATCACTTTCCCTTTTTTGATTGGAATATTGCTTTTGACATGTATTTTAAAGTGGAATAAAACCTCCAATATGTATCATAAAATATGTAACCCTGAAGTGAATGTGGCTACCACAATATGTGTTCACACAATCTGTCGTCTCTTTTCACTAACGTGACAGACAGTGTTTACACTGAGGTGTGATACAGCTCTTCCAGCCCATCAAGTAGATGGTCCAAAAGGGGCGTATAGTAAGATATTGTCTTAAAACAGATCTCCCTTTTAGAATGGTGTGATTAAAATTATGTTCGGTCAATGTTTTCTATTAATGTATTCCCACGGACCGTATAAAAGTTCCGGTCAAAAAAAGCATACTCAAGATGTTCACTCTACGGTGTACAAATTGAATTTCAAGATAATTAGTGTCTACGAATCTCTTTCTTAAAATAAATTAGTCGGTATAGCCATCATGATTAACTTCAAATTTAATGTAGGCTGCTGGAAAAACAAATGACCCTCTGGTATTAAGCCTATTACAAAATCATTCCCAAAGAATTTTAATTACAATTTCAAAAGAACAATTTACAAATGATATTTGCATCCTATGTCAGTCAATTGAATATCTATCCTGTCTCTAGACCTAATATCCAAGAGATGGGGAAAAAATGTAACAGCTATGAATTCCTTTAAAAGAAAAAATAAGATAAAACTGAAAAACTATTCACAATAATCACCTAAAAATCACCAAAAAAAAAAAAAAAAAAGCGAAACTCAAAACAAAACAAAACTCAAAATAACACCTTCCTATTGTCCATAGATTTATTTTCAAAATTAGAGCTGATGTTATTAAGTTTTATGGCTGTTCATGACTTCCGCTCACGGGACATTTCCAGTCTCTCACTTAGGGCTTTATCCCTTGGTATCCTGAATCTGCACTTGACCTTACCAGAGAACTTCCTCCACTTTCCTCTTCTGGGAAAGTACTGAGGCCCTGCAAGCAAACTGAGGTTCAACCTAATGTTCAATGTCAATTTGTTAATCATGATAAACATGGACTTTGCATTTCCCCTCAGTTGAAGACATCTGTAGGATAAGAGCATCCTGTACCTATGGTTTTTGTTGTTGTTTTTACAAATATTTACATGTGAATTTCCTGGTTCAGATTTGACTTATGAGGTTTACACTGATCAACGCTTGGTATAAAATTATCAATAAGCTTCTATTGGTGTTTCTCTGCAATGTGTTCAAGGTATTTAATGGAATACTTTGTGGGGGTTTTTTTTGTATGTTTTTATTTCATTTTACTTTATTTTAGTTAACTAGCCAGGGCCCTTGGGCGCACAGTCTTTCAGGTAATTGATGGTTTTAATTGACCTATTTTGTGATTAAATATATCATCTTCCAAGGTGGCTAAAGAAGCATGAGGATTCATTCTTCTATCATGATATCATGAACCAGAAAACATGTCTTACTTCTTTAATTTCTCATTAGCCCCACTTCATCTTTAGAGACCTAGTTTCAAGTTTTTACCTGGGCTGCCAGTGACAGAGAGGGGAAAGAATTTGTGGTGACCTTCACACTTTGTCTATCCACAGAGCCAGTTCTCAGAGTTGAACTCAGTTGTCCCCCAATTCCTCTGTTAAGACTCCTCTCCTTGTACTCTTTGCACCAGGGATGGGTAGGGGACCCCCCTAAAGTCATTTCCACAGCACAGTTCTCCGTCCTCTCTAATTCCTTGTCCAAAAGCTCCCTAACGTTTAGGATGCATGGTTTGAAAAGACAATCGTGTTCACAGTGCCAATTTCTGATAACAATAAACGTTCAATTATCAAATTGGACGCACTGGAAATTGTATTCAGTAATGGAATTTACTAATGATTTAAATATTACAGGCACAGACGGAGATATTTTTCCCCTTGGAGTGACCTGAGACTATCTAATGCAGTTCCCCACAATATCCTCCTCTCACATTAGGAATAAACATGTATGGTTTTGAGCAATGCAGAATGATATATGACACAGAATCAGTCATTTTATAGAATCTCTTCATTTTGTATGTATGTCATTAATGACAGAGTTTAGTGAACATTTTTCAACTTGCTATATCTGTAAATGTGCACACACACTGTTAAAAACATGTCACTGATAAAGATTCTCCATCACCCTTCTAATAGGAAAGGTCATGTGCGTTTTTACCAAAAGGATATAAATAAGAGAACTTGACTAAGTTACTCCTTCTTTCCCAACTGCCCTAGTAAAGAGAATGAATACATTATAGGTGTTCTGCCAACGCTGTCCTTGCAGAATAGAAATCGCTATTAAAGGTCATGTAGCATGTCAAATAGTATGTATTCTACTCATTGAATAAAGAATTTCCTAAATAGTTTTTTTTTTTCTGTAATTCTAATTTGGTTGTATTAGAAGTGATATCATTTTGAACCATCCAACTAATATATGGTCCTTGGGTGATAGATTTTTCTGAAATTTTTTTCTCTGTATTTTAATATTCAGTCATCGGTTAGGACAAAATGAGGGAAACTCCATTAGAAAATGGAAAATAATTGAACATAATTTGACTGCCATGAAACAAGACCACAAGTAACACTCAAACATACACAAGTCCATGCCCTCTTTCTCTCATGCACAAATGCACACACCCACAGTCTTACAAGAGAAAGTTTAATATTTTTTAAATTTGATTCATACATGACACTCTTTTTTTTTTTTTTGCCTCTAACCCCTCATCAGTATGTGGGCTTGAATACTTATTCCTGTTAATTTTTATGTCTGTGAAGGCAAGCAATCATAATTCTACTACATGCCATTTCTTAGGCTATGCTGGTTAATCAGCTGAGTCAGTCCCAGCTGGAATTTCTTGCAGTCTTTGATTTCACAAAATCATTAATCTCATTCCCAACTGAGGCAAAACATTTCCAGCGGCAGGGAAATCCTGTGCCTTTGCATTTCCTCCTTAGGGAAGTCCCAGCTCTCTTCAGGGCCCCCAGGGCGAGAACCTTTAACATATACAGCTGGTGTTTGTTCACTTCGTTTTGAAGCTCTTTCTTACTTCTCTCTGAGTTTAATTATTCTGCAGCCTTCATCTCTGAGGGAGAATATCACCTACTGTCTTTCATTTTTTGTTAGTTTACATGAAACTTAGATGTCAAAGTATCTCATTAACTAATGAGGTTAGAAGAAAAATATTATCACTTTTAACAATCTGTATTAAAAATATCAAATATATTTTAAAATGGATCTATAAGTATATGCTTGGCTATATATACAACACACACATGTTTATACATCTCACACAAACACATATGCACACATGTAAATACACATACATATACATGCATATATGGGAATTTTGAAAATAAATTTATAAAAAAATTAAACTAATGTTATTTCTCGATGTAGTCTTTATAGAATTATTTTCTTTATAATTTTTGAAATTTTGCGAATGGTCCATGATGTATTTATATTGCATCTATAGTAGAAATAATAACTATGTAAAGAGTGTTATTATTCATATGTGATAAAAACAATATGATTGTGAAATCTTATAATTTGATTTCTGAATACTGTTATTTTAATATGAGTCAAAACTTGCATTCTATATGCCCATTTACAATTCCACTATTTATCACTGACATTTCTGTACAATACAACTAATATGTAACACCTGAAATACATTTTTAATCACTTATTCTAGGTGGAAAAGAAAATTTAATATTGACTGAAATATGACAAAACTTTTAATATGAAAAATTACTACCTATATTGATAATTGGAATTTATATTTGAAAAAATACAGTGATAATATAATATTAACCCATTAGGTAGATCAATGTATCATACTTATTGAATGACTAACAAGGACACTGTATTTTAAAGAATGATTTAATATTCACAACAATCCTCCAAAGTGAATTAGATAACCTCCAATTTGAAAGGAATTTGAGGCTTAGAGAACTTAAGTAACATGAAGAAACTACAGAGCTAGGATTGAACCAAAGTTGGGGCCTTCGCTTATTTATTTGTTTTAAATACCAAAGTCCATTTTCTTTTGTCACAAATTGCTGAGTTTGTTTTTCTGTATATCTTAATGTCACCAGATAATACCTTTTAAATTTCACTTTTCTATGTAGAGACAGGATGAGGATATCTTATCCTGACAGATCTGAATTAGAACCAGAAAAAGAATAATGATATTGTCTAACAGAAGTTGGCAAACGATGGCCATCAGGTGGATCAAAGCTCTCCTTCCCCCAACCATCACCTTTTGTACATCGGATATTAAAGGAATAAGTTCATTCCTTTGCATGTTGTCCACAGCTGATTTGTCACTGCAGAGGGCATCTGACATACTTCATATGGCCAGCAAATGCTAAGAGATTTACTGTTTGGCCCTTTATAGTAAAGTTTGCCAATGTCTACATGTATTTAAAGTTGATGTGTTTTGGAATCAGTCAGCTCAAGTTCAGGTTAAAGATCCGACACTTTCTAGTGTATAACCACAGACAAATCATGAGACCATTTGAGCCTTATTTTCCTAAAGTGGAAATTGGGATATTGAAGGTACGGCACAATACCCGACAAGAAGAGCGTATTTATTGCTATTCACTGACATTTTCCAGGTAACCTCCATTTTATTTGCTTGAGATTATTATAAATAACACGAGCATCAGATTCTGCTTCTATAGGAAAAAATACATTTCTTTATTTTTCATTATGTATTTCAGCAGGGTCCAAAAAGTAATCTCCTTTGGTGAGAAACCATTTTCTATTCTTATGTGTGACTTAGTGAATCCAGAATCTTGCTTGTTTGCATGTAAGTAGTGTGAAACAATTTAAAAAACAGAGTGTAAATATGGGCAGACACCTTTTACTTTTTAAGTAATTTCTCCAATAACCACGTTTCTTACACATAAGAATTCCATAATCCCATTCTTGAGATGATGTTGCTGAAAATTTTTCAAAAATTCTCAGGAGTTGTTAAAATAGATCGAATTTGTTCCTACAACAGGTCTGTCTGGTCAGCCCTGATGATTCTTGGCTCCTCCCAATACCTTGAAACTATTGCTAAATTCTCTCCTGAGGAAAGAGAGGGAAACAAAAGGAACACGCAAACCCAATGTAGTCGTGATAGGAAAGCATAGGATTCCAGTTGATTTTTAATACACAAATCATCACAAAGAGCAATTTCTAAGTCATCTATTATCACCAACAGCGATGTAGTGAATAGTACAGTGAGGCCCTGAAGTGCCTCTTGAAGATACCCAGCATTTTATTTTACTCTTGAGGCACATCTGCATTTAATTAATTTGGGATATCATGAATTGAAGCGTAAGTATCTCTCTCATTCTGTGGGCTGGGCTGCTTCTCTTCAAGTGACATTCTCATTTCATTACTCTTTAATCTGACAATTATGCAACTTTTCCTGCATATGAATAGGGAAGTCCAGCACCATGTCCCCCAAGATGGAAATCTGTTGTTTTATAAAAATCCAGGAAAACTTTTGATTATTTTAATCAAGTTTTTGTCCACAGACCTATAACTTCAGCTTTATTTGGCCTGAATATGCAATCTACTCAAACATAACCCGTTTGGAAAATAATTTGAAGACATATATTTAACATCCAACGCAATTGTTAAAATGTTCAGCTGGAGCCGTAGTTTTCATTTTCCAAGCCAGCTTCTGTTTAAGTAGCATTTGTGTTTTTTGTTTGGTTTTTATTATTGCTAAGGAGTAACTTTGCTAGTTCAATATTATATTCACCAGATTATATGGTCTCTCTCTGTCCTTGTATTGATTTTTTTCCAACCCTTGAGCACAGTTTCTTCCTGTTTCTATCTTTCCTAGTCCTGCTTTTTATTAGTATTTTGAGAAACACACATAATTTTGAAGAAGACTGCATCACTCCATGTGGATTCCATAATGCGATATTACTTTCTATATTCCTAACACTAACGAAGGCAATCTGCAAACTTTTTAAACAACATTTTCTCCTAAAACTTCATTATCTGGTACTGCCATAGAAAGATGTATTTCTCTTATTCTATGCAACTTCTTTTAGGCAGAGGTTTGTGACATTCTTTAAAAGGCTTTCCCCCAAATTGCAATAAAGTATGGAGGAAAGACGTGGAAAATTGGGATAAGCCTTAACACCCAAGATTGTCAAGGTTTGTTGTAACACAGCTTTCTCTTATCATTCAAAATGTGCAACACTCATGCTTCTAGCTAAGCTGGGGCAATTCAAATATATTTACATATCAAAATAAGGATATTCTGGTTAAGCTTAGTGAAATGGATACATGCATGTATCTGGATATCTTTCCAAAGCCTTATAAAAGCAATAATGAAAGCAGGAAAAGGTAGAAACCCAATAAAGAAAATAGCATGGAAAAAAATATATGTATGTATATATATATATATATATATATATATATATATATATATATATAAATAATTGTTTTATCATATTCTACTCAGCCAAAAAAATTCATACTCCCTAACCACAAGATAAGATTGGAATAAACTCAATGCTTGAACTTGTAGGATGTAAACTATGAATACCCAATAAAATGGATTGAGAGGCTGTCTGCTGAAAATGGAAGGATTAACCCAAATCCTGGTTCCTGTCTGGAAGGATATCCCAAGTTTCTTCAACGTACATTTTCCAGAAACTTAGTAGCCAGGTTATAACCATGAACGTAGACTATTGGAAGGCTTCTCTTGGGAAGTTGATGACTCAGAAGAAAGGACAAACTAATAATGACATTATTCAATTCTCTAAATAAGTATCTAGTTCAATACCATATACCAACCACTAATTTAAGATCAGTAGGTGACAAACATACAAAAAGATTACCTAGTCTATGTGTTACTACTATTAACTCTTACTAACAAGAAGCCAAATATCTATCACTGAAGAAGAACACTAATGAAAGACAAAGGGGAAAAAAGAGAGAGAGAGAGAGAGACAATATCCAAGAAACTGAGGCAATAAAGGGAACAAAAAACAATTTCTACAAGAAAAATGAACAAGTTCTTAAATTGGTGCAAAAGTAATTGTGGTTTTTGCAATTATTTTTAACCTTTGAAACAGCAATTACTTTTGCACCAACCTAATACAATTTAGATTCTTTGAAAAATAAGACAAGACAGTGACACCATGAAATAAAAGCAAGGTGTTATAAAAAAAAATAGGCAAAAAACAATGAGTATTATAAATGCAAAGTTAGCATCAAAATATTAAAATTCATTGGAAGATATGGTTGCTTAAGGTGAGAAAGTTAAAATTACAGAAGTCAAAATGGGAAATAAAAGGAAAAACAAATGAATAAACTTTTTATACTATATCTTGGTAGTAGCATTTCCAGAAAGTAAAAATAGAAGATTACCATTAAAAAAAAAAAAAAGAAAGAAAGAAAAATGTCTAGGCAAGAAGAAAGTAATATTTAGATTAAAAAAGAAAAAAATTACAAGGAGTGACTGCTAAAATAAAAGAGGCAGGAAAATATGGGTGTTAATTGCAGGAAACAGTCTGAAAAAAATACGTGGAGAAATGAAATGTGTTTTTCAAAGATGGCTGTTTCAGTATTATTTATAACAACAAGTTTTAAAAATGAGGAAACGGCCATAAATGTACAAAGATATAGCATTTGATTTAGATATTATGCTAAAGTTTAAAATGTTTTAAATTCTCTCTATATATGTATTAAGAAAAAAATAAAGAAAAAAAAACACTGAAATCTGAGAGATGAAATACAAGTCCCAACTTTCTCTTTTATTTTCTTCAAAATAACACATTGAGAAACTTTTAAGACATTAGCTTTATCCTAACATTTATGACTAAAGTGCATTTATTATATCATTGACTTTGAAATGCCCCAGGTAAATTTTTGGCAGAAATGAAATTAAGGTTGGAAATACTTCTTATTTTTTGTAGGAAAAAAAAAGTATAAAAATTACAAAGGGAAAATGAAGAACAACACATTTATATTGAATTCAAATTAATAAATTAGAGAAATAACTGATTACTAAAGCATTAATGAGAGTAAGTATATCAAGATTATTGAAAGGAGAGAATATACTTGAAAAGTAAACCAAGTCTGACTTCTCAGCACAAATTGAAAAGTATAGGTTACGCTTTTTACTTTAAATTTACATACACACACACACACACACACACACACACACACACACACACTACTCTGCTTAAAGAAAACTAGTTTTATCATATATTAAAGGTAAATGTGTGAGCTATATAGAACCATTGTGAATAAATCTATTTATATATGTTTTCTTCACCCCATTTAACAAAGCATCTAATGGCCTTGTTGATAAAGTATTCAGAGAAGAAAAGTGCAAATAATTGTTGCATTAGGCCTGGATCCCAGACCTTATATAGAATTCTTCTGTGATTTCTTTTTTAATACTTACTGATTGCCTACTAAATGGCGGACATTTTTCTAGTCATGGGGATACAGTGATGAAACAGATTTAGAATTTTCATTTTTACATTATTCTCAGATATAACTCCAAATAAGCTTTTCCCATAAATTGCTTCACTTGTTTCTTCCCAACTGAAATGGAACATGCCTTTTACTTTGATATTTCCTTGTATAGGCAGAGCACAATTAATTATTAGAGTCAGATAAATGCATTTGACATTTTATTATGCTTTCATTTTTACTGCCTCCTATACACAGTTAAAGATAATTGTGTATCATCTGCAGCGTGCTTGACACATAACAAGTATTACCTAAAATAAAAAAGAATCAAAAGCATGACAAATTCACAGCACAACCATGAATATCAAAGCCTCTGTTTGCTATGGCAACGAAAGCGGAAATCTCCCCTGAATGGGCATTAAGTGTTTGGCTGTCATAACTTGTTATTAAGGCCTTGTAAGCAACATAAAAGATTATTAGAGATGTCTAAATCCGTGTTTCAAAAGTCATGTTTTTATCAGGAAGAATGGCGTGATGTCACACCTTGTGTTTTCTCCAGCATCTGCAGCTGAGAAAAGCACATATAAAAGCAAATAGTTTCAATAATATGCAGTTGTGTTGGGGGTTAGCCAAGACGCTTTGAGAAGGGCAACTGTGGTGCCAATATTTGTGGTTTTGTCTGGAAAAACATGTCATGCAGTTGATGGCAACATCTTTTGGACAGTGAGGAACTTACGTCTTTTTCACTGCTGAACGTTTCTTAAATCATTTTAATAAAATAAGAATGCATCTTTTGTATCAATTGGCTTCTCTTTTGTGATATGTCCACTTATATAATTTTGCCTTCAATAATCTTCTAGGAAGAACTACGATATTAAAGGAAATATTTTAGTCAAACATAATTACTTCTTGTGTGAAGTTGTATAAACACGAAAGCACATTCAACACAGAGGAAATATAAAAGTGTTGTAAAAACAGGAATAAAATGTGGTTATTTGCATACTAAAAGCAGTTTGTTTAGAGATGCAATAGAAAACATTTTATTTCATTACTGTCAGGAGACAATTCTCTACGGGTCTGTTATGTTACTATGTCTCTTAAGAGCAGAAGCAAGGATACCTTTTGTTCTTCACTATCTTTTGAGCTTTGTGGACATAACAAGTCACCATGGGACAATCTGGGTTTTGTCCTTTTGTCTGGCTCCTCTTCTAAATACTGTGTTTCCCGGAAAATAAGACCAAGTCTTATATTAATTTTTGCTCCAAAAGACGCATTAAGGTGTATTTTCAGAGGATGTCTTATTTTTTCATGTACAATAATCTACATTTATTCAAATACAGTCATGTCATCTGGAACATCATCATAATGTACTAAATGTGTCCGTCTGGCTGACGATCTTAACTGAGGCGTGTTTTCAGGGTAGGTGTTCTTTTTGCGGAAATGTAGCCGAGTAGGAATCACTATCATATGATTTTGAATTGAATTGATCAAACGATCAATATCAAATAGGAATTTTTTTTGTTTCTATTTTTAACAAAAATTGTTGGACGTGGACAGGACTTCTGTCAGTACTTTTATAGGCAAAGTTTATTGCTAAGAAAGTGTTGCAAAATTTTGCATAGTGTCTGGGAGCACTTTGATAGGAAAGGTGGGAGTGCTGATGCATTGAAAAATTTAAGTTTTCTTAGAAAAAGCTGGTTATTGAATGGGGGTCTCCAGTTCTTTAGCCTACATGACCTCTTAAGCAGAGGAAAACATTCTCTTTTATTTAATAAAGAAAAAAAAATGCAGTGGAAAATTGGGAGAACTGGAGAAATCCTTGGAAAAATAAGAAGCTTCATAATATGAGCCATGACTAAACTCTGACTTAGAGTGAAAAAAAAAATTAAAAAGGAGAACTGTTTTACAATGTTCTGGCTGAAACTGAATCTATGGGTCATTTTAACAAATACTTGACTTTAGGCTCCACCCAGTTGATTTTAGTTCAGTAAATACTTGTTCAGTTTTACTACATCTAAGACTCCATAATGAGCCTTATACACACAGCCATATATTAGACAGCCCTGGCCACAGAGTTGCATAGGATGTAGACACAGGCAATGCATCAGATACACAGACGTGGAAATATATTGTGGGACATCTAGCTAGGAAAGAGGAGTCATGTTAACTTTCCTGGAGGTGTGATAATATGGTCTGAATTTTAAATAACGATGAGAAGACAGGCCGATAACAGAAGGCGACAGGGGAATCAGCATCCCTGGACTCCTGAAAACATGAGCAGTTAGAGAACTGGATGAGAAAATTGAAAGGTGTAACTTGTACTCAAGGGGTGTGGCAGTGCTGGAACTCTAATATGGCGGAGTGTGTTGGGACAGGTGGACAAGGGCCTGACCAGAGAAGGCTCTATATGCTCCACCAGGTAGTATGGCTTTTCTCAGAAAAATATGTAAGCAAAAGCTCAGTGCAGTCAATTTCACAATTTGTTCAGAAAAGTCATGAACACTGCCTAGAGGATGGAATCTAAGACAAGAGGCTGGGATGTCCCCAGAGTCATCCTGTGGTACCCTGGGTGAGTGACCCTGATGGTACATCAGAGTAAGGATAAAGAAGAAAGAACTGCTTTCAGAAACTCCTGGGAAGAACAGTTTGCAGAACTTAACGATTGATTGGATGAGAGAAATGAATGGCAGGTAGGTTTCAAAGTTGACTGCCAAGTTTCCAACCTGGATAAATTAGAGAATGATGCTTCCAACTACCGAGAGAAAACCTTCTCAATGGAAAACAGATACCACTATTTGAGAAGAGCATATGGGTATCCTCTGTCAAACTGTAAAATTTACCATATGGATCGCTCGCTTTCAGGAAATCATATCAGAGAACCTTTGGGGAATTTTTAGTCTGCTTTATCCTCACCTTTAGAGTTCGACATGAGAAGTGAAATGTTATTCCAAGGAAAAGAATCTCATTCTTCTCCTTAGTAAACTGTATTACAAAAAATAATAGTACTCAAGTATCATTGTTTTTAAATTTCATCAACAAAATCTTTGGGAACTTTATATTAAATCTTTAACATAGTACCCACATATTATCCTTGATTTTGCTTATTCGGCACAAAGCCTAAAGCATTTACTATTTGGGTCATTACAGAAAAAGGTGCTGACCCGTTATAAGCTCCGATTCAAAATATATGTAGGACTTCATTAGTCAGAGAAAAAAACAGAATACTCTATAGATAAAATGTTCAAAATACTTGAATAGAAACTTCATAAAATAAGGTATTCAAATGGCCACTAAAACATAGTAAAATGCTTACGCTTATTAGTAATCAGAAAATGCAAATTAAAACTGCAAGCAATAATACTGCACACATATCAGACTGGCAAAAACGGGAAAACGCCTGTCAAACTAAGTATCAGCCAGCATTTGGAGGAAAAAGAAATTCTTATGTTATTCATACACTCTCATGGGAGAACTCAGGTTTGTACAAAGATTTCAGAAACAGTTTCTCATTATCTAATAAATTTGAAGAAGTGTTGCCCCATCACACAGTATTTCTACTCGTACACAAATACCCTAGGGACATTTTTGCAGTATGTGAGCACCAGGAGACACATAATGAATGTTCAGAGTAACGTTGTTTAAAATAGTAGAGTAACTGAAAACAATGAAATTAAATATGTAACAAAAGAGATAAATCATAGTGTTTTCATACAGTGGAATAGCACAGCAATGAAAATGAAAGAAATCACATGCAACAACATAAATGAATAGGACACATGTACACACATAGACACACGCAAATGTTGAGGGTGAAACATATCACTCCATTTTTTTAAAGTTCAAAAACAGGCAAAACTTAGATATATTACTTAGGGTAAAAATATAAAGAAACAAGTAAATGATTAATACTAAAAAGAGGAAAGCAATTACATTTAGAGTTGTGGCACAGATGGGACCCGAGGAAACTGGAATGAAGATTGGCTAGACGATCACTTTAGAATTACTAACTGAACTTCTCATATATGTTTATTTCTTCTGTGTATTCATTGAAAAAAATGATTTACTTGTAAGATCTGCATTTAAGTTTTCATTTCATGTCTCATACAAAGGTTGTTGATAGTTTTTCCTTAGTAAATATATATAACATACCATATTATTTCTTTTTATTGAGATATAATTGACATATCATATTATATTAGTTTCAGGTATACAATCTAATGATTTAATATATGTACCTATTATGAAATGATCATCACAAAAATCTAGATACCATCCATTGCCACACAGTTACATTTTGTTTTTCCTTGTGATGACATCTTACGTTGTCATTGTGCAACTCCCAACTGTCTGTCTCTTCGTGTTCTCCATGGAAGCCTATCCATTTTCCTAGAAGGGAATCACCCAGATTTCTCCCTGGAGGGCCACTGTGGATATGTTCAACCTAGATGGCAGCACTCTGAGAGCAAGAAGAGGCAGAGGCTGAAGAATCTCCTACTTGTGTCTGATTTTGTTTAATTTTGTGTTTCATAGGCACCTCGTCCGCTCCCAGAGCCGGTTTCCCAAATCGCGGAGTGTTTATTTTGCCATTTGAAAACCAGTTTTATATTCATTTATTTTAGCTTATCATATCCCCAAATTAGAGATGTCCATTGGTAATTCTTCTGATTCCTTTAAAAATAAACGACTGCATGTAGATAGACACATGAATATTTATATCACCTAAACAGTTCATTGATGCCCGTTATTTTCTACTTTAGTACTGAAAATATGACACTCTCCTTAGGGCTGTCTCCACGGACCAAATTCATTTGTTTTTTTACTTATTATTTATGTCACACTATTCTGCCTTAGAAAATACAATATTGATAATACATATACAAATTTGTTTTGTACATTATTTCAAATTCCAATAAATGATCCAATCTTATACTTAGCTAACAAAGGTTTAAGAGGTTGTGTTAGATTAAGTTCTCTATGGGTAAATATAAGCATTTCATTACTCCTAAGAAATCTGTTCTCTTTTTAACTATTGTTCTATATTTTGAGGGCTTAGTTTAGGTCTAGACATTTCAAGGTGTAGATTGACTTTAATTCGAAAGAGTTATTTTCAGATGAATAATAAGCAAATTGGCCAGCTCCATCTATGCTATATTATCTTTTTAATTGCTAGCTATTACCAGAAATTACCACCATTATTTTGATAAACACCTAATTTTTTTCCCCAAGCTAAAGTGACTATTTGCATAAGGAACAAAATACTTATTCAAAATAGCTTTAGTACAGGGCACTGATACAAAAATTTTCACTACTGATGCGATGGCTAGTGAGAGCATAATTACATAATTCAAGTATAGTAGTTGAAAATCAAGAATTTCCAGGGAAATTATATAGATAAAGGCATTAGATAAATGTCATTTCTGAAAAAAATCCATGCAATGGATATTTTTCCCAAATGTATATACATTGGGAGGCCACCCTTGGGCAGACATATATAACAATAAAGCAAACTACATCAAAGCAACCATCTTTATATTTGAAAACTTTATGAAACAGCTTTTATTTTACTTTATTTTAGGCCCAGTCATATTTAATGACTGTTTTCTTTATATTATTCTGATAAAAAGAAAGTCACCAAATATGATAACCCTAAACATAACTGTCAAAAAACTAGGCTTTATTGCCTTGGCGGTTAAGCTGAAGTATGAGAAAGCGTAAACCAGAGATTTATACATAAGAAGGAATCTGTTGAAATCTGAATTACCTTGTGCCAACAAGACAACAGTATGGTTTACCTCTAAATGTTTTATGTTGCCAAGGTGTGAAAATATTCTCAAAGTTAAAGACTTTTTCTGTTTATTCATACTTTTGTTTATGTTTTCTCTTAGCAATGTTTCAATTTAATAAAAATTTTAAGAAATAAATATAGCAATATGTTAAAAACAATTATATTACTATTATCAAATGGTTTTTATTGTAATTATATAACATTTTATTGTTATAATTATATAATACATATTTTGTTATAATTATATAATATATAATATGTTATATAATATATGTAACTATATAAAATATATTATATCATAAATAATATAATATATTATATAATATATATAACATTAAAACATAACATATATAATTATATAACATATATAACATTTATTGTTATAATTATATAACATATTATAAAAATATAACATTTTATTACAAATGTTATATTATTATAATGAAAATGTCGATTAGCTAGTTACTTGGTTTTGCTTATGGTGAATTTTTGAAACAAAACAAGAATCTCTAGAAAAGAGACCCAAGCATGGATCAGCAATAGTAAAGACACGACCAGCGTTTTTAACAGAGGCCATGCTATTACAATTAGTGAGTGTGACAACCAAGTCAACTTGTCTGCCACTAGTTTTTATTCAATATGGATACATATGCTTGAGAGTGGGGGGAAGAAAACTAGAACTTCATAATTGACTTATTTCCTGAGAGTCTGGCAGGCGTTCATTAAGGCCTGACTTGGCTTCAGGCTTGGTGACTTCTCTGTTCAAGCACATGGCTTCTCCTCGCCACATCTTGTTGTTTCCATATTGGTTGACTCTCCCTCATCTTACATGAAACCAGACAGTTTCATTTTCCAAAGACACAGTGGAGAGAATTTATGAAAACCTAATATTTTACCTGAATTATCTAGTCTATGAGAGTATCTCACCATCAGTAATGATTTTTTGTCAAAGATAAAGTAACAAATGTTCTGAGGTTAGAAAGGCACTTCTCCATACGAACTGCCACATGGAAGTCTGCCAGCACTCTTGTCCTTAAAAATGAAAGAAAATAATAAAATTCTACTTTGGATAACAAAAGTTTAACGCATGCAAAAACCTACCTAATTTATTCTTCACTCTGTTTGGTGTCCACATAGGCTTAATATGAAGCTTTTTTGTTGCTTAGATGAATTTTGCCAAAAATTACGCTTTAGCACATTTTACAATATGAAAGATAATTACTCTCAGTATTAATATAAGAATTTAAAAATGTTGTCTGATGTATTATAGCTCTGATTCATTCTTCAACTTTTAAAAGTTCATATAAACATTCAGATGTTATCAAATTATATTCAAATGCCAATGAAAGCTAATGGAAATGATTCTGAACCTATATTGTTATATTGAGTATTGATAAAATAAAATTATAGTTTTGATAGAGACATATTGAAATGGTCTCCATATATACACTTCCAATAGAAAAACATATATTAAGCCAAATATGTTAAGGAATAGAATTCTGATTATGACTAGAACATATTAAATTTAAAACCAATGAAATGAGCAATATATAATAGATTAGGAAAAAAACCAAGGTATTAGTCATGTGCTACTTAATGAGAAATGAGTAGCTAGGCAATTTTTTCATTGTGCAAACATCACAGAGTGCACTCACACAAACCTAGATGGTCTAGCCTATGACACACCTAGGCTGTATGGTGCAGCCTATTGCTCCTCGGTGACAAGCCTGTACAGCATATTACTGTACAAAACAACATGAGAGAAACTCAAGCACAAGAGAAATGATGCAATCAAAGCATGAGGTAAACACAACATGTATGAGGCTGCTGCCAGCGTAAGAAAGCATCCTGTTTCACAGCAAACTTTTTTTATAAATAGGAAGAGTATACTCTAAAGTAACGATACAAAACATAGTATATAGTAAATACATAAACCAGTAACATAACTGTTTATTATTATCAAGTATTGTGTACTGGACACAATTGCAAGTGCTACAGTTTTATACAACTGGCAGCCAGTAGGTCTGTTTACACCAGCATCACCACACACACCCAAGGTATGCATCACTCTACCCCATCACAACGGCTATGGCATCACCGGGGATGTTTGCAGCTCCATTATACTATGATGGGGCCACCGTCCTAAGTATGGTCTGTCTTTGACTGAAATGTTATGTGACTCGTGACTATATTTCAGCCAATGACTTATATATTATCATCATGAATTATTCTCGATCTAATTTTCAAAGATTTTTCAAAAGAGAATTCTGCTCTTACAAGTCAGGTCCAATGAGCAATTCTAGTTAGCCAAGGCATTCTTTATAACCGATCATATAAACCATATAGATTTATTAAAACATAAATCCTTGAAGAAAATGAGAAGCTTAGTGCCCTCCTCCTAATACTGCTTCATACCCACAAACACACACACGGGGAGATCTAATGAACTTACTGGCTCATTAATCTTTCCTTTTTCTAGACATTAAGACCAACAAACAATTCTGGGTCATAAATTATTGTTGTTCGATTTTATTGGCTTATGTATGTTTGCTTAAGTTCAGAGGAAAAAAATGTTATCATGATAGGTAATAGGGAAAAGCTAATTTTAGGAATTTTCACGATCATTCTATCCTTTGTGGCAACTTACATAAACATTTTACACATTTCTGGGGTGGTGCATTAGGCATCCTCAAAAAAAAAAAAAAAAATGCATTGCCTAAATTCCAAGCCGAGAAAAGCATCAAAATGAATTTATAACATAAAATTGGAAAGGGAGCGATTGTGGTTTCAGAAGACAATTTAACTCCCTACTAGAAAATATTGTTCATTATCACAAGACCACACCTTTGCAAAGCTTCTCTATTATTATTGATGATCACACACAATGAAAGAGCTGTTCTACTTAAAAATCATAATAATAAACTCATTTTTTTTTCCTTGGGAAATAACAACCTATTTCAGAAAAGTTGTCTCCTGGAAAAAAATTGGGTTCAAAACATAGCAAACGCATAAAAGTGTTTCTGAGGAAACAGACCCAGTGAATCAAAATAATCATTTTTTTTTCTCTTCTCTTCCTACGTTTACTAAAATTAAGCTTGGAAAAGGAATAGAAACATTTTTCATGATTCCCCTCTCACTCTAGGTTCCTGATGATAAGACCTCGTGCTCTAAAGCCGCTCATTGCTTAGCGAGAGAGAGGGCACAGTCTCGGAAAGCATTTTATTAGCTGAGAGAATAATGCCATTTCTTCTCTAGCATATTCTTTCATTTAAATTTCACTCCTTAAAAAGCCCACGAATACCCTGCGGTAAAATAGAAACAGTAATAAAAAGCACCGAATGAAGGAAAGCTACACTTTTGGAAGAATTCAAGCCTTATGCTCCGGTGCCCAGAGCCTTTGTAGAGGTGACACTTCTTTCCAGGCCAGCACAGAGAACTCACTTGCCAATCAACACTTGTGGGGCTGTGTTTATGTGTTCACCTCAGTAAAGGTTTTATTTCAGGCTCCCACATATTATTTTTAGGGCTATACCAAAAGTAATCTATTTCTTTCTTTTTTTTTTTTTTTTCAAGTAATCTATTTCTAATGAGTGTTCTTTGGGTTGTACATGGTCACACCTTTATTAATTTTACACATACTCTATTAATTTATCGATGAGGAAATACCCTGCTTCAACAAACCAATATTCTTTATCCATATCTGACCACATTGTTGTTTTCTTGTTCTTTTGCTTTCTCTCCCTGCCTTTATTTCCTTCCTTCCTTCTTTCTTCCCTCCCTCCCTCCTTCCCTCCCTTACATTCTTACTTTCTCTTGTCTCTTTTCTTTTCCTCCTCATATTTCTCAAATCCTGCTGAAAATATTTTTTCCTACAAAAAAAAAAAAAAAAAATTGGACATTTGGAAAAAAATAAAGCTCCTCATTGCTTGGAAGTAAGAAACACAAAGGCTCACACATCATAAAACCTGTACCAAGAGCCTCTCATTTCCCCCTGGGGTGTTCTAATCTAGTCTGTGCTACAGAACCAACAACACTTCCTTATTTAGGGACTGGTTTCTTTGACTTTTGTAGCTGCAGCATGAGAGAAATCTCTTCTGAGGCCCAAGGCAGTCTTTTGGCAACAAACTGAACAATCTTAGCCCAAATTTGCCCTTTGACGCCGTCCTTGACTGAAACAAGTTAAAGCAACTTCAGAATCATCTTTCAGTGAAGGTTAGAGAGAAAGGAATCATTTTTCTTATGGAAAATTATACCTTCTAGAAAGGAAGAATTGAAAGTATTAGAAATAATTCTTGTCGTCCCCCAGGCATTAATGGATAGGAAAAAAATACAAAATATGTTCAAACCACATAATCGAATACTTTACCCAAGAGGGAAAAGTAATTATAAAATACAAACGGGCAATATAGTTTATGCACCATAACCCATTTACACCCCAGATTCCTGAAGCTCAGAGAATACAAGTCACATGCCAAAGGCCAAATACCTGGAAAATTATCAACTCAGAACTCGAAGTCAGATCTTTTGATTTCTGTTCCTATATACATCTGGCAACATCACATCATGCCATTTGTCATCCATCATTAAAATGTTCCCATGTTAAAGAAAACATTACACCAGACAATGGTAAACAGGCAAGAAAGACTTTATTTAAGGCAATTACAATAGGCAAGAGGCAGAACTGAATCTGAGCTCAACTCTACTGAAACAAGAGGTGGTAGTTTTGTAAGACTCAGGGTGAGCGGAGATGGTAGGTCATTTGTGTTTGCTAATTGGCTTTACAATTGGAGCAGGGCACCCATTGAGGTCAGGTCCCTCCCTCCCACAGAAACTGGGAGATAGGACATTATTTTCCTTAATGATGGCATTTCAAAGAGATGGTTCTCAGGTTCTTGAGAAAGACATCCTGGGTTATAAAACTAGCAAGAGGCTTAAAAAATTTACATCTCAAAGGAACAGAGAGAAGATTTATAATTACAAGTTTTCTAAAGTAAATGCTCTAAGAGAAGGGAGATGGGGGTCTAGAGTCTGGAAAGGCCTGTCTAAAGTTTAATTAAGCTATGGGGACACTTAAAGTTGCCTTGGTTACCAGTCACAGTTGACAATATAAATGCGGCTGTATTAAAAACAGGAACCCAAATTTATTGGTGTATTTCACTCACCTGCACATTTTTGGATATCAAGATCCCCTCAAAACAACTTGCAAGTTTTTTTTTGTGTGTGTGTGGTTTTTTTTTTGTGGTTTTTTTTTTTAATAATTCTGTAGGTGTCTTAGTGCATTCAAGCAGGTGTAACAAAATTATCACAGAATGAGTAGCTTATGAGCCTCAGAAATTTATTTCTCACATTTATGGAGGCTGGAAGTCCCAGATCAGGTGGGAGTTTTGCCAGGCTTTGCTGAAGGGCCTTCTGTGGGTTGTACATGAGCAATTTCTCCCTGAGCCCCACACAGAGGAAAGGATGAGGGACTTTCTGTCTGGGTCTCTTTTCTCAGGGCACTAATTCCATTCATGAGGGCCCCACCCTCACGACCTAAGCACCTCCCAAAGGCCCACCTCCAAATGCTATCACATGGGCATTAGAATTTCAACATATGAATTTGGGGCGGGGGGACAAACATTCAGACCGTAACAGTGTCCTCTGTGTGCATAGATGCTCTTAAATGTCTCCTCACATCCTTCATGCCACCATCACCATTCTCCACACTGATGGTCCTAATGACCTGCAGCCACTGCTGTCCATCACAAGTACACCAATTCCTCCCTCAAGGTGTCCCCACTGGTACACCATAATTGTGAACCCTTAAACTATCAGAGTCCTGTGTTCCCATCAACCTTTACCTTGCTGGCATCACATTTTGGCCTGTCCCATGTCACCCAACATTGCCGATATCCTCGTGAAAACCATGTCCTCAGGGAGGTAGGACTGAGAAATAAAAGTCATTTACTCTGAACAAGTCTTCAAGGTACAGTCACAAAAGCCTGGGATTTAAAGTTTCTTTAAGTTGATTACCTTATGAAACTAACTTAATATTGACTCTGAATTGTACACACTGAATTGTGATTATGTATATCATCACCATACAGCCAGCAGAGGGACCTATTTTGTAGAATAATTTTAGTCTCTTTAATAATTATCGTTGCTACCACATGCAGCTCGCTGACTTCAGGCTTGGTTGTGTTTCAAAGGCTTTACATGCATCATGTCAGTGGCTCCATTTATAGGAAAGAAACACAGAACTTACGGGAAAGTGAGATGGAATGGAGTGGACAGAAGACAACGGTGGGCTGGGAGCCAAATAACTGTTGTGTGGTTGTGGTGTATTTCTCCATCACACAACCCTCATTTTCTCTTTGGTTGTTTTACTATTTTCATGAAAACTCTGGAAATGCCACTCTGTTACAGAAAATTTAGAACCATGGCCTATGAATCAAAGTGGCCATACTGGTTTTAAATATCTGCACAGATATACTATGGTTGTTCTTTGTTTTGTTTGTGTGTTGTGTGTACTTTTAAATAAACGTTTTATTTTGGAATAGTTTTAAAATTTATAGAAACATTGCAAAAATATTACAAAGAATCCCATATACCCCTCCCAGGTTTCTCTATTATCAATATCTTGTATAGTATGGTTCAAGTTTCACAGTCGATAAATCAATAGCAATACATTCTTATTCACTAAAATCCATGCATTATCCAGATTTCCTTAGTATTACCCTAATGTCTTTTTCTGTTCTATGGTCCTATCTGAGGTGACACATACAGTTAGTCATCAGGTCTCCTCAGAAGCCTCTTGGCTGTGACAGTGTCTTCTTTGTTTTGATGACCTTGACAACTTTGAGGAATACTGGTCAAACATTTTTTTAGAATGCCCCTCTGTTAGGATCTGTCTGATATTTTTTTCAGGATTACACTGGAGTTTGGGTTTTCATAGAAAGGCCACAGGTAAATGCCCTTCTCACCACATCTTATCAAGAGAAGAAACTATCAACATGACTCATCACTGTTGGTCATGACCTTCATCATCTGTCTGGGGTATCAGTCAGCTTCCTCTACTGGACAGTTATCGATTCCACTGCCCCATTTCCGCACTACACTGTTTGCAAGGCAGTCACTCTGTGCGGTCACAGTTAAGGAGTAGGGGGGGGGTCACATCCCACCGCCTGAGGGTGAGTAGATGTATAAATTATTTGGACCTCTTTGGCAGGAGAGTCTTGTCTGTTGTCTCCCATATATTTATTTATAGCAGTATAGACACACAGATATTGTATAGTTTGGGTTATAACATAACACTAATTTATTTATTCTATTGCTCAAACTGTTTCAGATTTGGCCATTGGGACTTCTTCCATTTGGCTCCTATGTCCCTTTGACATATCTCCATCATTGTGAGTTTGTTTTTCATTTGTTTGTTTGTTTGTTTAGCATGTCCTTATTTCTGGCATTACAGGTTGTTCCAGACTCATCTTGTATACATCCTGCCCCAGTTCTAGAATCAGGTATTTTTCCAAGAGGCCTTAGTTTCTTTATTTGAGAATGCTATTGGAAACCAAATTGTGGGCTGGGCATATGGGATGCTATTGAGATGCCATGTTTCTGTGCCCTCTCAGCTGACAGAGCGAGGAAATATATATGTGTATACTGTCTATGTACAAATATAAACATATTCCTATAAGGAAATATCCATGTCTATATTCAACTAAACATGAGCTCACACTGACATCTCTAACTCTAACCCATTATCACGTGGATTGTGCTAGCACCCTCCCCTTGCTTATCTGAAAACTTTGCCTCCAACAGTGAGGGCTGGGCTCCTACCGTCTCTCACTCATCTACTCACCTTTCAATTTCACTGTGTGAATATCATTGCCACTAAGAATCATTAACTGGTACTCTCTTAGGAAATAACTTTATGAACTAGAGTACAGTGCTAACGTACACAGCTCTTTTTGTTTTCTGTTTTACTTTGTTTTGTTTTGTTGTTTTGTTTTGTGTTTAGCTTTACTGACTTATTTCAAAGTTACATAGGTTTCTGCTTATAGACCCTATATATTTTTTCTAATATTTATAACTCTCTCTATATGTATATATCATTATTGGTGCTACTGTAAATGGTATTTTTAATTTCAAATTCTAATTTTTCATTGCTGATAGATAATAAGTTGAATTTGAATATTAACCTTGTGTTAGGGGGTTGACTAGTGCACCCCAAAAAACACATATATTGAAATCCTAACCCCCAGAACCTTAGAAGGCGATGTTCTTTTGAAACAGGACCTTTACAGAAGTAATTAAGTTAAAATGAGATCATTAGAGTGGGCCCTGATCCTATATGACCTGTGTCCTTATACAAGGAGGAACTTGGTCACAGAGACGGTCACGCACAGAAGGACACGCACAAGGAGAAGACGGCCATGTGATTAGAGCGTGGCATCTACAAGCCAAGAGGCCAAGGATTGCCCACAATCAGCAGATGTTAGAAGAGGCAAGGAAGGATTCTCCCCTAGAGCTGTCAGAGAGATCACAGCCCTACCCACTATTGGATTTCAGACTTTTAGCCTCCAGAATTATGAAACACTACATTTCTGTTGTTTTAAGCCACCCAGCGGTTGGCATTCTGTTACGACAGCTAATATGCCTTATATCCTGCAACTATTCTATCTATGTCCATTTGTTCTAGATGTTTTTCAATTCTTTGTGATGTTCTACATAAAGAATCATGTCATTTATGAACAAAGACAATGTTACTTCTTCTTTCCAAAACTTCACACACTTTCTTTTCTTGTCTAATTGCACTAACTAGGACTTCCTGTATGATATTCAGTAGCTGTGGAGAGAGAGGCTATCCCTGTTTTGTTCCCAATCTTAGAGGGTAAGTGTTCTGTGTCTCACTCTTAACTATGATGTTAGCTCTCAGGTTTCTGGAGATATTTTTCTTCTCAAGTTGAGTAAGTTCCCCTCTATTCCTAGTTTGTTGAGTTTCTTATTATGAATGGGTGTTGGATTTCGTCAGCTGCTTTTACTGTGATATTTTACATGATCATGTGCTTTGTCTTATTTATTAGCTTGTTGATATGGTGGATTACAGTAACTGATTTTCCAGTGTTTAACCAGTATTGCATACCTGTAATAAATCCCACGTGACCACAGCTTTCAATTCTCTTTATATATTGTTGGATTTGATTTGTTAATATTTTGCCGAGAATGTTTGCGGCTGCTCATGACAGATACTAGGCTGTAGTTTTCCTTTCTTATAATCTCTTGATTCGATTCTGGTATTAGGGTGATGCCTGCCTCATTGAATAAGTTAGGAAGTATTATCTCAGCTTCTATTTTTTAAGAGATTGTGGAGAATCGGTATCATTACTTCATTAAATCGTTGATAGAATTCACTAGTAAATTCACCTGGGCTTGGAACTTTCTTTTTTGGAAGGCTATTAATTATTAATGAATTTTAAAAAATAATATAGGACTATTCAGATTATGTATGTTTCCTTGTGTGAATTTTGGTACTTTGTGTCTTTGGATAACCCTAAATAATCTTTCCATCTGAAGATCCTTAGAATATGTTATAATACCTTACGTGGCAAAGATACTTTGTGATACTCTTTGCCACGTAAGGTTTTATAACGTATTCACGGGGTTCAGGCATTAGATCATACACGTTTTAAGAGAGTCATTATTCTGCCTGCCACAGACTTCTTCTGGCCTCCAAAACTCATGTCAGTTCCACAGGCAAAATACGTTTAGTCCATCTCCATAGCCCCAAGTCTCCACCCATTTAAACTTGGTAAATGTTCCACATGAACTTGAAAAGAATGTGTGTTTTGCTGTTGAGAGATCAAGTAATCTATACATGTCAATTAGATTAAATTGACTGATGCTGTTGTTTAGGTCAATGATGTCCTTACTGATTTCCTGCCTGTTTGATTTATTAAAAGCTGACAGGGAGTGTTGAAGGCTTGAACTATAACAGTGGATTTGTCTATTTCTCATTTCAGTTCTATATTTTTCCCTAATTTATTTTGATTTATTCTGAGGTTTATTTTTTTATTATTTTGATGTTTATTATACTAGGTTTTTGATGTTTATCATACTGGGAGTGTTATGTCTTCTTGGAAGACGGACCCCTTTATCATCATGAATGCCCCTCATTACCCCTGATAGTCTTTCTGGTTCTGAAGTCTTCTTTGTCTGAAATTATCATTGGCACTCAAGCGTTCATTTCATTAGTATTGACATGGCATATATTTCTCCATCCGTTCACTTTGAGCCTATCTGAGTCTTCATATGTAAAACATTTATTGCAGACAACCTATAATTGGGTGTAGTCTTTCATCCCCACTCTGACAATCTCAGTCTTTTGTTTGGTGCACCTGGATCATTTTGAGTGGATACTGTTATAGTTGTATAAATAGCTACCACATTTGTAACTGTTTTCTCTTTCTTGTGTTTGTTTTATTTTTGGTGTTTGTTTGTTTGTTTTGCCCCCCCCTTTTGCAACCTCTGTTTTTTGAGGATTATACAATTACAGTGTGCTTCTTCTATTAGGATATCAATTATACTTCTTATAAAAAATAGTGGTTGCCCTAGAGTTTACAATATACTGTTTAAACTAATCTAAATCCACCTTCAAATACCAATGCATTGTTTCACATGTAGGGCAGGTCATTATGACCAAGAATTCCCAGTTCCTGCCTCTTGTCCCCCATGATATTGCTAACATTCATTTCACTTATCCATACGCCCAATTCATTGCTACTATTCTTACTTGAAATACACTGTTATGCGTCAAGATGGCTGAGCTTCCAGGTGTTAAACTGGTCAGTGAAGACAATGAGCCAGGCTGAAAGGAACAGTCTCTCCTTCACCACTCATCTGCAGTGGTATACCCAAAAGGCTAAGCAGAAAGGGCCAGGCTCCGGCAATGTTCCACGTCGCCCGTGAAGGGTGGAGGGCTCAGCCGAGGTCAGATGCATCAGCACAGGCAGCAGGGGAGCTCCAAGCCAAAGGCTCCTGCGAGTTATGCACCTGAGGATCCCAGAGGACAGTGCGGGGAGGATCAGAGAGGAAAAGCGCTGCCTCGTGAGTGAGCTCAAGGCCCCCGAGGAGGCTCTCGGCGGGGATGCCTGAGCTATTCCTCAGCCGAGGGCCTTCCCCATAAGGAGGCCTCTGGATGCAGGCACTGCGGCTGGAAATGCAGGTGTGGAGAAGGGCTGGGCGGCAGGCAGGCGATTCCCGGCCCGCAGCCCCCTCTGGGAGCTGCAGAGCACAGACTGCACCCCGTGTGCTGGGCACAGCAGCCACCCCACCAGCGGCCAGGTGACGCCTGTGGAAGGGCCCAGGGTCAGGCCTGACACGGCCTTCCTAAGATTCTGGCCTGGAGATGGACTCCTAATCTTTCTACATCAACTAAAAAAAAAAAAAAAAAAGTATTTTGCCTCCATTTATTTGTTCTCTGAAGTGCTTCCTTTCCTTATGGAGATAGCAGCTTCTAACTCAACGTTTTCCCTCTGCAAGAATAAGCTCTGGGAACATTTCTTCCAAGGCAGGCCTGCTGACGATGATTTCCCCATTTTTATTTGCTTGAGAAAGTCTTTATTTTTCTTTCAACTTAAAGGATAGCTTTTGAGAACAGCATTGTAAGTTGATGAGGTTTTGTTTTTTTTTTTCCCTTCAGCACTTCAAATATTTCACTCCGTTCTTTTCTTGCTTGCATTATTTTTGATGAAAATCCCTCCGTATTTCTTATCCTTATTTTTCCATACGTAAAGTGTTTTCTTTTTCCTTTCATATCTTTCAAGATTTTCTCACTGGCTTTTGTTTCCTGAAGTTTGAAAATGATATGCGTGTGTGTGTTATCCCTTTTGTTAATACTGGCAAGAGAACATTCTGGGTTAGAGATGTACCTGTGACCCTGACAAGAGGAAGGACTCTAACAAGCATGACAGGCCTCATAGCATTAGAAGTATTCTAGTTTATCTGACTCCCTGGGATGTCTACCTGCATATTAAGGCCCCTATGTAAAATAACCATCACTGACCTTCAGGAGGCATGCAAACTATGAAATCAGGAATTCACTTAAGAATAGGGCTTTTGTAGAAACAAATCATCTAAAGTCAAACTAGTTAAAAGATAAATAAAAAGGATAAAGTACATAACAAAGTTCAATTTTCTATAACGTGAGGTTTTAATAGTTTGATTCCACAAATAAGACATCATCTTCCCATGTTTCATTTTTAAACACCTATATTAAACTGTATGAAACAAACAGAAATGTGCAGAAATCCTAAATATACACCTCAATGAAATAACATGAAGTGAACACAACCCAGCTCAAGGATAGAGTATTATCAGCAGCCCAGGTGGCCTCCACCTCTACGAGGGTGCTTTGAAATAGAAATATTTTTCCAGAACACTCACTGAATATGTATTAAGAAAAACAAAGCCACTAGTTTTTAAGGGAAACAAAGCAAGCAACATGTTGGCAATGAGGTAGTATATATACATATACATATATATATAGGTATAGATAGGTATAGATATAGATATATATGTATATGTATATATGTATATCTGTCTATATCTATCTATACCTATACTTATACCTATATCTATATCTAGATCAACAGAGAACATATATACATATATGAATACATCACCCCTGTAATGGGGAGAGTTTTTAAATTTTTTCTACCATACTCTAAAATCTTGATATATAGAAGTGTTATTATATGTGCAAATACACCCTCCTTGATGAGAAAATGCAATGCAGAGTGTTCTACTTTATGTAACAAAATCTGTATTTTTCACCATCTAAATTCAGAGGACAGAATTACAATTTCGAGTCCATGACAAAAAAAAAAAAAAAAATCATTAAAAAATGGCACATGGTTTAAATAAATTTTTTTTTGTGTTTTGAGAGTCACAGATGTTCCTTTTCATCCTCTTTTACAATGGAAATATTTTTTAAAAATTCACTTCCTTTCTTCTTAATCTTTTTAATATATTGCCTCATTAAATGTAGTTTTATAATTTATCTTGGTATTTGTCAGGGTGTATCATTCTGCTTTGTTTTTATACAAAACTGTCTGTGATGTGGTTGACCATTTGGTCTTTCCTGTGAGTTTTATAATAGGCTTGTCAATTTCCATGTAAAATCCTATATTACATTTTGACTAGATGTCACTGAATTAATAAATCATTTTGTAGGAAACTAACAAATTTATTATATCAAGTTTCCCTATTTATACACATGGTGCATCTCTATACTAATTTAGATTTCTTCTTGTTTTTCAGTGCATTATTGGAGAGTTGGATAAGATGTATTCTGTGTCTTATTCAAATACAAGATAGATTTGTTCATCAGTTTACTTGAGATGATGACCAAGTGCAATATGCTTGCATTAGAAAATAGATGGATGACAGGTAAAATTTACCACTATCAGACTTTTGAAAGTGCACACACACACAAAAAAAAGGAAATCTGTAGTGACCTTCCATTTTCTCCATTGCATTATCATGGATGTTGCAACCCATTAGAAACATAACTGTTGTTTCTTATTTTCTTATTAACGTATCATCTTCTTTTAAGAGTGACAGCTTTTTTTAAATTAAACATATTTATTTCACATTTTAGCCCATTGCTAAATAAAATCCAGGATATATACCATTATGAAAGAAGAGAATAAAATAAGTACCATCAACCTTACATTATACTTTATAGTATAAAAGATGCCAGATTCCTAACACTGGATTTTCAAAACAGGTACTTCAGTGGCCTTACACAATAGTTTCAAAACTTGAATTTCTAGAATATAGATATGTCTAGGGAATCTGGAGAGGGTTGCAGACAGTCTACCATCTATGAATCTGTCCTAAAGAATAAGAAACCTAGGACCAACAGGTATCTATCTGGTTTAGGTTCTCAAAGGCTGATTAGCTCCTGGAAGTCAATGGATTTGTGTTGTCTTTGTATTCTTTTAACACAAAGAAGTATCTGCAAATTTGCAAACCCTTGCATTTTAAATTAAAACAAAGTAAGTTGAGGGGTTAATAATCTGACCTAACCAACCTCAAGGAATGAAAATCTGCAATATCTATTGTTTTGTTTTCCAGTTACAACCAATAAAAACACTGAATTTAGCTCTTGTGATCTTCTGGTCTACTTACGGTCTTGTGCTCCTTCATTTCCATTAATGTCCAAATCAAATAATCTTTTACAGCTTATTTATGTATTTACCTCATATAAAAAAGAAAAGTCATAAATCCTTCAAATATTCCCATTCTTAATCAATGTTGCCACTCTTATAAATGTCTTAGATATAAAGAATCCTTACAATGTCTTAGTTCTATTCACATCTACATTTGATTTGTATAGGTTATTTAATTAATAATAATTTGTGTGTGCAATTAGATTTCTTAATATAAACTTTCCCTTTACTACAGGTAACTGATAAGGATACTGGGGAATTCCCTACTTGATTTATAGTTCCAATTTTCAAAAGCACACAGATTTCCTATCATTTTACTGATACTTGTATGTCAAATTCCGTGATACTACTTTCTCCTGATTGTGCAATTGATCTTGCTAGATCATTTAACCCTTAAACATTTTCATATTTTGCAAGAATTGTTCAGTGCTCATATGCATTTTCCTCACGCACCTGCTATAGATGGAGAGCTATGCAGGCCTTCTCTTCAGAAAATTCTGGCAAGCTACACATTCTTTAGCTTATTATATATAAAATCAAAATAGCATAATCAAGCCATGTGGGGATTTAAATTTGAAAACAGGAAACATATTTAGAGTGGAACGATCTGGTTTAAAAAGTAATTAGGTGTTTATAGTTGTTTCCTATGCTCTAGGAGCACATCAGAAAAGTACATTTATCACTTTTATTCCCATAATGCTGGAAATAGACTGAAAAAGGAATCAAATTTCTTAGTTAGACCAATCATACATATTTTTTATTATAGGTTTGCATAACTTAAGGCTTATGTTTTATGTTTGATTGTATTTGGTGCCTACTCTCTTGAATAAATATAATCATATAATAGGAACACAATTATAACTTCAAAAGGAAAACACACAATTATCTCATTGGACTATTATGAGCCATCTGTTTCTGTTCATCTATAAAAGGAAAATAAACATATTTGTCAAGAATCACATGTTGAAGAGATTCAATATTGATCATTTATGTTATCCTTGGAATTGCATTAGAGAGGTAAACAGTACTGCCGTTCTGTCTTCAAATGGTCTAATCTGTGCTCATCCACATTCTAGAATAGATCTTCCATATGAGAGATACACTGAGAAACGGAGACACGCATGTCATTCTGTGTACTCCACAGGATTGGGGTCTCATTACTTTCAGATATGCAATATGCACTTAAAGAAACCAACTGTGTGTATATATAATAGAAACAGGTTTGACCTACATTTTTCTTTTCCAAGGGTGAGCTTTTCAGCGACAGCTATGACTGCACCCAATTGACTAGAATGATATGTAATGCAAGAAAGACACTGTGACATCTCTTAAAATGACCGAGAACAATGTTTAACTGCAATCTTCCACAGCTTCGTAGACTGACAAGAAGAAGAATAAAATTGCTGTTTAAGTAGACCTGTTGACTTTTGTAGCTCAGAATTGATTTCAGTCACAGCGGTTGCTCCATCTTTATATCCTAAAAAGGACTAGCTCTGTTGGACAAATAGAAGGAAACAGGAAGGTTCACAGCTTCCTATCTAAGATAACACTGTGATGCCAATAGGAGATCATAAGTGAGCAACGACCATTCATTGTTTAAAAAAATACAGAATTCATAGAGTTCTCACTTAGAAAATGTGTTTTTCTGACATAACTATTTTTCACATATTCTTTGTGCACTAGTTGAGAAAAATCCATATATTGTCAATTAGAATTATATCAACAAACGAAGGCGACAATGAAATCCAGGAAAAGAAAACTTAAGAACAACCAATCACAAAGAGCCATCTAGACTTTCCCAATTAGGCAAACACAAGCTGTAGCCAATCAAATAATTTCCTTGCTTTGCTCCCTCATTTTCTCTATAAAAGCCTGCCCCTAGCTCTCGTCTGAGTGCCCCCAACCACATTTGGTTTCATGCTGCAGGACTTCAGTTTATATATGCTCCCACTTTACTTTTCTCTGTATAAGAAAACCTACACTACTATCACATATAATATTACATATTAAATAAAATACATGACCTATGATATGTTATTATATTATATTATACTATATATATGATATATATGATATATATGATATATATATATATATATATATATATATATATATATATATATATTATGTACATGAGAATTCTGTTATTTACCTACATAAAATTTACCCACCACTTAATAAAATATAAATGTCCTGGTCTCCCACGACGCCCCTTGATTACATCTATGTGGATCACAACCTCCTAAATAGTTACTGAACCATGGCTTTCCCTAAGCATTTGCTATGGCCAGGGTTTCCTCAGACTTGAATAATATACACACATTTTAAAGTCAGAAATTTCTTGAGGGCCTCCAGTTATAATAATTTTATATTCCTACTTAAATAATTAAAAACTTAAGCCTAGATTCATAAATGATATACTTATCAAGCTTGCACAATTATGGATTCCAGAACAAATTTACCAATTAAATTTAAAATCATAAAACAATACAAATCACATGAGTAGTGCTAATTTACTGTGCTGGATGGAATTTTTAAAGTGATTTTTTGCTTGTCAAGGTACGAATATGTGTCACACGCCACTGTTCTCCTACAACATTTTTCCTAGTTAGCATTCTGCGAAACCTTCATTTCTATGACACAGTATCATTTCGCCTCTGTTTGGCAGAAAGTAATTATTTACTTATTACATCCAGCTATGTTTCTTCCCAGTAATCTACACTAATTATATTATTATAGTACTACGTGCTGTCAATGTGATTCTAAATGTAAAAGTAATCGTTCATGGGCCTCTTCTCACTTTCTCACCTTGGATCACATTTGAGATAACCTCAACCAATACTTTTGCCCTCTCTCCTCAGGAAGAAGAGGGAACATATTGTCTGTGCCTGTATCCACCTTCTCTCCCCAATTTTCTTATCAACTAGCTCTGCCTGAGGAGCAGTGGATGGGGGTGGAGAAGTTGTTATTCTGATTAGTAAGAGATCATATTTGGGTAATCTTTATCGACTTACTCTCAGGAAGTTTAAGTGTTTTTCTTTTTTTTTGTATTTCTGTTACAAATGCATATGCAATGAGCTAAACACTGATTATTATCTCAGTACAGAAAGCCCTCTTTGTCAAGACACCCCACTACAGTAGAAGAAAGAATAATGGCTTCTTTTTTGTTTATTTTTCAATATATACTGCATTAGCAAATAGTAGTAAAAGCCCAAGTATTCATATCTGGGCTCTATTAATTACTTCCTCGCTTTGCAAAATGAGGCTGGTGGCCACTTTTCTGAACAGTACTGGACCTTGTCAAAGGTACGTAACAGTTGCTGAAGGAATTAAATGGCATGACGTGTAAAGTGCCTCATGTAATACTGGCTAAAAGCAGAGACCTAATGAAGACTAACCAGCATTCTTATCAGAACTGGTTATCCCACTAGTCTCTGACTTTACTGCCCTAGTCACTCATTCTAGGCAACTCCGATTGTTTGGTAAGTACAGTTGCTGCTATTACAATAAGTATTTCTAAAATATGACACATTCATATGCAATTAGCAAATAAGAAAATCATGTCAGTCTTACATGTATATGCAAGTTTCATGAATTAAGGCATGCTTTTCCCCAGCATATTCATGTAATGATACAACTAGTAAAAAAAAAAAATCAGCAGTTGATCACAGCAATACTCACTGGAAAATCATACAACACACAATGTCGCTTGACATTTGCACGATGTCCTGCCATAGGGATGCCTATCGTATACTTATCTTCAATATCTGTGTTTTGTTTCCATGTGAGCCTCAATCCTTCCCTAGGCTCCATTCCATCAAACTACTTTCAAACTGCCTTTTTTACACGGCATTTACATTCAAGCACAACACATAAAAAATGCAGAATTTAGCACGATGAAGTTTTATAATGAGAACATGCCTGTGTAACTAAAATCCAGATCGACAAATAGAATATCGTCAGAACTAGATAAGTTCCATCGAGTCACTGCCCTCTTCCAAGGTTATCCATCACTCATGCTTTTAACAACATACTACAGTTGTGATGTTTATTAATTTTATAAAAATGTAATCACTCAGTATGTGGCTTTTCATTTCTGGATTCTTTCTTTCAACATTATGATTCTGAGTTTCATTGGTATTGTTCCATGAATCAGTACTTCATTCATGCACAGGGTGTACCATAGTCTCTCATTTATTTTCCATTCTGTTTTTAATGGTTGTTCTCATACATGTCATGGGTGAATATTTATACATTACTTTCCCAGGGTAAATGCTCAGGAGAGATGTTACTGGTCATGTGACATAAATTTGTTAAACTTTAGTAGATACTGCCAAATAATTCTCCAAATTTGTTATAGTTTGCCAGCCATTCATGTGAGATCTGATTGCTCAAAATCCTTATTGATACTTTGTACTTTATTTTCATTTTAGTTAAAATCATGTTGTTTTAATATACATCTCTCTAATGACTAATGAAGTTGAGCAACTTTGCAGTTATTTATTGGCTATTTATATACCCTCTTTTGTGAAGGAGCTTTTCCAATTTTTACCTGTTTGAGTTGGCTACTGACTAAATGCAATGTAAGAGTTTTTACCTATTACGGATATGAATATTTAGTCAGATATATGTATGAGAATTATTTTGCCTACTATGTTACTTGCCTTTTCATTATTTTTACAATGTCTTTTGAAGTAGTTTTATAGTGGACTGGCTGCAAAAGTTCCTAGGGCTTGAATGGTCTGTTACAATCTCTTTTTTTTTCTAAAATAAGCCATTATTTTTCACGCATACTTTTGCAGAATGATAGGCTGCCAATAATGCATGTATCACAATACACATGGATTACCAGAAGAAGTTGGTCATTGGTGATCTATGAGCAAACTGGTTTGTAGATCATATCTGTTATATTACAATGGGTACCGATTGGCATTTCTCCTTTCCATAAGAGCAATAATTTCTGCCTCTGTATATGTTATCATATATAGAAAAGATAGATACAAAGTTATTTCAAAGTGTGTTGATTAATAATGTATAGTTCTCTGTGTTGATTTTAAAAAATAATGATATAGTCATCCCTTTGCATTTCATTATAGCAACTTCCTAAGATATTTGTATTCCTGACCCTCGACTAAAAATATTGTTTTGCCCTAGACTTCTGTAAAAATGTATGAGAAACTGAAGATAAATTTAGCATAGAAGAAACCCAACAAGGTGTTTTTAAAGAGTTATTAGATAGAAAATGAATTCTGCTTTTGTCATATTGATTTAGGATTATCAGCAAACAAAACAGAATAATAAAAAGACCCATGCATGATAATTAGCGGGAAACTGATTGTTATTCAATGGAAAGATGACGAGCCATCTAACAGGCAAAGCTATCCACGATGGGGTTGGCAGTGAAAAGAGCAGTTGGGAGGGGGTCAGTGACAGTATTTGGTCTAATATAAATGTGTTTTAAGTTTTCAGCTTTGAGACTGTGTGATTCAGTGACTATAAAAAAAAAAAAAATCCCTCATTTTGGTAGACCAACATCTTCAGAATAAGCGTGTGTCAAGTGAACGTCTAAAAGGCAAACTTAGGCCGTCACTGACTCACATTTTACATTCGTGTTACATGGTGCTGGTATAATTGTCCCAATACCATAAGTCAAGAAATTTTACTGAAGACAAATGAGGGCAATAACCAATCTCATTAGGTGCTGAACACCATTATAAATTATCATTGTTGTAAGTATTTAAAGCTGTACCACCTAAACTCGTAATTTATTCTTCTATTTATGTATTCAAGTAGAGTTCCTACAGCGTCATCTGTGTACTGACTCAGAGGATATACTTTCATACCTGAGAGCTTTCTTGAGCCCATAACCACCTGTCCCAGAATTAACTTCTTTTCCAGATAATGTTTTACTTGTCTGACCTATACATGGTATGACTTTAAATCTATTTATATCAAGATGTCCTAGAATTAAGTAAAATTTGAAAGTTTTTTTTTCTTTAAAAAGTATTAATTATATCATATGTTGAAATTATAACTACATTAAGAAGTTTAATGTTTTTTGTAGAATTTGAAAGAAAGTAGATCTTAATAATTACCAAGTGAAAATATCCATTCTTTTGTCAAAAGATGTATCTAGTTTGTATCTAGAAATGCTATAGAAGATTCCATACTTTATTCACATACATGTGCACATGTATGCATGTGCACACACAACTTTAAAAGTATTTTGGCATATATAACAGCACATTTAAGGCTAGCAAAATAAATGCGAAAGACATTAAGGTATTTTATCATTTTGGAAAGCATAATATAAGTGTATTTCTCAGAATTATACAACATGCATTCATAAACACAAACATGCATGTATATGTGATAGCAAATGTTTGTATCAGAAAGCAATAACCCACTTCTTTCCTTCCCAGTTTCACAGCATTGCTATGACACATGGCCTTGTAGATGCAATTCTGCCACCATATGCTGAACAGATCGTACATATTAGTAACCCCAAAATGAACATACAGTGTTAATTTTTTGAACAAAGCAGAGAGGTCTATTATCTTTTATATACACAGGGTGCCAAAAAAAAAAGTATACACATTTTAAGAGAGGAAAAAACTGTATTAAAATTGTAATACAAGAAATGACCTAGCATTCATTTGATTTATGCCATCTTTTGAGTGAACGTCGTATTACACACTGCTATTATAATTCAATTCAACTTTGAAAATACAGAGACAACATCTCTTAAAAGGTGTACTTTTTTTGGCACCCCTGGTACTTTTAACATAATAACAATTTATTATAAAGTTTCTGCGAGTTATACATTTTAACTCTTAGAAGTTAAAAAAAGCTGAGAAAACATTGAAACTACATGAAAATAACACATTCTGAAAAATAAATGCTTTGTTGTACACCCTGTGGGAATATATTTTATTTTCCTATGTCCCCATGGCTTTTTGATATTACCTAGACTGTGGCATGCCTGTGTTTCTGTAAGCTTATATTTGTCTTTTTTCATTATTAAAGGCGTTCAAGATGAGAAACAAAAGATTAAGTTTTGAAAGCCTATACAATGCCTGGAAGAATCTCTTGTGTATAATAATTGTTCAATAAATATTAATTAAATTGCATTTTACTGTGCCTTTAATGCATCTAACAATGTCTAAATTATTTACCTCTTTGCATTTCAGATTGGCAGAACACATTAAACAGAATAAAAACATCCTTAATAAAGTAATTTTTGATATGCTCCTGTAACCCCAGAGAACCTTTTAATAAAGAGATTAAAGTGGTGAATTTTATGTCTTGCACACAAGGGGACAATGTATGACCCTGGTGACTAACTGAGAACAGCATTTCACTGCCGTACACTGGGCACTAGACGCTAATTACACCAGTTAGAACATTTTCTTACCATTATCCATTCATGATAAAGTCAAATATACAGGGGACAGAATTTAAAATAACCTTTAAAATAAAACAGAAAAAATGCTGAGATGGTTAGGCAGGAAATGTTAAAAGGGCTTCTTTAAGCAGAAGAAAGGTGAAAACAAACTAAGGAAGAACAGAAATATGAATAATAAAATGGCAATGTCAGCTTACCTATCAATAATCACTTTAAATGTAAATGGACTAAATGCTCCAATCAAAAGACATAAGGTAGCTGAGTGGATAAGAAAACAAGACCCATGCATATGCTGTTTACAAGAGACCTACCTCAAATCAAAAGACACACACAGACTGAAAGTAAAGGGATGGAATAAGATATTTCACGCAAATGGAAACAAGAAAAAAGTTGGGGTAGTAATACTTATATCAGACAAAATAGACTTTAAAATGAAAACTATAATAAAAGACAAAGAAAGGCACTACATATTATAATAATAAAGGGATTGATCCAACAATAAGACATAACCCTAGTAAATATCTATGCATGCAACATATGAGCACCTAAATGTATAAAACAGATATTGACTGACATAAAGACAGAGATCAACAGTAACACAAGCATAGTAGGGGACTTCAACACCCCACTGACACCAATGGACAGATCCTCCAGACAGAAAATCAATAGGGAAATAATGGCCTTTACATGGCACACTAGACCAGTTGGATTTAATAGATATTTTTAGAGCATTTCACCCCAAAGCAGCAAAATATACATTCTTTTCAAGTGCACATGGAACATTTTCCAAGATAGACCATATGCTAGGCAACAAAACAGGTGTCAATAAATTTATGAAGACTGAAATCATATCAAGCATCTTCTCTGACTACAGTGCTATGAAACTAGAAATCAATTACAAGAAGAAAACTGGAAAACACAAAAACATATGCTACTAAATAATGAATGGGTCAACAATGAGATCAAGGAAGAAATCAAAAGAAACCTTGAGATGAATGAAAATGAAAACACAATGACCCAAAATCTATGGGATGTAGTGAAAGCAGTCCTAAGAGGGAAATTTATAGCAATGCAGGTCTACCTAAAGAAACAAGAAAAATCACAAATCAACAATCTATCTTTACATCTAAGGGAACTGGAAAAAGAATAGCAAAATAAGCCCAAAGTGCATACAAGGAAGGAAATAATAAAGATCAGAGTGGAGATAAATGAAATAGAGATTCAAAACAAACAAACAAACAAAAACAAAAAAAAGAAAAAAAATCAATGAAACCAAGAGCTGTTTTTTTGAAAATATAAACAAAATTGACAAATCTTTAGCCAGACTCATCAAGAAAAAGAGACAGAGGACCCAAATTAATAAAATCAGAAACGAAAGAGGAGAAATGACAACAGACACCACAGAAATACAAAAAAAATTAAGAAAATACTATGAGCAACTATATGCCAAAAAAATTAGATAATTTGGAAGAAATTGATAAATTCCTAGAAGCATACAATCTTCCAAGGCTAAATCAAGAAGAAACAGAAAATCTGAACAGACCAATTACTACCAATGAAATCGAATCAGTAATCAACAAGCTCCAAACAAACACAAGTACTGGACCAGATGGCTTCACAGGTGAATTTTAACAAACATTCAAAAAAGAATTATCACCTATTCTCCTCAGACTATTCCAAACAATCCAGAGACAACATCTCTTAAAAGGTGTACTTTTTTTGGCACCCCTGGTACTTTTAACATAATAACAATTTATTATAAAGTTTCTGCGAGTTATACATTTTAACTCTTAGAAGTTAAAAAAAGCTGAGAAAACATTGAAACTACATGAAAATAACACATTCTGAAAAATAAATGCTTTCTTGTACACCCTGTGGGGATATATTTTATTTTCCTATGTCCCCATGTCTTTTTGATATTACCTAGACTGTGGCATGCCTGTGTTTCTGTAAGCTTATATTTATCTTTTTTCATTATTAAAGGCTTTCAAGATGAGAAACAAAAGATTAAGTTTTGAAAGGCTATACAATGCCTGGAAGAATCTCTTGTGTATAATAATTGTTCGATAAATATTAATTAAATTGCATTTTACTGTGCCTTTAATGCATCTAACAATGTCTAAATTATTTACCTCTTTGCATTTCAGATTGGCAGAACACATTAAACAGAATAAAAACATCTTTAATAAAGTAATTTTTGATATGTTCCTGTAACCCCAGAGAACCTTTTAATAAAGAGATTAAAGTGGTGAATTTTATGTCTTGCACACAAGGGGACAATGTATGACCCTGGTGACTAACTGAGAACAGCATTTCACTGCAGTACACTGGGCACTAGACGCTAATTACACCAGTTAGAACATTTCTTACCATTATCCATTCATGATCAAGTCAAATATACAGGGAACAGAATTTAAAATAACCTTTAAAATAAAACAGAAAAAATGCTGAGATGGTTAGGCAGGAAATGTTAAAAGGGCTTCTTTAAGCAGAAGAAAGGTGAAAACAAACTAAGGAAGAACAGAAATATGAATAATAACATGGCAATGTCAGCTTACCTATCAATAATCACTTTAAATGTAAATGGATTAAATGCTCCAATCAAAAGACATAGGGTAGCTGAGCGGATAAGAAAACAAGATCCATGCATATGCTGTTTACAAGAGACCTACCTCAAATCAAAAGAGACACACAGACTAAAAGTAAAGGGATGGAATAAGATATTTCACGCAAATGGAAACAAGAAAAAAGTTGGGGTAGCAATACTTATATATAAAATGAAAACTATAATAAAAGACAAAGAAAGGCATCTGACAACATCCAGCATCCATTTATGATAGACTACCAGAACAGAGGGATAATATCTCAACATAATAAAGGCCATATATGATAAACTCACAGCTAATATCATAACTCAAAGGGGAAAAGCTAAAAGGATTCCGTTTAAGATCAAAAGCAAGACAATGTCCACTTTCACCACTTTTATTCAACATAATACTGGAAGTTCTAGCCACAGCAATAAAAAAAAAAAAAAAAAAGAACAAGAAAAGAAAAGGCATCCAAATTGGAAAGGAGGAAGTAAAACTATCATTATATGCAGATGACATCATACTATATATAGAGAACCCCAAAGATTTCACCAAAAAATTATTAGAACTGATTAATTTAGTAAAGTAACAGGATACAAGATTAATATTCAGAAATCAGCTGCATTGTACACACCAATCACAAACTATCAGAAGGAGAAATTAAGAAAATAAGCCCATTTACAATTGCTTCAAAAACAATACAATACTTGGGAACAAACTTAATCAAGGACGTAAAAGATCTGTACTCAGAAAATTATATATATATATATATATATTACATATATATTTATTTTATATATATATATATATATATATATATATATATATTATGTATATATACGTACATATATATTCAGAGGATGTGGAGTACAGCATAGGGAAGATAGCCAATGGTATTGTAACCACTATATACGATGTCAGAGGGGTAGTGGATTGGGAGAGGGGGATTATCACTTTGTGAGGGGTGTAAATATCTAACTATTACGTTGCTTTGTACACCTGAAATTAATAAAAGCAAAGAGAAAAGATGCAGTATTTATGTGGAAACATGTATTAAAAGTTAATCTCTGCGTAATAGTTTTTATTCATTAGTTATAGCATCATCGATTTCCCCCTGACTTGTATTACTGTAAAAACACAAATATGTGCATTTTGTGTGCTTAAAATAGTATTTGAAATCTTGAAAGCTATAGTGGCTCATTTACAGAGTTCCTATAAAAGGATACACAATGTTATTTTACCACTCTAGAATATTTCTTTTCACTGTTAAAATTTATTTGTGACAATTTTGCTTCCGTATAGTGCATGAATTTATGAAATGTGTCCCAGTTTTAGGAGGTCATTTTACAGTGACCATGAAAACTAGAATGGTCTCAAGTTAACAGACCTGAATGAACAGAACACATCAGTTAAAAATCAGAATACGATCTTAAAATAAATGTCACATGTAATATCTCCTGCTTGTAAAAGAAAGTTGTACTGATAGTTCTGTTCTCTGCCTTTTACATTAGTTGTGGACACAGGTAAGAGGCCAAAAAAGAGAGAATCTGCTTCCAGGCTTAGAAAGATTTCTCCCACAGCTGACCAACAAAGAAATGAAACACGGCCTTGGAGACCCCACGGTGTAGAGCAACTCAGGTCATTTAAACTCCCCTCAGAGGTTAAGACAAGTTAATATTTCACTAATTTAGTAATATTTCTAACCTGGGGAGATATTCAGAGAAAGACTTTTCATTTGTGGGAAAGGGCGGGGGAGAGTCATTCAGATAAAAATAGGGGAGAAGAGTCTTCTAAGAAGGGGAGCACCCACACAAACAAGTCCTGATGTGGAAATAGTTTGATGCTTGCAAGGCATTATAAGAAGACCGTTGTGGAGGAAGCATGGTGAGGCTGGTTTGGAGAAGCGAGTGGAGAGGAAGATCCTGCTGGGCCTCTAGGCCATATTGTGAATTGTTTCCAGAATCGTGAGAGTAATGGATTGCCCCTGAAATATTTTGATCTGGAAGAGACAACATCAGATGTATGTTTGAGGGAGACCATTGTAATTTATGTGCACAGAGGAAGTTGAAAAAATGGTAGTCGTGGAAGCAAGGAAACCAGTGGGAATCTATTGTTTATCTGGCACAAGTGATCTGTCTTCAGTTAGGATTATGGTAGCAGAGATGAAGGGTAAAGAAGGAAAGAAGAGAATAGATTTTTGCCAATTGTGGAAATATGACAATGTATTTGATATATAGAATTAACAGAATGAAGTGATAGATTGGACAAAGCAGGAAAGCATGGGGAGGTTTCAGAAATCCAATGGACCCTAGATTCTTGTTTCCATAGTTGGACTGATGTTTGTGCCATTCATTGAGATGTCACTGGTGCTTCTCAAAATTTTGGTTTATATACAGATAACCTGGGGATCTCATTAAAATACAGATTCCTACTCATTAGAGCTGGGGTAGATGTAATTTGCTTTTCTAAAGGAGCCCATAGCCCATGCTGGTCCTCAAGCCACACTTTGATCCGGGAGGATACAGAAAGCAGGAAGGTGAGGTAGGGTGGCCCTGACCCAACAGCAAGTTCAGACTCGGATGAGCTGAGTTTCAGATATGATGGGACACACAAGTTAAATTACCCCAAGAAAATCTATTTGAGGTTATTCAATGTCTGGAAACAGTGCATCCATGCAAAGGGCGTGCTAACAGCTGATAAGATGCTTGGTAGATGGGATTTAGTTCCATCATCAAGCTTGTGATTGAATTAAATGGGTTATTTAATCCTTTTTCCTCCTATACATGGCGTCATTCCGGGTACACTTTTAAATTAACGAATTTCCCACGAGAAATGCTGCTAACACATTACAAGGAAAGCAGTAGAAAGATACCCAGCTACCTGAAAGTAAATATAAACTCTTAAAATTAGGAACTGTAATGTTTGATACAAATATAGATGATTACATACTTCTAAGCTTAAGCATTTTCCTTTGCTTATTTTTCTTGTTAAAATAGTAACACATTTTTTATAATGCCAGAGATTATGGACCATTTCATTAAGAAATAGGCATGTAGCTCTGGGTCTAGCTTATATTAATAATCAGTTGGTAAGCCAATAAATGACTGAATGAATTGTAATAATTACTGCTTACTTGGCTCTTGATTTAGCGCTTTTATTTTGTAACCTGTGCATTTTCAGATACACTGAAAGCACTCTTCTTTTTTTCCAATTTATTGGGGTTATATTGTTTAATAAAGTTATATGGGTTTCAAGTTTACAATTTTATAATACATCGTCTGTGTATTGCATTGTGTATTCACCACCCAAAATCAAATCTCCTTCTATCACCACATATTAGACCCACTTTACCCTTTTGTACCTTCTTTCCACCCCCTTTCCTTCTGGTAACACCCACATACTGTTGTCTGTGTCTCCCAGCTTTTGTTTACTTGTTTGTTTGTCTTGTTTGTTCATTTGTTACTTTCAGTTTTATATCCCACATATGAGTGAAATTGTATGGTTCTTCTAAATTTGCAGGATACAAAATCAATGTATAAAAATCTATTGCATTCTGATATACTAACAATAAAATTTCAGAAAAACAGAAATGAAAAAAAAAATTTCTTCAACAATTGCACCAAAAAGAATAAAATACCTAGGAATAAACTTAACAAAGGATGTGAAGAACCTATACACTGAAAACTGTAAGACATTATTAAAAGAAATCGAAGAAGACACAAAGAAATGGAAAGATATTCTGTGCCTTGGAAGAATGAACATAGTTAAAAAAGGCCATATTACCCAAAGCAATAAACAGATTGGCACTATTTATAGAAATAGAAATAGAACAAAACCATCATCAGATTTCTATGGAACCACAAAAGACCCCAAAAAGTCCAAGCAATGCTAAAATAAAAAGAACAAGGCCGGAGCTATCATGCTTCCTGACTTCATATGACACTACAAAGCAACAATCATGAGAACAGCATGGTTCTGGCAGGAAAATAAACACACAGACCAATGGAACAGAATTCAAAATGCATTTTTTAAACATTGTTTACTTAATTAGCCCTTATTTAAACTCTGAGTACCACGGCACAAGCTTCTCTCAACTCATAAAGAGTACTGATGATATATGTTCATGTCGATTTCAAGACCCAATGCACGAAAGGAAATTGCCTCCAGAACTCCACATGAGCCTGTATGAGTCTGACTGTGCAGCAGGTTCTTCCTCATAGGATGCACTTAGACCTAACAGCATGAAAAATGAATTCGGGAGTCGCTTCGATACAACCGGTTTAGCTGTTCCATAGAAGTGTTAACTGACTACTGTTTTACGTACTCCCTCCAGAGAGGACAATTGCCTTCCAACATTATCCAAATTCCTTAAAGTCTCATGGTTCAGGAACACTAGGGTCCAAGAGGTGCAAAGTAAATGTGTGTCCTGATTCATCAGAGAAGATGCCCTCTGATGGTCTCTTCCTTCAGGGAAGGAAGAGAAAACAAACTCATGTAAATTCATTGTGAATGAGCATTTCATAACTGCAAAGGTGTTTCCTAGCTAATCCAGACTGAATGTATAACATAATTATTTGAATCACCTTACATGATTTTTTCTTAGCTATGAAACTTAAATTCATTTATTTCTAATACATTCCTTGTGACATTTAATCATCTGCTTTTTTTTCTTTTCTCTGAAGCTTTAAACACTTAAACATCTGTTATTATCAAACAGCTTGAAGATAGCTGCTCTTTTTTTAAAATCATCCCAAGCAAGGTTACAATAAACAGAGTCAAAACAACTACAACAAATCAAAAGCATGCTTTGTGCAAAAGCATCTTAATGCTAATATTTCTTATTTAAATTGTTTTTCCTCTCAAATGGTAGACCATTGCAAGTTAAATTATCTTTAATTGGACTTTTTAACCTTTAAGTTTCCATCATGTTGATCCACAATCCACTTAAACATTATCTTTTCTGGTTTACTGAATTTTGAAAATGCTACATATATTACTTGCATTTATGTAATGTTTTATTTGCTAATCATAATTTGACACTGATGTGTTTGTGGAAAATGGCTTTATGTCATCAGAATTGAAATAACCTTTCACCACGATCTGGCATGGAACACATAGATCAACAATAAATAGCATCTATATGGCAGTCATATATGAAATGTTGAAATTAACAGAATGTCAAAGAAAGGCTATTTGTTAAAATTAAGCTCATTTAGTGACAGAGTTATAGATCACAGATTTTATCACCGTCAGGAATACATGATGATTTTGTACAGTTGTAAACAATTAAAACGGGGAAGAAATTCTGGGTAACTATCTTATAATAACTTAAGGAATGGTATCTATAAAAGCGGCTAAACTTGGCCCTCTCCCGGGAGACACTCCCGTTCTAATAGTAGTGATTCTCCAAACGCAGTGTCAGAACTATGTTTCATAAAGGGAGCAGGAGAGGGTCAAGTTCTGGGCATGAAAATAAGGTAAACAAAACTTCCTGTTCATTGTTAGGATATGCCTTTCTTCTTTCTACACTTTTGAGAACTAAATAACATCCTGAATTGCTTTTATACTTGGAGCTACTATTTTATAATGAAAAGTGCTGTTTGCTATAAAAACACCTTCTTCCCTAGTAAATTACATATAAGCTTCAAAGGAAAGAATCATGTCTGTTTTATTTAATCACTGTGTAGCACAATGCTTTATTCACAATATGTGCCCAATAACGCCTTGTATAAGACTAAGATTTAACAAAACCTGATTGCATAGTTAAACATGGACAAAAACCATTGAGAAATACAGCAAAAAGTGGATCTGTGTCTGCTCTGGGTTCCCTTTCCTGCTTGATGGCCATAGGAAGTCTGAACAGGAAACCTGGCAACGTCACTAAGAGAGAGAAGCTCCAACTGATGAATAGAAAGGCTGGCGAATCTGAAATTATGTCAGTGGACAGAGGGGCTGGGTTGGAATCGAAAAGCTTCAGGTTGACTGACAAGCCTGTGGTATAGACGATGGTCCTGCCCAGACAGAACAGGTGAGTCAGTGTCAGGATGCTAAGGACAGACGAGACCAGCAGAGCTGGCCGGAACCTCTTCTCTCATATGTTCCGTATTATAACGAAGGTAATAGTACTAACATAGCTAGTAACCATTTGCAACATATAGTCCCTTATCTGAAAAATGTAAATATCTCAGTCTGTTTTGATGACTTGTTAGCTGGTTGGAGTGAGATCGTAAAGGTAGAGATTTAGTGGGGTACTTACTGAGCCAGAGTTCAGGAAATTAGTGCCAAGCAACCAGTGACAAAGCAAATGTACAGCCTTTAACTGTGGGTATTATTACAAATAGCTCCCTCATTTCTAAAACATTACTCCAATTCTTTTCCCTCACCAGCTGCCCATCCCTGCAGGAGTTAAGTGTTTATTGCTCTTATATCACAACCAGGTTTAATGCCAGTGTCATCCTACAAGCAATATATCTGCATCGGACCTTTGCTTATTCTACTGTGAATCAGAATGCTCCCAAACTGTCAGTCAAGGGTTTCCCTTTTCAGATGAAATCTAGAATGAGCCACCAAGATATACATGATTGTACTATATTCAGCTATTTCCTGTTGACCAAGAAATATCAAAGTAACAAAAATAAGGTTATAATCTGACTGAACTCCATTTTTCAGTGCAGTTAGTCTTACAACATAGTATCATCAATCTATTTTTGATAACTGAAATATAAAAATTATTAGGCATGGGTTATAAAAGGTGACCCCTACATAAAAACTAGTGGTAAATAAATAATACAATATGAGGCTAATAAAAAAAATTCAAAGAGAATACAATTATTCATGTTAACTTGTCATATTTAACAAACCATTGTTTTCTAGTGAAAAGTGCTGTCGCCTCTTTAAAAGCCACAAATAATCAAAAGTTTGACAATTTTGTCTCATCAAAGTGTAGTTCCCCATTATCAGAAGCCCAGAGGGACAGGGAAAAAGGCAGGTTTTTGAACTGACACATCAGTAAGATGCTAAACTCCTGGGGAGCTCCTATTAGTTTCTTAAAATACCCAAAGAAAAATAACCAGCATCATTAGTTCCAGAAGCAATAAAATATTTGCCAAATCCTATGCACAGGTAAGAACAGAAGGCTAGATATGTAAATATTAGTATAATATAAACAAAAGTAAGTAAAAAAATCAAGTGATCAATCAAGATGCGCAAATAATTTCAACATCAAAATGAAAGCCTTTTATATAATAAAACAACATCTACATGGAATTAATCTATGTCTAAATCTTTCTATGAATCTATTTCTTCTTTTTTTTGGAGAAGAAATTGCTTTATTGTGTTAGGAATTATCCTACTAAGTTGTGTTTGTTTTTAATTGAGAAATGCTATTTTTTTAAAAAAAATTACTTTTTCCAAAGAGATGAAATTTGTTTTATTTTAAACAACAAAACAATAAAATCTTATTGTATACTGTGTTCTTAGCATCTACCATTCAGAGGTATGAGTGATTAATAACTTCACTTTACTTAGCAGGGCGATTAATCTTCATGCAGAATAAAGGGTAGGTAGAAAGAGACATTCACATTTCTCACTTTACACAAGGACTGCTGTAAGTCAATTTTTCAATTTGTATGCATGGAAATAACTGTTTTTGTTTAAATATATCAATGTTCAAGTTTCTTATATAAGGTAACCACTGCATATTTGAAATATCATAAATTTACAATTTCTGTACATGAAGTCATCTTCTAGCCTTTGGTTGGTGATTTGCTGAGTAATTTAGAATGCTATTCAAGAACTATTAGACATTACCTTCAAAAATGAGTCATGGGCAATGGAAGTCCTATGCTTGCACCTACAAATTCTACATATGAAATTACTACAGGCTCAAGGTGAATATCAATCATAAACTGAGTTCACCATATAGTTTAAGAATGTTTTTTTAAAGTTTTTTTCATACTCAGAGCAATGCGATTATTAAAAATAGTTTAGTAATTCTTTTGTCAAAATTTCAACCTAATTGGAGTTGTATAATGCCCATATATCCCTCATATATACTTACTGTCAGAAATGTAATTTTGTAAGTTGTAAATTGCCTCATTGAAATCCAATGAATACAGGGTTAATTCATCACAAAATGAGTCTACATTCTAGGTTAGTCTATATTCCAGAATGGGAAGGAACATGATGATTAAAGGAGGGAAAGGAGATTCTGAAAACATGTATGAAAATTCTTATATTAGGCCCTGGATAGGTCCTGGGCAGCCATCACGCCTCCCGGTAGGAGTGATTTTATTCAAGGTCAGGAGACTGGCAGATATAACCTGTCGCAAATAATACGGGAGAAAAAAGATAAACTTTTAAGAAGTGGAAGGTCTTATAATGAGGACTGAAAGGAAGGGAGAAATAAGAAAAGTAGAATCAAGAAAATGTAGTATCATTGAAGCAAAGTAAAGGGAATATTTGAGGTAAAAGGGGTGATCGACTTCATCACCTTATGGTTGGAACAACATGAAGACTGAGAATTAACTATCGGGTATGACAACGTCGAGGTGATCAGTGACCTCAATTAGGAAATTATCACTGGAGTCTTGCGGAAAGGCCATATTGGGATTCATTCAAGGAGACTGGAGAGAGAAGGAGACCGCCAGAATAGAACAACTCTGAAGTTTTCCTGTAAGGAGTGACAGAGAAATTGGGGCAGTATATACTGGTTGATGTGGTCAATATAAGTTTTTGTTTGTTTTTGTTGTTTTTTTGTTTTTTTAAAATTGTTACTCATTTATTTGTTTGGTTTATTCATTTTTTTTCTTTTGTGTTTATTTAATGGGAGAAATTAGAGTGTGCTAAAAAAAATCCAATTATGATATAATTTAAAAGGACAGATAGAGTCACATTCCTGATCAGAAATAATTTCCTAACTCTTTATCATAGTGCCTACCGTTCCACCTTTGGAGAGGAAAAGGCATTCACTGCCTCCTGCATATTTTGCATGGTATGAAAACTTTATTTACTATCGTGCTTTAAGTTGCCTTTTCTGCTCTTGGACCAGGAACTAAAATTGACCCAAAACGTACTTCTCCTAAACTTCCACCTCATTCTCTAGTACTGCTGGCCTGCGACGCTCCCCAAGTTCAAATCAGAGCTGAAGAGCCACGATTTCTTGCCAAGAAGGGTTTTGACTCTCCCAGAGAATAGCTGTTTTTTGCTTTCTTAACTGAAAAATTCTCCTCTGTCTGGAAACATTCTCGCTTGCACCAAGCTTTGGTAAAAACTCACTGCTTAAAAAGAAAGGAAGGTTTGTTCAATGAATTTGTAGGTCAGACAGACGAAAACTGAACCTTACTTCTAGTTCTCCTTGACAGTGATTTGTTTTTTACTGTCTATGTGACCTTTAAGCAAATGTTTCATTTTCCACTGGACACCACGTTCCTATAATAGTGCTGCCACATGAGAGAAGAGCACCATTAGAATATAGACAAAGTGGAAACTGGAACAGTTTAGAGAGTACAGAAACAGACCAAGACATAAATAAAAGTGTGATATATAAATCAGGGGACCACTTAATACAGGATAGTGGAATAGTTCATTTTCCCTATTAAAAATAATTGGTATTTTTCCCCACTTTGTACTGTACTGAAAAAAAGCAAAAAACTGTAGGTCAACAAATATGAAAGCAAAATTAAAGCATTTAGAAGTGCATACAAAAGACTGCTGTTCCCAACTTTGAATAGGGAAAGATTTCTTAAGATAGAAAAACAAAACTTAGCATAATAATCTCAAGATCCATCCATGTTGTCGCAAATGGCACTATTTCATTGTTTCTTATGGCAGAGCAGTATTACAAAATTGTACACTTGAAACCTAGGTAACTTTACTAACCATTGTCACCCCAATAAACTTGATTTAAAAAAGAAAAATAACAAAAACAAAACTACAAAAGAAAGATTAATAAAACGATAAATTTAAATGCATTAATATTAAGAGCCTCTGTTCATCAAACTTTACCATAAAATGATCAAAAATAAAGCAGGAACTGAGGAATGATGTTTGCAGCACATATGAGTATAAGCAAGGAAGTATTAGTACCCAGAATAGAAATTCTACAATCAATAAGAAACAATAAACATAGCAAAAAAGTATAGTAAACAAAATATAGAAATTGCACACAATCAATAAGAAACAATAACATAGCAAGAAAGTACAGTGTACAGAATATAGAAATTCTACAATCAATAATAAAAAATAAACATTCTACTAGAAATATAGTCAAAAGACATAATCAAACATAATTGGTAATCAGGGAAGCACAGCATAAAACTACAATGTATATAATTCTTATATCCCGAAGGGAAAAATTGTGACATCTGACAATGAAAAGATTGTCAATGATTAGGATCAACAACATTTCCTCTGAAATTTTTATTTTCTCAAATGCTTTCAGGAAAATTGAGAACTTAATGCAAAAGCATTTCATTCACGCCACCCATCTCTTAGCCCATGTTTCATTATATTTGACCTTAAAATAAAGTTATGTCTTTCTTCTAGATTTCACTTTCAAGTGAAGTCATATCATACTTTGAAGGCCAAAATTTCTTGCTGTATCAAAAATGTTCTAACGGACAGACATGTACCCTGTCAAAAATAATAAATGGTACCATCAATCAAAATGTAATTATTACTTAATGGCAGCGGGTACTGCTGCTGCCCTACTAGATCCATTTCATTGGGCCGTTGTATCACTGCCAACCTCCTGTCAGCACTGGCTGCTAATAGTGCTCAGATCTCTCTGGAAACACCTGTCTGGAAGTCATGCACACGTATCCCTTCTGAGGAAGCCTTCAGCTGACTGACGGGGAAGAAAAAGACCAGCCACTTGTCACAAGGTGTGACCAACTCTGGTGCAATTCATGCCCAGAGCTCCGCAGGGAGCTGCTGGGGTGAGCTCTGTGACCCGTCACTTCATCATAGCTCTGCTTTTGGGGACCCAACCTAAAACGGTGCAGGAATGGTCCTAGGATAGGATCCCAGGTCGGATTATTTACTGGCCAGCTGGCAATGAGGACCCCATCCCCTGGGGTGAAATCAAGATGCGTTTAACAATCCCAGTTTCTTATTCTGTAAACGGGTTTCAATGGTTGTAGGTGAACAAACATAAGAGCAGCGGCATCTAAAATTGCAGAGGTCTTCAATACCATGGACGAAAAGCAAAAGAGTAGTCTTTTAATACCTAGAAACAAATGGCTGTGAAGCGAGGGTGGAGCTGGGGTGAATCATACCTTTTTTGGAGTCAAAAGTAGGCTGGTATTCATAAATACATAAATGGGGGGACATTACAATGATGTATTACATTTCATGCTACATCATAAAAGTTGTAAATATTTATGCTTTGGTCAATTGTGTACTAAACATAATTATGGTAATTCAATTTGGAGTTACTCAATATATAGATTTAACTTGCAACATAAAATTGCATCGTAGACACTGAAATTCTCACTGTTCTGGAACATGACAAGCCCTTCGATACATCTTCACCACATGCTTGTCTATGTGCCTGAAAAGCTGCATCATTTTTCACCAAATTGTAACTCAACGTTCAAGGCTCACTTTAAAAACACCTCATCTTTGCATTTCCATGACAGAATTGGCTCTGTTCTGTAATTGACCTGTTTACACGTCCCACCTCCTTCCCCTTCCCTTTTTTCTTACAAATGTGTTAGTGCTTTGATTGCCTTAAATTTTTGGAGGACAGTCACTAATACTTCTGAAAAATATGCATGTGGAACGTTTTTTTCTTTTTATATAAGTCTACTATTCGAAGGGATGGCATTTTGTTCTCTTTCTTAGCGGCGTCGTGCTCCGTGCACCCTGATGATCTCCTCCCTGGGAAATTTAAAAAGTCATCCCCCTTGGTTGTTAGCTCTGATGTAAAATTATAAAATACAAATCTGGGAAGGTTTATTTTGTTTGGACTTTCAGTGATAAAGTAAATACATAAAGAGTTTTTTAAAATCAAGAGAGTGTTTCTATAATCACAAAAGCTCAAAATAGTCTCCCAATGAATTTATAAGGGACATCTGTTTACTGTGACAGAAAGACTCATTAAAATACTGTGTACCGTGAAGTGTATCCTGTCTCATGTGTTTTTTTTCCCCTAACATTTAATAGTAAAGCTCCATTTACAATCTCTTCTCACAAAAGAATGTTTAATATACTTCATTATATCGGCTAACTTAATTTACATCGAGAATGATATAGCATTGATCCCTAAAACGTATTTTCTGCAGTTTTTGCTTTTTTGTTTGTTTGTTAGTTTTGAATGCAGGAATAAAGAGAAAGAAAATTATGTATTAAAAAGTTTTTATATCTCCCTAAACTAGAAATATATTATTGCTAATGTTGAAGCTGCTATAAGGATAAGTTTGTAATAAAAAACAAAACAAAACAGAATAAGCATATGTTATGATATACCACTACATTTCACGCAAATTCTAGTTGACTGCTTAAGTAGGATTATAATACAGTGAGTGTCAGGAAAGGAATGTTTACTCCACAGTCTTGCCAATTCTCCTACGCAAGCAGATGACTCTGCCTGAAGAATGAACACATTATCTTTATTAACTGTATCGGGGTGACACTGGTTAGTAAATGTATATAGGTTTCCAGTATACAATTTTATAACACAACATCTATAAGTTGCAGAGTCAGTTCTCCTTCCATGTGGTTCTTGATGTGAGAGGAGAAGAGTAGCCAAGAGTGAAACTAAGGAGAAATCACTGCGAGGTCTAAGATCATGGGATCTGAACAATAAGCACATTAGATCAACTAACTTTATAATTTATTTTTTCTGGTTAAGTAAAAAAGCTTTGTTTACAGCCTAAGTTAATCAATTAATAACAAAAAGCAATAGTCTATATTCTTAATGAGATATCATTATATTTATAATAGTAATAATATAATTGTAAAAATATAACAAAACTAAACTTTTTCTTTAAATTGCATTGCCTTGTAGTTCTATCATTCTTATGTCCTTACTCCTAGGATTTCCATGAATGTTTATGATATATGCAATGAGGCGCTATCTTTCTCAGCTATTTGTAGCCCTGATTTCAGCATGATACATGTAAGATGTAAGACTTTATTCTATTATATGAAAGTGTGTGCATTGTAACTATTTACAGCAGTGATTGCTTGCAGGTATATAAGCCAAGACGCTGAGCTACCAGAAAAAAATGTGTTCTCTTATTAAGGTAAAATGATGATTTTATAGAGAGGAATCGACAAGATCTTCACATGGCAAAATATGCAGATGATACTCTTTACACTGTTTGAAGTTTGTCACCTTTTACAAACACAGCGAGAGCTAGAGCTGCCAGACTTACATTTCAAACCCCGGAGTGCAGAATTTGAAATATTTCAGAGATTAATTTACAAAGATTTGAAGTCTGTCTTCCTAAACACTGACCTCTACTGCAAATGCCAAGGTGGATAGTCACACACATAAGACAGGAGCACAGCATGGTGGCATTATCACTGCCGGACTTTTTTTCCCTCAAAATAAAATATTACTCATTATACTTTTTTTTCCCACTTTTTTTCTTAGACACAGGTGAGCAGAGGGATGATTAAACAGATTGAAGCCTGACAGCAAGGCAGGCAGAGTGAGCCAAGAGGATCAGAAATATGTATAGCTTGTTTTCTGACATTGAATTTGGCTTAACTCAATTACACGAGGGTACTGTGGGCATATCCCGAGGGTCAAACCATCTATTAATTTACAGTCCTAGAGAATTTTTTACCTCAGTACATGCAGACCGAAGCGGGACTTAAGATGGTAACTCCCTGTAGGTTCACTGTTCCACAGTGTGAAATACTGCATTTCTCTTGACAAAACCACGTAGCCATTATTTTTTTAGGTGCATGTCTTTAAATCAATTTAAGATCAATTTTAAAACATAATGAAATGAGTGCAGTTATAAAAAGGAATAAAAGTGTCTTTTGGGTGTGTGTGATTGTATCTCTTTCTCTCTCTCTCTCTCTCTCTCTCTCTCTCTCTCTCTCTCTCCCCAACCCCCCCTGCCTCCCTCCCTCCCTCTTTCCCTCCCTCCCTCCTTTCCTTCCTTGCTTTGAATAAGCTAAAACATCCCAGGACCCACACACCTTCATTCTCAGTAGACGTGTATAATACAATCAGGTAGGGTAGTTTGACAGATTAACATCTATGTAATGTAATAGGTTGTGTATTTTTTTGGAACTAGCACTGATTTTGGATTAACTGTAACAAAATACCATAGATGGGTGGCTCTTAAACAGCAAACATTGATTTCTCACAGCTCTGGAGGCTGGGATTCCAAGATGAGAGCTGGCACACTGGAGAGAGCCCCCTTCTTGGTTCATGAATGCAGTCTTTCTGCTGTGTCCTCCCATGGAGCAAGGGTGAGGGTCTTTTTGCTGAAAACAGCAATCCAACTGATGAGGGCTCCACCCTCATGACCTCCTCACATCCCAAACGCCCCTCTTCCTGATACCTTCACATTTCTACACACGAATTTGGAGGGACACAGGCATCAGTCTATAGCAGCATCTTTAAAAGTATCATAACACAGACTCAGTAAAATGATGTCTTTCCAAGCTCCTGCAGCCTATTTCAAGAGGAAATAAGAAGATTGGGAGACATCTGCAAAGCCATTTTGGAAGTAACAGCTTACCATGGGAGACTGTTACTACTCACCCTCTGCCTAAGATAAGGATACCTACAAGAGACTGTTTATAATAGAAATTGTTTTTAGTTATGTTTGGTTTTATACCCATTTTTTCTGAAAGACAAATGGAAAACAGATTTCATATATTTAAATATATTGTCTATAATTATATCATTGAAAGTATACATTGACAACACTCAAAAATACTGAAAATAAAATAATAAAGCTTCCATGCCTTTAAAAATGGGTTAGTATACTCTATTAGATGCTAAGTTAAATATTTAGTCAAAACTAAATTTAATTACAGCCTATTTTTAAAATTGTGCGTGTTTTATGAAGTTCATTATGCAACATTATTCAATTTAGGTGAGACTAATCACTGAGAAAAAAAGTAATGCTGAGCAAGATGAGAGCATAATCCTTTTGTTTATGTCTATACTCTCTCTAATATTTCAGATTAAGTTAGTGAAGTGTCGAATTGACTAATTGCTAGCAATTTATATGTTGTAATTTACATTTACAAATTTATAAATTGCTGAAAAGTGGGACACCAAGGTGTCCAAGGACAGAAAATGAAAAGAACCAGGGTTACCACAGGCCAAAGCAGCAGCCCCGGCTGACACTGAACAGTATACCTGCAAAGGGAGAGGGGGTTCAAGGCCAGGGGGCTGCACTCTGGGATCCCAGGCCATGACGGCTGAGCTGGGGAGGGAGACCCAGGAGACGACCATCCTCAGACCTATTCTGGAAGAACAAGGAATTAGCTCGGGGTAACCTCTTAGCCTTTGTTCCGGGCCAGAAACCCAGGAACACTCCCACAGATTTGGACAGGGGAAGAAGAAGCCTCCTGGGCTACGGACTTTAAATGCCTTCACGGAATGGGACGCTTTGGCAAAGCTTGAGTTATATTCTTGTGAAAAGGCAGGAAATGATTTCTGTATATTAGATAGCAGGTCCCTTCACTTTTTGGAAAATAGCAAATTTAGCTTTTTTGTACAGAAGAGCTTATCCAAAGATTTCATCTTTTACCTCATATTTCTTAGAAATTTAATGGTTGTGTGTTGTCTGTTTTCTTGTGCCTTTTATCTCAAGAAACATATATATCAATACTGACTTTTCTTTCTTAGATGTAGTTTTTAAAAAAATTTTTTTAAAGAAAGAGATTAAACTTTTTCCCCCCTAAAGCTTTCTTGAAGGTCAGGGCTTTATTTCTGTAAAAGTAGTAAGCAGTTATTTGTAACTTGTGTAAAGCAGCAGCCAGTCTTAAAATAGTCCTTTCTGGTTAAGGGTTAGAACAATGAATACCAGTATAATTGTTTCAGCTGCTTCTAGTTTCTCTTCATCAAAATTACTGGATGATAGAATTCAAGAAGTTATTACATGTTATTACTTGGTGTACGGATAATCATTTCAAAGTAAAGAGCCTTTGTCATGCAAAAAAGTATGATTATCAATGAGTTTTTCCAATGCTGTCTCCATTAACAAATGTTGGCAGGTTTTGCTAAGTTTCAGTCAAAATCCTTATTCATTCTAAGATTTCTGCACCATTTGTGTGCAGCTAGAATTGGCATTTTTAAACGAATAACTCAGGTGTCCTTGAGCATGATAAAGTTTGAAAATTTTCGGAACAATAATAAAGAAAACAGAACCTGATAGCAAATAAATATGTGAGCAAATCTGGCATATCATCCAAAAAAAACAGAAATAGGTATGAAGCTTTAACTAAACAATGTATTTCTTTTGAAAATCAAATTCATTTGTTGACAAGGTAAATTTCACCATTAACAATTAGATGTATACATAATAAGAAAACTTGGCATGAATCAGAGAAAAAAATTAACGGATGCAAATTTAGGACTTTCCTAATATCATATATGTCAGTTTATAATAAAAACATTCTATTGTACTTGCAGTGTTGAAAAAATATAGGACATAATAAAATTCCAAATGTCAGGCTTTGAATAGACTGAAAAGCTGCCTGGAAGAAAGATTAATACCCAGAAGTCAGAAACAACTGTCTTTAATCACAAAACACAGTCGCACTAGGCCACAGGATTTCAGTATTCTACGTATTTCTGCCATTTACAATAGAATAGCATATGCATAAAAGCTTCAATTACAAACTCATTCAAAATAGAGGTAATATAAATATGTGTGATAAGTACGTTGCACAAAATGAATCAGGTGACTGAAAGGCTGTAAAATTCTCAGGAATATCACCATGCGGCATAATCTGTAGTACATACAAATGCAGCCCCGTGTGTGTGTGTGTGTGTGTGTGTGTGTGTGTGTGTGTGAGAGAGAGAGAGAGAGAGAGAGAGAGGCAGATATGCTGAGACTCTCTCAGCATAAAGCAGTAGGAATATCTTAAATGATATAAAATGAACTAAATTCAAGTATGAAGATCAACATGAAAAGTTTAAAATTACAAGTTGGTGAAAAATGTGAACATAATTTGAGGGCCAAAATTGTAGAGAAACAAATGAAATTAAAAAAAAAAAAAATAGACACTGGAAGATAATGCCCATTATTTTAAAAACAGCTAGTTACAATACAAATTTGAGAGTTACTGAGGTTTGGCATTTCGTATTTAAACCCCATTAGAGAGTTTTGCTTTGTTTTGGTAGAAATTGATAAGTTAATTTTTAATCTTATAAAGGAGAGCAAAGAGCTCAAAATACCGAAGATCATTCTGAAGAGAATTTAATGCTACATTTAAGGCTATAGCCTTCCAGATATCAAGATTAATTATAAAACTATACTAATCAAAGCATCAGAAGGTGCAAGGATAAATAGACAGATTGAAACAATAAAGAACATCAAAATAGACCATATATATATTTGAAATCCAAGAAAAGAGTTCATTGCAGATGGGTGAGAAAAATAAGCCAGGACAATTTGTTAGCCATATGGAAAAACATCGGATTGCAATCTCACACTACCCACACAATCAATTTCAGTTATATTCTCATATGCTTGTCTTTATGATAACAATATATAGAAGAGCTTTTTAATGAGCACATGCAAAAGAAAGATCGTTATATTTAATTCCACTATATTAAAAGAAAACTTCTGTTCATTCAAAAACATCTTAAAAATGAAAAGAAGTCACAGGCTAGATGACACTTGCAATACTAGTACTGAACAAATGTGGCTATTCAAACACATAAAGAACTTCTGTAAACTGATATAAAAGATGTATGATCCAATATAGAATAAAAACAACATGATAAATATGCAATGTCTAAAGGAATAAACACAATAAACATGAAAAAGCACTCAAATTCCCTGGTAATTAGGATAATAAGAATTAAAATCACAGCAATACCTTTTAAAGTCTTCAGATAGGCAAAAACTAAAAAGCTGTAAAATAACACTTCCCCAAAGAATGCAGAGGAACCGAAAATCTACTACATTTTTGATGACGGCCATAAATTGGACAATCACCTTGGAGAACAACTCAGGAATGTGACTGAAATGTGTAACAATGCTAATAACATCATTCTTGCAACAGTGAAAATTGAAAACAATCATTAATATTCAGTTATAAAATTAAATAAGTTTCACTAACTGCATAACATGGAACCCTGAGCTGTAGTGAAAGCAAATAGACTACAATTCCATCAATCAATATACATGAATCTGAAATTTTTGAGCAAAAAATAAAAGCAAATTGAAATATCCATGAAGAGTCTAGGAGCATACAAAACAATAGGGTAGGTAGTTTAGAAATAAATAAGTAGTAAAAATTTAAGATTAGCATGGAAATGAAATATACCAAATTCAGAATAATGTCTACTTTCTCAGGGTTAAAGAAAGTTTGTGATTGTAGAGGTGAATACACAGGGCTTCTGTTCTACTTAAATTTATTGCTTTTTTAAGCTGGGAGTTAGATGCATGGTTACATATTATGTTATATATCATACCTTTTATGTCTGAAATATTTCATCATAAAAAGAATAGGTTGAAATTCTTAACCACAGCTTTTTAAAATCCTGTGTGGTTTCATAAATATTTAAGTGGTATTTTTCAAAATAGATTTTACAGTGCTTTATAACTCAAATATGTCCATTTGGAAATAACCCTAGCTCTTGGTGACGTCCATAACAGGGCAGAAATGTATTGTGTACATGTATGAACACACACACGCACCTGCAAACCTATAGTGTCTCTTGTACTAAAACACACGGGATGGTAAAGTTCCAGTAACTGTCACATAAAAGAAAATTGGTAACATAGACTGATTTTGAAAGCATTCAATACATGCTGTTATCACTTTAATTATATTTAGAGGAAAACATTTTTTTTGAGGTTGGAAGCATGATTATAACTATCAAATTCCATATTACTGATGGTACTAGCATATCAGGCACACAGTCTCTAGTTGTAAAACAACAACAATTACATAACTTTATTATAAAAGGAACATTTATGATTTCAAGTTTGTTGTAATAGGGACAGTTTATAAACTAAATGGAGGGTGCAAACCACCATAAGGCCTTGTATTCCATTCCATAACAGTATACATTCGAAAATATTAGCTACAGCTATATAATGAGTGAATAAGGGTTGTGAACGAAAGTTTCTCTTTGAACAATTACAGACAAATTCTGAAAGTTCTGTAGGTACTAAAAATGTCCTAAAACAATGAACTAACTCTTCTGACAGACTGATGAAGACAGAGGAAGATCAATGAATAATGAAGAGCAATCATGGATGAGAATGTGCGTATTACAGGACAGAAACAATACTCGTAACCACATATAGCCCAGTATATCATTAATTCTTTAGGGAGATGAGACTGGAAATAAGAAGTATGTCATTTGTAGTTCATTGTTTTCCATGTATGTGTTAAATAACTTCCCAAAACATTCTTATCCCATACAGTTCAATTCTACTCAAATCTTGGTTTTCATTCTAAAGTTCAGAATTCAAAGAACAACAAGAGGTGAGAGTAAATGAAAAAATCAGTCACACCAGAATTAAAACCAACTTTGTCCAATTTCCAGCAATGTACAATTTCTTAATTAGATGATAAAATCAGAATTGTCTGTATGTTTTCTGTACGTGGAAAAGATTGCTTCACATATTTGCTCAGTTTTGCTATTGTTAGAACACTGTTCATTGCATATAACCATGAAAAATAAAACCTCAAAACTCCAAGGGGAGTTAAACTCATTTAAAAATGACTTTTTACTGGACAATTTATTTTGCCTGAAAGAAAAAGGTCATGATTGGAATAAGAAACTTTGAACACTAAAGTAGATATTTACTTCAGTGGGAGAAACTAAAACAAGTTTTCCTAGATTTGCTTTTCACATCTTGTTACATACATACAATGACACATATATATTACATATTACAAAAGGATAACACGTTGCAAGTTTTATCAATGATAATATTAGATCGAAAATAAGCCCTTCACCCCTAACTAAAATGTGTCTTTTAAAAATCAGTTTAAATACAGCAGATCTACTGGAGTATAGCCATGTCTTGACTTATATGATTTATTACCTAAACTAATAAAGAGAGAGGATATGTATCATAACTTTCTGATGAAGAATACTGGTCTGTAAACTCTTCATTTTATAAAGGAAAATAAAAAAAAAGTATGAGGTTATTACATAATCAATCAAAGAATGATTATAAGTTTCTCAAAACGGTACCATGTAATACAGATGCATAATGGGCTTACATCTTTAGTTACTCTGGAATAACACTTGATTATAATGTTTTTAACTTTTGGAAAGTATCTTTAGCTCACATATCATTGACTCAAATTAGATTCTGTTAAATAAAACTTTCACAGCTACACGCATAATGAGTGAACCAATATACAAGCTGATTACAAGTACGCCAGTGGTCAGGCTAGGATAATAAGTCTGACTGTCACGTTGTATCTGTCACATGAGATCTCCGTGGATTTAGCACCTGCTCAGGTCTTTCTGAAATGTACCCTATGTATCTAATCTACATAAAACTTTTCCTAACACCAAAGTGCCAACCCCAAGAATCCCTCCTCCTTATAAAACTTCTCCTGGCTTGGAGCCATCAAGAGCTTTTAGAGCAGCCATATCCTAAATCTCATTTAAAACTTATTTGCCTTGTATTTTATTTCTACCATGCCCATGGGTCTCTGTAAAAAATATGGAGAATGATAATAATATTGCTGAAAATGCTCCCCTGTAACTTTTATCTAATTCAGTCGGGACTTCCCAAAATTCCTATTTATGTTTCCTAACTGATTCTAAAGATTTCATGGAAACTCAGGGATGAGAAACTATCCAGAAAGGTAATTTCTAGATCGCCTTGAGTTTATGTTGATGTGCAAACTCGTGGCGTCCATCTCTGCCCCAAAGACCAGTCCTACACAGACGTGGTTGTCAATTATACAACTGTGTGTGTCATCATTGGTATATACGCACTGTGCTCTGAAAATCGGCCAGGAGAAATAGTCAATAGGCAACCCTCCTCTTAAAAAATACTTTGATTTATTATCTAATAAACCTGGTTGAGCTGGGTTCTTAGCTACTTAATCAATAGACATTAGGTGCATTAATAGGTTTTGGGCAGATTGCAAGTGTTTTAAGCACAGCTAGTATATATTTTATGATGCCCTTCAGGATTTTGTCTTTCAGATAATCGTCACATTTCCTAACTATGATCACGAAATTATGTTTCTGAAATTCATTCATTTTGTCATCTCTTAAGTCCCAACTTGTATGAATCTACATACAATTTAAAAGGTGCTTGGCACAATATATAATAGCTCTTGTTTATATAAAATTAATTGCATTGGTAATTAAAAGTAAAGTTTATGTTGTTGTTCACAATTACCCAATCTGTGGGTTTTGATGAATTGTTAAATGTAAAGAGGAGGTTGAATCTAACAGGTATAATTTTAGAAAGGACATCATGTAACCTCTATTTCCAAAGTCCCTAAAAGGTCCATGTGTCTCCAGTAGTCACCCTCTCTCTACAGGTGTCACCTATGTGGTGATGGACTGGGAAGAAATCGGTGATGTCCTAGATGGTGGCTGTGGAGGAAGGATGAAGGAAAGCTTGGAGTGGTAGCCAAATTGTCTGAAAATATATGAATATTTTACCAACTTGATATTGGTTTGAGGCACAAATGTGAAATTCTCTATTGGTGTTTATTAACATTGGTTGTTATTTCATTTTGAATCTTACCTTCCAGATACTGAACTATTCTTACTCTATGCATGTATTTTTACATAATTTGATTAAAATTTGCAAATAAGTTCAGAATCCAAAATATTTCATAGCTAAATTTTATGCTAAGTTTTGGTCACTAATGTGTTTATTAATTACTAAATGTTAGCATTAAAATGTAAACTTTAATAAAAAACTGTAAAACACAAATAAATAAAACAAGTGGAATAACATTTGGACAGAATTGGAATGAGAACATGAATGATGTAATATTAAAACTATCCAAAACTGAAGTAGAATAATATTGTTTGTCAACTATAAGGGAAAACAAAACCCTTAAAGGTGTCTGTAGACCTTTGTGAATATGTGAATTAATATCTTTTGTGAGTTTTGGTGAAGTTTTGTTCTTATCTTTTCAAATTGTACTTCTATTTTCTCATTGTCCGAAAATCCAATTCCATGTATGTTAGACCTTCTCAGTAGTAAGTCTCATCTGTCTCTCTTGAGTTAGAGACTCACACAGACAACATAAGCAACTGACCTTTACTAAAAGAAATCCTAAAGAGCTTTCTTCAGCACAAAGAAAATAACCCCAGTAGAAGCTGGGAGATGAGAAAGGAATGAAGCGCAATGGGATGGGCAGAAATCTGTGGGGTAAATGGAAACAAACATTGATGCTCACTGCCCTGGAAAAATCACTGGTGGAGTTCATTTCAGACCTGGGAAAAGGTACCTTTAATGCAGAGAGGATTTTATTTGATGCCGCCAGTTGCTGAAGGCTCTAACAACATGGTACCATTTTAATGTAAATTCATAACTTGAGATAGAATCGATTTTCTATTGCTAATTTGTTGCAAGTGTCAAGATATAAAAATGGACTTATTTTGTTTCCACAGCTGTTCTTTTTTCAAATTAACATACTACCCAACTTAAACGATGAAATAAATTTTAACCATGTTTCAGACCATCGAATTTCAATGCTCAGTGGTGTCTTCTTGCCTAGCAACCAGTTGACTTCACTACTAAAAAATTATGGAGATAAATGATTCCCAACATTTCAACTACATACAGCATTCTCTCACAAACAAAATACTTAATGTTTGTTTTGAAATAAAGGACACTTTATCCTTCTTACCAAGATACAAGGTTTCACATTCTATAGAAGGTACAACCAATTATAAATTACCATGTGTTTCTTTAAAAATTATGATTACAATTATAGAAAGGCCTGTGCACAAGGGTCGGACAGGTGTGATTCTTCTATGTAATGTGTGTAATTTTTCACTATCATTTAAAGGACAAATATAAATATCTAATCAATATAAAATGTGACTCTAAAATTAACAGTACTAAAATTCGATATGGTTTGAGATGGTTTAAATGAGATTATCACTATCACAAAGAGGAAAACACAATATACAAAACTTTGAACAAGGATAGGGCTTATAAAGGAAATGATCACAGGAAAGAGATGGAGCTTATGAAAATAAAGAGAATGTATATATTTTTTAAATTGCAATTGTCACTCCAATAAACTTTAATTAAAAAAAAAAGAATGTATAAAAGAATGCATAATTTTTAAGAGGCACTCAGTTTAAGGGTTTGTTTTTTTACATTGTGTCAAATACCCCATTTTCAAAACATATGTATCACACTATGTACATCATACTGGCTGCTTTAAGATACTATGTGCCCTGTGCAAAATTAATCTGTTTTTCTCTGTTCCTCTTGATTGCAAACACAGACACTTTCCATCTAAAAGCTGTAATTCATATTATGTTCCTAAGCCATTCCTATTTTAGGCCATCAATACATCGAATAGAAGGCTAAGCCCCTCCACTTGGAGGATTTTGTACTGAGAAAGGGGATATCTCATTTGAATTATACTCCTACTTACTATTTGAAGTCTATCTTTAACTCCTTTCATGGTTGTCCAATCCACAAAACTGGGTCTCTGCCTTACTTTTCAATAAAACTTTCAGTTTACCTTTCTGAAAGGTACACCTTTCTGAAACCTGCTGACTTAGTTCTGAAGAATCACTCTCCCTGATGATATTTGCTAAGATGCCTTTTATCTTTGACTGTTTTTATCTAAATTTATGGACCTTTCAGATGCATTTAATGCCCCCCCCATCTGATTTTGAGTATTATCATTTTTCAGACACGTCTGCAAAACCCCACATAGTGGATCTGAAATGCTTGGATGATGACACTGGTCCAGATAAAAGCTAGTGCCCGTTCAGATATTGTGATTCAGACTGAGGGTCACTAACCTGTCCAGGAAACCCAGTCTGTAGCTGGTCGTTACTTCAGTCCTGATCTATTTGGTCTACTTGCTACCAATACTGAGGTCCCAAGATGCCTGCAGATCATGCCCATATGCTTTGTGACATGTGGTAAATGATTGCATCAACCATACAGATGTTATAAGTCGTTTGGACAATCAGTAAAATCGTGTATTCGAATGGGTTTTATAAGCTGGAAGAATACAATAAAAATGTCAGTTATATATAAAATTCCTCCAATGGATATTTATATCTTTATCCCAAAGGGGTATAATTCTTTTGTTTTGTTTTTTTGTTTTATTTTTAAATTGACATGTCTTAGTTGAAAATCTGTAGAATAAGAAACAATACCCCAGGAAAATGGTCAAGAACACTAGTGGGCCCTGTGACATTGGAATCGCCAGGGCGAGGCCCACCTGCCCACGTGCTGGTGACAGGACCATGGAGCCGACCGCCCTAGACACAGTGCCCATGCTCTTCTCAGAGGGCGGCCGGCAAGCCAGGTGCCGCAACAACAGAATTGCAGAATTTCTTGCCCCGATGGGGTGCACTTAATAAAGCCCCTCTTATTATATAAAAGAGATCATTTACTTTGATTGGCTCCCATTTGTTTCTTTTTCTTTAAAAGTTGGCTGCTTATTGGTTTTTATGATTTTAAACAGTTCACAAGGTGATGTGAAAAGACGTGAAATATCCATCAATATGTAATCACTTCAGCATTCACTCCGTTAACAAAGAGTCTCATGCCTCTAGGCAAGCATGTGCCATCTGGAGCTGCATAATTGCCCAAATCTCAAAACTGCAAGGGAAATATTCCAAAGATTCAAGCCAATGTCACAAATCCATGCTCAAAGGCTTCCAATAAAAGTTCTGCGAGAGTGCCTAAGTCGTTATTGAACCTGAGGTTGAGGAGGGGGAAAAAAAATGTCTTCTATGGCTTTCAAGCTGCTCTAATTAGAAATTTAGAGCATGTATTTCTAGAAGATTCTGTAGCTTTGACTGTGGCTAAAGGTCAAGACCGGGTCTAGGAGACCACTGCTCATTCAGTTACAACTACAGTTTGCACACCCCACCCCTGGGCCTTTTCAATCCTGTATTCTGTTAACTTAAATATATCACATATATTTTTTACCTTACGAAATTAAAGAGATGGCTGAAAGAAGCTGAGTTTAGAATCAGAAATTGGATGCAAACCTTGCCTATAATAAAAATAGCATATTTTATAAATTATAATGTGAGAAAGAGACTGAAAAATTAATAAATCCTCCCACACTGACAACACTGACTTTTTAACATTTGTGAAAGGTAACGCATCAGAGAATTCCCCTCAGAAGGAACATTCCTTCCACTGCAATATCCTCTTGTCCATCCCTCGCACACTGGTTTTCCCATCTTGATGCTCCCCAATTTTCACATCATCCCAAACATGAGGGACATTTTCTTCCTTCCTGACAGTGGGTAATAAGAGGAGATCTTATTACCCACTGTGGCTTAAAACCTGTATTTAGCAGGAGTTGCCATATGGCATTTCAAAATTGTTTTTGATCTGCATAATGCCATTGAACCTTTTGATTAAACACCAAACTGCAAGAAAAACTGGAAGCGGCTTGGCATGCCCGCTGAGTCTTATTGAATTTAAGCTGTGCTGACAGGAGCTAAAAGAATCAGAAATGGGATTCAAATCTTGTGGACAAACACACACACACACACACACACACACACACACACACACACACATTCAAATCATAAACTTGCAGAAATGAGAGAACTTTTGATGAGCACGAAATTATCTTTTATTTTGAGACAAGAACAAAACAATCACTAAAGAAATTTCTAGTATTTCTATTTTTAAAAAGAGCAGATCTATTCATCTTCTTGGAATTTCACAGATACTAGTTAATGTGAAATTTTGGAATAAACTGCAACTTTTTATGCTTGATGGGAATACCTAAAATAACTCTCCCCATCTATGTTTTCCTTAATGGACCGTATTTCTTGTTTCTGTGCAAACAGGTGACATCTGTAGGGCAAGCCCCTCCCAGTCTGCCCCCCCTTCCCCAGGTACTAGTCACCGCCGGTACCCTTGCTTACTCACAGCCCGGTTTCCTGCTCCACACACCAGAAAGTTCTTCCCAGAACCATCTCCAGGACAACAAGCTATTTGCCCGTCCATCAAAGCTGACAACTTACTTTGCATCTTTCTTAAATCACCCAGATTATCTCTGACCTCAAGGGTACTATCTCCCCATTGTCTGTATCCTTTCAGGAAATCAAATTCCAAATCATAGGAACTCCTCCTTAATTACTTTATATGCCTGAATCCTATAAAATTAAACTTGGGGGAAAACTAAGCGCTCCTCTGATGTGCTATTAATTTTATAGAAGAGGGAATGAAGTCTTAGATTTGTTAACAAACTTCTACAGTTTTTCACAACAACTTAGCTGCAAATCCTTGTTTTAGCACAGATGTCTGAACTCTAACTCGCACACCATTCCATTTGCTATGTTACATTGTCATTCCATATAATTTTAAAGAACAGACAGAAGTTTAATATTTTTAAATGCTTAGGAAATCCTATCAGAGACAAACTATTATTTGCTATCCATGCTTTTTTATTCAAAAGTTTTAAGTTAGAGTAGTAATTTAACATTTATTGAATATTTACTGTAAGTGAGGCCTCTATCCAACATTTTATATGTAATAATATTTACAACTTTCAAGGACAGGTGCCCACTAATACACACGTTTGTCTAGTTCAAGATTTTCCCCCCATTATTCACTGGCTCGCTTCTATGGCATGCTTCACGTTTGATTTTAATTGAGGTAAAATTCACATGATCTAAAATCAACCATTTGAAAGTGTACATCTCAGGGGCATTTAATGCATTCACAATATTGTGTAAACATCATCTCTATCTAGTTCCAGAACTTTTCTTCTCCCCCAAAGGAAGCACTGTACCCATTAGGCAGTCATGCCCCATTCCTCCCTCCCCCAGTGCCTGGCAACAGCTAATCTGAGATCCGTCTCTATGGATTTACTTGTTCTCGACATTTCATACAAATGGAATCACACAACATATGATCTTTTGTGTTTGATTTCTTTTTTTCACTTAGTATGACTCAAAGTTCATTTATATTGAAGCAAGTATTAGTACTTCAGGTCTAGATTCTCAGTCATTTACACTGATCTATATGTTGATATATTCCATGTTCTTTAGAGTTTAAAGTCACACACACACACACACCCTTGAAAACAGAGAAAGCTTTCTTTTGCACACACTGTCTCAGATTTCACATATGCCAACAGAGAAGAAATGCCATTGTAGCACCTGCCTTCTGCATAATGTAGCGCTTTCTCAGAGTCTCTGAAATGCCTGCAGTCCGGTGAGGATTCCTCGGACGCTGTCCTCTGAGGAGAAGCACCTTTCATGCCAGGCTTATTCATGACTGCTGAGATGGGCACAAGCACCGTCCCCTTGTGCTGCCATAAGGTCTGAGCGTCCTTTCCCAGCTCAGGAGCCACTAGTTCCTCCACCTAACTGGTGAGGACAAAGGGTAGGGCGAAAGCACGTCCGAGTCCCTTCACAGACTGCTTTGTTGGTCTCCCTCACAAGTATTGGTAAGTGCACTCCAAGAAGTATCTGTCATGGTCACAGGTTTTCCACTAAGATCATATAAATCTACTTCAAATAATTTGTCAGGAGTTCTTCCCTGGACTCGGCTAACTGCTTTGATCTCTGCTTTAGGACTCACCCAGAAGATACCCCAAAATTTCTTTAACACACATTTATTGACTGCTTGTTGGGCCAGGTGCTATAATCAACATTTCCGTTGGGAAACAGAAATAATTAAAAATATTTCATGTCCAAATAGAGTTCAGCCTTTGGTTGATCTCAGAAGAGGTACCACGTACGGGTAATTTTATGGAAAGATCCAAAATAAAATGTTTAGTTCCAAAATGAAATGTTACATTCTGGATATCCAAATTTTCTCGCAAATAATTCATGGGTCACTCCACTAACCCTGAGAAAATGGATGAACGTAAGCAGATATGAAATGAGATCTCTCACCCCCTCATACTTGCTGCAGGTGTAGGGCTGCCCTGGGGATTGTGTGTCAGTGGGGTGGTTGTCAGGGATAGTGAATTGGTTTAGAGCCTTTTTTGTTAATATTCTGTACAGCCAGTGAATCTCTTCATGGAGGATGCAAGCTTTGTGAAGGGTGCAAGCTAGCCAGAGTTATCAATAACCTCAGCCTAATGTAACACAGGGCTCCTGTGTGTGAGGGCGGGGCCCAGGTGAGGAACGCCATGCAGCAGCAGCTTCATGAGCTTGCGTGGTTTGTGTCTCCCCACCGCACCAAAGAGGGAGAGAGCACCCCGTCTTTCTCATCCTTGCGCACACATGAGGCAGAAGGGGAAGAGAGCGGGGTGAGGCATACAAGTTGTCAGCATTTGGACATGAAAAAATGGAGTCAGACTCTTCATTACAACTCAGCCCTAGCATGTGATGACTGAATTGTAACATGTTTTATTTAATTGCATTTGGACTTATTTAGGTCATTATGATGCCCTGTGAGACCTGCAGCCTGAGGCCAGCCAGGGAGGTGGAAGTCCTGTTTAATGAGTGTCCTGATCACTGTGGGTTCCCAGAGGGTCCACAGCTGTCAGGGATGTTCGAGGATTCAGGTTACAAAACATTATCATGAATTTGAATGAGATCAGGGGAGGGCTTGTGCTGTGTGTGTGGCAATGGTCCACCCCTGTTGGTAGGCTCTTTTGTGAGTATCTGCAAGTCCTTAAGGAGTGTCCAATGGCTCTTCTTAGAAGAGGATGCTGTCAACGTAATGTCACATTGATGCTTTGGGAGAAAGAGTGAAGCAGCTAACACCTTGCCTGCCCAGCTTGGATGGAGGGGCAAGGCTACCAAGGCATCCATCCAGTGATAGGCGAGTAAAGGTGTAATATTGGCGTGGGGACCTTAATGGATTCCACAGCGTTGAAGTTAAGCTAGTCTACTTTGAGGTGCCATTTGCTTTTTTTGTCCCAGGTTTAAAAATAGTCTAAGTTGAGTGATTACATGAGAACCAGTGAAAATATTCACTCCTTCACTAATTAGGTCTTATACATAACAAATTTCAAACCTTGAAAGTCCCATTTAATTTATATTAGACCATATTAACTATTTTAACAGGGAGGTAAGGTCCATAGGGTCTCATTTTGTCAAGCCAATTTGTAAGTGCCAGAGACTTAATTTAACTTTAATTTATTATTCATTAGGTCAGAGCATCCATGCCCTCAATGAGATATTTTAGGGCAATGGATGCTACAACTATGGGAAATTTAAATAAGGCGATAGTACCGAGGAGGCTTACCTACTTTATGCCTCTATTTTATATACAGTATCGTCTCTAAATGAATCTGGGGTACCATGTTTAAATTTTGTAGACTCTCCAGGTCTAACTTTAATTGAGTCCCAGTATTGATTAACCAGGAAGGTTTGCAGCTGGTGCATATTCTGCAGATGTTAAAGTTAATTCAAAACTTATATTATAAAGTGGCAAAAGCCATTCAGCACTCTTTTATCTTTTGTGTTGCACAACATTTTTAAATCCTGCATTTCCAATGCGTCACATTGTGGATCTTTGTTTCACTTTTGTTGTTTTCATTGTTTCCTTCCTCTGTATCCTGGTCTCTTTCTGTTTTTCATTTCTCTCTCTCTCTCTCTCTCTCTCTCTCTCTCTCTCTCTCTCTCTCTCTCTCTCGCTATACTCCAGGGTGACACTCTGTCCTGCTCACCTTTATAATTTTCTTCCTCCAGGAAGCCACAAATCAGTACTGTCAGGTTCAGGGACCTCGCCCATGGCAGTGGGTGCTTTTTAGGGTTTAAAGCCCTCAGGACGCAGTGGGGTTTATAACCTCTTTCTTGTGCCAGAGGGGTGTTCAGGCAGTTTTTCTGCATCATTGTGAGGACTGGGACTTTTAATATGACAGAAGTACAGGCAGCAGCAGCAGGAGCAGCGAGGGTATTTAAAAGTCCTGGTAAACCGTCTGTAATTTAGGGTATCGGTCTCAAAGTGCCACCTGACGGCTATTTTCTTCCTGTTTCTCCCTGTTTTTCTTTGCACTCTAAGGACTGCTTCGTCATGAGAGATCACCCAACAGGCCCGAACCTCCCACAAGGCATCATTTTTTCCCTCTGAGGACTCTGCAGACCAGAGGCCAACACCTGATGAGTCACATGACCAAGTGGTCACAGGGTGTGGTGTTCTCCTGAGCCTAGGTCAGTCATAGCCCCATTCTATAGCACAGGAGGTAGGCTTGTGTTGGGACATACGACCCAGCCGGGTCCCTTAGAGGAAGGCTCCTACACCAAATGCCAAGTTAGTTTCAAAACGGTGGACTTAGGTTGGCTAAATCTATAACAGGGGCTTCGTAGGCTGCCACAAGGTACCCTGAAGAAGCACAATCAAAGCACGAGCTACTCAGCAGACAGCAGTTCAAAGTGTGTGCTTGCTATTGAGCAGATGGACAAATCAGACCGAGAGAAGAAAGACCCAGGATGGTGATGGTCATCGGCCAGGCATCCTGGTCACACAGCCCATTTGTTATGGCCCATGTGTCTTGCAGGTGAAAACACTTTCCCACATGAATGACAATCCAAAGCCTGATCTCAGGTCTGCTTCTGATGGATGCAATTTAAGACACAACTCTTTTATTCTGGTCATCAAATTGCCTCCTCGACTGAGCAACTATTTTTCCCTTATGCTAGGCATGGTTGCTGATCACATCAATCCCATTCTCTTTTGCTCACAGGAAAGGGTACTCAGCCCATGGCTAGCCAGTCAGAGTCGCCTGGGAAACTGACCCAACTCCAAGGATTGGGCAGATAATTCAATCTAAGTCAACACCAAGTCTTTCTCTAGGATTTTGCTTTTATTGGTTTAGTGGAACAAATAAGCTCTCTTCACTGAGGCCTTAAAGTGGGGCAACATAAACCAGCAATCATGTTTGCTGACTCTGGAGAAGGTTTATCTTTAGAAAGAAACATGACAGATTGTGGGGTAGCGGTAGCGAGCAAGACTGAGAGGCAAAGGAAGAGCTGGAGCAGGAGAAAGAAGATCATAGTGAACAATATGAGTTCATGGATCCAGCAAGGCTATTATCAGATATTAAAAAAAAAAAGGCACACACACACAGACCTACGCCCATTTGAATTGAGTTTTGTCAACTTGCCAAAGATCCCAGATAATCTGTACTATTTATTTAAATGGAAACTGAGACAGATTTAGTGTGGGAGAAGATTTTTTTTTCCTACAAGAATGAGTTTATCTAATTTATGTAATTGTTTACTGCCTTGAAAGAATGAGTCTAGCAATCCATCAGAGATACGATGGATGGGTAAGTTTTGGGAGCAGTTTATTCTGTTTCTGGTCCTTCCCCCTTCTTGGCTGACATTCCATTTCCCCGAAAATAAGACCTATCCAGACAATCAACTCTAATGCGTCTTTTGGAGCAAAAATTAACATAAGCCCTGGTCTTACATTATATTATATTATATAAGATCCGGTCTTATATTATAGTAAAATAAGACCCGGTCTTATATTATTTTTGCTCCAAAAGACGCATTAGATCTGATTGTCCAGCTAGGTCTTATTTTTGGGGAAACACGGTTATACTCATTGTTGCATTGCCTCTTTCTTAAGAGACATAAGCAACATACAAACAGAATCCGTCACCCAGATGCTCCTTATTTATTTACGTGCTCAATAAATATTTGTTGAATGAATGGATATTAGAATAGTGCTGAGACAAACTTCAAAATGTAAAAAAGCAACATGAAACTTCAATTCTCTGAAATATCAGGTGTCTAACCCCACTTCTGAAATCTCTTAAAAGATGAACTATGTGATCCATTCCAATATTTCAGAGTATCCACCTCACATGGCATAAAAACAAAGACTTTAAGTTCCAAAACCAAAACTTCAAAGGAAAATAAATGTCAAATATAAACATTGTTTTTATTTTTGCTATAAACCACTGACTTTGCCGTTCTTGTATTTGTTTCTAGATGCCTAATCTCATGGGGAAAAAAAAAATTAATGTAAAAGCTGAACCATAAATATGAGATTGTAATGCAACTGGTAATGAAAGAAAAAATAATATAAATGTGCATATTCTGGACACCTGATGACCTTAGGTAATTTTGTTACTTAGCAAAATAAAAATTCAAAATTTTCTGGTACCATTCTTTAATATTCCTCTTTATTTGTACCTCATTAATTTTATTGCATTACAAATAGATTTACAGAGATAAGATACATAACAATCAAAATGATCAAAATACTGGAGATTCAATTTTTAAAATTCTGCTGATGTTATAAAACTTATTTTTAAATTTCCTAAATAACGCATACCTATGTTTTCTACTTTATGTTTTCTCGAAGCCCGACGTCGGGGTATAATACTGTTGCTATTCTTCCACCGTCTATGTTCCTTTATTGTCTGTGTGCATAATGTTTGTTTGTTACTTTGGAGTAATCCACAGAAATATATACTATTAAAGGAGTTTTTATTACATTCAAAGCCATTTTAATCTGAGCTGCACGTAAAAAAACCATTTAGCTCTAGCTCTTGACATATGTTTTTAAATGAATTCTTTGTTTTCTGAAAAGCAATTACAGGAGCAAGTGGTACTTTTCTGTCACTCAGATCTCAGGGTTTGAATCCACAGAACACAAAAGGAGAAGTTAGTATCATAATGCACTGGGTTTCAATCAAAGTTAAAGTACTTTCCTTAAATTGGCTCTTTGCAAAAAGCTTTGCGACCTAGAGATTTATGCTGACAGCTAATTCTATAATTTTTTATAAATACACAGCACAGCAATGTTGGCTTTTTTGGGTCCTTCTGTAGTACAATGAGATTTCTCAGAGTACTTGAGAAAAAAGGGAATTGTTAAATTCCCAAGATTCCCCACCTACTGCTATATGAGTCATTCCGTCTTCTTCACTAAATTCAAAACAGTTCAAGGCAAGAAGTTTACAGTCTCCTTCTTCTTTATATTCCTCATGAAACCCTGGAAAATGGTTTGCATGCAGTATTCCCTAACAACCCTGATGCGTTAGACACAGCTTAAATGGCTCTGGGATCCACCAATGATTCGGAAAGAGATCGTGTGTACACAGCAAGCACCTAAAGCCACAAGACAGCACATGATAAAAGAAAGATGAAAGAAAGGAACCATCACTTGAAGGCACTGATGAAAAGGGTGAAAATCCTGAGCCAAACGTCTAAGCTTTGGGTTCTCTGGTTTTCTGAGCTTCCCCACAGGCCTCTTCTAAATTGTAGTTGCTCTGTAGTCCACGTTCTGTGATCCTATGTGTGCACTTGAACCAAAACGGCTTTTGTATAATTGAGTGCAGGGAAAGAGGGAAGAGAGGAAAGAAGAGAAGGAAGGGAGGGAGGGAGGGAGGGAGGGGGGAGGGGGGAGGGAGGGAGGGGGAGGGAGGGAGGGAGGGAGGGGGGAGGGGGGAGGGAGGGAGGGAGGGAGGGAGGGAGGGAAAGGTAGCTCCCCTACCTGTCTTCTACCCAATTAAATCATGACATTTTGCCACTTAATGAGGTGGATGTAGAATATTCTACCAAAAACTAAATTACACCAGAGGAACTCTAGTTAATTTTAGAAAAGATCTGTTTTCTCAGAGTGACTTAATTTGTAAATGTCCACCACAAAGTGAAGAGGTCATTGGTAACGTTCCCATAAATCTCATCACTAAACATAAAGAGTTTGGGTTTTTTGCTCCATAGTGTCCCTTTCTTCAGTGTCTTGTCACTTGTGTTTTCTCCCTACATAAAACTGTCTCCATACTTTGCACATTTCGAATCCCCACCACATCTAGTTATGGTTATTTCACATTGTTTCCCATCTGGGTTCTCGCCCCAAACTATGTGTTTACCAATCATTAGGAAATTAAGGCTCAAAACGTATTTTTTCCTTATTTTCCTAGAGGTTTTTGAGGAAGAATACATAAAAGTAAAGTAAAAATTGGTATTAATTAATCTTATTTCACACTTTAAGGTCTAAAATTTATGTATTATCAAAAAATGAATAGCTCTGTCAAGTTTGGACAAATCTGAATCAAATCTCAAGGAGATTAATCCCTGATACCACTACTGAGTTTTCTCTCTTGTCTCTCCCCCCACCTCCCCGTCACCTCCAGTATTCTAGTTTCTAGTATAAGAAGCTCAAATTTCCTTTGAAGATGATACCTTTATATGTGGCTTCCATAATAAACCACTGCTACTTATTTTCTTAAACCAAGTTTTGTTTAAAATACTGTTCTTAAAAGCTATCCCAGGAAGATTAGAATTGATAGTACACTGGTGGCGTATAACCACCCACAGTGACATTTCCCAACCCAGCTCATATATCCCAATAAAAACACATTCACGAGAGTAGGAAAAAATAAAAATAAAATATTCTTAGCAAAATCTACTGTACAAAATCTACTGTCCAAGTTACAGTCAAAGCTAATATGTATTTCCTGAATGAAACTTCTCCTTGTATGCTCTTATTTTTTAAACCAATTATTTATGTATACCCATTAAACACAGTTATACATATCAGTAAATATAAGTAAATAGAAAAGAAAAAATAGGTAGTCTTTGTTAATATGGGAAACAGTTCATCGCATACGATTATTTATTTATTTATTTTTGGTGGGTAGCCTTTTCATTTAATTTATTGTTTCTTTTGCTGTACTGAAGCTTTTTATTTTTTTAAATTTATTGGGGTGACAATTGTTAGTAAAATTACATAGATTTCAGGTGTACAATTCTGTATGACATCATCTATAAATCCCATTGTGTGTTCACCACCCAGAGTCAGTTCTCCTTCCATCACCATATATTTGATCCCCTTTACCCTCATCTCCCACCCCACACGCCCCTTACCCTCTGATAACCACTAAACTATTGTCTGTGTCTCTGAGTTTTTGTTTCTCATTTGTTTGTCTTGTTCTTTTGTTGTTTTTGGTTTATATACCACATATCAGTGAAATCATATGGTTCTCTGCTTTTTCTGTCTGACTTATTTCATTCAGCATTATAATCTCAAAATCCATCCATGCTGTCACAAATGGTCCTATATTATCTTTTCTTAATGCCGCATAGTATTCCATTGTGTATATATACCACAACTTCTTTATCCATTCATCTATCGAAACACATTTTGGTTGTTTCCATGTCTTGGCCACTGTAAATAAAGCTGCAATGAACATTGGAGCACACGTGTCTTTTTCTCTAAATGTTTTCAGATGTTTTGGGTAGATACCCAAGAGAGCGATTGCTGGGTCATATGGTAATTTTATTCGTAATTTTTTGAGGAACCTCCACACTGCCTTCCATAACGGCTGCACCAGTCTGCATTCCCACCAACAGTGTATGAGGGTTCCTTTTTCTCCACAGCCTCTCCAACACTTGTTACTATTTGTCTTGTTGATGATAGCCATTCTGACTGGGGTGAGGTGATATCTCATTGTGTTTTTTATTTGCATTTCTCTGATGATTAGTAATGTTGAGCATTTTTTCATACGTCTATTTGCCATTTGTATGTCCTCTTTAGAGAAATGTCTCTTCAGGTCCTCTGCCCATTTTTCAATTGGGTTGTTTGTTTCTTTGTTGTTGAGTTGCATGAGTTCCTTGTATATTTTGGATATTAGCCCCTTATCAGAGACACTGTTTGCAAAAATCTTCTCCCATTCAGTTGGTTGCCTCTTTATTTTGTCAATGGTTTCTTTTGCTGTGCAGAAGCTTTTAAGTTTCATATAGTCCCATTCGTTTATTTTAGCTTTTACTTCCATTGCCTTCGGAGTCAAATTCATAAAATGCTCTTTGAACCCAAGGTCCATAAGTTTAGTACCTATGTTTTCTTCTATGCAGTTTATTGTGTCAGGTCTTACGCTTAAGTTTTTGATCCATTTTGAATTAATTTTGGTACATGGTGACAGATAGCAGTCTAGTTTCATTCTTTTGCACGTGGCTATCCAATTCTCCCAGCACCATTTATTAAAGAGGCTGTCTTTTCTCCATTGTATGTTTTTTGCTTCTTTGTCAAAAATTATCTGTCCATATTTATGTGGTTCAATTTCTGGGTTCTCAATTCTATTACATTGGTCTATGTGTCTGTTTTTCTGCCAATACCATGCTATTTTGATTATTGTTGCCCTGTAGTACAAGCTAAAGTCAGGGAGGGTGATACCTCCATTATTGTTCTTTTTTCTTAAGATTGCTTTGGCTATTCGGGGTCTTTTGTGGTTCCAAAGAAATCTGATGATTTTTTGTTCTATTTCTTTAAAAAATGCCATTAGGATTTTGATGGAGATTGATACTGCTTTGGGTAATATGGCCATTTTCACTATGCTGATTATTCCAATCCATGAGCACGGAATGTCTTTCCATTTCTTTGTGTCTTCTTCAATTTCTTTTAAAAATGTCTTATAGTTTTCAGCATATAGGTCTTTCACATCCTTGGTTAAGTTTATTCCTAAGTATTTTATTCTTTTTGCTGCAATTGCAAAAGGAATTGTTTTTTGTATTTCTTTTTCTGAGATTTCATTGTTAGTATATAGGAATGCAATGGACTTTTGTACGTTGATTTTGTTGCCAGCAACTTTACTGTATTCGTTGATTGTTTCTAATAGCTTCTGTTGGATTTTTAGGGTTTTCTATATATAGCATCATGTCATCTGCAAAGAGTAACAATTTAACTTCTTCATTCCCAATTTGGATACCTTTTATTTCTTTCTCTTGCCTGATTGCTCTGGCAAGGACTTCCAACACTATGTTGAAAAGCAGAGGTGATAGGGGACAGCCCTGTTGTGTTCCTGAACGTAGAGCAAAGGGCCTCAGTTTTTCACCATTAATTATGAGATTAGCTGAGGGCTTGTCATATATGGCCTTTATTATGTTAAGGTATTTTCCTTCTATACCTATTTTATTAAGTGTTTTAATCATAAATGAATGTTGTATCTTGTCAAATGCTTTTTCTGCATCAATTGATATAATCGTATGATTTTTGTCCTTTATTTTGTTTATGTGATGTATCATGTTGATGGATTTGCAAATGAACTCACCAATAAAAAGGCACAGAGTAGCAGATTGGATCAAAAAATTAAACCCAGCCATATTCTGTCTCCAAGAGACACCTCTCAGCTACATGGACAAGCATAGACTCAAAGTGAAAGGGTGGAAATTGACACTTCAAGCAAATGGTATCCAGAGAAAATCAGGTGTAGCCATAATGATATCAGATGAAACAGACTTCAGGGTGAAAAAGGTAGCGAGAGACAAAGATGGACATTTCACAATGGTAAAGGGGACTATACAACAAGAAGACATAACAGTCATCAATATTTATGCCTCCAATCAGGGAGCACCGAAATACACCAAGCAACTACTAACAGAACTAAAGGGAGAAATCGACCAAAACACAATTATACTAGGGGACTTAAATACATCATTGATAGCTATGGCTATATCATCCAAACAGAAAATAAATAACGAAATAGCAGCCCTAAATGACACATTAGATGAAATGGACATAATTGACATATATAGAGCAATTCATCCTAAAACATCAGACTATCCATTTTTTTCTAGTGTATATGGAACATTCTCAAGGATAGACCATATATTGGGACATAAAATCAGCCTCAGCAAATTTAAGAAGATTGAAATCATACCAAGCACATTCTCTGATCACAAGGCTTTGAAATTGGATATCAACTGCAAAAAGAAAGCAGGAAAAAACACAAATACATGAAGATTAAAAAACATACTTTTAAAGAATGACCAGGTCAAAGAAGAAATTAGAGGAGAGATACATAGAAACAAATGACAATGAAAATACATCCTGCCAAAATTTTTGGGATGCAGCGAAAGCAGTTTTAAGAGGGAAATTCATATCATTACAGGCCCATCTCAAGAAACAAGAAAAATCCCAAATAAATAACCTTATGTTACACCTTAAAGAACTAGAACAAGAAGAACAAATGAAACCCAAGGTCAGCAGAAGAAAGGAAATAACAAAAATCAGAGCAGAACTAAATGAAATAGAGAACAAAAAGACAATAGAAAAGATTAATGTGACAAAGAGCTGGTTCTTTGAAAAGATTAACAAAATTTACAAATCCTTGGCTAGACTTACTAAGATAAAATGAGAGAAGACACTAATTAACAAAATCAGAAATGAAAAAGGGGAAGTTATCACGGACACCACAGAAATACAAAGGATCATCCAAGAATACTATGAAGGACTATATGCCACCAAATTCAATAACCTAGAAGAAATGGACAAGTTCTTAGGAACATATAGCCTTCCTAGAGTGAACCATGAAGAACTGGAAAATCTAAACAGACTGATCACCAGTAACGAAATTGAATCAGTCATCCAAAACCTTCCCAAAAGCAAAAGTCCTGGACCAGATGGCTTCACTAGTGAATTCTACCAAACCTTCAAAGAGGATCTAATACCAATCCTGCTCAAACTCTTCCAAAAAATTGAAGAAGAGACAGTACTCCCTAACTCATTCTATGAGGCCAACATTACCCTGATACCACAACCTGGTAAGGACAACACAACAAAAAAAGAAAACTACAGACCAATATCTCTGCTGAATACAGATGCAAAAATCCTAAACAAAATTCTAGCAAATCAAATACAACAATGCATTAAAAAGATTATTCATCACGACCAAGTGGGGTTCCTCCCAGGGGCACAAGGATGGTTCAACTTAATATATCTTATCATCATTCTATAAGTGATATTATTAGTTATTAGTGGACAATATGTCAAGAAGTAGCTAGCTATACATTAAGTCCTTTTTCCACTGAGTCTTGGCATGTGTTAATAATGTTGAGATGGCTAGAATACAGGAGAAAAAGAGAAGATGTGTATGACTGATTTCTGAACATGAGCGCCTTTGAAAAAAGATAGGGAGGACTGAATCAGAAGGGTGGTTGTTTTCATAGAAATTCCTTCCTGATATTGCATGCACTAGCAGACTGTCTGGATTGACTCAGTCACCGTAGGATGGAGTCATCTCACTACTTGAAATAATAACATTAAAATAATAATCATTATTTTTATTATTGTTTCATGCCTGTAGTTACTAGGTTAAGATGATAAATGTCACTTTCCTATTAACATATATCAGATCCCCAAGTTGAATTTACATATGTGTTATAATCTAGATCAGGAGAAAAGAGATTCAACAGAAACCTTGTGTCTTGCACTAATGAACTGTGCGCTACAGCCAAGAGAAACATTTGGAGAGTCAAACAGGGGATATTTTTTCTGAGTCAACATTCAGTGTTCAAAAGCAATGGATTTATCTCTATAAACGTTTAGATCATGATAGAGAGACGTATATCGAGCACTTGGCAAGGAAAAATGGCAGAGATCATGTTGTTTTATTAACTTCTTTGTTAAAACCACAACCTTTTGGTATTTACTTTATAGATTCTCAGGAAGAGAATGCTTTCCTGTGACTGATTCAGGGAGAGGAAGCTCATAGCCCGAAACTCAGTTTAGTAATAAGGAATGCCATCGATACCTGGCAGGGAGACTGCCACTGCATTTTGAAGTTGAAACATATTTTAAATACATACAACATTTGAATCAAGGTATAAGGACATGTCTTATAAAGGGATAAACAGGAATCCAGAACACTTTTGTAATGGAGTAACAAAACACGAAAGTTGAGAAGTAATAGAACAAGTCTCAGAAAAAAAATAAAATAATGGATCTTAGGAACTTAAAGTCAAGTTCAAACCATGTAGTAGAGAGATAAACATTTGTGGAGTGAGGAATGACAAGAAAATATCATTGTGCAGCTAACAGGTATTCAGAGTAGTCTGAGAACCTAAATCAGAAGCTATAAATGGAAATGATTAAAGAGCAAACCCTAAAGTGTCAGTTATTAAATCAGTGCAGAAGTACATAGATCTTTAAAGGAAAAGCAGGCGTTCTGAAAGCCCACAGTGAAGCCAAAGCTCCCAAATAAGAGGGACATCATAGAGAAGTCTCCAAAAGAAAAGTCATTTCCTAAATCAAGAGTGACCAGGAAGCTAGATTCAGGGAGGTCTGGCCATGGAACATGGTCTCTGGAGGTGGAGCTCAGGCTGAATTCCAGGCCTTGTCATTATCAGGAGGCAAAACAATACCCCAGTCCTGGAGTAACAAGGGAAAAAGAGAACCAGATACAAATCTTTCCATATCGAGATAGACTTTCTAAAACTGTGCTCTGAAGCAAGAGTTGGGCCACAGGGAAGTAAGGCAAGGACTAAACCACTCAGTTAGGACGATTAGAGCGGAGCTGATGTACAGTCCCTGCACCCAGACCTGGGCTGTCCCCATTACCAGCATCACAGTCTCTGATGGGCTGGGTTGTAACTGTGAGGCGGGATTAAACAACGACCACCCAAATGGGAACAAGCGAAGCTTATGTGTCAGGCTATTGGTGTGGGGAAGCTGGAAACGGGTTAACTGGAAGAAGATCGATCATCTTACGTGATGGTTTATGAGTACATACTTATTTTTTCTTGTTGGTGCTCAGTTAGAAGTGGGGACAAAATTGAAGGAAGCCAGGTATCTCTGATCACGTCCTGGTAATTGGGCACTGACTTCTGCAGCCAGAAGTTGTGGTTTGGCTCCCCAGCTACTTGCTGCAGAGACTGAGGGCCTGAGTTCAGGTGTTATACAGGCTCTGGCACTGTCTGTTTGCAAGGTCAGGCTCTCAATGAGTTAATGGCGTCGAATGTAAAATGGGCAAACCAAAGGAGAAAAGATACAACAAATGGGTATACCTCTGTCACAAGGAAAGTGTTGGCACAGAGTAAATGGCAATCTGAGAATTCCTAATTGACTGAATTAAATTTTCAGGAAAGAAAAGAAAAGAAAGAGAGAAAGGAAGGAAGGGAGGAAGAGAAAAAAAGAAGCATGAATTAATTTGATTTTACCTTGAAATGCCCAGATTCATTTTCTACTTTCTGGGACTAATGAGGTTTTTGAAATAATCCAGACCTTTTAGATACTTTTTAAAGCTACATTGTGAATAGCTGAATTCATGGATTGTGGAAGTAACTCACAACTATTATATATCCTATAAATGCCAGCTTCTCGTCCTGATAGAATGGGAAGTATCACTTAGGAATGCATCTCCACACTCAAGTTTAGTGGAAAGAATGAAGCCCTCCAAAGTGAAAAGAAAAAATGTTTAAAAAGCCCAACAAAGAAATAAAAAAGAAGTTTCCCTTAGAACACTTTTATTTTTTTTTTAGGATCTTAGAGTAAGTTTATTTTTTTACGATTATAAACTTAATGCAAAGTCTTCACAAGAAATTTAGAAAGTACAATGATGAAGAAACAATGAAAATATAACTATTAAAAGATGACCCAAATATAAAACAAGCTTTCTAAGTCATCGTTTTTTGTTTTGTTTTGTTTTGTTTTGTTTTGTTTTGTTTTGTTTTTATCTCAGCCGATCAGCAAAGATTACCTTTAGGAGAAGGACCATTCCAGGAAAACACCTAGATCTTCTTCTCTCAGAATGTAATTTGATGAACACTAATCCCTGATCTGCTTTTTCAAAAAAAGAAAAAAAAGCTGTTCTCTCACCTATTTGGAAATGTACACTCTCTCTTTTTTTTTGTGCATTAAGAGATCAAAGGCTGTCAGGAATCCTGTTGTAAGGAAACCTGGTTAATTTCCTCAGACCATCAGTCCATGGAAATGTCCCGAGCAAATGGCAGGACATGGCCGAGTGAACAGACAGAAGGGAGTTTACCCTCTTTAACAGCTGAACAGGCACGTGGAAGGCCATGACAAGCAAACACAGGAAATCAGCCTCTAAGAATCGTAAGTGCCTCACTCCCAAAGCAGAGAAATCATATCTTGTGGCTGAGGGATTTTTTTGATGAAGGATTTATAGGAGATAAGAAAGACAGCACTAGAGCTAGCCAGACGTTTTGTTTCAATTTAGAAAAGCAGGTATCAAAAGTTTAGAGAGCACATGAGAGTGGCTGCGGTCACATTGTTTAAAACAGAATAAATGATCCGGAAATGCAATCTCACATAGCATAAAAAGTAAATTTAGAAAATACAAGCCAAAGTAATCTCTGTAATGAAGGAAGGAGAAATGGATGGGAAATGCTCAGTGACACTACGTGTGCAGCTCTGTGGTGTTAAAAGGACTTGACCTAAATAGGAAAAAGGATCAGTAATGAAGAAGCTCAAACGCAAGGTACAGAGATTCTGGGATAATTTTTTAAAGCTTAACTAATGATACGCAATTTATGGAAAGTCAACAAGTAAAAGAGAAACTTTAACTCTCCTTTAAACAACAAGAAAAAAGTAGTAGAAAAAACTACTCCTCGGTAGGGAGATGGGGCCAGAGCCAATAATCTCCTCCGTAGCTTCTGTCTCCTGAAGAAAGTATAATTACATCCAAATGACAAAGGACTCAGAACGTGATCGAAGGCCTAGTGGGTTGAACAGCAGAAAGAGGGCCTTTTAAGTGAGGTCATTGCTTGAGCTATTTAAGCCCCTATGACGGAAAAATCTTTTCAAAATTTGAAGGATTACAGAAAACAAGTTAGAAGGGAAAATGTCCTCATTTTTAATAAGGAATAAAAGGCTCACTTCACAGAAGGTGAAGTTCAGATTGTACAAACTGGCCAGCTCAAGGCAACCTTCTGATATATCCTATGAAGAACCATTAAATTGATGCTAGGTAAACCCTGAAAAAGAAAACGGTGAACACTATGAGTAGGCTAGTTTTAATATGTAGTCATTCTAGTCTGGATACTGCTGGATAAAAATCATAAACCTACACGTCTCTGAGCACTTTCCCCTTCCACCAATCCTTGTCAACTGCTGGAAAGCGTCTATTCCAGGTACATGGTCTCCACCGTCACCATGGAGTACAGTGTTGGAAGCCTGCACCTCCAACCTGAAGTTCCTCGGCGTCACCAGCTGCTCCTCAGCCCTAAAGCAAGGTCTCATCACTGAACTAACGGGAACAAAGTGTCTACCAAGGAGATGGTATGTTTACAGCATCTACGTGGATTTACATAAGTGACGATGTTAGGCGCTGCAGCAAAGCCGTCTCTGTTCATCCAGTTCTGCAGCTGCAGCATGAAAGCAGCCACCACAACACAGGAACAGAGCACCGAGGCCGTGTTTTAATAAAACTTTATTTGCAAAACCAGGCGGCAGGCTGGATTTGGTACACAGGCCACAGGTTTTCAACCACTGATTTTGGACGTGATAAAAGGCTTTGGCTCTACAAAGCATTATTTGTTATTCCATTTTCATTATTGCATCAGCCAAGTTGTTGTAAATCAAGATATTTTGCTGTTTGCTTTTTAAATTATTTTATTCTTAAAGTATTCCACATTATGTCTTTACATCCATGATGTGAGATCAGTATATGCTGTATGGTTGTATATCCTTTACAATAATGTGTTAGGGAGTTGCAATGATTAGGGTAATCATTCCATTAACGAATATTTGTTTTTCCTAAGGACCTTCACATTATTCAAAGAATATGGTAAATTCAGGTAATAAGGCTCAATAACTAGATTGTTAGCTCTTCCAACAAAGGAGGGAACGCTTTTTATATCTGTCAGATAGCCCACACAATAACCGCTAATAAACAGGGGTTCTGGGCTGCACAATCATTGATTTAAATGTGTTTTTTCTTTTTATTTCTCTAAAAGAAGTTAAGGTCTCCTATTTAGAGTAGGGTTTTATTTTCACATGACAATTAAAAGTTCTCTGTTCAGTGCTCGCTTTGGCGGCACATATACTAAAATTGGAACAATACAGAGAAGATGAGCGTGACCCCTGCGCAAGGATGACACGCGAATTCGTGAAGCATTCCATATCCAAAAAAATATATATATATATATGTTCAAAATGCAAAGACCTCTCAGTATAATAATCTATAAAACATTCAAATTCTAAGGTAACTATTTAAAAAAATTAGAGAAAATATTACATTGTAGTATTATACATGCTAATTTTTTAACATGCCACCTTTTATTGGTGGTAGGTATTAAATAAAATAACAGTGTCAACACAAGATTTCTAGCATTTATCACAAATCATTTCACCATGAGAACTATCCATGTATTTTAATCTAAATTATTGCAGCATAGAGACTGCTGTGTTTTCTTCAGCTAAATTCAGCCTCACGGTTGTAATAGTCCTACCTGCTTTGAAATGCTGAATTGCCAAGCTATTTCTACTCTGGAGTCTAACATATGCAATGTTCACCCACTAAGAGCCTGGCCCCGGCAGGCAACTTCTTGTTTACTTTGTTTCTTGTGAGCCTTTGAAAAATTATTATACAGTCTTTGTTGACAAGCTTTTGCAATGACTAAAACTGTCATGTCCAAATAGTGCTTTAAGGCAATTTGATGCATATGCAAAGAAACATCATTAAGGGTCTTTTATACTGAGAATTGCCTGCTATAAATATCATCTTATATTCATATATTGCTGTACTGTATGTTGCATACAAGCACATCTGCCTATATTTCTGATGGTTAATTTTTTTCTATTAAAGTTTAGTGGAGTGACAATTGTTAGTAAAGTTACACAGATTTCAGGTGTACAATTCTGAAGTATATCACATTGTATGTTTACCACCCAGCATCAGTTCTCTTTCCATCATCCACGGTTAATTTAAGACTGAATAGATTGCTATTCTCTTGAAATTTCTATTGAAAGAAATGCTAATAAATTTGAAGCAATTGAGAATAGACTTCCACTCCATACTTCCAAAAGGATAATGTCTCAACATGGCTTATTTTATAGCAAATGTGCAACAAAATATTTACCTTTTTAAATTGAGTGTATTTCTAATTAAAGAACTCATTAGGGGGATTTAAGCAATTTCCATGTCTGTTGCCATTGCCATTGCAACATAAGAGACTTAAAACAACAACAAAGATATGACTGAAATGGTATTTCAAAATTCTGAAAGAGTTTCTTGGTTTATATGTATTAAAAGTCCATGCGAACAGGCAAAACAAGCCAAAGAGAGAACCAAAGGCTGACAAAATTATCAGGTGGTTCAGAACTCAACATCTCTCTTATCTACTTTTCCAGCTTACTTCTTTCACAGGAGCAACTCACATTGGCAATCAGGGGGAGACTCGAGGGAAGTTTGGGGGCACCTCGATGAACAATTAAGACATTTCAAGGCTGGAAACTAAATTAGAAGGAACACAGTGAGCAGACTGGCACCACAAAAAGGGCAATAAGTAAAACAGAATTGAAACGAGAAAAGTGAAGAAAATAAACATAAATAAAAAGTAAATTAAAAAGGCTTCAGGATAAAGGAATGATATAGAACAACGGAGGTAAAGGAGGTCATATTAGGATAGGCTACGTGATTCCTGGGGCCAATACACAATGAAAATACTGGGGCTCCTGTTAAAAAAGGAGGAAACAATTGCTGTGAAGGTATTGAAATACATAGCTTTAAAATGTCTACCTTAGTCTCCCAGCCTGTGATTTTGTTATTTGCTATCTAACGCCACACGCCCTTGGGCAGGGGGATGCTTGGAGGGTCAGTGCTGACCCTGGCAGCTCCCTGCATCCCATCTAACACCTTACCACGTGTGTTCTTTGATGCTGCTCCCCACTTTCCAGCTGCTGGACCAACAAGCTGCCTGGTAGGTGGGCAAACCCCATGCAGGCCTCACCTCCTCCCATGACCAGCTGTGTTAAGTTGCAGCAGAGAAGTGAGTCCAAGGGGATGCAGCCTCTGCCAGTCTCAATAGGGAACTGGGAGGGATGGGCAGGAGACTCACCCAGCCAGGCGGTCCCCTGCCCAACGTGCCATGAGGCTTCCAGCCCGCGTGGAAAAACCGCAGCTCTGCCATGCTCCAAGACACACAGACATGCGTATGCCTGCCACTGATTTTCCCTGCTCCTGCTCATCCCCTGCCAAAGGCTGGGCCATTGGGAGGCTGTCCTGCACTGGGTAGTACCAGGGGTAGAGGGACTGGTGACCAAGAACCCCCCCTGAGGAGGCAGAGAGGCTGGGAGTCTGTGCCAGGTGGGGCTGGAGAAACCAGGCACGATGCCTTGGACACCTGTTCCATTGACCCATCAGGCTTCACCCACAAAATACAAATTCAAAGATAACATTTTTGAGAGATGAAAGACAGCCTCCACTGAGACTGAAACTCCAAGTGCCGGTCCTTCTGAGCACGGCTGTCTGTGCAGTTGCACTGGCTGTACATCCAGCAAGTTGGTCTTAGGCCTGGTATTAATATACATGGAGTCCTCAAAGCAGAAAACCACACAAAAAAATTTAAACAACAGAATAAGTATTTGAAAGAATAATTACCTACCTACAAAGTTCCTGAGAATAAAAATTAAGACTACACATTGGAAGGCACACTGTAGAGATGAGACTCCAACTCATCATATTCAATGACAATCTGCCCCATCCATTCCTCCTAAAAGCAAGATAATTACATTGCCCATCAGACATCTGACAGCAACATGTTATGCCAGAAAGCAAAAGAGTAACATTTACAAACTACTCAACGAGAGAAAATGTAATTGAGGGATTTTAGACTCAGCTAGCCTGTCCTTCAATTATAAAGGGCACAGTAAAATCAGTTATAAATATGCAAAACTCCAAGGAGTATTGTACCCAGGAGCCTTCCTGAGGAATGGATTAAAAATGAATTTATGGCAAGCAAAAAGATTTAGAGAAACTATGGCATGCCTGTTTTGTTGGGGCTCGAGGAAAGTGGAAAAAGTATGAAGGGATTGGATTTGCCTGGAGGCAGTACAAATCAATTCTTCACACATTCAGTTATCGAGAAGTTTGTCACATGGTCTCAATATCTTACAAGGAGGAGAGGCGCCGTATCCAGCTTCAATTCGATTACTTTGGGGGGGGGGAATGGAAATAGATACTGCATGAATATCTAAAATGCTAGACCACGCAAGATTTGTCAACTTTTCTGTAGTCTTGTCCATGTTTTCTTTACATATTTTGAGGTTATGCTATTAGGTGCTTCCAAGTTTAGAACTACATGGTCTTAGTGTATGTAACATTTTATCATTTATCATTTTATCTACTTGATAAACTATATCAATTATTAAAATATAAACATTAAAGTAAAACATTTTTGTTAGAATACTTATGCACCCCAGAGAATTTATGCTATGCTATATTTTTACCCTAAAAGAGATTCTTCTCAATAACTGAGAAATAATTTTTTAATGCTCTCTACTGCACAGGCTTTATATTTTCTTATATTGTCCAGAAGGTATGTAAAAGTGCAAATTTAAACTCAATTTCTGGAATATAGCTTGTAGGAAAAACAGGATACCAGTTAAACACAGGGTTTAAATCATAAGCAAAAGACTAATAAATTACACATATCTTTACTATTGAAGAGACATCATATTTCATTAATTCTCCAAATGCATGTATATTCTCTCTGTTACATAGATTTAAAACCTAAAAACATACCATAAGTAAACATTTTTAAACTTGTATTTATTTAGAATCATTCTGATTAATGTATAATATTTAAATATATGGTTGAATATTTTTTAAAGAGGTTTTAAATCAAATCAATTATTAATCATATTTTAATGACTTTTCTCAAGTAGTATCATTTATAGAAAAAATGTCTAAAATATTAATTTGCCCAAATAAAATATTAGCAGTGTTTCTTAATTGGCTATACAGTCAACCTCTTTTTATGTTCATAAGAAAATACCATGTAAATTAAAATATATTTTAGAAATATGAGTTGTTCCATAAGTAGAGAATGGTTCTCCTGAGGAACAATGAATAAAAACAAAGATATCAACCTCATAATGCTAATAACGATTTAATATCATATATAGAAATCTCTATGTTTCATTATAGTTTAAAATCTGATTTAAAAATTCAAATTTATTTCAATCAAAAATAATACATTTCAATAAACTAATACTTTTAAACTTTATTATAAAAATACATATGAGAAAGTACAGAAAAATAGTGTCATAGGGTTAAATTGTGTCCCCCAAAAGATGTGTTAAAGTCCTAACCCAGATATCTGTGAAAGAAACCTTATTTGGAAATAGGGTCTTTGCAGATATAAGCAAACTAGAAGAGGTCCTACTGAATAGATGGGCGCTAATCCATTATGGCTGGTGTGTTAGTAAGGAGAGAAGAGACACAGACACAGTGGGAAGATGGCAGGTGCAGATGGAGGCAGAGATTGGAGTTATGCCACCAGGAGGCAAGGAAGGCCTGGGGCACCAAAGGAGGGGTGTCCCCCTAGGGGCTTCAGACGGGGTATGGCCCTGACAACATTTTGATTTCGGACTTCTGGTCTCTAGGACAAGAAGAAGATATATTTCTGTTGTTTTAAGCCACCCAGTTTGGGGCAATTTGTTCTAGCAGTCCTAGGAAACTAACACAAATAGGGTACGCTTCTTATGTTTATTGCAAAGTAAATATTCATTTAATTATGAGGCCTCCAAAGCCCTGCCATCCCCACTCTAATTTCCCAAATCCTTCATTCCCCTCAAAAAGTAATTGCTATCCTGACTTTTAGAATAATCATATCTTGCTTTTCTTTGCAGTTTTGCCACCAAAGTATGCATGTGTAAATACTAGTTTAATTTTCCTTGTATTTTGAACTTTATAGATATTTTGAATTATACTATTTGCTTTCCATGTTGCTGCGAGTATATATGATTTTCATTTCCACTAAAGTATAACATTCCAGTGTCTGAATATGCTTTCATATACATATTCATTATTCTCCTGAGAAACATGTGGGTTGTTTCAATTTGGAACTATTACAGAATATTCTTGTATCAGACTCTTCCTACTCGTGAATTATTTTAAGGGTTTATTTCCATGAGAGTTTCAATCACTCTACATCCTCACCAATATTTGATATAGTCATTCTTCTTCATTGTAAAAATGAAATACTAACAATAAAAAAATTATTGTACTTTATATTTGAATTACATAGAGGTATTCTGTATGAAGACCTTCCAAAATTACCAGAATAATTAGAATTAAAGAATGTAGCTGGAAAGGGTTAACAAATTTATCTAGAAGTGAAGAATCATTACTATAGTTAAGAAAAACATAAAATGATCAGCAAAGCTGGTGGCAAGTGAGGAGGGCATTTCTAATGAACAAAAAACAAAGTGTGAGTGTGTCCTTAGCATATATGCATATTCATGCTCTGTCTAATGACCTGGATACTCTTCATCATCAGCTGTTAGAAACCCTCCCCTACCATCACCCTGCAGGCGTGCTAACAGGCAACACAAGGACACTTGGCTATACTTTCACTTACTTAGCATACTGAGATGGGTAGGAATAATTAACTACAATTTGGGTCTTGACAAGACACCTACTTTAACTTTGAAACTGTACCTCTACTCTAATTACCTCATTGGTCATCACCTCCTTGTACTTATATACCATGCCAGTAATGAATGGACAGCTGTTAAAACCATTAGGCAAAATTTACTTGGAAAATTGGCCTTATTTAATGCTTTAAAGGACATTATGTATGGATTCTCTCAAAGCGTACAAAGTGCCTCAGCTCAAGGTCCTCTCTGGGTAAATGTTCAAAATACAATCAGAAGACAAAAGTCACGTCCTCAGCCTTGCTGGGAGTGTTGTAAATGTAACAGAAGCTGTTGTCGACCAGTTCCCTTTGGACAGCTGATGAGTCCCCAAAGTGTCCTGGATCTAATCACAGTTCTCTAGAAATCCTGTCCCCATTTCAAGTCAAGGACAGTTGTGGCCACTCCAACTTTAAAAAGGCCAGAAGAGTAGGCAAAATTTTCCAACATGGGCAAGATGGTGGGCTGTGTACTTATACCACAAAGATCCACAGACATTTAGACAAGCATTCAGTAAGAGTCCTTTAGATGCCAAGAAAGGCTATTGATATTTTATGACGGAGAATCTCAAAACTTTCTGTGTGATAGTAATGACACCTGACTATAATATACACCATAGCTCACCCTATCACAGATGAATTCTGTTGGATTTTTAGTCAGTTGGCCATAGGCATCAGGTGGGTTTAATGCACACCCAAGACTGAAGAAGCTTCTTTACATTGATGAAAACTAGACTTAACACCCTCTGGCTAAAATCAGAGGTCCTGTTGCATTTCATACTAGAAGTTGAAACAAATACCCCATTGACATTATAACCCTTTACTTTCTAGCCATTGAGTTTTAAATGTTAGAACATAGTAATAAACCATCAAGAACAAGCCAGAATCTCCATACCAGAGAGTTTTATTTCCCTTTCCAGCCTCTTGAAGGGATTAAAGAATCACAGGTTTCAGCACAGGTAAAAGGAAATGAAGGGGGGAGTAGATTTAGTGTCCAACACTCAGTAACGTTTGTCTGTTCTCCTCTGAAAAGACTAAGTACACACTAATCCAAGTCCCATAAACAGCACTGTCAACACAGGCAGTGTCAAGTATTAGCTTCTGGAGGCTAATGTTCAAATTCTGCCAGAGACAGGCAGAATGACTGCAGAGGGATTCGTGGAAACATTGAAGTGACCAACCCCTTCATGGCATTCTGGCTGTTATTTACATTTCATTTATGAAGAAATCAATTATAACAATTTGATCAAATCAATGTCACAATCTGTCACAGTGTTTGGCATTAAAAAAAAAATTTATTCTTTGGTTGACATACTTGAACACTGCAATGTTTTCTAAAAACCCTATGAACATTTTCCAATTTTCAGCCCCACAATAATAAAAAGTAAATTTCAACAGAAGCACTATGTTAATTTCAAGCTCCATTAGAAACACAGGGTGGGGAAAAGCTGTTTTCCAATTGAAAAGAATAAAATTAGTACAGAATCAAATCCTATTTAAAGTCTTAAAAGGGGGTTGCAAACAAAAGGCGGTAAAAAATAATCACACTATGAAAAACTATTTGACAGTATTATTTTAAGGCACATTATCTCACTTAATGGAAATATATAGTACTCACTTAATTTCATCAGTTTCCATAAAATGAGGTAATGTACTATAAAAGTTAAGCACTTCTAAGAGGAAAATTACAACTTAAAGTTTGATGCTAACTGCCAAAACCCTTTATGATATCTTTGGTGCCATGTTGATATAGTCAATGCTATGTATGACTCTAAGCCTGGAATAACCAAGAAATAAGGTTTTACTAAAATCAGTTTAATTGTTCTATTATATATATATATATATATATATATATATATATATATATATATCTCCAAGATATTGCTTTAGGTTACTTAAACAATTGACTGGATGATAACATTCAATAGAAAAGGGAAAAAAAAAAATTAACACGAATAACTATATTTTAAAGGAATACTAATTTATTTGCAAGTGACATTAACAATTAACATCTATGAATCGTTGATGAAATCCCATCATATATCTCAATATGCATTTAAAAATGCACATTGTGTTCAAAGGCATTCTTAATATACTGTTCTATTTTAAATTAAATAAAATTGATAATACTTCAGAGACTAACAATGTAAAACAGAATGGTGTTAGGAAGTCTTGTGCTTCCTGAACTGACTAGGGAACAATCTAAGTGACCTTTATAATCAACATAATTGGTGTCTTCTCTTTGACAGTGTAAATACGCTACTGTATATCAATGTCTTTAGTACTAGGAAAAGTCTGCTTTCTCATGCAGATTGCAAATATAACCTTTGTTCAAGTTCGAGAGGCTGTGGAGAAAAAGGAACCCTCATACACTGTTGGTGGGAATGTAAATCGGTGCAGCCACTATGGAAAACAGTATGGAGGGTCCTCAAAAAATTAAGAATAGATTTACCATATGACAGCAGTCCTTCTGATTATCTATCCAAAATATCTGAAAACATTTATCTGTAAAGATATATATACTCCGATGTTCACTGCAGCATTATTCATGGTGGCCAAGACATAGAAATAGCTAGTGTCCTTCGACAGATGGATGGATAAAGAAGATGTGGTCTATATACACAATGGAATACTGCCATAAGATGAAATAGTGCCATTTGCGACAAGATGGATGGATCTTAAGATTATCATGCTAAATAAAATGTCAGACAGAAAAAGTTGAGAACCATATGACTTCATTCATATGTTGGATATAAACTGAAAGCAACAAAGGAACAAGACAAACAAATAAAGACACAAAAACTCATAGACACAGACAACAGTTTGGTGGTTAACAGAGGGTAAGCAGAGAGCGAGTGGTAGAGGAGGGAAAAGGGGATCAAATAAATGGTGATGTATTATAGAAATGTACACTTGAAACCTATATAACTTTACTAACCAATGTCACCCCAATCAATTTAATTAAAAAACACAATATGCTAATTTAAAATGCTTACAACTAGAAATGGCTCAACAATAACAAAAAAAGAAGGTTATTGTGATGTTTCATCCCAACTGAAATAAAAAAATATTCAGTTAAAAAAATTCCCAGCTTAAAACGTAAATAACTCTCTATTAGGTAACACTGGCTTTCTTTATACATTAATTTATTAAAAGTAAGGTTTGGATAAATTGTATACCCATTGCCTGCTACACAGGCTTCGTGAAAACACAGTTTATTGAGTATTTGTTACCTATTCTATTGGTTGATGCAAGCTTCAAGTGTGGGTAAGAAAAGCACTCTCCCTAATTACCTGTAAAGGAGAAAAACGCAGAACATAATTTTATTTTAGAGGCCAAAATATTTTCATTTGTGTAAGAAACAGATAGACTCTATTTCCTGTGGATTTAGTGTTTATTTTTTAATTCCCTCACAATCTGATTTCCTCGTTAGTCTCCTAACACTGGAGAGTGGGGAAAGAAAGGGAGAAGAGTTTATTCCACTCCCTCCATCTCAGTCAGATCCAGTATTTTCCAGTCTCTGAAGCCGTCTCAGTCTTACCGGAAATACTTGCCTACATTCTCATGTTTTCAGGGTCCCCTGTGCCTGAGTCTTCAAGGTGGTCTTCCAGGATACGGATGTGACCTCATGGTGAGGGGTAAGGACGTGTCCTCAGCTCACAGATTCTATCAGTTCTTTATTAGTCGACTCCATGGCCTGGTGACTACAAAGGTTTGACAGGTTCTATCTGGCATTTGGAGGCAAGGAGACCGTCTGGTGACATTCACTGCTAGAGATGGTGGTCTCATCATTTCCTACTGATCTTGGACTGTCCAAATAGTACAGGTTCTTCCTTCCAACTCTATAGCTCTACCAGAAGATCTGCCCTCTCAACACCAAATGCTTTGGTGTACAAACTTCTTACACCCACATACAATAAGAATTGGCTACAGGGAACCAGGAACTGCCACAGATTTTATTCTATTCAGCTTCTGCTAACATCTCAGTGACATCATGTCCATCCAGTTTTGAGAGAGGCCTCTTTTTTGTTCCTCTGGATATGTTCAGGGAGCACGCCACTTCACCACATGTGGTATTTCTAAAGCCTGTCCCCCCTAGGGTCAGGGGAGTTAAAGGTTAAAGCAAGAACAGGGATCTTCCTGACTGTCCTCAGTGTGTTTAAGTTAACATCACCTGAAATTATAAACAAACAGGCCGTCTGGAAGAGCAATTGGGAACAATGTCAGCTCTTTAGGCTACAACTCTAAAGTGCTTTCTAGTTACATGGTGGGTTCATAGTTATGGTCCCATATATCGCCTCTTTTCAATACTAATTCTTTCAAAAGGAATAGATTTGCTCTACATAAAATCTTCACTGTCAGAAAAAAGTACATTTATGTCTATTTTTGTGTTTAAATAATCCATTAAGCTACATTCTGTTCAAGTAAGTTCTTATCCACTTATCTGCAAATCTATTCCTATAGAAATAATTAATAGTGAAAAAAAGACAATTTACTATTTTAATTAAGACTACTCTTAGAGACCAATCACCTTCTCTGGGACTCATTCCCTAATGAGCCGAGGCAGCACTCAGCATCCTGTCTCTAGGCCCCTTTCACCCCACTGAATACCCTACCACACTCCACTGCAACTTGCCACAGCTAATGTCCTCGGGAACATAAACCCCAGGAACTATCCCTATGGTAAAATAAGTCTGGGAGATTCTGTATATAGCACATCTCTCTGTCTTGGAATTGTACTAATATATTAAAATATTTAGTAGCCCTGAAGATGTTACAGAAATTCTTTTAATGTTCCCACATTTATTTCATCACTGAAAGCTTTCCTCGCTTCTTCTAACACATTTTTCTTTTTTTTAGTATGCCAGAGACGTTGTTAAAAACTGGGTTAAATAATTTTAAATGTGGTTCCATAATGCAGGGCAATCAGACTTACATCTAGGGTAATTACTTGATTACTTGTCTGTTGCTAATACCAGTATTTAATGACTTTAAAAGTAGAAACTATATTATTAATTTTTATTTTCCAAGTGTCATTGACACAGATAGCATATAATAAACTAACACAAAATGTACATATATATATATATGTGTGTATATATATATATATATATATATGCCTTTTAACAAGTTATTATTTTTACAAAACTTATTTATAATAAAAGAAAAACCTTTTATGAGAGATTTATTCTAGTCAGTTGTCAAAAGTCTCTGTGGTATTATAAGAAATCTATGATTGCAAAGCAAACTCAAAATGCATGGTGCAAGTTAAACATTCATTTTGTTGTTTTATCTTAAAACACATTAAGTATATTGAGAAACTCCTTATAGGAGATCATATAATACGGTGATGGAAGGAGAACTGACTCTGGGTGGTGAGGACACAATATGATATATACATGATATATTATAGAATTGCACAGTTGAAACCTATATAATTTTACTATTATCACCCCAATAAATTTAATTTAAAAAAAGAAAACCTCCTTATAAATATTCCATAGATCATATAAGTTTAAGAATATAGAAAAATAGAACCACTGATCTAAAAGTATGGGATTCATATACACTGTATCGTCTGTAAGATGTGAACTCCATTTGATAATGGATTATACCTAATTCATATTTGCTTGCCCTGATTATGGCACATTAGGACCACATAAAGTACCTAATGAACATTGACAGATTTAACTGCTTCACAAATATATCATTTTGTATTCAAATATTTTCTTTTAAACTTTGAATTCGGTTATTAAATATTATTCTTGAGGCATTTGATGAAATAGTAATCATTTTTTATATCCCCTTCAGCACTTAGGCATACCCTCATGTGCTTTGAAGATACTTAACCTATATTTGTTGACTAAATGATTTAAACAGTGACTTCTTTGGGAAATTATAATCAGGCATAGGGTATGTTAGAAAGCCAGGATGAATAAATGTCAACAATTGTCCCAAATGATTTGGGGAAGGAAAAAACACACACAAAAAAACCTCACAGCTGAGCATATAAAATAATATTAATAATAATAAAAAAAGAGTATTTCAAAACAGAAGAAACTCTTAGGAGCTCTCAATGAATTTTCATAGGAGAATTGTCATGACAAAGGCCAGGAAGTGGAGAGAGAGCCAGATGTCAGAGTCAAGAAGAGTAAAACCTTGAGTGGTCGTGGGGCATAGATCTTGAGAGACAAAATCTTATGAGAAAATAAGATAAAAGGCAAGTGTTGGTAACAGGAAGCAGAGGGCTGCAGAAATGTCAGCAGCCCTTTACGCACAAAGTGTAAGGAATATAAAAACATCAGGACTGTAATCAAGGGATGAGTTTTCACAGTGTTTCTCTCTGAACAGCTTCTTGGAAATGCAAGGACCAACTCCGAGCTAGTAAACACACATAACCCTGGGAAACCCAGGCAATCTGAGGGACAGTTTGTCTCACAGCTTATAACATCAATGTATGGAACAAGCAATGGGCGGAGTGGGGCTTATTCACTGGAATTTACTCTCTGTTTTACAGGAAAACCTTAGATTTGAGCAGATGAGGAGATAAGATGCAGTGTGAATTTTTAAATTGCCAAGCCATGGAGCTAAACACGGGCAAGGAAGTTGGTTTTCTGTTAAAAGTTCCCAAAGAAAAATAGGAAATCTGAGTTTAGGTCAAACCGCTATTAAAAGTAGAAGAGTCAGTTAAACTGCACACTTTCTATACATAAATTAAGTATTAATATATCTTTTATATTTATATCTCTTGCCAAATTCTGTTTACTTCAGCAGCATATATCATTTTACTAGCACATCTGACTTCCAGATTCTTTCCCAACTAATTTATTTTCCAAAATGATGTCAGATTAGTTTTCCAAAGAACAGTATTTTTTAAATCACTTTTCTGCTGAAAACATTTGTGGCTCTTCAATGACTGATATGTAAGGTCATCCATGGCCTGTCCCTACTGAATTTATCACAGGTTCTTCTTTTATTCATTTCTTCAGACTTTATGCTCAAGTCAAGGAAATTTAGTAAGCTTTTTCTTATTTAAGTTTTCTCAATTCACACTTAACTCTCACTGTTGCCTCTGATCATTTCATTATATCCAATTCCAACTTACTTTTCAAATTCCGTGAAACACCCTGTGATTACGGAAGTAACATTTTTATAGCATTTACTAATTTGTGGTCAGGTCTTACCAACTTTAAGGAAACCATATCACGTTTCCTTACATCAGAAATATCTATGAGTGCTTTATATTTTGCGTCTGCCATAGAGTTCATCACAGAATCTTACAAATACTGTGTTAATTGTAAAATCATGGCAAATAAGTGCTTAATTCAAACCATATGATTTTTACTTTTGTGTAACTCCCTGTCTTATAACTTGCTTAACTATTTTTCATTCTGCTAATAATACAGAGCTATGTATTTCAAAATACCTCCTCTTGAATTATCAGTTAATGAATCTCATAAAACACTGAGTACTCTGAGATCAAGGGCTAAGATTTACATAGGATTATATGCCCAGAGTCTATTTGCGTCAATCCCATTATGTCCAATGATGTAAGCACACAGTAAATGTTGTTGCATAAGTAAATATACTGTCTATCTAATCTCATACACATTATTTCATAGTATCTGACCCAAATGCCAGAAAGCTCAGAATGTAACTAAAATTCCTGGCTAAATAATTTAAATATTTTAAAATTGATTTCCAAATTTTTATCTTGTAAAACAAGAGTGTCATGGTGAATGGTCCAAGTGGCCAGGTTATGGCTATTTTTTAAAGAAAGGTCAACAAGATTTGTGAATGATTTGGTTGTGAAATGCTAGAAAATTAGAGGATAACATATAATAGGAAAGGGAGAAAGAAAATAATATTAAATTGGCAACCAAGAGCAAGGCCAACCAATAGCATCACTCCCTTCTGCAAGTGTCTGAAATCTGAACTGTGGGAGAGAAAACAGCACCACCAGAGAGATTGACAGGGATGGCTGTGACCTTGAGGACAGCTGGGGTAGGGGGTAGAAGATAAGGAAAGCAAAGGAGTGACTAAGTTTCCTGCAGACACAGTGGATGTGTGGGGATTTAGGAATGTTTGTGAGGGTGGTCTCATATTGGGAAGGGCATGGAGCTGTATGGAGATGAGTGTCTGCACGGATTAGAGATTACCTGACAGGTTTACGCTTCTTGGAAGGTAGGGAACATCAGGATGAGTCAGAAGGATCTCTTAGGCAAATTATGGTGGTGAAGCCAAAGCACTGGGGTGGGGTGGGTGGGTGGAGAGAGGGCAGAATCATACCAGTAATTCACAGAGCTTGAAGCCAGACCCCTTGCTCAAAGCATTAATACTGGTGTTGAATGCACCACCAGCAAGTGCAGTGACACCAGGAAACCAGCACGGCAACTTGGATGGCACTGCCAGGTACTCCCATGGTAGTTTCCTCCTAGTTTATGCTAAACCAATTAGCTAACTGTGATTCATCAATACGGAATTAAGACCATTATTTTTAGATTCTTAAGTAAAATAATATTGAAATAATGTAAGAGAAGAGGAGAAAGTAGTTTTTCTTTTTTTTAATCTTCCATGAACTATGCAAATTTGATTAATTACAACCAATTATAAGCTCATTCAGCATTGTAGGCCACAATAATGCATATTATTACTATTTAACATGGCAACAACAAAGTTATCAAATACAAAGTTGGATTTGTTTTGTCTGATTTCATAAGCAAAGGAGGTCAAGGTTTAAATGAGCAGAATAAATTGATTTTAAGCTCTAGCTCTTCCAATAAAAGTGCAACCTAATTAAGTATAACAGCTACAGCTTTAGACAAATGTAGAACATTCAGTCGAAATTCTGACAAAAATGTATTTGCTTCAAATTGGATGTAGATATGATGTGTGGATTTGGAAAGAAATGTAATGAGCTGTTAACAGACATTTTTAACCAAGGAAATACGAATTGAATTTGGCCACATTCTCCGTCTGTTACAATGAGTTACCCAAGAGCTGATACAGCAGATGAAGTACAGTCGTCTGGCAGAGAGTTAACATTAAATTATGTGTACCAGTGAGGAAAGCTACACCAACTCCACTGAACTGATTCAAGAGCATCTCTTTTCCTTTTGCATAGTAAAGAGAAATGGCTTTGTAGAGCAGAAGTTAAAAAAGGTCGCCCCAGAGCCAGCCAGGCAGTTGCCGTCACATGAGGAATGAGCTGATTTGCGAAGCGCAGAGTAGGACAGAGAGCAGCCAGCACGCTCCGGTCAGGGATTCTCTCACACTCAGTTGTGTTCCCTCTCGCCAAAAGCCAGTGTGGTTAACCCAGGCTTGTTTTCAGATTTAATTTCAATCACAAGCGTGTTCCAGATGAGCAGTAGATCTCTTTCTGAGCCAATGTTAAGTTCCATTGAGATTTCAGCATTGTTTATAAAAAGGAAATGTATTGATATTTACTGTGAGGGCTCTATAAGTTAATGTATTTTGACTTCTGATTTTGAAATAATGTTAGACTTGCAGAAGAACTCCAAAAATAGGACAGAGATTTTCTGTATAGTATTCTCGCCCCTTCCCCTGATGTTGGCCACTTGTAAAACTAGGACCCAATATGATTAAGCTCTAGTAACTATTGAGAAATAAAAGGTGAAGGAAATTGATCTGGAGTCCTTCGCTCTGGCCACAGGGACAGCTGAGGAATGGCTGGTTGTACCCACTAGGCAGTAATAGCATAAGGACCTTTTATATGCTTCAACGACTATTGGTGAATTAGCAAGCACAGATGAATCAACAGAAGAATCATTTAAAGGACTGTCTCAACTAGAGCCAATAAATAGTAAGTGAATCACGGTACATAATAGATTCATAAATATCTACTACCAGATATTCCCAAAACTGCTCTTTCCTGATCCTGTTAAACAGACTTCTGATTAAAAATCGAGCAATCAATATGCATTGAATACACAGTTGTTAATTACACAGCACCCTAACTATCTATCGCAGGTGCGATGGAATATGACCCCCCAAAGATGTCCGTGTACTAATTCCCGGAATCTTTGCTGAACATGTTATTTTATATGGCATAAGGGATCTTGCAGATATGGTAAAGTTCAGTATACTGAGATGTGGAGACTATCCCGATTATCCTCATGGGCACGATGAAAGTAACAAGGGTCCTTATAAAGGGAGGCAGAGGTTCAGCGTCAGAGAGAGGGACTGGAAGATGCTATGCTGCTGGCATTAAATATGGAATTTGGGGCCATGAGCTAAGAAATGGGGCCAGATCTAAAAGCTAGAAAAGAAGGAAATGGATTCTCCTCTAGAGTCTGAAGAAGGAACACGGCCTGCAGAATTCTTGATTTTAGACCTAGAATATGAGCCCTTGGAGAGAGGCCATCAATAAATATTTTTTGAATGTTTGAATAATGTAACCACTCCACTTTCAATTGTACATTCAAAATTTGAGAAGGCCAAATTGGTAAATCTATGATAAACTCTGAGGATTTCAATTCACTAAATTGAATTGAATTGTTAGAACTCAGATAGGAAAACAATAACAACTGTAGAATATAGGAATTTAACTCTATAGTTAAAAAATCAGTCCAAGATACACAAAAGCTGAAGTCAATCCAAAGAGGGTAATTTTCCATTAAGAGTTTTGAGCTATTGGATAACAACTTCAGAGAAAAGACAGTGGGCATTTGTGATTGATAGTAAAAGTAATTAGAATGTGGAATCAAGTGTTATCACTGACAATAATCTTTGCTTTTTAACCATATTTTTAATTTTTAGAAATTTGGCAGTAAATGAATTTCTTATGGATTCTTTATAAGATGGATGATATGAAAAAGACCAAGTTCAGATGTAGTTTTCTGCTTTGCTATGAAGGTTTGCAGAGCTCAGATTTAGGCACTCACTCAGTAATGCTAAGGTTAATAGTTACCATCATTCCAGTGCATCTTGAAACTGATAAAATCACTGATCAAGTCAATCATAATTAAAAAGGGACAAGTTTAGTATCATGTAATAACATTCCAGCAAATGTCTTTAGGCAAACTAGAGCTAAAGTGAACTAAATGATGACTATTGACTTAAGGCATAATTAATGGATTGGAGATTATAAAAGAAAAGTGTGTATTAAATATGAATCGCTATTTTTTTTCAGTTTGGGCTCTATCGTAGTCAGTTCAGGCTGCTATCACAAACACACCACAGACTGGTTTTTAAGCAACAACATTTATTTCTCCCCATTCTGGAGTCTAGGAAGCGCAAGACCAAGGTGCCTGATGATCAGCTGTCTCTTGAGAGCGTGTTCCTGGTTTGCAGATGGCTGCCATCTAGCTGTATCCTTACAGAGGGAGAGCGAATAAGTTCTGGGACTATTCTTATGAGGGTGCCATCCTGGTCATGGGTCCCCGCCTCAGGACGTAAGCACCTCCCAAAGGCTCTGACTCCTAATACCATCACACTGGGGTTAGGATATCAACATACACATTTTGAAGGGACACAGACATTCAGTCTGTAGCAAGTTCCAACCTGTAAACAGACTAAAGCGAAGACATGGGAACAGATCGTTTAATTGGGAGGTGACACTAAGAAGCCAGAAAAGAGAAGTGGGGACAGTGAGTCAGTAAAGCAGAGAAACCCAATAACGTGGACACTATTGAGAGGCCACCAGTGTGGCTGTGCCAGTTATGAAGCCATTGTCGCTCAGCTCCGCAGCCAGTCTTGCTCTCTGTACCTGGGCTCAGCAGCCCACACTTCTGTCTTGCCAGCTGGCGCACTTTGGGGCGCTGCCCAGGGCACTGCCAAAGGCAGACGAGAGGCCTGGAGGGGAAAGAAGGCACTTCCTACTTGTCTCTGCTTCCGGGCGGCGTCAGATGGGCCCCTGTTCCATGGGTGTCCACTTAACAGGCTGCGCTTACACCAAGCAGCAGTTGCTTTCGTTAACAGTTGTTAACTATGGTTTTTCCACGACTTGCAGAATCCGCCTCATTAAATTTCCCTCGGACTCCAACAGCAGCAAGTGTCCTACTGGGACATCCTGAATACATTCCCTGTCCTGTGCAGTGGGTACACCTAGGTGGATTTCACAACATTCTTCTAAATTTCGAGACAGTCGGAGTCCCCCTGGACTACGCCGTTGAGTTGAAACAGCTTTGCTGTGCCTCCCGTGTAAGAGCAAATTCTGTTTGCGGAAGGGATTTGAAAAGAACACATTGGCCATGTTACCTTGCTGGTCTGATTGAGGGAAGACATATCCTGCCCCACATCTGCAATCTGAGCAACCTCTCGGTTAAGATTACGTGAGTCCACGGTTTTATGTCAAAACCCACTTGGTAGTTGCAGAGGTCACAGAATTGCTCATGACAGGGACTTTGAAGCTGTCACTCTGGAGTTCCACTGGTGTGAAGAAATGCTATGCTGTGTCATCATGGCTGGGTTTGGCAGGCCAGTTCCTGCTGCTTCCGACTGTTTTTTCTACTGTGATAACTCATACGCTACAGGAAAGGAAATTAATTTTAGAGCAGTACCAGGGTGGCTGGTTGCTCAGTTGGTTAGAGTGTGGTGCTGGTAGCACCAAGGTTGCCAGTTCAATCACTGCATGGGCCACTGTGAACTGTGCCCTCCGTAAAAAAAAAAAAAAAATTAGTTGTGCCAGCTGCTAACTATATTCATCCCGATTATGTACTCGAGGACCAGGGCAATGATGACAGAGGACACACAGCGAGACAGCCTTGAGCCAATACTCTACTACACACAAGCTCCATCTGCCTCTACACTAACTGCATGGCCGTGTGGCATCTGGACCCCCCTCCTATTAGTGTCAACTGCTCTCACAAAGCTTGCATTCCATTTTCCTCAGTGCACAGTCAAGCTGACAAATGGGCACAGATAAATTAGAGTAAGATTTGGAAGAGTATTGTTTGTATTTCACTGGTATTTTAGGGTTCTTTCTCGGAGGGAACCAACCAACCTACAGTCAATGGGCCATGGCCCGAGAACTAGCTCAGTCAAGAAACTGGGCCCGGGATCTCAATTTTCCTTTTTAGTAGACAGCATGTCTTCTATTTAGTGGCACTTAATATTTTCTGGTTGTACAAGGAAAGGAATGCCCTACTTTGCTTCTCAGCTACGTGATTCACAGGGATACCAAGCGAGGTCTGTTAGACATGGTCACACATCTCTGCGGGCCACGCTCAGTGCCATTGCAACTTTGCTGATCACGACAGTCATGAGGTCAACTCTGCCCCTGACAGGTAAGTGCCACCACCTGGACTCTGCTCATTTAGAATTCTGTCAATCGCATTGACCTTCGGGAGTCCAGTTCCCTATGAGCATCTGGTACGGTGAGAGCCTGACCTACAGAGGGCAGCCACCACTGAGCTTCTCAAAGGCCTTACGAGTCTACCTTACGATTCCATTATTGCTATATTAGGACTTGTTCCATGCGTCCTTCCCAGGCTATTAAGCCATTGATTCATAGGAAAGGGCATAGGAACGCAATCTGTTCTTCTCTACACGGCCTTGTAATGTGCTCCATCCCACACTGTTCCCAGGACCTTGGTCTGACACCCTCAAGTTCACTAGGGTGACTGTCCATACATAGGAGCCAAATCTTGCCCATCTATCAGTAGGTAACTATTTCCTTTCATAGCTGGGACTGTATTTCTTGGATGAGGCTATGCATAAACCTGACCCTAATTATTCATCTGGAAATCGGTGACATTCAAACATGGATCTTGAGGAAACAATTATCCTGTGAGGTGTGCATGTAAGTCTCCAGGCAATGAAGGAACATCTCTGCAATTGCAGCGGGGAGAGATCCATAGAGGCTTTCCAGGGTTTTCCCAGATGCTCGGATTTATTCACCTGTCTATCTCCATCGCAGCTCTCAAGCTCCTTCTCATTTCAAGGTGGGGCTTTCCCTTTAGGGCAGAGACTCTCCGAGACTGCACATGTATTTGCCTTCAAATCCTTCCAAAATCATAATCAAACCCTAGCCCTAATCTTCATCACTGTTTTTCATTTGTGAGGGTTAAGTGTCTCTATAAACACTTTTCTGGAGACCTTCTGGTTTTCAGAGTGTGCCCTGAATAGATAATTATTCTCTTTAGCATGACATTCATGTTTTTCAAGGTTTTGAAGGCAGCTAATAAAAGAGCCAACTCCACAATCTTAATTATTGCTACCTCCACAAATTTCCAGGGTGAGAGCTACTGCACAAGCCAAAGCTTCCACCTCTCCCTGTACCTACCCCCACATCAGAACAGGGAGAAGCCACAGGAACTGAGAAGTTGCCACCAGTTCACATCACATTTGCTTCCACCAGGAAATTGTCTATTTTTGTCCAGCAGTCTCTGAGTGACCTACGGCAGAATACCACTCTGAGAAACTGCTTTCTTGGGCTATTTCCATTACAATATCTTATTTGGGGTTCGACCCAAAACCAGAGCTTGAAACAAGGATTTAGTTTCAAGCAAATGATTTGGGAGGTAATTTCAAGAACTGGGGGGGAGATGGCGAGAGTGTGATAAGGGAGAGGGGACAGATGGCAAAGCACGCCTTCCTGATCGGGCCACTGCTGTGGGGAAGTGGTGCCCATCCCTGCGGGGTGTCCTCTGCGGACCCATGAGGGATGTGCCCCTGCATTTTGATTCTGATAGGAAAAGAAGCGGTTTATCCACAAACTCCCATCCCACCTGATTTATCATTGTCTCTGGGGCCTTAACTTTGCAAGATTTTCAGGCTGCCACTTTGTGTTACTTGGATGGCTTTCCTCGGCTTCAGGAAGAAAAGAAAGAGGTTGGAGATGCTCGCTTGTGGCAGGGCACTGACAATTAGACACCGCCACTGTTGTGCTGGTATTCGATGAGCAGAGCGGGATATGAAATGGGGCACAATATAAATAGGTTGTAAAAACATATTGCATGATGAAAACAATGCTTATTTAGTGGACTAGTATATGCTTGTCACAACATGATGTCAGAATTAGAGAATCATCAGTTGTTTGACTCAATTATTTGACTATTCCATTATCTTGGTAAAAAAATAATGAAATATACTATAGTAGTTCTGATATATTAATGACAACTGAATTCATATTATTGTGTGATTTAAGGTCACAATCTTATCCTATATTGCAAGTTTAACTATCACTCAGTGTCATATTCACTTTTCACAAAGAAAGGCCCACTTAATAACCTACACAAGAAACCCAGTGATTATTAGTTACCATTGTAAATTCACAGAATTCAAATACTTTATTTTCCTGGGTATTACAATGTATAAAAAAGATTGGAAGCACTTTTTTCATAAAGCTAAACTTTTTTCACAAGGTAGAACATTCCTGAACAAAATACTGTTGTCTAATTTGGTTTTCATAGAAATGTAACAGGCAAAAGTATATGTAGTTATTGTAAAGTAATTAACCTACAGACTATAATAGAAATACGGAGAAGAAAACGTAGGAAAAACCTCAAGAGGAAGATTAGGAAATTTGCCTAAGGTAAAGAGTCTTAGATATTGATCTAATATTTGAGACCATTTCTAACTCCCCCAAAATTGTGTTCCTATTAAAGAAAAACACAATCAGAAAGCACAGAAAGAAACGGATAAATCTTTTAGGGGAAAAAAAAAAAAGCCACATAGGCATATTTGGAGAGATTTTTGTCTGAGTCCACAGGAGAAAAAAATGTGAGAACTGAGGATTAGGAGATATTCATAGGGCAAAATACCAAGGGAAATGAAAGTGACAGACTACTGTTGATGGATTTCAAATCCTAGAAGAAGTGGGGCAAAACACATCACAAGGGACAAAACAGAACTGCCACATATACTGTATTATATGGTAAATGGGCAATACAACTAATATAGGCCTCTCATAATGGAAAAATATCATTAAAATGTCTATTTTAAATACGAGTATAAATATGCCACTTTTGGAGAACTCTTTGGACATATCCACAAAACAAATAAAATATAGTTGCTCTGAATTTCAGTCTAAAGAAAGTATTTACTCAGTGACATTAGGAGGCACTTTACCTGATCAGAAAAACAGACCAAGAACTAACATAATAAATAGAGGCAGGACCTGTATACACAAAAGAACCTGAAAATAGACTGTAGGTAATTAAGAGAGCGGAATATTTCTCTAGGATGGAAAGTTCCAGTATTATAAAAATAATAATTCCCCTTTAATTAATCCATAATTAAATATACTCCCAGTGTAATTTTTAATTTGAATTAAGAATAATGACTCTTAAGTTTAGTCCCCCAAAATGCGTGAATATGGCTAGGAAATGTTTTGGAAACAAATGAGTAATAAGGTAAGACCTGCTCTGCTATAAAATGAATGAATCATAATTGCTGGGCAAGTACATACTCAGATTCATGAGGAACTCAGAAATAAGCTCAAATCCATAAAAATTATATTGTATAATGAAGACATATTTTCAATGTAATGGACAGAATACACTCATAATATGATATAGAGACAACAAAATTTTTGGTACAAAAATTTATACGTATTTGTTTTGGTTAGGATGTTTGGAAAATGTCCATTTTTGGTCCTGGGCCTATAAACAAATATGTTCTCCTTTTGCTTATCAGATTAATCACTAAATTTCTTGAAGCCTATAAATCTCAGTGGCAAGGAAGGTGATGCAATGTTGTTAATGCAAAAGAGCTTTATATAACTTTAAAAAGCTAGGTTGAATCTAAGAGTGTGATAGATTTTTATGACAAATTCAAATAATTGCCAGCTACTTTTCCCCTTCAATTCCCAGTTTTTAAATGTCTGGATGCTTTTGATATCGTGATATCTACATTAAGCGCAAATTTTAAAATTCTTCCAGTTTTTTCACTTGGGCAGATAGGCATATGCAACGTGTAGTGAGTCAGCTGTAACATTTAGTTTCCACCTGGTTAGGGTCCACTTGGAAAAAAGTAAATGGATAGAGAAAACTGCACTATGCTAGCACCAACCAAACAGAAAGGGGATCACTACATTCATTTCAGACAAAGCCAACTTCAGAACAAGAGGGATTACCAGGGATAAAGAGGATATTACATAAAGATAAAAGGGTCAATTCTCTAAAAGCATAACAATCCTAAATGTATGTGAACCTAACAATACAGAGACAAAATGTATGAGGCTAGAAGGGAGAAAAATAAAAGGAGAAATAAACAAATCCTCTGTAATGAAGATTTCAAAAGCCCTCTGTCAGTATCTGATACATAAAAGCAGCCCGAAAATCATAAGGATAGAGATGAACTGAACAGCACTACTAATCAACTCAATCTGATTGACATTTACAGACTATACCATCCAGTAATAACAGAGTTCCGAAGGAACACTCCTCAAGTTAGCTCCCCTTCTGAACATGAAACATCCTTAAAAATGTGAAAGGACAGGTATTACAAAAGTAAGTTTTCAGACTACAGTGGAAATAAAGTAGAAATTAAAGGAGAACATTTCTGGAGAACCTACTCTGTGCTCCATGCTGGGCGTGGGCGCCAGTACCAAAGGAGAAATATTGCAAATTCTGACATTTGTTAAGTTGGCTTCCACCACCAGCATCCCCTAGGAGCAGTGTAATTGTTCCCATTGCACCGATAGGTAACTGAGGCCCAGTTAGTCTGGGGACTCCCCCCATCTTCAGTCTTCCTTTTGGTGGAAAATTGCAAACAACCCCATGCCCCTTACTGAGGGCAGACTGGTTACAAAACTCTGATATCTTTTCTGCTCAGTGAGGTGTTGTAATGGGGTAGTGATGTCAGCAAAATGACACAATAGTTTTCTTCCATTTTCCCGTAATGAACAGGGATTTTGACTATCACCCACAGATGAGAGTGCGTTGGTGGAAATCGAGGAGTCCAGCAGAGAAGTTCTAGAACACTGTAGGAGCAAAACAAATCCCGACGTGGAGGCATCAAATAGCAGAAGGGGATAGTTTTATTCTATCTGCGTCACCCCTTCCGCAAGGTGGCACAGCTCAATGCCAAGAGAGTCCTTCTTGCCCCACAGTTTCTGGCATGGGGGAAAGTGAGAGCGCGCAGGGAGCCCCCCCTATCTCCATGCGGAGCAGCTCACATAAAGCAAGACCCACTTCTTTCTCACCCCATCTTGAATGCAGAGCGGCGATGCACCACCTAGGACAGGAGGCGACTGCTACAACAGCAGCCAGGGCTCTCCAAGGGCATCAAAACATTGAACATATAAAGAAAACTTCAGGCCCAAGGGTTCCACATAATAATTCTACCTGACACTTAAGGAAGGAAGAGTACCTATTCTATGCAATCTCATCCGGAGAAGACAAAAGCAGGAAATTCTCCCCAGCTCATTTTATGAGACCCGCATTACTCTTATAATAAGACAAAGACGTTTCATGAAATAAATATTTTTTTAAATTTAACTACCAACTAATATCTCTCAGGAACACAGATGAAAAAAAAATCCTTAACAAAATAGTATAATTAGAATCTAGCAATACTAAAAAGGATAATACATCATGAATGCAAAGCTGATTCAACATTGAAAAAAGCCTATCAAAGCACATCACCACATCAAAAGACTAAACAAGAAAAAATAAATACTTATATTAACACATGGGTAAAGACATTCAACAAAATTCACATTTGATAAAATCTCAAAACAAACCAACAACGTAGGAATAGAAGAGCACTTTCTTGATCTAATAAAGTACATTTATGAAAAAACCTACAGCTAAATCATACATAATGCTGAGAATCTAAATGCTTTTCCCATAAGATCTTCTCTCACAAATGTCTTCTCTCACTATTCCTAGTCAACACTACTGAAAGGCTTAGCTATTGGAATAAGATAAGGAAAATAATTTCTTAAAGTCATATAAACTAGAAAGAAAGAAATAAAACTGTCTAGTTGTAGATACCATGACTGCCTATTTAGAAAATTCCAAAGACTCTACAAAATTGTTCTGGAAACCGCAAAGGAATTTGGCAATGCCCTAGGCACAAGGTTAATATATGAAAATCTACTTCATTCTTACAGGCCAGCATTGAAGAAATGGAATGTGACATTAAAAAGAAATACAATTTATATCATCTCCAAAAAAATAAAGTACTGATGTATAAATCTAACAAGATATATGTAAGATCCATGTTCAAGGAACTAGAAAATGTTGATGAAATAAATTTTAAAAATCTAAATAAATGAAGAAGCACACCTACTGTGTTTATGAGTTAGATAACTAAATATTGGTGAGATGTCAATTCCCCCAGATTTGATCTATAGACTACGTACAATTCCAATAAAAACCCCAGCAGCTATTTGGAGATAACAACAAGCTGATTCTGAAACTTATATTGAGAGACCAACATATTGGAACAGCCAAAACAATTCTTAAAAGGAAGAACATAATCAGAGCTCACGTTACCCAATTTCAATTCTTATTATAAGTTACAGTAATCAAGACTTTGTTATTTTCTTGAAAGGATACACAAATAAATAAATGAAAAAAACATAGCTTCCAAAAACAGACCCACACAAATATGGCCAACTGATTTTTGGGAAAATGCAAAAACAATTCAATGGACAAAAGATAGTTTTTTCAGCTGTCGCTGGGAAAATTGGACATTAGATGGAATAAAATGAACCTCGGGATATTCCTCACACCTTATGCAAAAACATTAACTCAAATGAAAAATAGAGCTGAACATAAAATGTAAATATATGAAATATTTAAAAGAATAGATAGAAGAAAATCTTCATGATATTGCTTTAGGCAGAGTTCTTAAATATGACACTAAGCATGATCTGTAAAAGAAATAAAACTATACATTTGACTTTAGCACAATTAAAAATTTTGCTTTGTGTAAGACGCTGTTAATAGAAGGAAAAGTCAAATTACAGATATATATATATATCTTACAAAGGACTTGTGTCCAGAATATATAAATCATTATTTAGCCACAAAAATAAGAAAACACACAATTCAATTAAAAAAAGAACAGAACTGCTACATTTTTATAAGACACCACAAAGGAACATACATAAATAGCAAAAGAGCACATGAAAAGATTTAAATACAATTTGTCACTAGGGAAAAATAAAATTAATGCTAAAAGGAAATGCCATTACACACTTATTTGAATGTCTACAATATAATGTTCTGGTAATATTGAGTACTGGCAGCACACTTGGATCTCCGGCTCATCTGGAATGTGTTTTTATATATGGTGTAAACTAGTGGTCAAGATCCATTCGGAAAATTGATTCGTCATCAGTTATTGACATTATCACACTTTCCCCACTGCACTGCAGTGTTACCGCCCTCATAATTCGTCTAATGGGATGTGTGTGCTTTTAGACTCTCTTGTTTTCTCTTGATCACTTAGTCTGTTCTTGTGCTAAATCTGTTTAATGGATATTAATATCGATAGGGCTTAGGAACATAGTATAAATGTTCCAGTTTCCTTCTTCAGAATTGTCACGGCTACTCTTGAACATAAGCTTTTCTATAAGTATTTTGGAGTTGTTTTTCTTGCTGTTGTTGTTGTTTTTAATTTGTGACCCTTGCCCCCCAAAGAACTCAGGATTTTGATTGAGATTGTTTTGAATCTATTGATTAATTTCTGGAGAATTTGCAGCTTTAAAATATTTAGTCTCCCAATCTTTCAATATATATTTTTTTCTTCCTTTAGTTAACTTTTCTTTAATTTCTTTCACTAATGTTTTGTGAGTTTTCAACATGGAGGTTTTGACATCTTTTGTTGGATTTATTTCTGTTTGATATCAATCAATGAATTCTAAGTGGGATACTGTTAAATTCTGTTTCTTATTTATTTGCTGCTAGCATATAGAAATATGGTTGAACTGTACATGTTGACCTGCTATTTAGAATGGCTGATAAATTTACTTATTATTTCTAGAAGTTCATCCAGAGACACTTTTGAAATTTCCATGTAGGTAATCATAGCATCAGTGAGTAATGGAAGTTTTGCTTCTTTTCCAGTTTTTATTATCTCGTTCACTTGTTTACTTGCCTTATTGTACTTGCCAGGACCTCGGGTACCATAATGAATAGAAATGGTGAGAGAGCACCCTGTTCCGTTCTCTATCAAATAAAAGTAAAATTAATGTTTAAAAATGAAATAATTTCATTTTGAAATATCCTGAAAATAGTCAAAATCTCTCAAAAAAAGAAAAGCAAAAAAGTGGTGCAATTTAAGTTCTTAAAATAGCCCTAACTAATTTTTTAGCCTGTTAACTCATTTACTTAACGTATGCATATAAAATAATTATAGCTGATATAAAACTGCATTTATTACTGAAATAATAGATTAATGCATACCAGTTTTCAGACAAAACAATAATGCCCAGAAACAAGCAATGCCAAGAAATAAAATGTATTTGTCCCTTCTCAGATTGTCTACTTTCAATTTATTGATCATACCAGTCGATTTCCAACTATTAGCAAGCACAATAATATTCAGTTATAGCACAAAGAGCAGTATGTCATTTATATACAATAGAATAGAGACACTGAAGTTTAAGTCCCAGAGTTACGCAGAAATGAAAAACAAACAAACAAACAAAAACTCGATGAATAATTCTACTCAGCTGACTGAGAGAGAATGATTCAACATTTACAAACAGAAAAAAAAAATCAATTTCTCCATGTAACACAATTCTCTAAATTATTTCACTTGTGAAGAATAAACTTAGCAATCAAAGCACAATATACACAGGAAAAATTGCGTTGTTTAGAGAGTATATTAGCTACTTCGACTTCCAGAAAAGTAAAATAAAGATGATGCACTGAAATGCAATCCGAATGTAATTTCCTACAGGCTGCGGAGGCTCCATCTCCACATAGTCCAATTCAGAACTTCAGCACCCCCACTACACACCACACAAAGAATTGGCTTAATTTCTATAAACATGTATGAAATATTTTGTATGCAATACTATAAAGGCTTCCAAATGCTGGTATAAAGATATTTTCCTAACTTATTCCACAATTACTAAATTGAAACTTAATGAACAGCTAGGAGGGAAAAGAAGAGAACAGCTATGTGGAAATTTGTTCCTTATAAAAATGGAATCTAACCACTTGATATTCAGTTGTCAAATACGTTACAAAGATTTCACTCAAGACAAAATCATCTTTGTTATATAAGTATTCTGATATACTCCTTTTTCTCCACTGTGTTTGGTTTCTATTTCTGCCATTAAAAATATAGCAGATTTAGTAGTTGATGCAACACCAATCGATTGTCTCAGTTCTGTAAGTCAGAACTCCAGTTTAGGTCTTACCAGGTTATAATCAGGGGGTTGGCAGGTCTACTTTCTTATCTAGAGGCTCTGGGGGAGAATCCACTTCTGGGCTCATTCAAATTGTTGGCAGAACTCATTTTTTTGTGGCTGTGGACTGAGGTCCCAACTTCCTTGCTGGCTGTCAGCTGAAGGTCACCCCAAGCTTCTAGAGTTTGCTGCATTCCTTGGTTCACGGTCACTTATCTCCATCTACAAAGCCAGCCAGCTATGGTGGGTTGAGTCCCTAATCTCTCTCCTGCCTTTTTTTCTATCTCATCTCTCTGACCCACATTTCTACCTTCCTTTTCCACGTTTAGAGACTCATGTGATTATCCAGATAACACATGACAGTCCCCCTGATCAGGGACCTTCATCTTCCTCACTTCTGAAAACACTCTTTTGCCATGTAATGTAACATATTTATAAATTCTGAGGATAAAAGCACGGACATCTCTGAGAACTGTTATTCTGCCTACCATACATCCACCTAGACTTTCCGTAATTTTATTTCCAGAAAATGTTCATTCTCCTCCTATTCCAGGAAGCTAACCTATAGTGTTAATTTGTCTTTAAAAGTACTGAGAAGTAGTATTTTGCTGCAGTAATAAAGAGATAATTTATAGATGCCGTAAATCATCCTGCAAATGTCCAGACTCTGAATTTCAAGGTGCTGCAGGACAGTTAATACTGAACCATGTCCTCCATCTACTGGCACATTTGCATATGGGAGAATTGGAGTGTGTAAGATCTCTATGACATCATGGCAGGAGCACCTGAATATAGCCTTGCACTATTGAAATCAAGTTGAATTTGGGGTTTGGGTAAGAGCAAGTGATAGGCCTCAGGTATGTATAGGGTATGGTTCTAAACCATCCACATACACATTACCTGGATAATTTAATTTAAAAAAAAAAAATTGCAAAATTCCTGCTTCATCCAAGGCCTACAGAATCAGGATCTCTGAGTTTGATCAGGGGATTTTTATGTTAGGAAGAGCTCTGTGTGACCTTATGAATTAAGCTTTGCAACAGACTGTGCACCTTATACGTAAAGGTTTACTCCATGTAGCTGCTTGAATATCTTATGGAATATGGGCAGATTTGTCCAGAATCACTTAGTGAATAACTAGTATCTTGTTAAATATCAAGACATAAATGACTAGATATAAAATCTTGGCTTTTGATTTTAAAATAATGCTAATTACAGAAGAGTTAGCATGCAAAAGACACTAACTTCCCTGCAGTTGTAAAGTAATGGGGGCTGGGGGAAGGGGATGATTTCTCCCCTGAGAGAAAACTGGATGAGCTAAAATGCAGACACTAATCAGAGGAAGCATAAGAAATGGGTCCTTGGAAATGAGTACTTCAACATTCCACACTCAGTTATAAACAAAGAGAAGACTGACGCAAAATCTCAGGATTTGTAAGCAAATGGGAGGCAAAAGCAGGTGAAAAAAATATCAACTAGTCAGACCACCAAAGGAGATGTAAAACAAAGCAAAATCAGGCAAATTGACTTAAATATGGGGATTTTTAAAAATGATGATTCTTTTATGCTGTTGGAAGAAAAAAAATATACCCAAACTATGTAACTGTTATAGCCAATTAAAAGTGTTAAGGCAAATCCAGTTTTCTTGTTTTGTATTTGAAACAGAATCATGTCATGAATAACTGGTAAAAGGTGCTTGCCCAAACCCTATTGTCCTGAACTCTTTGAGTATAAAAGGAGGGGCCTTGAGGATGAGAAAGCTTTGAGATTCATGACAGCTCTACTTCAGCACCAAGATGTGAGAGATGGAAAGGAGGAAAAGATCAATAGCTCTGACTACATACTGTCTGTCTCAGAATAACAATGTTTATACTGTATAGTTCTGCAGAGCTGAGGCCATTCTGGTTAGAATAAAAAAATAAAAATAAAAAAAAGGAGAAGATATATTTTCAACAAACGCCGATAATGACCATGTCCGCAGACAACCAAAGATACTCGTATACTGGCCCATGAAGACCACAGAGAAATGAGTACTGCCAACACGTAGGCAGCAGCCCTTCACCAGGTGTCTATCTGGAAGAAACAAGCCCACCGGAGGGATCCATAAGCCTTCTCACAAAACAAACACATGCAACCAATCCTCCCCAGTGACAAAGGACACATCGCCCTTGTATCTCACAAGGCTTTCAGAGTTCTGAAGGGTCCCACACTTGTAGCCCTCATCATGGGAAAGGGAACACGAGTTTAGACTTGCCCCCCCCTTTCCACAATCACTGACTCCGACGCTGACATTTCGTCTCACTAACATCACAAGTGTATGAATTCCTTTGATGCAGAAACAGGAACACACACAATTGGACTCTTTGGGGACACATTTTAACTGCTTCACCACGCTTGGGTACCCAAGCATGAGGAAGTGTCTAAGCCAAGAAAATAGAAAGATTACCTCTGAGTAAAATGTGCCCTTGAGTGAGAGAGAAGTGGTAGAGTTGGGGTGACTGAAGCAATGAGAGAGACCGAGAGAGGGTAGAAAAATGACCTGTAAAAGTTCAAACAGCAAGTTAACAAGACAGTGGCATGATATGGAAAAGAAAAATAACATTGAAATAGCAAGAAATAGATCATAATTGAAAAGTGGTATTAATTATATGTATTTTATTTTTATTTTAATTCATTGATATATGAATTTATTTAATACTTGTTTTTATTTGACTTTGCTTAGATTTTAGTTCTTTAGCTCTTTTTGTTGGAGATATAATTCATTACTGTCATCCTTTCTTGTTTAATAATGAAAAATTCTAAGATGTGAATTGTTCTAATTTGAATGACATCAGTTTATATAGGTAAAGCTTTATTATAATTATCTTATAAATAATAAAATTACAATTCTGATATCTAATCTCCATAAAACAATTACAAAATTTGACTACAGATTAAGCTAACAAAAATGGCAATCTCAATAATTCCCAAAAGCAGAAATAGCATTTTTCTCTAGTTTTATTCCCTGCACAAGAAAGTGAAAGATTAAATTAATTAATTAACATAAATAGAAAATAAACCAACTTTTAATATTTATTCAGAAATTAAAGTGAATGCTTTAGAATTAAAAAAAAACACTTTTTTTAATCAACTCTGGGTTCAATGGAAAACTAAATCCTAAATCACCTACAAAATAATGAAGGCTAAACATTACACAGGACAAGCTATGGGATGTGGCTAAACTATGCTGAGAAGACAATGTATAATTTTAAACAATGACATCAATAAATAAGAAATAATTATGTCAAGAAAATTAGAATATATGTCAAAAACAGAATACAACCAACCAAATCTAAGGGAAGTTGAAACAAGCAACTAATATACAAAAATTTGGGGGAAAGTTCACTTGATGAATACATCCTCAAAAGGTTTCTTTGAAAAATAAGCCTTACAACAAATAAATGTATATTGCATTTTTTCTCTCATAGCTATTTTAGAATTTTCCAATTAAATAACTTAAGGAAAGAAATAATTAATATAAAAAATATTCTTTGTGTTCTACCACTTTATCTTTGTTAAAATTTTGTAATATTTGTTTTGATTTACAGCTGTCTATTAAATGAATAAGCTTTGATTTTTTTAAACTGAAAATAGTTACTGAACATTCAGAAATAATTTCATCACAGATTTCATAGAAAGAAAAAACGTATATAAAATATTTGCCACTTACACATATGTGTGTTGTATACTAGTATCTTATCATCTAGAGCCACCCTAAAATTACCACTTTATATTTTATGGTAGATTCAGAGCAAGATTAACAATGCACGTTTCCCTCAGAATGATATTCTATTCTAAGGAATAAAACTATTTTGTTAAAGGAATAAAACTCTTAACTAATTCCTTTGCCTTATCTTACCAAAAGTAAATTTTAACCATACTTAAAAAACTGTCTTTTTCTTCGTATGTGAATTTTTCAAAGAATGCCCATGTAAATTTGACCTGGAATTAAATAGTATATCAATAAAGTTAAAAATACACAGATAAGCAAATATATTAACACAAACTTTCATGACCTATTAGAAAGTGATTTCAAATATTCCATAATGAAGATTCTATTACTATACAGCATGTTTGGACGGACTTATATCCAGTAAAGGATATTGTAACTGCTCACCATTAACTGCTGTCTTAGAAGGAAATAGTTCCAGAAGCTGTCTTAAAATGGTCTCTAATATGTACTCTGACAATTAGCAACCACCGCTATGCAGATGATTACATTCATCCACCCAGATTAGAGAACTACAGATAGTAGAAGTTGGGTACCGTAGGCTTCCTCTTTATTTGTTCTTGCTTCGCCAGTGTCTCACTGTACATTGTTGTTTCCCACGGCCAGCTCTCATGTCAGCTGACAGAAATCTGCTGCTTTGAGTTCAACTCAATTGGATTACTGGTTTTAAAGTAGCAGCATAAAAGTTTTGTTGAAAAGAACTGTATCATTTATAGCAGAGAAATTTTGCAAACTGGCTCAAGTTAAAAAAAAACAAAAACAAAAAACTGAAATAGGACAAACATTTCACTCTTTCAGTTGAAAATAACTATCTATCTACCATGTTTCCCCAAAAATAAGACATAGCCAGACAATCAGCCCTAATGCATCTTTTGGAGCAAAAATCAATATAAGACCCGGTCTTATATTATATTATATTATAACCATTCTTATATAAGACCCGACTTATATAAGACCCGGTCTTATATCATATTAAAATAAGACCGGGTCTTATATTAATTTTCGCTCCAAAAGATGCATTAGCGCTGATGGTACAGCTAGGTCTTATTTTCGAGGAAACACAGTGTCTGTCTGTCTGTCTGTCTGTCTGTCTGTCTCTCTATCTACCTATTTATCCACACACTTCTCACTTATTTTCCTTCATTCAGAGATAACAGATAATCAGCTATTACATTCAAGGCACTGTGCTCGGTACAAGAAATAAAGGAGATATGAGATCTGCCCTTAGAGTTTCCAGTCATGGAGCATATTACCTATTACATAATTTGTACTATCCATAGAGGCATTTCCATGGTAATACAGCTTCATAGATGACTGAGCCCAAATGGCTGCACTACTAATCTGATTCATCACAGAGCACATTGCAGATGTGCCCACTTGGTGGTCCCTTGTTCCTGCGACTCATTAATGTGTGACTATCCTTCCTTCCACACCTCTTCTTAAGGTAAGAGTACCTACTTGCTTAAGCTCAAAATCTGAATTTGTTCCTTTGTTCCTTTCTCTTATTCCATAAATTCAATCCACCAACAAGCCTTTCCAATTCTATCTCCAAAAATACATCTTAGTGTTATTTTGCAGCCATTGGCAAAAATTTCACCCAGGCCATCAAATTCTTTCTCCTAACTACCAGACCAGATATTTATTTTTCCTCCACTTCTACTTAAAATTCACTTCCCATACAAGCACCACAGTTATGTATTTGAAATATGTATCAGGTCATGCCAATGCCATATCTGAAATCTTCTAGTAGCAATTAGAGAATAAATGCAAAGCGTTAACCATGGTGCACTGAGGCCTTCATGATTTAGCCCAACTTTCTGAACTATCACTTGCCTGAGGCTCATTCTGCTGCAGCCAGCAACTGTGTCCAAGCCCCTGGGATGTTGGCTGTATTGTTTTTCTCTGCTAGAAGATTTCTTATCCAACTACCCCTCCTTTTTTGTTTGTTCTTATTTGCTTCTTTTGATCTTTCAGATCTCAGCACAAAACCTCATAGGTGTTTATGACCTGAGGTCAGAGAAAATCACCACAGACCATGTTTACCTTGAAGAAGAAAAAGAGATTGGGTAGAGAAAGCATAATGAAAGGATATTTCAATCATGTTTGGGAAAGACACTCTGTGAGCAAAGCCCCAATATAAAGAGTCAGCATGGCTCACGGATGGCCATAGTAAAGACACAGAGGTGAATGTGATTTCAAAGCTGGCAAGCCAGATAACCATTGAATCACTTATTAGCTGTGCAAACATCTCAATAGCTAGTGAATCAAAACAAGTCATTTATTTAACTCACAGCTGTCGGTTGGAAATTTGCACTGGAATTGGGAGATGTTCTTCTGGTCTGTGTTCAGTTTGATGGATCGCAGCTCAGCTTGCATATGTGTCTAGGGGTAGGGTCCTGTCACCTGGGGATGGTTGGCCTGTGATGGCCTTCTTGGGGACGGGTTACCTCTCCTGTATGTGGTATCTCATCTTCCAATCGGTGTGGCTGGAGCTCGTTCCCAGAGTGGCTCTGCAAGATTGTAAGGGAATCGGGGAGTGTTTAAGGCTTCTTGAAGCACAGGCTTGGGACTGGCATGGGATCTCTTCTGATGAGCTCCATGTGCCAAAGGAGGCAGTGAGAGTCAAGGAGTGAGGAAACAGACTCCGTTTACTTACAGGAACTGCAAAGTCACCCTGCAACAGGCTGAGTATGAGGAAAGGAATAACTATGGCTACTTTTACAATCTATAACTCAATTCAAAATTGGAAGGAAAAGAATAGAAATAGGTTTACCAAGCCCTCATGTACCCTAAAGTCCATGTGTCTTGTTAGAACTCTTCTGGTTTTAATCAAGAAGTTGAAATTGACTCATGTAGGTTAACACGATGGTTTACTTAAATAGTTTCTCATAGGCTCCAGGGAGAAGATGTAACTGTTTCTCTTCCAGTTATTTTATGGATTTTCATAGGAATAAATATGGTTGTTTCAATAAGTGCTCTGTACTCTTCAGTGCATTTTCATAGGTATAATTTTTAAAACATGTATTTCCTACCATTGACTTAATGGATTTTAGGCCTCAGTTTGTAAGTGTAATTGGCACAACTATTTAAAGAAAATGTTGCTTAAAAGAGTAGCCAGCTCGTTCATGATTACTTAACTCATAAATTTTTATTTCAACTCAACTGTTTCCTAAAGCATAGATTCGAGTAAATTTTTCAAGTAGTGAATATTATATATAAATCCTCAGTGCTTGTGTGTGTATATGGACAGTATTTTTCTCCTTTTAACTTGGATATCCTGGATAGGTAGAGAATTTTAAACATATTATTTGCCTTTAAAACTCTGAAAAGATTTCCATTATGCCTGTCTTCTGGCATCTCGTATTATGAGAATTCTGTGGCCAGTCTCATTTTCCACCAGCTTTAGGAAACGTATTTATTCTGCCTTGATAAATGTTAAGGTACAGCTGTCTTTTACTAGAAGTTTAGTTTTTATTTTTAATATTAGGAACTCAATCTGTTTTATTGGAAGAATGAACAATACAGCTGTGTTCATGATTTTTTCTTCTATATAAAAATAATCATATTTAGTTCATGATGAATTTTCACTGTGTTCTTTATTGGAATAGTTGTTACACAAAATGTTTGTTGAACCTATGGTTAATTTCTTTATCAGTTTTATTTCTTTATTCTAGTCCAGTGTATTCCATACTTTATTTCTTTCATGATATATATATATATATATATATATATATATATATATATGTATATATAGTCTTTTTTTTCCCAAAAATATTGATCCTACATATTACTTCTTATAAACTGTTTCACATTTCTGAAATAATTTTACTTTTTCTGTCCTCATACCATCTCTTTAATGCCCTATAGTTTTAGATTATTTTTATATAAAGTTTTATGTCAAGAGAAATTGTTTTTCCTGCACTTTGTTTTTCAAATTCCAACTCTGACTTCCACTCAAATTTTACATTTTCTGCATCCCACAGTTTGGCTTATTAAGAAACATTTAGCTAATGTCACCATATCCTTTTTCTACTCACATTACAGAAACATGAGCTCAGTAATTTATTTCTAAAGGTCCTTAAAACTCCTCATCCATTAACAGATAAAGAACTGTATTTCAGACCATCTAGGAGGATTCAGTTGAGGGAACAGGGGGCACATTTTAAAATTCGAGGAGATGATGCTGACGGCTTGGTGTTCGAAGCCGAGAATGTACTGGAGTGAGGGAGAGCGAGAAAACACATGGAGGAAGCCCTATCCTACCTTCATGCCTCATCCGAGATGGAGACTTGTAGGAGGAACCTTCTAGAGCAGGCCTGCTCAGAAGATGGTCCACACACCCACAGCATCAGAACTACTGGGAGATTGTTAGAAATGCCATCGCAGGTCGTGCTCCATCCTACCGAATTTGAATCTTTGGGGCTGGGTCCCAGGAATCTGTGGGTTAACAAGTCCTCAAGGAGTAGGTTTGATGCTCAGATTTGAGAGAGAGATGCACCCTGCACACCATGAAATTGACATCAATGCATCTGCAGGACAGATGCATGTAGGACTCTGTGAAATCATTGCAATAAGTGGATGGCCCACCATAAGGGGTTCTTGAGTCCTCCCAGTCGAGTCCCCTATGGACATGCAAAGCACAATTTTCAACAGTAACATCTTGATGCTAAAGGAGCAAATATGAAGACAACAATCTCTATAGACTAAGGACTAAACCCATGTAATAGTTTCCTGATTTCATTTAAGAGTTGGGTTTTTAAATCTGTCCATGAGGTGGAGCCTAGCCCCAATAAAATTGATATTAAATGTCCTTCCATTGACGCATGCAAGCATGGGTGGCAGAAGGTCAAAAATATAATACGACTTAGGGAAAATTTTAAAATGCATTATTTATCAACATGGGGTAATTTTATATAAAGTCCATACATACTACACAACTATATTGCATTTTTTCTGCAAATGTGTTTTCCTTAGTTAAAGGCAGTCTTCTAATCCAGTCCTACTATGCACTCAAAAAGATTATGTGGCCAATTCTCTGAAGATCCTCTCTTTATAACTGAGCACCATTTGGAGTGGACAGGAGGAGGAGAGTGGACTAAAAAGGGGTTCTATGGAAAGTAACCTCACAGGGTGATCTGGCCATAAATTCCTACCCAGGTAGGTCATGGTGGGTGGTCACATCCCAGTCATATAAATTGTTAATAAAATATTTATCTTTGCCTTAAGCAAGCCCTGTCTATTGTTTCTATGCATCTAGGTTCACACCTTTGAAATAACCACCCTCAAGAAAGCATAGAATTTGGTCCACTATCCTTTAATCCAATCTCTGCCTTGCTCTCTCCCACCTCCAAGCAATATTCTTTACATTCCCTCCATAACCTCAAATGCATAAATGAAGCCACAAAACTTATTCTGTGGAGCATTTGAGATCTTGCTCCCTAGCATATGTTGTCAGTTTGGTTCAAATAAACTCTTAGGAAAATTCTCTACAGGTTTTGGCATTTCTTATGTCAACAAGAGGTTGGCTGGAAAGCAAATGGCAAAAAGAGTCAGCTGCTGTCTAGGTCAGAAGAACTGCAAACATGTTTCTCCCAAATGTCCTGGGAGCGCTCTGTCTCTCAGGAGGACTGTTAAGGCCCACGTTTAACAAGAATCTCAGGCAAGGCACGGTTTATGTCTCCAACGTCCATAGGCGGGTCTGTTGAGCTCTAAGTAATAACCATCTAATCCAAATAGCTAATCTAGTAGTTGGCAAACCTTATTTCATCCCTCTCCAGGAATTGGTTCAAGTGTCCCTGGGCTGCTGTTGGATAAGAGAAAGACAGTTGATGTGGTTCACGGTTTCTTCTATTAATCAAATCGGGGTATCTCTAATTGCATCTGTTGTGTAAAAGTTTACTTTTTATAGGCCCTGCTTGTTAAATTTTCTTTGTATATTGAATAAGGTCTGGCTTATTAAAATTTTTCAAAGTTTGAATAATACTCATATGTATAATAATGCTCATGAAACTACGTTAAGAAATGATATAATGGTCATGGCGAACTCCAATAACACATTTAATACCTTCTAGGGGGTTCTCTGGGAGTAATGTCTCAACCAATGGCATTATAGCAAAGGAGAATTTAAGTAAATAGACTCTCAGGGACATTTTTAGACCAGTGATAACTGCGAATTCACACCCATTAGAAAACAGCTTACACTTTGCCAGTAATATAACAGATAGGTCATTAGAAGGAGTAGAGGTTTGGTAGGGATGAAGAAGCAGCTTTAATTTTTCACCTACTATTTCTCATTTTCTATATTATCCAACTTATTTTCTCTAAGACAATTCAAAAATATATACTACTTTTCCTTTACATTTTGGATAAAATTTAACTAAGATAGACATTAACGTACTTTCTTATACATTAATGTTTGCAAATATACATTTACACTTAAAGATAAAAACTGTGATTTTAGGTTCACTTAAATATCCTTTGAAATGTACTTATTTCAACTCCTTTTATTTACTTAATGTTTTTCTAATACAGAATATCATTTTTTTAATTTATAAAGTGATTAGAGCCGAGCTAGAACAACTCTCCTTCTTCAGAAAGAGGAGCAAAGTACTGCTATATAGATTTTTAAAATAAATAAATAAAGGCATTGAAAAACCTACTTCTCAATTTGATTGACAACCAGACACTGGTACTTGGGAAAAACCATTAGTTTCAGAACTTACCAACAAATTTTGAGGAATATATTTTGCTTATTTATTATGATTCTATTTCTTGCCACGCATTTGCTAGTGTCTAGGAAATAGTATTCGCTCATAGTTTAATGTTTAGCTGTTTTACAGAAATTGAAGTCATTCCTAGAGTGTTAAGTTGCCAAGGACTGTTCTATTTCTGATGAGTGTTTAAAGGACACAGTTGCATGTGATAGCTTGTGGGTATTCTGTTTTACGTTGTTGGTGCAGCCTGGAGGAAAGCGCTATTACAGACCTCACTGCACTGATTATTCAAAACAACCACAAGATCCTGATAACTGCAGCAGTTACTTAGGCCTGGCAATGGTGAGTGGGAAAAAGTTCTTTCTTTAGGTAAATACTGTTGTTATTTTTACACAGCCATAGGCTCTTACATTTTGAATCACCTCACAACCAATTTTAAACATGATGAAAAATAGTGGAAAGGAAGTTACTGAACTTAGAATGATCAAGTCATTAATGCCTTAGAGAAGTCTTCTAAAAATTATATTAAAGACGGGGAGACCCTGAACTTCCTCAAAATATAATATTTTTCTCATCATTAAGTAACTAATTGAATACAGTAGATAGTTTGCCACATCAGATGAAAGTATATAGGAACATTTAGGGGATCTGTGATGTGTTACACATATTATATATAAATGTAAAATTAGAGGAATTAGAGGTATATTATACAGGGTGCCAAAAAAATGTACACAAGTGAATACTTTGGTCAGTGTTGCTCAAACAGTTGTTTGCCAAAGTTAGAAGTGTCTGGACACTGATGGTGACCACTCTGAGCACCTCTTGTAATTGCGGAAGTCAAACGTGACTTGTATTCATCTTTTGTCATCGGTATATATTGAGTAGTATGATTTTAGTACAGTTTTTTCCTTTCCTAAAATGTGTATACATTTTTGGCACCCTTTGTATATATATATTATATATAATATATTCTTCTATATCAGCCAATTCTTCTGCTTACAACATATTCTTGAATATTCATGTTATGTATTTATAATGTGTATCTTGAAAATCCAAAATTGTATTTTCCTTGAAATTGATCATATTTTATTTTCTTCAAACATGAATGAGTTAAGAAATTATTGTATAATGTGTAGTGAGAGCAATTCCTGAGAAATCAGAGTCTTTCTAGCATGATCTGTTTCTCAGGATGCTCTCTACCTTCTTGCTCTAATTGAAACCTGAATGTCCCCTAAGGACGCTGCTTTCCCAGCAGCCTATACAAGTTATGTTTTTTCTCACACTTCTCATACATCTTGGTTTGACAGTGACTATGTGACTGCCTTTGTATTGCTTCTTCTAGAGCATTCTCTCTCTCTCATTAAAATACCTTAGCTTTGAGTCTCATCTCAGGAGGACACCCCTTCTGGTTGCAGCTCTCCCTGACCCAGCTTCACCCCCTTTTTCCCTTGAATCTTTATCTCCCTGCTCACTGGATACCTCAATAATACAACTGCTTTTTAATTCTTCATATACATTTCTGTGATCTTTCCAAACCCTGGCATGTATGTTATTTGCCTCAGTCCTCCTTAACCAGTCACTTCCATAGCTATACCTTACACTTTGTTATTAGCATTAACCTAAAAACAACTATAATCCCAACTACCAAAATTTTCCTCCAAGTGCCCTTCCATGGAGACATAAGATTGAAGAATATTTCACAAGATCTCAATGTCAAAAATTACACCCGGATCTCTGTATTTGCTTTTCTGCTACTACTGTTAATAAATTATGAGCACCCCAATGAAAATTAAACCCTCCACTTGTGTGCCCTGATTATTTTTTTCTCACATTGTCAAGGATATTTTTAGCGAAGAATTATTATCACTCTCTCATCTTTACAATATCTTCCCTGAAGCTAGCACATGAGTCTATAAAAAAATAAACAAAATAATAACCGCCATCTCATCTTCCCTTTACAGCAAACCACCATGTTGTGCTATTGTTGTTTACAGAAAAACTTCTCAAATATTATTTTAGTCTACTCTCTCCATATTATCTCCTATCCCTCCTAATCTTCACATCTTGAAATCCAATGATCCACCCTCAGTTCTAATTTACTTGATCTTTCAACAACTTATGATACAATTGATCAACTTTTCTCTTTGGAATATCTTTTTATCTCGATATGATATCCAACAAACCACATGTTCTGGGCAGTCTGCATCGGCTGCTTTTTCTGATTCCTGTACACAAATGACTCTTAAATGAATATATCCTTCCTAATCCTGTCACTGATCTCCAGACTAGAACAGTCAAGTTCGACTTGGATGTCAAAAAGCCATCGCAAACCTAATGTGGGCAATCTCTTGGGGAATCTCAACTGTCAGTCTCTTTAGGTCATCTAATCGCCTAGTTGGAGGGCTGTTGGCCTTCTGGAAGTGACTTGGACAAAATGGTCTCAGAATTAAAAGATTATGGTTCCTCAATCTTGCCTTTTTTAGTGTGGCTCTCACTCCTGCAACTATGATTGAAATCCCTCAGTCTAGAAATTTTGTTTTTTATTCCCTCCAGAGACAAGGTCTCCAAAGGTCTGAAGCGAGGGTGGAAGGACCGCCTTCCAGATGTCTGGTATAAGGGCGGTGCTGGGGCTCCCACCATTCTCCGATGACTGTGTCCCGTCCTCCCTATTTGAGACACTCCTCTTGATCTCCCTTTTACAAAGGTAGTAGTTACCACCAGTTCTTGTGATTCTTTTGAGTCATCTGCCCTGTAAATATGTTTGATTCTTGGTTTTCTACTACTCTTCACTGTGTTTGGGATTCAGCTAAGTGAATTACCAGTAATCCATCTTTTACTCTATTCCCGACTCTCTGTTGCTGTTTCTTCCTCTCTAATTCTCCCTGACTTCGTAACTTCGCTTCTTAAAACAGCAAGAACAATAAAAAGAAAAATGAAATACCTTTCACCGGGGTTCTGGGAGAGAATACAATTAGATGCATGTGCTCAGTCCACACAGGAATTGTAGTGGTCCTTTCTGCGGTCTGAAGACTGGGAAAACCATGAAGCTACTTTTGAGACCTGAAGATCACCTTTCACTACAGCGCAGTTGCTGCAGGCCTCATACGAATCCTTTCTTAATACCATAACATTAAGTATTAACACATTGATCTAAGGGATTGACATAGTAGTGTTGCACTGTACAATGATTTACTCTATTCACTTAGCTTAACATAATTTCACAGAGTTATTCAACGTTTCCTTATAGAATGAATTAAAATATTGCTCAAACTGAAACAGTATCTCATGTACAGGTAAATTTTAAATGACAAAGTATTGTACATCCTAAGAGCTAGAGGCAATTATTAGGCAAATTGGGTATTTATTGCTTGGCATATAGAAAGAACTGGATAAATATTTTTTGTTGTTGTTAAATTAATTTACAAATAAAATAAAAATGTTCTTTTTGATGAAATGGTTTTGTTTTTCATGATTTAACTTAGCATGCATAAAATAAGTAATACTAATTATGTAACAAATATGTTATGATTTTTAAAATAGTCATAATTTTGCCAAGTGGATAACACTAACCACACTTTATATATGAGAAAACCAAGGTTTATACAATTCAAATAACTTGCCTCACATACTAAACTGGAAAAGCTGGAATTCAAACTCAAACTTATCTACCTCCAGAGCCTTTTCATACCACTCTGTCCTCTTTTGCTGGAAAATATTGTGGTTCTTCATGTAGAATGTATTTGTAATTAACTAAGGATTTAAGGTCTCCATTAAATCAAGAATTCCATATCATTGTTTAATGAATTAATTGACTGATCTGATAGTCTCCATTATAAATGCAGTAGAGATGTTTATATTTAATTACAATTGCATACTTGGTGGTAAAATAACTTTCAATCTATGAAGACATTTAATGCCTACTATGTACTGAGCACGTATAAACACAGTAGCACTTTTGTTAAATACTAAAGTTACAGTGCTGACCATAACAGATTGTCTGCCCACACAGAGCTTATAACCTAGGATATTATAACCAGGATGTTAACTAAACTGTTAATTAAACACTAGAAGAGTACAAACGTTGGGAAGGACACTTATGCTGTTTACTGCAGATGAGACAGGAGAACTCACCTCTGAATAAGGTCAGAGAGGCTTTCCTAAAGGGGTTACATGAAGCTGAGTCCAGAAGAAAAAGATGATGACACATAAGGGATTTGTCCAAGTGGGAAGAGGCAGGACGTAGAGAGCATGGTAGAAAGAGGACAGGCAGATGAATTAGAGAACCAAGGAAGGAATTAGCTATAGAACCATGCCCAAAATGTCCCCATTCCCCCGTTAGTCCTTTATGGCCAGCATGGAGAAGTGGAGGCGGTACAGTTTAATCTGATCAATGGAATCGGACTCATTTTGATGAGATATTCATTGAGGCCAGAGCTCTGTAGGTAAAAGACAATTGATTTCCCAAATTTCTGCTATAATTAACTCTCTACTGAGCCCCACTACAACCTACTTCCAGCCTGCTTTCTTTAAGTTATAAGCCGCATGTAATGTCTATTTAAGTCATAAACATTCCTGCCTTTGTTTTCTGTTGTCCCATATAGTCTTTATACTCAGACATACAAGGCAGAATGATTTTAACAAAGGACTTCTAAGAATGGGTTAAAAATGAAAAATCCAGAGGACAATATTTAGCACCATAATGTTGGGAAGGTGTATCACTCAAAGTGGGGATGTTGAGAATTTGAATTTCCTTATGAAAACACGTTACGACTCAATTAAATTATGGTGCATATTGTTTTATATGCAGAAACAGATTTCCACATAATACATGTTATAAATAAACTCAACCAGTGACATCTGACAATAAACTCTGGGATGGGGTAAAGCTACCTGCGTACTAGTAACAAACCTTTTGCTGATGGTGACGTACAAACGCTGGGACCCACTGCCCACTCTGAATGACTAGGTAGCCTGGGCCATAATTTTCATGCCTTCTTCCTTCCTTCCTACCTGGCTTACAAATATACCTTAAGAAACCCTGTCAATACAATAAAAGTATTTCTTGTACAAAAAGATTTCTGAGTAGCTATTCAGAATCAGCAAATACTCCTCAAATAGCAATCACTTGCTGATACTTCTATCTTCCATTTGCAATTCATCTGCCTAATATGGGGATGTGTTTTCCTGTGAGAACAATGGAATATAAAGAATGGTTGCTTCCCAAACCAAATCGCCAGAATGTTCTGCACCATTTTTAATGAAATATGGAGGACAACAATGTTACAGGAAAATGCCGAAAATTTGATAATACTAGGAATTAAGCATGTTTTCAGCTAATCAAGTTATAGTTCAAAGAAGATCAAAGTTATTTAGATTGTAAGGAGACAAATAAAAAATGTGCTTGTTTTGAAGAATTCTGTGATACATCAAGGACTTTACTGATTGATGACAATCATTCTCTATTAAACCTAATTTCTCTTCAAAATATATTCTATTTTTATCAATTCAGGTATGTCTCTAGCACATTTCTTATACTTAGTCATGATTTGGTCAATTTCGGCCCATATATAGATAGAAAAGGAGAGAGATTTCTGAAGCAGGGTAAGTTTGTGAAGAATGGACTTCGAACACAGTATTCATGAGTAAAAGTTTGACAAAATGTAACACAAGATTGGGGGACAATAAAGTGAGGGATAATCGATTATCTGAAAATGAATGAAATCAGGGGTAAGTAAATCATTAGTTCACACAACGTGTCTGCTGCCCAGGAGGAACTTCTAACTCTTCTCTGATTAACTGGCACAGTAGATGAGACAAGGGGTAAGAGGGAAGGAATAAGAAGAAAATCCTCAGCCTGCTGGACTGAGGAAGAGAAAACAAGAACCCAACAAGCCAGTTTGTACGCATGAGGTACCTGTAATCTCGGCATCCTTCACTCTGGCTGAATCACTGTTCAGCAGACGGATCAGAAGATAAGCATCTTTTTATGCTCAGAAGTTGTTGCCATGTCTTTTGGGTGATTTTCTTCAGCTCGGCTCTAAATAAACTACATTCTACCTGCTTTTGGCAGTTGATAACCTGAAGAATCAGATGACTTCTAAGAATGAGAAAAGTATAAATTATGCATGAATTATCAGCATGAATAGCTTACTCTGCTTTTGGGGATAAAAGTTACTCTCTAGAAAGCCAGTAGCATTTTTTTTTTTTTCCATCATCATATATTGACATTGCCTGTTATTGTTTATAACAGCTTTTTTAAAATTCCATAATAGTCTATGGCAATTCTCAGTTATCAACCCCAAAGTGACTAGATTTATAATAAATTATTGACGTCCCTTCATCCACATCCACCTACACAGGGACACTGCATAATTACTGGGTAGCTTTCCCCCCACACAGCTGGTAGTGGATATTCGGACTCAGTCAGGTTGTAAGACAGAGCTACGCTCTTCCGCACTGCACATTTCCAGACTGCATCACCTTTCGGACAGGGTGTTTCAAACTGAAATTTGATTCCATAGTAAAATGGATTCATTTAATTTTTTGAATATTTACCAAGTGCCTATGTTCTAGTCTGGTACCCAATAAATGAACAAAATTCTAAATTCTAGTTTCTTGGATATTATAGTCTAAATGATTTCCAAAATATGCTACTATTTAAACAAAGGTAATACCGAGCTTTTAAAAGAATTACTATTTTTAAGGATGAATTTAGATAAGCAAAGATAGAATGGAATTAGAAATGTACGTGTGTGTGTGTGTGTGTGTGTGTGTGTGTGTGTGTGTTAATTTAGAGGGGAAAAAAGATGCCTTTTAAGTTACATGATGGGGCAAGAATGCTGTATCTTTTTATGTGAGGTAGAAGAGAATAGCATCTTCTATAGAAATGAATTAGCCTTAGAACTTCCTAAAAAAGAAGCATACTCATTTAACATCTTAAACATTCAATAGAAGGTGGGGACCCTTAAGTAGTTTTAAGGAATTCTCCTTAATGGAAGATTATTTTCTAAAGACTGTATCTAAAGCGAGTTAAGCAAATGATCAAGGAGTCCAGCTCTTTTTATCCACAGCAGCATACGAGCTCCTCTGTGTTTAATAAGTAAGTGTGTGACAGCTGTGGCAGGAGCTCATTACAGCTACACTGCTGCTAGGAACTTCAATTATTACTGTCACTGTACTTTATATTCAAAAGGGCATTTTGATTCATGTTGCTCTTTTTTCCCCCCACTATAGAAATGGATTTAGTGGATAGTTCTATCCTGTTTCCAATGAAAGACATTAGCTTTGAAATGTACAGATAAATACTATGAAATGTCAATATGATTAACTATGTGAGGCATAAAAATTGCTTTGTGAATTACATTTTCTAAGATTATTTGTTTAATTCAATTCCCCTCCCCTTCAAAAAATGTATTGAGTGTCACTATGTACAAGGGTGGAAGCATAGCAGTGTATCTCGCTGTCCTAAAAGAGTTTATATTCAAATAAGAAAGATAAAGCATGTACCAAATAGCTACACTATGAAGTACAACTGAAATTAAGATGTATGTGGAGTATAATCTATAAAGTCCTTTGTGATCTCACAACCTAAGCACTCCCTAAAGGGACACCACCACCTAACCAGGGTGTTGCAGATAGACGTAGAGGAGACAAAGCAAGACCACAAACTTTTGTATCATTGGCTGAGCCTCAAGGACAAATGCAGTTCCAGTTCCTGACCCTGGCAAATATAACTGGACCAGGTGAGACACCAAGCATTTGTCTTACTCTTCTAACAGATGCCCAAGAGGAGAGGAAAAGCTCATTCTTTCTAAAACAATAGTTCTTACACGTTAGTGTCCATCATGGTCACCACAAGGCTTATTAAAATACCAATTTGCTGGGCATGAGGATTTGCATTCCTAGTAATGCCCAGGGGAAGCTCTTGGCACAGTGACCAGACTTCCAGTTCTTAAAGGGCTCCCTGTGGAACTGCGCCTCTGAATCCTGCAGTACCCAATTCAATCGAAAGCATGCCGAAAAGGAGAGAATGCCCTTGTAATGAACTTCAGACCCAAGTACAGTCAGCCCGACTACATATTCTATATTCCTTTCTTATGTGTCGAAAATATCAAACGCACTATGTTTATGTGCTCTACCCATATCAGAACACGTTGCCTTGAAATTAGAGTAAAGAACATTTGTGTGCATGTGAGGTTTGGTGTTGGGAATACAGAGCTTCGAGTAGCCTTGAGCTCTTCATAAAGTATAAAATACATACTCAGGTGAAAGGAGCCTGATCACTATGTGTGGAACCAAACAGATCAAAGTTTAATTTTATCTGTTCCACTTACTGGCTGGGTCACCCAGGGCACATGAGGGTTTTTGTTTGTTTGTTTGTTTGTTTTTTTACAGTTATTTGTATTTATTTATTTGTTTGTTTATGTATTTATGTATTTATTTATAGTGCACTGGATTGAAGAGTATGCCCCAAAATGTCATGTCCACTTGGAGCCTGTGAATGCAACATCTGGAGATAGCATCTTTGCAGATGTAATCAAGTTAAGATGAGGCATAGTACTTGCAACATTGTGATGTATAAGAAATACACACTTGGTCATTCAGATGACCAAAATAAATTTCTCATACATATTTGGTCCTCATTCAGTTTCTGGCTCATAGCTCCCCAAATCCTTGGAATTTTCCAAGTATTGAGAGTGAGAAATGTGTTTTTTGCTATGTTAATAAAGAGCCTTGGAAAGCACCAGACGATGGGGGCTGCTTGCCATTGGACCCAAACTTGTGATGAGAGGGTTGTATCTTTCAGTCCCGTACCCTGACCTCCAGGTAACGGGGAAGGGAGAGGGACTGGAGGTTGAATGATCACCAATGGCCAATGAGTTAAGCAATCAAGTCTATGTCAAAAAGCCTCCATAACAACCCAAAAGGAAGAGGTTCAGGGAGCTTCCGAGTTGGTGCACAGGTGGAGACGGGACAGTGACACACCTGGACTGAGCATGGAAACTGTGGCCCTTTTCCCACACCTTGCTCTATGCGGCTCTTTCATCTAGCTCTTCCTGAGTTCTAGCCTTTTGCAATAAACCAGTGATCTAGTAAGTAAAACATTTCTCTGAGTTCTGTGAACTGCTCTAGCAAATTCATCAAACCCAAGAGGGAGTCATTGGAACCTTCGATCTATAGCTGCTGGGTCAGAAGCACAGGTGACAAGCTGGATTTGCAAATGGCATCTGACTGAAGTGGGGTTGGGGGGTAGTCTTGCAGGATTGAACACAACCTGTGGAGTCTGATACTATCTCCTGGTGTCTGAGAATGGCCACTTCCCCTACACTGGAATTGATCTCAAAACCAATGTATACTGGATTAGCATGGGGCCTAAATCCAGTTAAATGGATACACTCACAGGAAAAGAAGAGACACAGAGCGACAGATACACAGTGAAGAAAGCCATGTGACATCAGAGGCACAGACACAGCTACGAGCTGAAGGACACCAAGAAGTGCAGGCAACCACCAGAAGCTGGAAGAGGCCAGGAACTGACGCTCCTTCACCGTCTCTGGAACCAGCAATCCTTTCGACACCTGGACTTCTATGTAAGCTAACTTATTTTTTCCTCCTGGACCCATCTGAAATGATCCTGGATGAATCCATGATTCTAGCACAATTAATTATTTCCCCAACATAAAATGTTATGTTATTCTCTAACAACTTACCCTTTGCTCTTGTAGGCCCAAGGGAAATTGAATGTTGAAAAGACACTGTCAGCAGGGTGAACCCAATAAGCTATTTTGCCTTACCTTAAATAAATCTTCTTATTCCATACCTTCATGCTCTATACATTCGTACTCCATACCGTAAATAAATTTCTTACGCCAACTTAGTTCTGTGCTTTATCATTTCTAACAAGAGTATTTGGATGAGGAGAGCAAACTCTAGAGGCAGGTCTTGTGCCTTAAGCACCCAACAAAATGCCCCCCGCTAACATTTACTTATTCATGTACATTATGTATTTCTTGGACATTCTCATTTTTCACCTAAAAAAATTACCCTTTAAATATTTTCTTTCTAACTTAGTTAATGAGTAGTCAGCTCCACAAGAAAAAAACAATATTTTACTGGGGAAAAATGGATTTATGCAGACTCAAAGAGCTGTTTTAATGTGAATGATGTTTGCTGTATGCTGTGTTTAGAAGTATCCTCAAGGTTGCAGTAGTACATTCCCCTAAAATTTTTAGGTCTCATTGTTATAGCCCAGAAAGTCTAAATAGAAAAGGTATCCTTGCTGGAAAGAGTCACAAGCATTTCAGGAAGAAGTCAATCAGTGAATGCAAACATTCACAAAAGAGACTGACCACGGAACACACACAAAACACAGTGCCAGAGAAAACATGAGGATTATGGACAACCAAAATCAATCTTTTCAAGCAGAAAAAAGGTCCTTCCCAAGGACTTATATTCTGTGTGACCATAATTGTAGGCCTGAATAGAATGTTCTTTCAGTTTGGGGGCTGCAGTCGCTCACTGAAGCACGTATTGATTGAAAAGGCCTCTTGAGAATTCTGATTATATTCTAACATTTTTCACTTGGAGTGAAAGGGGAAGCTTTTTTTATTTCATTTTATGCAAAATTACAGTAATTGGTGTCTGACCTTTTTGATATGGACTGTTAAGCATTACACTGCTGGATCTTTTCACAGAATCAATATTTTTTAATTATGGCTATCTGGCAGGAAGATTCTAGGACACAAACAAGAAAAGAATATTTAAATAAAATGGCAAACAGAGTTTTTTGGGTACATAATACAAAAGTGCTGTTAATTATAAACTTGACCATTGTGAGTTTTTAGCACTTATATTTTAAATCCAATTTTCATTTCCAAATAATTACACTTTCATAAACAAAGACAATTTATGCAATAAACACACTGAATAAAAACATGCATTCTCTCAAAAAAGAGGCAAGAAGTAGGGAAAATTAAACAATAATGAAACTCTAAATGTAAGTCTTAAAAGCACTATAGATATGTCAATGGGTTTAAGAGTGGAGTTTTATTGGAAGAGTCAGAAAAAAATAATGAAACATTTAAAAATATATGTCCTATATACCAGTGTAAACCCATGTCCTTAAGACTAAAATCTATTATATCTGAAAAAAAATTGAAAAGAAATGGCAATAAAAACTGTAAGGTAATTAGTATTATATTATATCAGTTTTCTTTTTCAACTGGTAGGAAGGACTAGAAATGATTTCTATCATATGACCAAAACCTTAGCCCCTCCCCCCCACCCCACACAAATCCTGTTGAGTTCAGCTGGCTAAATCTGTGTAGCATAACCAGCAATATTCTTAATCTACCTCTCCCATATTTATGTATAAAATCGCTATCGACAAAACTGTATACTTGGACAAATATAGACAATTCAAACAGATTGCATCTTTTCTGGGGGGCACAATGCTAGATAAACATTGAAATAATTTGCCAAGAGACTTGTGCTTACTAATACATAAACCCAAAACATGCAGATTTAGAAAAAAAATATTTTGCTTTTGTAAAGTGATATTCATTAGCTTATAAATCATTTCACCTCTGAAAGGACTCAAAAGAGTGTAAATATTTTGATTTCCTTAACCTATTTTGTGTTTTTCCTGAAAAAAAAAAAAAATGTGCCCTTAGGATAACTCTAAAGGAAGGAAGGGATTATGGTGGTGAGTGTGACAAGATGTAGTAACTAAAGAGAGTGAGGAGTAACTGAGAAAATGAGAAGTCAAACAAGTGGTTTTCCTCTTTGTGGAGAAGAAAAGCTGTGTCAGAACAAGGCACTTGGGTTCTTTGGGAATGGCCCTGTAAAGCGGCGTGAGGACGGTCTATACATAACTGGGCTATGGAAGAGGTTACATGGCTATACAGAAAGATTAAAAATTTTCAAACAGTACTCCTAAAAGAACTGCATTTTGACAATTTTGACAATAAAGCTATTAAGTAAGAAACCTAAACATGTACATCTTTAAATTATTGAACAATTCATTGAAGAATTTGTTTTAAAAAATTTAACAAAGCCTCACAGGACTGTGGGACAATATCATGAGATCCAACCATATGTAAATGGAGTCACAAGAGAGAAGAGACAAAAGGGACAGAAGAAATATTTGAAAAAATAATGTCCAAATCCTTCCAGCTCATGGAAAACTAAATTATTGATACAAGATGAACAATAAACCCCAAGGAGGAAATAAAAATGAAAACCACACCTAGACAAATCATAGTCAAACTGTTGAAAACCAAAGATACACCCTCCAGGTGGCAATCTGGCCAAAACAGGGCCTGGACATCCCATCCAAAGTTTGATCACATTTGACAAGTATATCCTGTGTCCTTATTGCACCTGATTTTCTGATCAAAAGATCTGGCTCTGGGTCGGAAAGGAACAGAACAGAGGGTAAGAGTTTCCTATTGGAATGTGTCCCACTGATTTTGTGGTTGGAGGGAAAGAACAATAACCCCACCATCTACAGGGAGCACAGCTTCAATTCCAGGAAGTCCAGGTGAGTGTACAACATTATTAACCGTTTCTCCTTCAGAGCCTCTCAGTGCAACCTTTATAAGGAAGGAAAAGGTCCTTGGCAGAGCTGTAGCTCTCCCAAACGGTTGCAAATGCCTTAAATTTAATGGACTCCTGGATCTGGCATTTCCGGCCAAATCTCAGGCTCTGAGCATCATTTCACCACCATTGTTTCTGTTTTACCAAGAGGTCTCTCTCCATCTGAAACAGCCAAGGATGGCTCCAGTTCCTGGACATCCCATGCAAAACATCCTGTCCATCCCTCTGCGTGTCTCCTCGCTCGCACTGCCTTAGTCTTCATTCAGTGATTCACTGGGATGCAGGACTGCCACCTGGCTGCTGGTGAGGACAGACGGGATCAGGAAATCTCTCTCAAAACAAGGAACTGCCTTAATTATTGACACTGACCTGGAACCCTAGACTTATTAGCCAGCTGAGAGGATCTGTGGGAGGCACTGTAAACCTTTACACTCACAGGAGCCCCTCAAAATTATGAAAAATACTTTCCAAGAAATCAGGGACTTTAAATGTAGCAGCTTCCCTTCCCCAAACACAGTGAACTGCATTGCCTGTAAGGTCCTAAGAGATCTTTCACTATCAGGGAAATACCACTAGTGGATCATGTAAACCTCAGCTGACTGCAGTGATCTCCCCAAAATGAAACTCCTCTTGGTTACCGCCGAGCGCTTCCCTGTGTGGAGTTACACTTATAATCGGAGTCATCAGTGATAAAAGGTGGTGTGAATTATGCCCCTGATTTTATCTGCAGTTATCAATGACACCACCTCTGAAGGGGAACAGGCCAGCTTGAAGTCATTGGCCAGTGTCATCATGGATGATAGAATGGCCCTAGACTTCCACCTTAGGGGCCAACGAGGAGCTCTGCCATCGCCAATATTTCCTGCTGGACCTGGTTCATTCCTCAGGTCAAGTGGAAACTTCAGTTCAGAAAGCTGAGAAAGCTATTTGACGTTCTAAGACAGACCTTAGTGGTTAAAGGGGTTTGTCAGCTGCCTGGGTCATGGACTCTGGGGGTCATGGTTGAAATCAGTACCAGAGTTTGGCACCAACCTACAGCTTGGCCCTGTGTTGGCAGCAGTCTTAGTAAGTTCTGTATGAGACACAACAAACAGATGTGGTTCTGGCCTCTTTCAGTTTAATCAGAATGGTTGGCAGGGTGGTGTTCTTATGGGGGAAATTCACCAGAATCCAAAACAATGCATAAACTCGGGATAGATATATTGGGGAGAAAATTACCTATGGCTTTTTCACATTTCTCCATGTCTTGCAAGCAGAGGCACTGATGGCCTTTGTTCCAGACTATCTTTTCTAGGATGTTGGTGTAACAAAATACTTGAAAGATAGAGAGAGTGGGTCCCTCTACAGCAAAGTGCAGGTTTGCTAAATGTCACAGAGGATGGAGACAGTACCTTACCCTGAAGCAGAGGTCATGTTGAATGTCCATCACAGAAAATTTGGGTTCTTTGAGCTCCAGATTCTCCTCCTGCAATGCCATCTACTGTGTGCGCAGATTTCAACTGGCCCTCTTCTTGTAACACTGCCATAACTGAGCTCAGGGAACCAGTGTAAGAAAATGCTGATGCTCTGGCTATTGTTCCTGAGATTAACGAAGTCCTTTGTCTCTGATCAAGAGTCTCATGTCTTCTGTCAGCATCCATGAAACTGAGGAGGCTGACTTCATAGTTTGCAACTAAAGCTAAATCTCATACTCTCAATAGTTCTTGACGACCACTATAACCCGATCCACACATAACTTCTGTTTCCTACCTAAATTTCTTTACATTTTTAAGGCAGATGACATTAATCCTGTCCTTTTGCCCACTATCATTCTAGTACCATCTAAATCAATGCATGCAGAGTTATCTAATACTTTGTCTTTATTATCTATTTTTTTTTATTATAAGAACAGTATACTTTATGGAAATGTACAGTTAAGTAAACTAAAATTGGAGGCTCCAGTATGCAAAATGTGTTTTAGAAACATAGAGAATGTAGCATAAGTAACATAGAAAAATATTATCAGTACCGTAAACAACCATAAGTCTTCCTATTGCTACATATTAAAATATATTACAGTATGTTAAACTACTTCAATTTATTTATATAGAGAAAATCTGTCTGTCTTGGGGGAAAGATGAGATACGCTCATTCATCACTTAACTAAGCTATGCAAAGATAAGATCCTTATTCAAAGGTAACTTTTGCTCAATACACAAAATCATATACATTATATTATACAAAAAAAGATGGAACTAACATATGGTGCAAGAAGTGAGGATAGTAACTGTCTTTGGGTGAAGCTGTGACTGCAGGTGGCTAAGTAGGCTTCTAGGGCACAGACAATTGTCATTCTGAGTGCTGGTTACAATGGTTAACATCATCAAGCCATGCACTTAGTAGGGCTTGCCTTTCTCTGTATGCATGTTATGCTTCAATAAAAAAGGTTACTTTAAAATGTGATATTACGAAGGCACAGAAGAGGGACACCTGACCAAGTCTTGGTGGCTGAAAAAGCTTCCTGGAGGACGTAATGCCTGAAATGAGTTTTAAAGGGGTGGGGGTGGCCACATAGAGTTGGAATGTAAGGATGTGCATTTAAGTAGAGAGAACTGCATGTAGATGGGGAGAGAACCACAAGCAGTTGTTTCCAAGGAGGTGCTGGAAAACACTTGCAAGAAACAGCTTGAAGAGGTGACACTGGAGAGGATACCGGGCAGATTACAGAGGACCCTTTTAGACTGTCAAGGAATTTAGGTTTTATGAGCCAATAAAGAGTTGAGAAAAGTGTTAATGTGTTGAATTTCAGATACATTTCCATGGAACCCTATTGAGGACTGATTTAAGGGGGGAGGCAGGAAGGGAGGTGACCAAAAGACCCAGGGCTTTCCCAGTTTCTTTACTCAAAACTGTGAAAGGGAAAGTAAAATGCACCTAAGAAAAGACACCAGTAAAGCATGTCCAGTGGGAAACTTGGCAGGGGCACTGCTACAATCTACAATTTCACATTTGTCTTCAGCTTCCTCTGGGGGACCAGATGGAGAGGCTCTCTACTTGTATTTCAGTTCACTCAGAAGAGTTCTGTCATTTTATCTTTACAATTGGTATCCAAGGTTTTCATTAATTATACAGTGCAAATCCTTTTTCTATTGCACATTTTCATTTTGCTAGGGTTATGATAACAAAACAATACTCTTGAAGGTTGAAAATATATTTTGTTCAGCCCCACTGATTTTGCATACTGATTACTTTACATCCCAGTAGTTAATCATCAAGCTAGTGTCATTTTGGATTTCTTAATTTACACTTATCTCAGACCTCAGACACAGAAAAAAAAATGCGAATGGAAAAAAAATTGTGAAAGCTGACAATGCTTTTCATTTCCAAGGCTCTCTTTCCATCCATTATGATCATTACAACTGTGAATGTTCCTTTTGACATTGAGCTCTTCTACTTACATTTTTCTAATGACTATGCTAAATTCAAAAGGAAAATGCCTTTTTATAAAAGAGCTCACAACATGAACATATAGCATGAAATATTATATTGCACAATGCATCACAATTAGGCAATATAATGTGTGTATGTATACATCTATGTAGCTATGTAGCTATTTACATGCACACACACGTGTACACACAGACACACAAACACACATTGAGAGGGTGAGGGGAGGCAGATGCTGGCTCGAGTGTCAAAAGTGATTCATATATATATAACTTCATTAAAAATTATACTAGTATTTGAACTTTAGTCATATGTTTTTTTGATAAGAAAATATAAACATACAAAATATACTTACTTTGCTACAAATTATATAGCACACATTCATCTCAATGGGATGTGACTTATAATAACAACTAATAGGCATAGCCTAATATTGAATATAACTTATTTGAAATGGTCTACAAATTTCAATTTTCCTTTTCTCTGATTATCTTTCAGGTTCCTTTTCTGAAAAAATCAGCAATCCTTTATTGAATTTATATTACACTCAGTATGAAAGCTCTTTTCCTAAAATATCCAAAGGCAAAAAATAAAAAAATAAGATTGTGATATTTCAAAATTTTACTAAAAGACACAGTATTTCAAGACACAAAATATACACAAAAAAATAGTATTTATGTTCAAAGCAGGAAATATTACTAACTGGAAGAAACAAGAAATATTCCTGAATGAGATGACCACTGAGGGTACCTTGAAATAAGAAACACAATTAAAACTGGTTGGTGGATTATTGGGAGCCATCATACTGAAAAACAGGGAAAACACACACACACACACACACACACACATAATGACAGAGTCAGGAAAATAAGAGGTAGATTGAAGAACACTGAGTAACCTAACAAAGAGTTGAGACAAATGGAAAGGTCATTACAACAGGAGACACAATTTCCAGTCCTAGCTGCCTATTCTAATCAACGACGACAACTTCCAAAGTCTTCAAATTTATAGACTTCATAAATTCTAATTTAGTGTGTCTATAATAGCCGATTAGAAGTCATGCAGGGTACAGGGATTTTCAAATTAATGAACTTATGATGAGTCTAAATAAAAAGAAACTCACTTTCATTTTGGATTGGAATGAAACAATATTGATGGAGAGATGCACAGAAGGAAAACAATAGGCTCATCAAATCTCAACATTGGGAGGTACACTAGTCATCATATAACGTCACTCTTTAGATCCAAAAACCTTTGTGAAAAACATCCACAATCTTCTAGTCTGCAATCTATGTGTAACTGCTTTCAAAAACGAGTTGTGATAACAATGCAATTTTATCCACTGTGATTCCATGGTCTCATCTAGAAAAAACTTATTTTTTGTATTTTGACAGTGTAAACAACGATAATTGCTTTTCCAAATGCTACCCTTTCCTCCTCTGTTAATAAGAGGTCTGTAATTTCATCTGATGTGGCAATATGCACAGCTTAAACTAATTAACTTCACAGACATTATTTCACCAAGGGTAGTCATGTGACAAAGTCCTAGTCAATGAGACATAATGAAAGTTGGCTAGTAATTTCTGTATTTATTTTGCTCACTGCATCTTCCTCTCCCTGTCTTCATCTTCCTCCAAAGGGGGCAAAGGTTTGATGCCATCTTGTGGCCATGAGGGTGAAGCTACCGCTGAAAGTTACCCAGATGGGAAAGTATGGGAAGCTGGAACTTTAGTGGCATCCTTGAACACTCAGAAGCAGATCTGATGTCTGCTTTCTGATTTCTTCTCAAGAATGGTTTAAAATGTGTGCGTGCGTGTGTGCGTGTGTGTGTGTGTGTGTGTGTGTGTGTGGTTAAACCATGTTACTTGCAGCCATGTGGAACCCTAACTGATACACTTACTGAGACGAAAAGACAGCAATTCATGTAGAAAATCTATGTACTCACTTGCCATTTTCTGACTAAACTTGGATATTATCACCTCAACTTTTGATCCAATTTTTATGTATGGCTATTTTTCCCACAAACAAGAGGAAGACAATTTAGAAATGTATTAGCTCTACATTTTCTCTTCTACACTCATGTTATACCCCTGTGATGACACAGAGTATTGAATGGTCAAATCAGACTCATGGGAATCGTAGACTTCATTTGGTAACAAAGCTTTCATTCATTCTCCTAGTCAATGGAAGGATACAAGCAATATAGGACACACCGAACTATTCTCTTGGAAACACTCAGATTATCTGAAACATCGGCGCAGTATAGTCGTTTCCCTCTGGCTTCCGCATGCATTCTGGTTCAGCCTATCTGCAAGGGCTATTGTGAGCAACGGATGCTCAATGACTGCTGTGTTGATAGGGACATCTTCATCTGTTATCATATTAATTACATGACTTATGTGACTATGCCCTTATTCCCAGCCAGTTATAACCATAAATCCATAAACACCAGATTTAACCGAATAAATAACCAAAACAGACCTGATATATTTTGACAAAAGTATTTCATGTATAATGACTTTCTGTCATGAGTTTATAAATGGTAATAAATTCATACCAGTTATGAGTTTATTAGAAGGTCCACTTACGAGAATGATTATAGCAATACCTGACTTCTTCTTTCCAGGTTTCTCAGAAACAGAGCAAGAATAGGTTACAGTTTTCTGACCTTTTCCTTGCCAACCACTCACACCCAAACTGACTTCATTCTTCTTGCTGACCCAGGGAAAGCTCAGAGGAAGTCCTTATGCCTCAGCTCAGTTCCAGTTCGAAAGCTGTCAGATCTGGACTGGCATTGGTGTAAGAAATAGACTTTTACAATGTTAAGTAATGAGCCATGTGGCCTTTTTAATTCGTCAGTTAAGTATCCTTACTAAAATAGTATCTTTATTCATAAATGTGCATTATTGATTCTTTTCCCAAACGAAGATCAGCCAGGCAAAATCGTAACACTGGGCAACATGTTATTCAAATAGGCCCAATCCTCAATTTGTTTTTACCAAATTCCATCATCTTAGAATAAAACCACAGCAATCATATATAATCATAACAAACCTGTGAAGCTTTATTTACCTCTCTCTATAAAGGCCACATCAATATATTAGTAATAGCCTGTTCTTTGGTATATACATTTCTGAAAGCATAGGGAATATACTAAATGTATGACGTATTTGGCATTACCAAGTGACGAGTAAGTCAACTAGACAACAGCTTTGAAAACCTCTTACAAGAAAGGGTAGACTACAGCAAGAAATAATAAAAGATTTGTTTCCCATACCCTCCTTGGTAAACTCCAATATACTAATAGGAATAAAAAATTATATTTAATTGCCAGCATAAAGGTAACATCAATGATATATTAACAAAGTCAAAATGCCAAATAGTAGTTGAACGGAATTCATTTGGGGGCAAATATTTTGTTAAGCATGAGGGCTATACTATATAAACATAATGAATATTTGGGAAATATTAATTCAATACATAGTACCTGTGTCCATAAAACAAAAATAAAATGAATACACTATACTGAGCTGTTATCTTATTATTATTGTAATTTTCTAAAGCTATATAGTTGTGCATCTCTGATGTACTATTGAAGAATTTCCTGTAAATCTCAGTATTTCTGCCATAAGCCAGGGAGTAGGAAAATAATCCCTTCTTTATCATTATCCCCCAAATGTATTCAATACATTTGATCTCTAGTAAGTCACTTCTGTAGTATAAACTTATTGACTCGGAGAGTTAACGTTTGTAAGCTTGTCTGAGTCATGATCATGTTAGCAGTGGTTGATCCTTCAACAAAGAGAAAGACACTAAAGGTTGGAGGTAGGTCTAAGGGGAAAGGGAGACAAAGCTGAGTGACACCAACTTAGATGCAGAGTATCTGGTAAGAGAGAGAAGAAAGTGAGAGAAGGCGCTACAAAAGGGAATTAGGGTGGGAGAACTATGAACACATTTGAATTTGTATTAATTTTTATTTACAACTTGCTCATCCTATACATTGTAAGTTGTTCTTCATCCGTTTATCAACATAAATCATTCTTTGAGTCTGAACTAAAGACTTAACAAGATTTCTTCCTATTCTTTTCTTCAAACATACCTTCTAGTCTATGAGACTAGTCTCAAACTGTTGGTTTCTAGATGGATCCCCCTGCTCAGCCTAGCACTACAACCTGGGTTTTAATTCTAGACATTTGATTCAGGTTTCTGACCAAATTTTGATTTCACCTTTTGCAAAACAGTTTCCTCAGTTTGCTGTCTTGATGCAATGTGCTGCCCTCATATCCAGGTTGAAGAAATGTCTAAGCCGGGCCCCATCCCAAAGTCTACCAAGGACTGTCAGAGCCCGTCTGCCTTTCTGAGAGTCCTACTAAGTGTGGGCATCTCACTGGGTCTGCAATGTCTCAGGAACTTTATAAGGTTAAGGCACAGGGGGAGTTTCTGAAGGTCTCTAATTTGTATTTTTGATTGCTGAAACTGTTACTTGGGCCCGAGGGGTCTTACATTCTCATCTCAGGACCAGCCAGTTCCACCCCATACATATAGTTATGCATTCAAAGAAATTTCCTGAGATTCCATTTTCATGCCAGCCTACATGAATTCACTCCAAGGGATGTATCCTGACACCTCAGTAATACTTGACCTCAAGGAACCCAAATATGTCAGATGGACATCAATGTTTTGCACTAAGTTCAATAGCAATGGTTAAGAAACTTAACTTATGCCAGTGTTTAGTTGGTACCTTCAAGAATGCATAGATCAAATATAATGTGCAGAAGTACCAGTTAAACTTTTATGTTAAGAATTAGTATCCTTGTGTAAGGTACATCATTTCCTAAACAAACATCCAAACCAAAAAAAAAAAAAAAAATCCAGCTTAAATATATTTGGTATTTTCTTATGCATGGTTTCAAAAACTTGTAGAAGAAAAAATGTATTACTATTTTTTTTTTTTCAAGGCACAACTTCGTTCCTGGAGTTCATTCCAGGAAATATTCTCAGCCATTATTAAGCTCAATTGAAACAAACCTGTAACTATGAACCTGGAAAGAAATGTGTACAGATTTTAATAAAGCTTGAGACCTTCTATAAATATAATAGGACTAGTGAAATTATCCCAGAAAGAAGAGCCACATTATCTTTCCAAAAGAGCCCTTCACCCTTCTCATTAAGTAACTTACAGGCACTCTTGGTCACTTGGCTCAATCGATGTCACCTAGTGACATTTTATCTCCTTAACTCTTTCACTTACATGTAACATAGTAACTCCTTCACCTCTCATTTCACAATGAGCTTAATGTTTTTTCTTACTGGACTGCTCTTCTCACAACTTCACCGGTCCTCACTCTACCCACCTTGAAACTGAACGTTCCCGGCTGACGTCTTTGATATCTCCTGAAGGAAATGGCCACTAGACGGATCATTGACATACTTTCACCTCCTTTGTGGCACCGGCACGTATTTCCACGATTGATTTTTGCTTACTAGACTACAAATTCCTTCTGTGCAGAAGCCAGGTCTAACTCATTTTTTTTTTTTATTGCCCCATCTGCTCAGAACTCAGAAGTTCAACCATTATAGTAATATGAAAATATGTTTAGTGGATGAAAGAAGAACACCTCTTTAAGAGAACTACAGTTTCTGAGCTGTACGACTAAAAGAATATGCAGGGGATATATGGAGATAGAGATACAGTTATAGTAAGTGATCGATTATTTTCTTAGATGTTAAGAAAGATGTGTGAATGCACGCCCGCAGGTCAATTATAAATGGAAGTCTTCACAATGACTAGCTGTGCTGTGTTTAATTTTAGTTTAAGATATTTGCCAACATTCGACTGCCTGGGCTCATTTAAACAGGCTTGGGGTTTGAAGTATAATTCAGCCACAGTAAGATGAGCAATAGAGGAAACAGTGTGCTGTGCTAACTGGGGTGATCTGATGATGTTTATTTATGCAGCTCCCTGACTGATGCAGAATGGAGCTCTGAGTTTCCTAGCAACAGTAATGTGTGCATGTGAATACGTCCATGTAAATAGCAGATGCAATGAATAAAGTTCCCACTCGCTCACCGAGATGACAGCTTGAATTTCCAGACCTCGTTGATACTAAACCAATATGTTTCAAAACTGCTTCAAAGGAGCCTCGGTCCCTTAGACAACACTAGATCGAATTGCACAAAGCAGTCACCGAATTGCCTTGAGCGACTGTGGCTTGAGCACAGGTGTGGAAGTGGAGCGTTATTGCTTCTACGTATTGTGCAGAAGTGAAGGGAGGGGGTCGGGATTTGGAAGTTTTGTGGAAGCAATCTATTTTTTCCCAAAATATCTAAGATAAGGTAAATAGGTCAACAAATGAAAAGTTCTTCTCTCCTTTCATTTTGAAAGAAGCTACTGAAATTTGGTCTTAAAATTATGTTTTTCTTTGGAGGTTTTCATGGTCTACAAAAACCTCCAAAGAAAACATTTACTCTGTAAGTCAGGTGTCAACACACTTATTAAGACCAGGGGTCATGTTATCGGCATCGTATCAGCACTTGGACTCAACCACAATTCTTAACTACGAGAGCCAAGTGAGATTTGTACATGCGGAGGGTGCTGGGAATTCATATTTTTAACAAATATTTTTTTTTGTTTAAATGTGAGGAAGTTATTTGAACACAAAAGGAAACGCAGCTTTCAGAATTATTTTCATTACTGATCAAGAGTGGGGTTGGCGGTGAAAAGGGTGAGTCTGACTCAATCAGTACAGAACACAGCTCCTCATCTAGACAGCAGTCCCTTATTTTAAAATGTGCAATTCTGTCCCATCTGCAGGGAAGAAAATTTGGGTAATTTCAAATCATTTGCTACTTCACGGAATTACGGCTGAGCCTCTCCCTTGAAGCAGCACATAATTTGCCACGTTTAGCACCATAGTACTCGTCCAATTGTCCACTGCTGAATTGAGAAAACAAACCTCTTCAGGTTCTAAATTGACACATTATTTCTTCAAAAATAAATAAAACCCTTTCCAGAAACAAAAAAAGACTTTGCAAAATTGTGTTCAATCACTAGAGCAAATGGCCTTGTCTTCACAAGGAAGAGTTTTTATTTTTTTTTTCCTCTGAGAATGATTTTTTTTCTTTCCCTTGTGTACTTACCAAGATGAAGCTTAGTGTAGGCACAAAAAAGAAAATCAAAGTCTAAAGACATGTGCTAAGTCATCACGTTCTGTGGCTGTAAATATTTTGCTCATTGTAACAGATACATTACTAAATAATATGTACTTAGATCTTAAACAAAAGTACCAAGAGATTATAAAGAATAAACAGCATTCGTAGCTAGGTAAAACAAATCCCATCTTACTCAAATTCTATATCTCACACAATTTTAGAGGTCATATTTAAAGAAAATATCTGGTTTATTTTATCAGTGTAATCCAATGTGTATTTTAATCTTTTATTTTAATATGATTGCTAAAGTGTAACTGTACACTGGAGAAAATATGAGAGTTTGTAAAAGAAAATAGAAGGAAAAAACCTGATATTTTACCATTCAGTGAGTCACTAAGATATAGATAGTTTGTGTTTATATTTTTTTATTATTTTTAATATACGTGTTTTTATCCTGCTTTAAATCTAAAACTGTATCTTTAATATTTTCCAGAATTTCTACATACTATTCAGGACCATTATTTTTGACAACTGCATAGTTCTCTATAAATATGGATTTATTATAATTTACTTAATTCTCCTTTGTTGGAAATTATAGTTTCTCTAACTTTTAAAAATGGTATGCTTAATTTCCTCATATATGTGATTTTATGTATCTTACACACACACACACACACAGAGTATGAAATATATGTGTATATGTATAATAACTTTTTCACCTTAAAGATAAAATTACTGATATATTTTTTATGTACTGATATTACATAGTCTCAAATTGCACTTAGGAAGGTTGTGCCAATCTACTTTTCTAGGAGCAATATATGAGAATGCATATTTGACCATAAGCTGTTTATTCCAAATGTCTTATACAATGACAGCATTATGAAGATTCACACAAGTGCTGTGTACCACATGGCCTCAATCAGAGATTCCTAACATCAGAAAACCGCAGGCATGTTTTGTTTGCATGAGCATTATGCAGGTGGAGAAAATACAAAAGCCAAAGCCATGTGGTCTCTAGATTTTTGCCCTGCTCTAAATTACAAATTGCTTTCTTCAGCTCTGCTTCGGACCATCATCCTTGTCTGTTACTAAATGTCAGGCCACCAACACTAACCACTTTCGACAGTAAGACCCCTGGACTTCAGAAATACCTGTGGCTACTATTGAAAGATAACATAAAAACCAGTGCGTTAATTTCCTCATTGTTTTAATTACCATGCTAACATAACCTTCTTAAGTAAAAATATGGCTTAGCAAAAATCAATGATGTTATCTTTTAAAAATTTGGGGAAAAATGAATACAAACATTTCCAAAGACACTACAGAATTTGCACTAAAAAAACTTGCAGTAGTTTGTACCACATTTCTGCTAATATCATAAGAGGTTGTACATAATTTATGAGTAACTAATTTAGTCTTGAAAATAAATTTTCTGGTGGTGAGAAAAAGCTCTTTACTATGCATGTTTTATGACTTACTGTTTTCTCCTTTCCCTGGTAAAACGTTCCAGTGTTGAACTTCCATACATTGGCTTCTGACTGTATGGATTATAGACCAGTAGGGACCTCTGTGAAAGTCTCTAGACACAGGCTTGTTACAGTTGTAGATAAGAACATTTTATTTATAATCCAATGAAAAATTGGATTAACATTTTAAATGTCTCTCTTAGGCACCTCATTTTATAATCTAATAAAATCCCATTCACTTGGAAGATAACATTTTGGGGAATTGAGCCTGCAAGAAACATTTTTGTGTTTTAGATTAAAAATATATATCTCCAATAGCAAAACGAAATATGTTGAGCCATTTATAAATTCCATCTTACTACCCTCACCATGAGATGCATTCTTAGCTATACAGACACTAAGATCCTTGCAAGCATCAGGTGGCAATGCCACTTTGCATGCCCGTTTGTCACCCTAAATCTTGATCAAGGCACTCAGCACATCCTAGGCATAACTGCCTGGCATCGCAGGACAAGCGTGATATGAAAGGAAAATTGCTGCACCTCAGGGAATGTTTCTAGTCTCCCATCCCGCTAACTCTGTTCCCCCCATCATTTACCCAACCTTGATGGCTCCAATATTCATAATGTAAATTTACATCCACAATTCTCTCGTGAAAGAGAAAACAAATAATATCATTTGTTTTTCTTGGTCATAAAAAAGTGTAATTTTGAGCGTATGGAGTCAGGGTGATTTGGGAAGATGCAGCATTCCCAGAAGTGGGGAGAGCTAATGGAGCTTTGTAAGGAAAATGGGAAAACATGGAAAGTTTGGGGGGAGACAAGAAAACAGCTGTGGTATTACGGGTAAGTCTAGGGTATCCTGACTGTGGCCCTTACTAGCTGTGTGATATCGGGATTAAATACCAGTGTTTCCACGATCCCACCTGGAAGGTTGAAAATACCTCACTTGGGAGTCTGTTGCAATCACTGCAACGCAGGTGACAGTCTTCTGTAAACTGCAGAGTTACATAAAGATATAAAGAATATTATTGTGCCAGGTGAGGAGAAGGAAATACATAAATAATGTAATTGAAATATAAAGCCTGACGTACTTTGTCTTTCCCACAACATTGTCCAGCTTTGTTTTATTTTGACAAATAAAATTGTACTTGAAATATATTTCCTGTCATCTTGGAGTCAACATGTTTAGAGGTTAAAGAGTCCATACAAGTAGAAAGATAAATGTGGGTTTTGTTTGTTTTTGTAAAATTAAGGTTCTAAATTCAGGTATGATTTGTTTTTCATCTCAGTCAGTTACACTTCATAATTGTTCAGTAAAGCAAAAAGATCAGTGTCTTACAGAAATGTATTTTCCCACCTCTGCACCAACTTAATATAAAAAGGGAGTGGAGGACAGTGGAAAGAACACAAGCATTTTACTGCAAAGCAATGTCTGCACACCGTAGATGCTTAATACATAGATGCGAGCTGTCTGATTTGTAACGTAAGGTAGCCAGGTAGAAAAGACAAATGTGTGACTGCTTATTCTAAACAAATGTGCAATTCATAATCATGCACCATTTAAATAAAATTCATCTTGATCTAAATAGGGGGTTGGATGGGACCATGTCCATTTCATTGCCATATGGTTTATTTTTCCATGTTGCTAACTGAACCCGACACAGCTTAGAGCCACACCAAACATGTTGCAAGTTTGTCCCAGGAGAAGATTTGGGAGCGGGAACGAGAAGCAGGTGTAATGTGCATTTACATCAGTTTTTAGAAGTTTCCCCAAGCTGACTTCTTTTCAGTAGCCTGCGAGAGGCGGAGGGCACACACAAATGGAGCCAACTGCATAGAGCTTGCTGATGGGTCTCAGGGCTCATTTGTGAAGACTCGCAACAGGCATCTAGTAACTGAAGTGAGGTTGCGTGTCAGGCGACTCCAACTGTCTGCTGGTTTGTTCTTGCCAAGCAGCTCTGAGGAGATGCTAGATGGATGGTTAACACCTGACGATTTCACTTCAATCAACCCACGATACCTCTGAGGAGAAACACGCCGGATATTTAGCATATCGTATATAATATGAAACAAATGGAAAAGAGAACTTGCATCGGAGTTATTCGCATTCTTCATGCAGGATGTGGGCTGTGTGAAAACACATTATTCATCAGCGCAGAAGAGCAGACTATCAAAGTTACTCAAAAAAAGAGACACAAGGTTCTTAAATTATTCAAGGAGAGAAACAAAGCTCTAGGCCAAAGGAATAGCTGAAGTATAAAACAAAACCCATTCAAACTTGCAGTCTTTCTGGGACTTCGTGCCTCCTCCTACATCATTCTAAATTTGATTCAAGTGTTCTTTTTGGTTGTTTGTTTGTTTTTTAATAATGCTGTCTGATATAACAGACTTAACTCGGGCCTTATATCTGGTTAAGAAAAATGTGACAAACATACGCATTTTTGTCTTTTGAAAAATTAATTCTATGCCACTTTTTAGATACAGAAAGTGATTTCTAAATGATCAGTGTAAATTACTGGCTTCTCATTAAGGCCATTACACCATTACTGTATACTAGCTTGTTTGGACAGTGGTAAATTTGAGGAAAAACAAAATGGCAATGTACAAAGTGTTATCAAACAATATGGTGAATGTCTAAATTAAAAAAACAAACAAAAAACAGTATTGCAGTAAAGACACATTGCCATCAATCCCTCAAAATACTCCCTCTCACCCTGAACACACTTATCCCATCATTCTTGCCACTTTCTGAAGCAGTTCTGGAAGTCCTCTTTCGTGAGTGTCTTTAGTTGCACTGTCGTGGCTGCCTCAATGTCCTGATTCGATCCAAAATGTTTTCCTTTCATGGTCATTTTGACTTTGGGGAAGAGCCAGAAGTCGCACGGTGCCAGATCCGGTGAATAAGGTGGATGAGGACACCCCGTAATGTTTTTATTTGACAGAAATTGCTGTACCAGGAGTGATGTGTGACACTGAGCCATCCGTTGTGATCACAAAATATGGTGACTACTACTGCCGAGTGCCATCCAATGGAAAGGCAAGGTTCCTCAACATGGGAAGTGGCACGTCAAACCTTAGTAACAGTGTGTGACAAGTTTCACCTTGTTCGGTGCAGTCAGTTTGGTGTGAACGACGGTTGAGAGTAGGTGTGTTTTAAAGTGTGCCATAAATCATCCTCCATCATGACAATGCTCCGTGTCACACATAGCATCTGGTAAATGACAATTTCTGTCAAATAAAAACATTATGGTGTGTCCTCATTCACCTGATTCTCCAGATCTGGCACCGTGTGACTTCTGGCTCTTCCCCAAAGTCAAAATTATTCAGGACACCGAGGCAGCCACGGCAGCACAACTAAAGACACTCATAAGTCTTCTTTACTTCCAGGACTGCTTCAGAAAGTGGCAAGGACAATGGGATAAGTGTGTTTGAAACAAGGGAGAGTATTTAGAAGGGGATTAATGGCAATGTGTCCTTTACTATAATAATTTTTTAATGTAAACATTCACGGTATTTTGTGATCACACCTCATAGTTCTAGACCTCAACTCCTAAACACATGTTTGTAAATATTGTTAGCAGCATGCATTTTAAAAAATTCTCTCCTACATAAAAAGTTATAAAGTTGAAAGCTAGATCTAAAATCAGGCTTGTAGAACTTTAACATATGGTGAACTTTGTTCTACTGAAAGTTATTTAAATAATTAGTAATTATCCAAGGTGTGTATGTGTGTGTGTATATACACACACACACACACACACTCACACACAGAGGGTGCCAAAAAAATGTATATGCATTTTAAGAAAGGAAAACTGTATTAAAATTGTAATGCTCAATATATACTGATAACAAAAGATGAAAAACAAATCATATTTGACTTCTGCGATTACAAGAGATGCTCAAAGTGGTTACCATTGGCATCCAGAAATTTCTGATTACAGTGAACTACTACTTGAGCAACTTTGACCAAAGTGTGTCTACTTGTATACATTACATTTTTGGCACCCCCAGTATGTATATGTATATGTGTATGTATCTATATATCTATCTAGATAGATATATAGATATATATAGGTATATATGCAAAACGTAACAATTTTCTGAATATTACAAAATCCATCCTTTTCTTGCCACCCCCAATCACACACACACACACACACACACACACACACACACACACAGATACCTCACAATATTTACCCTCATGTATCATATGTGTTACGTTAACGGAGTCACTGCCCCCAAAATTAACATTTTGGTGGTAGTTGTGTATGTTCATGTTTAATGCCTATATATATTTTCATGCAAAGTTTACTCAAATATTAAAGTTAAACATTTATGACATTTATATTTTTAAATACAGTATCAAACCATATTGACTTGTATAAATGGAGATTCCTCTGAAATATTTTTTTTGTTCTCACGAGTACTCAATTATTCCACACTTGCTTGTCTGAGTGTTACTTCACCAAATGAGTACAGTCTAATCCTTCTACCAGAAAGGTTGGGTTCTCTCTGTCAGCATACAGTGTCACAATGAAGCTCATTTATAGTGTTTGTGTCTAAAAGTCACAATCTCTGCATCTCACAGGAAGGAAGCCAGAGGCCAATGGAACGGCAGAGCTTCTGCCCCACAAATTATCTTGCAGGTGTAGCAGTTAATTCAGATGGTGTTATGAATTTCATCAATTCATCAGTCTATTCTCAGGACCCCCACATGGAAAGAGAATTTTATGAGTGGAAAAAACAGAGACAGTGGAGCAAGAGACCAGGCATAGGACTTGTGATTGTCATTTTTATGAACTATATTTGTTATATAAGCCATAAGACAGAAGGCTTGTTTTGAGACAGAATTGACTGTTCTGCTTTTCTCTAACATGATGTTACTGTATTTACCAGTGCTTCATTGCTACGAATTAGCAATTATTTCACAAGGAGTTGAAGAGGGAGGAAAAAAGATAATATTATTTAATACAATGCTTAACCTTCAGCAGAGGAAGCAAGGTGGATATCATTTAACAGCAAAAGCACAGGCTGTTTTTGGCTTAAGATCAACATAAGCATTAGAATGGAGCCTACTAATTATGCATGAACTTTTTCATAGTACAGCAATAATTTCTATGCTTTTCTGGGCTGCAGTGTTTTAAGAGAAGATGGTGCTATGTGATAGGTGAATGTAGGAACTAATGGAAGAAGGTGCCATTATGTCAAGACCTTAGATAGGAAGTCAGAAAAGTGCTTATTAGTATAATTGTTAAGAATAAAAATATTGAGCCAGGGGGTTTAAGTTAGATTTAGCCTTATAATGATGAAAATAAATCCATAAAAGGACTTAATTACTAAAAAATAAATTCAGTGTACAAGCTGGCAGTAATTCAAGAAAAAACAAAGTGTTCTACTTCAAACATGTGTCTACACTGATAAAATTGGGTGAAATACTAAAATAGTTTTAGGGCTCTTTTGTATCTTTTTATGAAATAATTTTAATGTGATTTTTCTGTTCCTTTAATTTTACTAATGGCAGAGATCAAATTAAATTATTATTTCTATTCACGCCATATAGCAATTACAGGATTTCTGAATCATCATAAATGCCAAAAATTTTTCCTGGTATTTAATAAATCATCTCTTTTAATCATACTACAATGCTGAGCAGTAAGTGTTAGTATCCATAATTTACAGGTAAGAAACTACGAGACAAAGAAATAAGGTAGCTTGTCCAAAGCCCATACCTGGGGACAAGTTATCTCAGAGCCATCAGATTCAGAACACACTGTTCTTTCCATTATAATTCAGTGCCACCCACTTCATTTTCCATTACTTACTCAATAAATATTTGTCATACAGTATTATCTTTTGGACATTAAAACTTATTTTTTAGGTCTAGATGGCTCAGTTAGTTAGAGCGCGAGCTCTGAACAACAGGATTACCAGTTCATTTCCCACATGGGCCAGTGAGCTGCACCCTCCACAACTAGATTGAAGACAACGAGCTGCCGCTGAGCTGCCGGAGGGGCGGCTGGATGTCTCAGTTGGTTAGAGCACGTGGTCATAACAAGAAGGTTGCCTGTTCGATTCCCACATGGGATGGTGGGCTGTGCCCTCCTGAAACTAAAGATTGAAATCGGCAACTAGACTTGGAGCTGAGCTGTGCCTTGCACAACTGGATTGAAGGACAACTTGGAGCTGATGGGCCTTGGAGAAACACACTGTTCCCCAATATTCCCCAATAAAAAGTTTTTTAAAAAAATCAATTAAAAAAAACAACAACTTAATTTTAAGAGCATCCCTAAAGACTTGTTTTACTTTTGTCTTCATATTTTGGTTTGTCATATTTTGTTATTTAGTTTTAAATATAATTCTATATTTTTGTCATATATATATATATATATATATATATATATATATATATATATATTCAGATAATTTTTGGACTGGAGTTAAGAAAAACAGTCATTTGCAGTAACAGAAATACTGTTTATTTTATGATAGTGAAAGAGCTCCATAGGGATTTTTAAATTTTCTTTGTTTTTCCTGGGAGCCCAGATGTTCAGAGGTGAATGCAAAGCCATTTCTCCCCACTAACTGTTACTATAATTCCCCTTCCATCTATGTTAAATCATGGCTTTTATTTTTATTCTATTAGATTTTATCTACATGTGTTATTGCAACTTGCCTCTAATGTTTTTAGAAAAAAAAAGTCATACAATTATATTTTTTTAAAAAGCAGCTCTAGGAATAAATTTAACCAAGGAAGTAAAAGGTCTATACTCAGAAAACTGTAAATCACTGAGGAAAGATGTTGAAGAAGATACAACTACATGGGATCATATACCAGGCTCGTGGATAGGAAGAATTAATATAGTTAAAATGTCCACACTACCCAAAGCGATATACAGATTTGATGCAATCCCTATCAAAATGCCAACAGCATTTTTCAGGGAACTAGAAGGAATAATCTTACAATTTATATAGGACCACAAAAGACCCTGAATAACCACAGCAATCTTGAGAAAGAAGGACCAAACTGGAGGTATCACACTACCTGATCTCAAACTACACTATAAGGCCATAGTCATCAAAACAGCATGGCATGGGCATAAAAACAGATACATAGATCAATGGGACAGAATAGAGAGCACAGAAATAAATCCATGCCTATATAGTCATTTAAACTATGACAAAGAAGGCAAGAACATACAGTGGGGTAAAGACAGTCTCTTCAATAAACGGTGTTGGGAAGCCTGAACAGATAGATGCAGAAAAATGAAACGGGACCACCTTCTTACACCATGTGCAATAAACTCAAAATGGGTTAAAGACTTAAATGTAGATCCTAAACCATAAAACTCCTAGAAGAAAACATAGGCAGTAAACTCTCTGACATTGCCCTTAGTAATGTTTTTTCCTAGTTTATCTTATCTCCTCAGGCAAGGGAAACAAAGAAAACATAAAGAAATGAGACTACATCATACTTAAAAAATTTTGCACAGCAAAGGAAACTACCAACAAAACAAAAACTCAGGCTACTGAATGGGAGAAGATATTTGCCAATGATACATCTGATAAGGGGTTAATATCCAAAACTTACAAAGAACTTATACAGCTCAACACCAAAAAACAAACAAACAAACAAATAAACAAAAAATCCAATTTTTAAAAATGGGCAGAGAACCTGAATAAACATTTTTACAAAGAGGACATAAATATGGTCAACAGATATGAGGATGCAGAGAAAAGGGAACCCCTATGCACTGTTGGTGGGGTTGCAGATTGGTGCAGCCACTATGGCAAACAGTTTGGAGGTTCCTCAGAAAGCTAAAACTAGACCTGTTACAGTCAAGGGGAAAATCAACTGCAAAGGGCAGCACAGGGCTGGGGAGACGGGAGAACGTCGAGATGGAGGCCCAGCACATTTGGAGAGCTAGCGCCAGGTGAGGCAGTGGTGGTTTCCCATTGCGAATGGCATTTCTCCATTATCAAAAACTGACCAGAAGGTGCACAAACCAGGGCTTGGATGCTAGTGCTTATTCTGTCTCCTATTTCCCAACAACACACCAAGACCAGCTATGGCATCAAGTAACCTCAAGGGAACAAACAGGTACCTTTATACTATACAGCATCTTCTCTTTAATACAGCTGACACTTCTAAGATTTGTGTTGCATGTCCTTGAGATGCCTCCCTCACTCACGTGTGCCAAGGCCTTTTATCCGACATCTCAAGTTGTCTCAATGGAATCATTCCTAAATGTCTCTTTGGCCCTTCTCATTCTTTCTATTCTTGACAAAACAAAACAACAACAACAAAAAAACAACGCTCTTGGTGCAACAATATAATCTCGGTGCAACAATATAAATGATAATGTCTAATATTTACTAACTGCTATAGCAATGAATCAGGTAATTTAAGTGCATCAATTCACAAAATCTTTGCAACCGCCTCTTGAGATAGAAATAAATAGATGTGGATGCAGGCAGCTTCCCCCAAATTCGGCAGGAACCGTAGGAATATAAACCATGCCACTTTAAAAAGGGAAGGCTTCTGGCCCTCCATGATTTTATAATGTAAGACAGTTAACTAAGTTCAGGGTCTGTCACACTAAATACAGTAGTTAGCTTAACGCCTTGGCATTTAAAATAGTTATGAAATATCTGAAAGGAAAATTTTGAAAGGTTTTACCACTCATTCAACCCTTCAATCATCAGCAGGAGAAAGTTATCAAGACATGTATTTTATGGATCCGGAAAGCAAGGACAAAGGTGTTAAATTAGCCATCTACGATCAGTGGCAGCTATGAAATTCAGATTCATGAGTATCTGGTCACACAGTTGCTTCCTAAGGGTCAGGAGGAGAGACGGTGTCTATATGGAAATGGTTACCCTCTGGCTTCTTTCACAGTCTCCTAATAGGACTCTGCTCTTCTGTCTCCCTCTTAGAAAGACTCTAGTGATTACCTCTGGCCATCAGGGTAACCTCTCCTCAGGATGCTTAAGGTAATTGCAACTACAAAGTCTCCTTTGCCATTTAAGGTAATAGTCATAAGTCCCAGGGATTAGGGCGTGGGACTCCTTGGAGGGGCAGGGCTATTATTCAGTTTACCACAGGACACTAAGCCTTTTAAACTCCCAACCTTGTCAATTAAACCACATCCAGATTTAATTTCTTATGAGACCGCTAGGGCCATATTTTCCTGAGGTTTCTTGGTGATTACTGAACGTCTCATATTGGTGGAACATTGCAACTATGTGACAACAACCAATCTGAGAGCTTGTAATAATTGTTATCCACATGACCTGGCTAGAATATATCAAGTACTGCTCAGTTTTTTTTTTGTTGTTGTTTTTTTTTGCATCTTCTTTATCATGAACTCCAAGGGATCTCTCTGTTCAGTGATTCAGTTTACAAAGCCCTCGGCTCCCCGAGGAATTAGATATGGGATTTCTCTCAAAACCTGTCAGTTGTATCTGGGCAGGCCCATTGTTTTTAAACGTAATACTCATACATATAGAGAATACATGCATAGATAGATAGATAGATAGATAGATAGATAGATAGATAGATAGATAGATAGATAGATAGATAGATATAGAAAAATAACTACCTTTATCAATATTTTTGAAACAATTGTGTCTCTCCCCTGGGTCATCAGACCATTTCAAGTCCTAAAAGTATACTGGCTGAGTACTCAGACGGCCTTTGAAGACTCCCTCACTGCATTAGTCAGTGTTCTCCTGAGAAACAAAACCAATGGGACATAAAAGGAGACTTATTGTGAGGAAAAGGCTCGTGATTACTGAGGCTGAGAAGTCCCACAATCTCTTATCTGCAAGATGGAAACCCAGGAAAGCTGGTGGTGCGATTCAGTCTGAGTCTGAAGGCCTGAGAACCAGGGGAGCTGGTGTAAATCCCCTGTCCAGACAAGGAGAAGAGGAGATGAAATGTCACAGCTTGAGCAATGAGGCAGAAAAAAAGACCTGAATTCTTTCTTCTTCCGCCTCTTGGTTCAATTCAGGCCCTCAAGGGATGGTATGGTGCCCACAGGCCTCGGGGAGGGCAGTCTACTTACTGAGTCTGGGACTCAAATGACCATCTCATTGGGAAATAACCTCCAGACACACCTGTAATAATGTTTAAATAGATCACTGGGCATCAAGCTGACACGTAAAATGATATATCACACTCATTACTCTGATAAACGCTGCCCTGTTACTGTCAATTTACAGTCAGAAAAAAAGAAAAGTGTGTTGTTGCAATAACTGTTTGTTTTGTTTTTACTTATTTTGTTGATTAAAGATGTACTAGGGTCTTGATGGAGTTAGAAGAAGACTGGATCAAATCTGTCATGATGATAAGACAGCGAACCCTAAAGAACACTTCCCCTGCTTCCCACCAGGTGAGGAGTAGGTGGGGCCCATCCCCCAGGTGGGTTTCACCACACGTGGAAGAGGCTGATGGGAGCAGGGTGGAGTGCAGGACAGGACGATGGAGCCCCTGAAACAGAATTCACCCGAAAGAAAGAAGGAGCCGTGCCAGGAAACCCAGACTCATCAACTGAACCTAAGGGCTGAAGGAGAGGCCTTTCTGGCCTCTGGGTTTGGGTCCAGCCCCCAGGATACTCTGGTGACATCATTTCCCCTGGGAACTGTCAGTGTGAAATGGAAAGGTGCTTTTCCTTATGTAACAGAGTGAAAGTCTCCCTGACTCCATTGTGTTCAGGTCTGTGTGGTTCTTGGGGCCTTCAGGCTAATAGCTCCTGCTTTAGATATGCTAATCGTGAAAGGAATTCTTCTGGACACTTTGGGTTTTTGTTTTTGTTTTTTTGTTTCTTTAATTAAAACAGCCCCACCCATTTCCTCTTCCCTTGTCTTAAAAGAAGCCTGAATTCTGGACTTCAAGAGGGATTTAAGGAACTACTAGGGCTCCCATCCTGTCAGCTGACACCTTCTTGATCAACTCCGTACTCTGATGTTCTGAGTTTCTGCCTTTTGAAGCACCGGACACTTGGACTTTGGCCTGGTGACATTCAGTGGCTGCATGATGAGGCAAAAGCCACCCTATAATTGGAAACCTCCGCAGAAGTTCTGTCCAGGGACAAGAATCGTGATGATTCTACTTTTGCAAGAAATAATTACAGCAACAGGAACACTGAGAGTATTTTTTTCTGGGTCAAATAGGCGAGAATCTGCTCCTTGGTCGAGGCAGGGAGGTGTAGAGCGTAGAGCAATCAGGCTGTGTCGTCACACTGCCCCTCATGGTGGGAGGGACCTGCAGAGACACGGTGGCCCCCAGACAAGCTGGCCATGTGGACTCAGGCACCGCATACTACGGGGCTTTCCAAGAGGCGTGGAGGGCGGGGAAATTACGCAGAGCCAGCCCCACACCTAAGTGAACAGGCAGGCTTGCATCCAGCACGATGCAGACTAAAATAAATGCGACCTAAATCTTACCTTCAGTTTACCTGCTGCCCAGACATTAGGGATACGTAATGATTTGCAGAGCCACAAATGGAGGATTATCTTCATTTCTGTCTATTTCACCAAGAATCCCATAGGAGAAAATTTTTTTAACAAGGTGTATTTTTTTCAAAAGTATGATGAAACAAAGTAAACAATTAGAGACTACTTTGGAGAGAAATAATTGCTAATGGAATGTTTAAATACCTCTGTAAGGTCTTATATTATTTATGTATTAACACAGAAAATAAAACTCTTGGTGTGCAGCAGTTATTTATTCTTTCAGGCTCCAACAATCCATAAGTTACCAGACCCTGGAATTATGCCTCTGAGGCCATGGTTTCTCAGCAGCAGTGCTACTGACATTTTGGACAGGGATGTTATGGGATGCATCCTGTGTATTCTGGGATGTTCAGTAGCATCCCTGTTCTCTACCCACCAGATGTCACAGCACCCCCTGGTTGTGACAATCAAAAATGTTTCTGAACTTAATATTCATTGCCAAATGTCCCTCAAGGGGGGAAAAAAATCTCCCTCTCCTCCTTAAAAACCCTGCTTTCAGTCAAAGAGCATTAAAGCTCAAGTTTAACGTCATGGCTCTATTTCATATTCGTGTAATGTTAAGTCATGAAATTAAAGACCTTGTTTCCTAATGCTATGTAACTCTCTCTCTCTCTCTCTCTCTCTCTCTCTCTCTCTCTCTATATAGAGAGAGAGAGAGAGAGAGAGAGAGATAAATCCAGATTAATATTTAAATGTTAAAGTCAATATTGAGTTAAGTTGTTTTAAGATGAATGTTACAAATGCTATTTAGAAATTTTTTAAAAAGCAGAAGGATCATTAAAGCCTTGTTCTGAGCCAATCATAAAAATGTGACTTACTCCATAGGGAGGAATTTTGTATTCTTTTTTTTTTTTTTTTTTATCCCAGTAAGGAGTAAACTAGTTAGACAAAAAAAAAAACAAAAAAATCATATTCAGTGCTTTTATCTTATTCTTGTACATCCTGTAATAAACAGTTTTCCTGTCATTTGTGGTTCTTTGTTTCAAGATGATGTAGATGATGTGGAAAAGCAATTGAATTAAAATAAAAAGAAGAAACTTTTTATTTTAAATGACATCTTCAGAAAAGCAGTTTTGTCTATTCACAGAATATGTACTTCAAATTACCCACAGTGTATTATACATGGGAACAGTTCAAAACAGATGAAATGACAAAAATTGAGACATTATAAATGATAAACTGATAAGCCTTTTCTCTGTTGAATTATGAAAGAAACTTACCAGAGAACTGCACAAAAAAATTTAATGTACAGACACATGATTTTATTTCTTCTGCAGGAAAAGAAGGCACAAAAATGAGCTAACCTCTACAGTCATAAAGATGAATTTTAAAACCAGTAAAACCCATGGGTACAATCTTTAAAACAGAAAGAAAACAGGGCTAGTGTGGTTTCATTCAACATTTACCAATATATCTATATATTAGAAGTTTTTCTTTTATTTATTCACCTAGATGTTTCTCTATAGCAGTAAACCTTAGAGAATAATCCATGAAAATACTGCCTGGAAGAAACACACATTAAAAGTTTAAAGCAGTGATTTCATACCCCTGCTCAGATTAGGTTTTTTATCTCCAGTATTACTGCATGATAAAGAAAATCAAATAAATTTCACTCGTGAGGTTTTTTCCCCAGAGCTCCTGATTGACAGTGAAAATGTCAGGCGAAGATAAGTGCACACATCCTGCAGTTGCTAGAGTCTCATAACTCACCATTTTACTTCTACAGCAATGGGAAAGAATGGAACAGAGGCTTCAGAAAACACAGCATGACACCTGAGAAATAGATCACTCTCAACTGGACACCCGTGGAACACCAGAGTGGAGCTGACTGCAATTAGTGGAGTTAAGTTGAGATATGAGGTGTGATCAAAACATATGGTGAATGTTTATATATATATATATATACACTACAGTAAACGACACATTGTCAACAATCCCTCTCAAAATACTTCCCCTCTCTTCAAACACATTTATCCCATCATTCTTGCCACTTTCTGAAGCAGTTCTGGAAGTCCTCTTTGGTAAGTGTCTTTAGTTGCACTGTCGTGGCTGCCTTGATGTGCTGAATCAATTCAAAACATTTATCTTTCATGGTCATTTTGATTTTGGAAAGAGCCAGAAGTCGCATGGTGCAAGATCCGGTGAAAAAGGTGGATGAGGATACACTGTAATGTTTTTATTGGACAGAAATTGCTGTAACAGAGGTGATGTGTGACATGGAGTCATTTGCACTGTGATCAACAAATACAGTGAATGCTGCTGCCGAGTGCCATTCAATGGAAAGGCAGGGATCTTCAATACAGGAAGCGGCACATCGAACCTTAGGAACAGTGTGTAACAAGTTTCAACTTGTGCGGTGCGGTCACTTGGGTGTGAGCTATGGTTGAGAGAAGGTGTGTTTTAAAGTGTCATCGATCATCCTCCATCAAGACAAGACAGCATGTCACACATCGCTGAGGCAATTTCTGTCACAGGAAAACATTACAGTGTGTCCTCATCCACCTTATTCATGGATCTGGCACCGTGCAACTTCTGGCTCTTCCCCAAAGTCAAAATGACCATGAAAGGTAAATGTTTTGAATCGATTCAGGACATCAAGGCAGCCATGACAGCACAACTAAAGACACTCACGAAAGAGGACTTCCAGAACTGCTTCAGAAAGTGGCAAGAACTAAAGAATAAGTGTGTTAGAAGCAAGGGGGGGTTTGAGGTGGATTAATGGCAGTGGCAGTGTGTATTTTACTGTAATATTTTTTTTTTATTTAAACACTGATCTTATTGTTTGATCACACCTCACAGTTATCACTAAATGGCAGTAAATACAATATATTTTAATTAACTCAGATGCAAAATTTTAAAGGGATATTTTCATCCAAACAAGATGGAGAACATAGATTTTTTTTTCCCCCTTTCTCCCACCAGGTCCAGCTAAAAACCCTGGACATGACATAAAAACTTCTGAAAGTTGGAGAGAAGGCAGACTGGCTAGGGACCTCCAGATCCAGGGAACAACACAACGGTGAGTTCCCAGGCTGTCTTTTAGCCTCTTGTATATCCTGGGCTGAAAACTGGGAAGTAGGCAACTGGTCACCCAACCGTCCAAAGAAAGACTAATTTCTCCAGCCCAAGGGTTGGGAAAGGACAGTCAACAACTCTTTAAACAATAACTTCCTTACTCCAGTCAAACAAGACAGTAGAAAATCATAGTCGCTTGCACCCTCCACAAAAGGGTTAGTGGGACAATAAGCATCCATTCCAACCGACGCAGGAGTCTGCCTGTTCCAGTAGCAGTGATTCCCCTCCTGGGTACTGGACAGGACTTTGTTCATGCTACATAAATAAGATGCCATCCTACTGCATAAATAATGTTTTATACCTCTTTATCACTCTTCAGATTGGGTGTTAAGTCTTATAACAACCTATGAAGTAGACAAAGCAAGATTAATATATTCATTTCACTTTTCCCCCAGCACCATCTACAAATCAGGTCATTAAATGTATCTACTACTCATTTCTTAATCTACCTTGAGAACAACTACTCAACTTTCTAACCTCAAAGATGCCATTTCCAAAAAGCCAAATTCCCTGAAGCCCCTAATTGTACCTAGATTTCTATGAACCTGTGACGTCTTGAACTACTTTAATTGCCCATTACTATAATGCACAAGTGATCTATGTCTTATCGCTTTACAGGAGCAGATTCAATAGCAATAGGATTGAAAATGTCATTTTCCCCTTTGCATTCTTGAGTTGCTTCCTGCTGCAAGGAGCAGCACACGGGTTTTTCCTGTGTTTCAGGAACCTCACTAAAGACAATCCCCACCATAGCAGTTGTTGGCAGGGGGTGAGAGTGGGGGTGGAAGTGATAGTCTACAATGAGAGGTGCAGTGGAGTCAACCAGCAGGGAGAAATAATTAGGACCAGTGGACTTCGGGGTTAAAAGATAGGAAAGGAGCTGGAGAGAGGAGGAGGACACACAGGTTTCAGAGGAGCAGAGACAGGAGCCACACTCCCAAGCAAGAGTGACTGGTCAGCACAGAGGACCATCTCTTCTGCATCATTAGTACCAGCAGAGGACGAGGGACTAGTTCTCAGCATCTCTAACAGAGGGAGAAGTAGGAACCACCATGGAATAAGGACTAGGGCCCTCCTAAATTAAAATTGTAATAAATGGCCTTAGAATGCTTATGTAATGTAGAGAGAGAGAGAGAAAGATCTAAAATAATTGGAGTCTGATTTTTTTTTTTTTTTTTTACATTCTAAAATAAAGAAAAGTAGTATACTCACTCCTCTAGAATCACAGAGCAATTTATGCTTGGTACATCTATTTACTCCTTTATATATTCCACTAGATTTTAAACTCTGTGTATGCAGGGGCACGTCTGTTTGGTTCATAAATTTATTCTGAATGCCTGGCTATGACTCCCTTTTCTCGCATAAGAAGATATTAAAAATAATACTACAAAAACAAAATAAAATAGAAAAGTTATATTTTAGTCCTTAGGTCAAATATGACAAATAGGTTACATAGCAAAAAAACTTATTATATTTTATAAATAAAAAAGTTTTAATTTGGTCAAATAAATTGTTTTTAATGACATCAAGAAATAACCAATTTGACTGAAGTATTTTCTTTTCAACTTTGGTTTTCTTTCACAATAAAATCATTTTTTAATACACAGAGAGAATGGAGATCTGGTACTGCATTATTTACATACAAAGAGCCAAATTCTTAACTAGAATTAGGAAAGTCATCAAGATATTTAGAAGGACATCGGAATCTTCTAACTTTTTTTCTTACATTATATATGCAAATGTACCTAACATATATACATATTCGCACCTCTATACCAACCACATTCAGCTAAATTTCTAAATCAAGAAAAGAGTAAAACATCCTTCGAATGGTATCTGAGTCCAACTTCACGTTGCATAGGAAAAATCAGATAGCAACCCTAGCCTCTCTGAAGAATTCTCTGAGATCTACAGGTTCCGGTGGCCATTACTATGAGCATTATCCTAGATTGAGCACTGTGGAGCAGAAAAGACTAAGTCAGGGGAACAGGACTTGGCAGATGGGAAAGCTAATGTGCACCCAGGGATGGAGGCGGAGTGTGTTGGTTCAGGCCAGCGTCAAGGCCGAGGGAGTGGAGGGGGATAGGTGCAGCTGAAGAATTGAAGAATCAGCTCTCGGTCCATATTGTAGGACCTAACCTTCGATGCTTTCTGGACAATACTCACTTGCATAAAAAGTAAAATGTATAAAATAAACACAAATTACGTCGACCGCGAAGAAGTGATGTTAAGTTCTGAAAGTGCCCAGCGAAGAGGGGTTTGGAATGGATTCCAAGCATGGGAGCCAGCATTTATTAGTACAAAGCGATGCAGTAAGAAAGGCCTAGGCTATTCAGAGAATGGCAAGTATTTTCTTCGAGAATTTCGGTGTAGAGGAAGGCCACCGGCCTGTGTCATTTCCTACACCCCTAAGAGCTGCTCAGAAGCTTTCGCTCCACCCTGGGGCACACAGAGGTCCATTTACCATCCCTGGGCTCAGCGTGAAACTGCGTCTCTGCAGAACAGACCTCAGGTGCCTCTCTAAAGTCTGCAGTATGCAACCGAGGGGACGTCGCACGAGCCCCAAATTCTGTTACATTTCGTGCCGATAGTATGGGATATACGTGCAAATCATGCCCCACAAACAACCATGTCATGTTTTGTATGGAGCATATCAAATGTGTTATATATGTTGGATTGAGGTGTGCAAAACAAGTTGCTTACTAGTACTAGTACGGGCAGGACTATGGCCGCACAAGTGTGAGCCTGATAACAGTGAAAGGAAACATGTTGATGTTTAGAGCACATACATGAAAGTAAACACATTTATGTTTTTGAGTGAAACTGAGCGTAACAAAATTGAGTGATAAACACATTTACCAAACAACTTCTGGTTATCAACTAAGAGGCAACAAAACTGGAAAACAACTTCTGGTTATCACCCAAGAAGTAAACAAGCCTAAGGAAAAGAGGATAAAAGCAGAATTCCAGAGCAATGCCATGAGTGGTCTGACTGGGCACTCCCGCTAAGACCCTCTGCAAGACTCTGAGCGAGACACTACAGGAACAGTCATCTGGGACATTCCTCTAGGTGATCCGACAGAGTCGCAAGCTCGATACCCTCCCAAGCCCTTCCTTGCAAGACCAGCTCGCCTCAGACCCGTCATGGGCCCAGTCATCTCTCCCGGACCAGGGACCTTCACCACCTCAATTGACTCTGGGACTTGGTTCATTATTAAATTCTATTCTATTCTGTATAACCTTCTGTGCTTACCAGAGCATTGGCCTCTGGAGAGACATTGGCTCCCAAATAAAGCTGTGTTGCTCCCTCTATCTGAACCTGTGTGCCGGGACTTTGTTCCCCACTCACGTCACGAGTACCAGGCAGGGACATAGGGCCCTGTCGAGGGGTTAATGTCCCCTTGGCTTTCAGGAAGAAACTGAAATGTAACAGACTGCCTTCACAGTAGCTCGCAACATGTATATACTCTCCAGGGTGTATGCATTCTGCTGTGTTTTATAAAGCTTTAGACAAAGGCCTTAATTGATTTTCATGAGGGAAAGTAATAATCTATTGTCTGCAGGCATGATCACTCTTTCAGGAAACACACACCATTCTTGAGAGGCAATGGGGAGACAAGCAAAACCCATTACAAAGAGACTTGCATTTTCAAGATAAAAATATAGCAGCTTTAGTATCATCTGAGAGTTTGTAGAAAATTCAAAGGTTATTACTAACTCTACATCTCAATAGAGAAGAATGTTTCTTCATTCTCTGACGGCACACACACAGCCTTCAGGAACACTCTATCCAAAAAACAGTTCTTTTAAAACCGCCTTTGTTCTTTTTCTTACATAGTATTCACCCCAGTAAAGTATATTATATTTATTCACACATTTATACATGTATTTTAAGAAGTAGATGAAGAAAATGTCTCTTTTTTCTGTGTGTAAAAACAACTACATAGTCTATATAGAGAAAATCCAATATTCTTTCTTCTTTGCTTTTGTTTTTTTTTGTGTGTGTTTTTTTTTTAATTTTTACTTTACAAATGAGAGTGGCAAGCTGCAAGCTGCTGGCCACTCACTGGAGTGAATCAAGAAACATAGGGCTTATCGCTGCCCGTCTAAAACACCTGACCACCTGAGTTTTGCCTCTTTTCCTCATTATCTCTATTCCTGGGCTAAGGATAAACTATAACAGACACTGAACAGACTGCAGCCTTCCCGTCACCTTGGCCTAAGCCCAAGGGCAAAGTCCTAATGGCTAACAAGACACTAAATACCAAACGCTAATAGCAGCCTTCCACCCCGGGAACAGCAACTTCTTACTTCTCTCCTGCTCACACAAGCATATACTCTTTTCAATTTAGTTGGATGGCATTGCTAAAGAAAGGGAATAAAGTAAACAGACATAAAAATTGATTTTTTGGTAATTGGAAGTATTTCATTATGACACTATCTTTTATGAAAGGTGAATGAAAATTGATAAATTTTTATATTATTTCCCCATTTTAATGTGTTAATATCCTGGGAAATGAAAGGGCATATTTGGGGGCAAATATAAACCATGTGATTTTACGTTTACTTAAGTAAATAGTGCTATGCATTAACATTCTTGAAAAAAGAGTATAATTGAAAAAATAAGTTGTACATCCAGTTAGGAAATGAAAATAAAAGGCATTCCTTAAATTATATATGCAAACGTGTATCTCTGCACCAATCACCATTAATTTCTGTCTCCAGAGTTGGTTACTACTTTACCTAACATTAGCAATGTAATAGTACTTTTACCAGTCATACGAGTAGTAAGAAATAGGAGTAAGAGGAGTAATAGTATTACTATTACTACTACTACTACTAGCAACATTATAGAAACTCTTTACTAACCAAGTATAACACATTCACAAAAACATATTAGAGGATATTTGGGCAGCAGGAGCCTCTATTCTATTGCTTTAAATGAGAAAAATAATAACATATCCCCAGCGTACCTTAAATCCCAACAAAAATCCTCAAATATCATCAAAACACTCAAACTCCTATATAATATCCTATTAAATGTTTTGCAAAATGCAAATTATTTACATTATGCCTCTTTTCCTCATTATCTAATGAGTTAGTTATTTAAAAAAACTGTTAGTGGGTATGTTCGAGTACTTAATATATATAGCAGTGGTGACAAAATACACTTTTCATCTACATTGAAGCAAACATATACTATAAGGCAAATAAGAGAGTGGTAAATTAAAAGTATGTAAAATGTATATAACTCTTAGCAAAGCAAAAAAAGGAATTAAAAGGATGTGATGACTCAAGAAAGGAAGAGTTACTTGTCTTAGTTCCAGCTGCTGTAACCAATACGATGAAGTGGTTGGTTTAAGCAACACATATTTATTTCTCTCAATGCTGGAAGCTGGGAGTGTGAGATCAAGGTATGTGATGAGAGCCTGTCCCTGGGTTACAGACCCATCTCCTTGTTGTATTCTCACAAGGCAGAGAGCAGAGGGAGAGGGAGCAAGCACTCTCATGTGTCTCCTTCTAAGGACACGGACCCCAAGATGAAGGCTCCACCATCGAGACCTCATCACCCCCCAAAAGCCCACCTGCTAATATCATCATATGGGAGACTGGATTTCACCATGGGAATTCTGGTGGACACGAGCATTCAGTTCATAGCAGTTATCTAAGTGATTTTGACGGTGAGAGAAAAGAAACAACAGATCAGCATCTGTTTCACTGGTGATTTCTAAATTACAGAGACTCGCATGGGGCTTCCATCTCATGCATCCCACCGGAACCACACATAACTGGTTCATTCAGACGTGTACAACTCAGAGTTGATATGGAACACGGCTTTCTTACAGAATTACTTCCTACTTCTCCTTATTTTTCAGAGCTCTGAAGATGCCCAATACCGTGTACTGTCCCAACAGAACATAAAATGCTGAGCCAGAATGATGATGTCTCTCCACCCACCATATGTAGAACTTGCGCAGTCCTTCACACATACCATATCATGTGGAGTAACATGGGATACTTTCCCAAATCAACCGTACGCTCATATGTTTCTTTTATTTCTATAAACATAAACACAACTATGTGGACGATAGCTTGGGCACCTGTGCAGGGCCAAACTTATATTTGGTGATGAACTTACGTCTTTACCATTTCTAACTTTACTGTAAATATATCTGCTATGTTTCTACATTTACTATTTTACCATTTCTAACTTTTCCATAAATATATGTGCTTCTCTAGGCTCTGTAGCCCCCTTACTTTCTTCACCCTATTTTCTTCTTTCATCTCTACTTTCTTAGAAGATATTTAAACTTAATATGGGAAAGATGATAGCGATAATAATACAAGTCCTATTTTATAACATAGCCTGAAAGATTTTCAGTGGATTAAAAATAAGAAAAAAATCAAATGTTTCATTTAAAATAAGACAAACTGACAAAAGTTACATTCATGTTTAGGAATAAACTAGATGATAGATAGATAGATAGATGATAGATAGATAGATAGATGATAGATAGATAGATGATAGATAGGCTATGGTATTAAATATCATGTACAATGCTAGATATTATGCATAATAATATATGCTGTCTAATTTTATAATATATATCATGATCAATAACATGATAGTAAGTATAACATATAGTAAGGCTACATGAATCCAACCAATAGAAAAGAGGATAATTTTACAATGTTAGAGGTAAAATTGCCTAGTAGAAATACAAATCAAATTAAATCTTACATCACAATCCAAAAGAAATTGAGATAAATTAAGAATTAAATGGAAAAATAAAACCAAAGGAAAAAACACTATACTCAAAACTAGTGCCTATTTTTCTGCTTTAGGGCATTGAGCAGCTCCTGACTTTCCTAATTCTTTATATAGCACAATCATTGTGTAAGATAAGCTCAAAGAAATTCAAAGTCCTCTTTGATGATTTTTTCCCTCTCCCTTTACCATATTCATTGTATCATCTTTATGTCTATAGCTCTTCAGTCCATAAACTGCTTTGAGATTATTCTCTTTGAAGCAGAGCTCCAGTTACATCAGGATACAGTTTTTTAAAAATGTTTTTTCAGTTTCCACTGAATTTTACTTTTAGTGTGTTCTTTATCATGGCATTAAAATGCACCCTTAATACATCTTCCAATGTCTTTTCAAGTTGACGTTATACCAGAGATGTGTCCTATTCTTTTCCACTCTATGTCTTTTGGCAATCCCCTTCACCTGAAATGTTTTATCCTCTCCACCTGTACCATTTAAAATCCTTGCCATGTTTCAGCAGCTCATCACAATATCATCTCAACATGCTAGTTTCTCCCAATTCCCACCTACCTGGAAGTCATCCATTGTTCTTTTGAAGCCAATACAAAGTACTCACCTCACGCCATCTTGTGAATAGTCATTTGTTTGCAGTGTCACTGGCAACTGGGGAGAGAGAAGTGCATAAAAGTGAGCATAACAGAAAAAACAGATACAAACAAGTCAATCAATCAAAATAAAAATGAAAAATAGAGAAACAGGGAGATAGATAAATATTTAAATAGGTCAATCAGTGGGTATCCACCCTACTGGAACGTGAGAGAAAGAGCAAGATTCTGCTTTTCACGTTTATTTCTGTAATGCTTTTCATAGCAGAAGCTCACCACCCTGAGCATAATTCAAGCAGAGAAATAGCTGTTTGTCCCAACGCTGAGCACTGTCTTGAGTTTAGGATTACTCCACTTGGCATTTTATTTAGGGATTTTCAGGGGGTGATTCTGCCTATACGTGGTTTTCAACTTAAATGCTGATTCTAAAACTCAACTCATTTTTCAGATGCTCCAGAGGTGTGTTTTTTCAAGCCTGTTTTTAGCACTGTGTCTTCCTTAGTACATGGTTTGTATTAAATAATGTGAAGGATAGAACTGCTTAATTGAGATCTCCGACTAATCGTTTTCACTACATTTCTCCCTGCACCCCTTGGTGCTAACAATCTGATAGGAAAGTTCATAATACAAACAGGAGAAAAACAATCCTAATTTTATATTTTAGCAGCTGAAGCGTGGTCATATGGAAAACATAGCAATGAACATGGAACTCTAAAAAATATTCCTATAAAATTTTGAAAATTCTTTCTTCCTAGTGAAAAAATAAAAAGTGACATTTATAACTTAGAAGACCTACATTCTGCCAAAAACTATGGCAAGCCTATGAAATGATAGCCACATTTTTTTTTTCCTAGCATTTGTCAATCCAGGCAACATCAAGAGCACATATTCTCATTTTAGATGAAGACAAAAACATTTACTAGAGTTGAACTGCCTTTGGATTCGCTCATTTTGTAGTAACAGATCTCTGAGCATATTTTTACAGCAGGTGTTGCCCATATACCCATGTAAGAGGAGACTGTGGAGCCTGCATTGCTGAATCCACACATTTAAAAATGCACATGTGCATGAGGGCACACAAACACAAATGCACATTGTATCATTTCTGCCACCCCATCCTGACTCTGTGGAATAACCTCTAATTGCAAAATTTTTAAAAAACTGTTACTTTATTGAAGAGTTATTTCAAATTTAGAACTCATTTTTTAACCTTTTTTTTCACAAATGTATCATCAGTAATTATTTATTGAAAGGTCAGTGTTCTTATATCACTAAATGAGAAAAACAACTCTCCAAGCACTTTAATTATAAAGAATAATGCATTTCCTTTAAAATAGGACCCCACTATAAATATCACCACAAATCTTAAATCTTGTCATTATTCAATCCTAAAGTCTGATTTAAAGAAGAGCAATAAAAAGTTACTACTAGTGCATTCATATGGAAAATATTACACACAGATCACTAAATGTTTTAAGCATAGGAATGAACATCAGTATGTAACTTTCATTCCATTTTAATACATGTTTAATGGAGCACATACAGCTTAGATTCTTATTAATGGACGGCAGCCACAAAATAATTCTCACTTCATTATATAACTTTATCATGTTTTCCCTTTTGTGTTTCAATGAGAGGAATTATAATGTCCATAATTTTGACCCTCAAGCAGATAACTTAAAACACTTTGCTGATCAAGGTATATGAACTTTACAAACTCTTCTTATCCATCATCTAACCTAGTTAGCAAAGTTGACTGACAACATAGTTCTATTAATGAAACATAGGTCAGAACCTTCCTTTCCTCACTGTTGGTTCAGCTTTTATAAAGGTAAAACTTTCTTATCTCTAGGTAACCCTGTTCAACAATATAAAAAGTTCATGATATGAAAGAAAACCATTAAAATACACGTAAGCCATGAAACAAAAAAAAAGTCCATGATAATTAGTAGTTACAAATCAATTATGTGTTACTGTGACAATTTTCATGGCTCGGTCCTTGCTATTGGCAAAGAATAAATGCAATTTAAAACAGTTCGTATTACAGCAGCATCACCTGAACACATAAGTATGTACAAGTATGTACAAAAACCAAATAAGGTAGCAAATCCCACAGTTAGATGTTGAACGTAATCTATTAAGTCTGGGGCACCCATCTGACCTTGTCATGCACATATATTTTTTAAAAATCTCAGCTATATTTAAAAATCTATCTGAAAGATAAATGTCTGAGATTTATTTATTTATTTATTTATTTATTTATTTTGTTTTGTCTTTGCTTACGTAGTGAGTTAACAAAAACTAGTATGTCCTAAATCTGACTAAAATTTTACAGGTGTGGTTAAGCTCTGGGGAAAAAAAAACAAAAAAACAAAACCTGAAGATCTTTGTCACATCTGTTTTGCCTGAAGTTTCTTTAAATGAAGAGATGATTGATTTCCTATTTCTTATTTCATCATATTCCAGGAGTATTTGCTCTGGGACTTTGCTAGCCATGCTAGTTTGAGATCATGAAAGAAGTGATCTATACCAATAAATTTAAGCATATCTGTAAATTAACTCATTATTAAGCTATGGTCACTTTAGAGTATGGTGAGGTAGTTTGTTTAATGATGGCAGACAGATAACTCAGGGGAACTTCATGAGAATTACTAAGCTTTTTCATAGGATCAAAGAATTTCTGAAATTGAGATGCTGCTAGAAAATAAACTTTGAAAACAAAGATTCCTAACACAAGCTATGACTCATAAAGCTATGCTTTATACTTTATAGAAATGGTAACTCGTAACACCATGAACTTAAAATTTCCAGGTCAATTTTTAACTTACTTAATGACTTACAGGTATACAGACTCAAACCGCATGTGTGATTCAAGCAAATGGTACATTATTGATCTCCCAAGGTCAGTGGAATTCCTTATATGAAGAATAACAGGAGAATAAAGGACAGTCGAACCCATGATACACAGAACAACAAGTATAAAGTTCAATCTCATCTCTTAGCACAGTCCAGGAAGCGAAGTCCAAGTACAAATCTACTAGCAGTCATTTTGTCTGTTTATCTATTTCCATCTCTTGACTCGCCAAAGCGATAGCCCCAAGCCCTCCTGTGCTCTCTGTTCCTTCCAAGAGCCAGTCTGCAAGTTCTCTAGAGTTTTCTAATCTCACTGCCCCTCCTTCTGCTAACAGTCTCCAGCTTTTCTCTGGGTCAAGGCTCAATTCCACGGATCTAATTTCCATCGGAACAAATAAAAACCCCACAACATACCTGATCCCCTCTTACCTCACTCAGAGAAGTGAACGGGGGACTAAGTAAGACATTGAGTGATATTGTAATCTTGTGGCATCAAAGTTAGTTGCAAACCAGATCAATTATGATTACGTTCCCAAAGAAAGAACGCTGGAGCCTGCTGGTCACCGAAACCAAACCCCATTTCCTGCCGACTTCCATTACGCCATCCCAGCAAGACCTCAGCCTGGACAATGGCTACCAGTGTGGTAAGAAGCCCCAAAGCTCCTGTACTGCAATTAGAAAACGCCTAAATATATTCAGGTGCAAAGAAAAGCAGATTTTAAACAAGAAGCCAGACCAAACACTACTCTTTCAACTTTCCTCCCGGCCTTCTGTGTAAATGTATGAATGTGCCTTGTCTCTTTAAGGTAGAATGGCTCCTTAAATCAGGCCTCCTACATAATTCTGCCTGGTTTGGACATCTCTTGCTATCAATTTAACCCCATCCTTAAATTGGAAAATAAAGCAAAATTATGCTTAACAATGGATATTACTCCGAAGTATGTCCCACATCTTACTTGGAAAGAACTTGATTCTTTTATGGGCCAATTAACCACTTCATGCAGAAGTTGAAGCAATTTTTTATGACAGGAAAATTTCCTGTAAAAAAAAAAGGGTCAGTCCTTAGTACAGATATATGGATGGGCACAGATGGTTCACCATTTTAGCAAAATAACAGACCATCTTTAAATTAACTACAGGATGCCATAGCTTCAGGCATCATTAAATTTTTAACATAACAAAAAATTAATAGTACTCAGGGACTTTTTAAAATCTACAAAGTTAATTAAATATATCCTAATGCTGAGAATGTGAAATAGGTTTTTTAAAATGGTCCTTAAAACATTTTGTCCATGAGAAAGGAGCAAAGCTGGAAAGGCAACATCAAGAAGATAAAGTTAAGGTCAATTGACTAATTAAAGTGGAGTATATGTGGGGCAATTTAAGGGAATAGTGGGAACCTGTGGGTGGTCTTTATTCTCTGGTGTAAACAAAGTGAGGGAGAGGACCAATCACATTTAAGAGTCAATAACCAACTGGGCACTAAATAAATACCTCATGGTCATATGAATAATAATGTATGGTCACAGAATTGATAAAAATAGAGAAAGCAAATCTAATGTCATCTTTCTTTGCATGATTTGGGAAACAAGAAAAGGTTAAAATATGAGTCCAACGTCATACAATCATTTGGTGATTGAGTCAGGGCAAGGGCCATGCCTAGTCACACACAAGGGAAAGGTGACCCCTTCACCAGCTTCTGGACTGCATTGTGAATAGGTTAAGCCACTTGTGAGATCACTGCAGTTCCCATGGAAACGATGGCATCAGGAATGAGCACAGTGAGGTCGCCAGGAGTCTAGTTCTATTACTACCTTCACTCTCATTCTCATTGTTTCACCTCTAGTCTCAGGGCTCTTTCATAACCCCAAGAAGGCTGCCATTATCCTCGACACTTCATCCAAGTCACATGAAAATATCCAGAGAAACCTCGTTTTTCTTAAGAATAAAATATTCTTCCTCCAAAATCTCCAAGCAGACAGCCCCTCTCAGGTCGCAGACATTTCCTACACCCAGCGTCCACCTTAATGAACAAGCTTCCTGGAATGCGAGCTAATAAATGTTCTTATTGTCTAGGCAAGTGTGAGTCTCTTTTTCTTTGCTTGACACTAAAAACATCTAGCTGATCAACACATACAATAGATTCCTGTTATCATATGGCAAGATAGTTCCTGGGTGGTATAAATATAGTAAGAAGACGTGAAATGGTATCAAATAAATACTTTACTGTCAATATTGGTTCTAAGTTGTCATCCCTTGAGCTTACTGTTTGCTGGTACTCCAGGTAAACGTGTGTTTCAAAAAAGACAAAATAATGATGAAAAGATAGACCTAGTGTGGTGAGGAAGCTCAGCTCATGAAAAGGGGAGTATTTTTGTTGAAAGCTGTAGAATAAATGTGCACCTATCATTAAAAAGAGTTATTGATTTAGAAATTATTTAAGTCTGAGAATAAATACATGCAACAGAATATAAATCTATACACTATACTATTTGGTTCCTTAACGTTTCTGGTTCGATAAGTCTTCTAAGGCACCTAAGAAAGTTTCAGAGAGCACTCTTAACTTACAAAGTTTTAGGTAACTCTTTATAATCTTTTGTTCTTCGTTTTGTTTTTGTGTGGCCTGAGACTATAAAAGCTCTTTTATGAGAGATTAAGGGGAACTATTCGCTCCTTGAATATAAAGAATCTTGGGAACTGCACTTTTGAAATTGCTGCTATCTCCTTGATCCTGGAGTATTCTGACAGGTACTTTCAAGATCTTTATTAAGTGAACTTTAGCGTTTTTCTTTCCTTTCATAACTTTAAAAATGTCTATCTATAAAGAAGATATTTTTTGTGTCTGTCTTTTACCACAGGAGGACACAAAATAACTTAAAAAGCAAAACGTTAAAGATATGTGCATTGAGAAACCAAATATATAATTTATTATAAGCAAAAGTACATCTAATGAAGGCTTCACTTTTGATACCGAACCATAAATACAATACTATCTAAATTACATTTGAATAAAAATATGGTTTCTGCAAATATTCTATCTTCTCCATTAGTAACCAAAATAAAAAATTAAGGAATTATCAATACAAATTAACAGAATTTAATGGTCGATACTTTTCTTTCTTTTACGTTATTCATGTACTTTCTTAAGTTGCTGAAGAATGAACCCAAACTACTTACACTGCATCTTATTAAGATGCTTATGCTAAAGGTAAAATTTTATGTACAGGTTTAATAAGCTCTTATCTACATGTACGTTTTATGTGATAGTTCTTTTTTGCCATTCCCTTTAAAAGCTTAAATTTTGCACGTAGTCCTGCCAAAATTCAGCTTTCTACATTGTCCAAACCCAAAATAGCAGGCTGGGGAATGGTGCTGGCTAGTGGTGAAGATTTACTGCTAACATACATCCCATCAAATGTGATATCGGATCAACATAATTGCAAAATTGTTGGTTGTCGTTTTAATAAGAACTTGGGTGTGGTGGGACCTTGCCAAGAGCGAAGTAAATGAATGCACACACAATGAGATATACAGATGACGGATTACAGAATTGTACACCTGAAACCTATGTAATTTTACTAACCATTGTCACCCCAATAAACTTTAATTTTAAAAAAAGTTATAGATGATTGTTAGCGACAATGCACAGCTGTACAGGGTTTAGTGAGATTTGAAAGTAGGACATTCAACCTAATGATTTTTTTTTCTTTTTTACATTTTCTTTGTTAATTTGGGTGGGGTTTTACCTGAAGTCAAACGTGCATGCAATGGATGAATGGCACGTGCATGAAAGTGTGGACAGCTGTGTTTCACCCAAAAGTTGATGAATAGATCTTCTTTCCTTGATTGCTCCAGCTGGAGTTTGTATCTGCCATTGGTGAACATTGGTAACACCTTTATAATATTTCATACCCAAGAGTGCATGCTTGTCTGACTGCTCCAAATATCTAGGGAATTCATTGAAGATAGAAAGCACATCTCATTTGTCTTTGAATTCCAGACTCGCCTACCAAATCTTTGAACAAAAATATGGCTCCAAGAATAATTGTCCCATGAATGAACAGGTGATATGAAAAACATAAGAATGAGAGAGGTTTATCTTTGTTTCAGCATCGGTAGAAAATACACAGGGAAATGTATGGATAAGAACACTTTTTCTAAAGTACAAAGTGAACAGTCACTATAAATTTTGGAATTTGTATCAAAAAAACAGAAACCAAGATCAGCAGTGTAAAAGCTTGGTTACTTAGTCATTTATCCTTGAGGAGATCTATGCATTTCCATTTTACCACTAGTAGACATTCTTTCTTTAAAAGAAAAACCTTAAGGCTAATTTTGTGTTAGTACTAAAAAAAAAAAAAAAAAAAAAAAAATACCTGTAGAATGTTATAATTCTAACCAACCGTCTTTTTGCTTCACTTCGAAAGCTGTCCAGCTTCTTAGCAAATAATAGTGCTTGACAGTTTCAGGAGAAAGAATAATATCTTGTTGTCTCATGTCCCCAAAGACACCTGTTGAGCAATTTATCACAGTTCAAAGAGCATGGCTACAGTAGCTCATATGAAATGCAAGAGTCTTATCTAAAGTGTGATCCCCTGTGTGTTTCGTGAATTTGGTTTGAAAAACCACATATTTATTCAGATCTCTGTTTTAGTGTTAATCTGCTGGTCTGACAGCATCTCACATCTCTTGGTTAAACATTCCTCTACAAATGTCACCTTATACTAATTAAAGTGAAATATTTCAGCTACTGGTTATTTATTAATTCAGCTAAGACTTCCTGTAAATAAAAAAGGATCCAAGAGGGGGAAGGCATATATTTGACTTGCAAATTACATCTGTACAGTGTCAACTTTGTCCATGAAAATTAATGGTGTGTAACACAGCTAGTTATTTACTCTTAGCTTGCATCATGTATTATGACCCAATTATAAACAAATAGCAACTTCAGTGCAATTACAAATATAATACAGGTAACAAAATAGAAAATTCCATTTGGATTAAAGAAAATTGAATTTAAATATAGCAACTTTGTAATGAAGTGAATGCTTTCATTTGGGTCATCTCTATGAAAAAAAAAATGAAGATAATAGAATTGCTCTATCCCACTTGATATCTTTAAAAATCCTGGGCTCTTTCATTAAAATAAAGGGCACTGACTTTGGGGTTCTGGGCTACGTTCCCAGACTCTTTTGTACTAAGGAATCACTTAGTACAGGATCCCTATTGCATTAATATATCAAGTTTGTAAACATAAGTAATGAATATTTCCTTTTTTATCAAATCATAATAGTATTGCTCTTATCTACTAAAGCAAAATATATAGACTGTTTTGTTATAAATATTACATTCAAGATATGTTACAGAGAAAGGGATAAAGAATATTGATAAAAAGAGTCAGTAACAAAGCCAGAAGATTTAATGCATTCTCTATATCTTTTTTGGAAATGTCTAGTTTTAAAGTTTCTCAGTTGATTCTGCTACTGCTGAAGTTGGCAGTTCATATGTACTGCTCAGCATCTTTCCTCTCACTATTAATATGAGAATCTTCCTTAACTTCAGATATCCTAAAGTGTGGTCAAGTAGAAAGTACATTTTTTAACCTATGTTAACAGGACATTTGTAAAATTTTAATAAAGATAATTTGCTAAGACAAACCCAAAGATATCCATCTTTTCCACCAGTTGCTACTATTTCATCAATAGAGACTAAAATCCTCAATTCTACATACGGATTTATGAGGGAATGTTCTCTTATTTCCTTTTCTACGCCCACACAGTAAAATGCATCCTTAGGGAAAAGGCAAACTGCTTTCTAGGCCTGGCGTAAAGATCACACAAATCCAAATGTCCTGTCGAGAACACACAGACGCCAGAGTAGATGGGATTTGGGCAGACCCTCTTCTCCTGACTCCATTACCTCTGTCTGTGGATGTGACAACCCCCTAATAGTTCTCAATCAGTAGTAAGGTGTTCTGAGATTTCAAATGAGAAACCCCAGCAAGCCTCATTATTAAAAACACCCCATGCTTTGTAAGATAAAGGAGGTGAAAGAAAAGTATCTGATGCTGGGAGAAGTAGATGACAAGCCTGCAGATAAGCTGGCAACAAAACAAAATGATCCTTCTGCGTCAGGTAAACTTAATGTGCAAAGAAGGGCTTACCCCTGAAGAGGTAAAGATTGTTTAAACCTTTGTGTTTTTTCTTCTAACATCTTCTCTAAGGCCTAACAGCTCCCAGTGTGTCTATAAAAAGCTTCTATTTCAAAATTTTTCTGACCAGAATAAACTCTTTGTTATGCTGCATTTTTTTCTCTCTTGCAAAGCCTCTCTAGAGGCATCATCTGGAAAGGAGTTTGTTTCTCCTGCTTGACTAGTGATACTTTTGTTTTACAAGTATGTACCGGGCTCGTGCAACATGTCAGGCAATGGTCTAAGGGTTTTACAAACATCACTCATTTAATCTTCATAATATTGCATGAGGACCATATTATTATCCACCATTTTCCAAGTGAGGGCACTGAAGCATAGGGATTCTGTGCAATTATCAAACGTCATGCAGCTGGTAGGTATTAGGCTGTGAGTTGACTATACTATTTTCCTCTAGTTTAGAGAAAAAGTGGCCATTTAACATAAGTGTCAATTATTAGTGGAAAACGATACCTGATGAATCACAGTGGTGGTTTACATTTTAATGTTATTAATAGAAGATAATGTAAATGGGTACAAATCTAAATTAGATAGAAATGTCTTACCCTTTCTGCTCCTATTTAAAAAAATAAAATTTGTAAATTAGCTAGAAAAACACATAAAAATCAAAACATTCAAATTAATAACATCAATTTCATGTGATAGACTGAGCGTGGGTTTTATAGAAAAAATACATTATGTCAAAACGCATATCATATTTAATATTTATAAATACTGAAAGCAGTACCATAAATATAAAACATTCACATTTTGTTACCAGAATTGAATTATTAATGTCAAAGTTCAGTTTGCTGATTCAAAATAATTGGACGTCATATTGAATCAGAATAATTCTAAGTGAGCAATTCTCAAAATTCAATTGTAATTAGGTATCACATGATAACTCTACATAGCTGTCATACATACTTGAAATTTAGTGTTATTTCATTACTAACAATGCTGATTCCTTTACTGACTAGGATTCAGAGCTAGAATTTCATGTCTAAATTTAATTTTTATTATTGCAAAACTGGGGACAAATACTTACACAAAGCAATTATGTAGTTGACGAATACCTGTAAATTCTGCTATAACTAACCCAAACCAGTTTGGAAGTGACATGAATGTAAATTAAGTTTTCAGTTCGATTTTATCTTTGGCATTGAATATTTGACCTAATGAAATATTTGACCTAATAAATTCTTATTTATACAGCATGCTATGACAGAGTTTACCCTTTATTGGGTAGAATTTACATTTTGAGCTTATTGACTGTAAACATATTGACAGCCAGATATTTCTCCAGCAAAATGGGTTCATTTGGAAACAACAAAGAATTGCAATTCAGGACATGTGGTCTAATGGTGAACCAGGGGCAAGTCCAGAGAAACAAAGAATAGAAACAGTCTTGTACGGACTGGCTGGGGTGGGGGTGGGAAGTTGTTGTACATGAAGGATCCATTGGGAAAAAACTGCAAGTTCAAGTATAGGGCCTTCTCATTCACAGGTTGAAGTAATAAAGTACTATCACTTCCTAGATGCAAGGTATTGTCTCTTCCTGTGGGAGTGGGTAGGTGTGTTGAGTGGCACATGCTTTAGAGTTCTCTCTTCTAGCTTCCTCCCAACTGTTTTAAGTGAGGGTTCTGTTTATTCATTTTCAAACTCATGCCTGCATATTGTCATTATCCTGGCACAATTAAACTTGTAAATTGATCTATGATATTTCTATTTTCATAGTGTAAACTCAGAATTCTAAATTACTTAAGAAACTGAAGTCATATTTTATCAAATATATTTCATATACAATTAACAAATAAAACTTTTATCTTAAAGTAAAATATTTGAACATATAACTAAGATGAACATCAAACAATTGTTAACATTTTGACACTGGAATGGTAACATAATGGAAGGTAAGCATAATTAAAACATAATTAAAAGTTAAAACTTGCCCATCTACTTTTTGCATGGCTAAGTTCCTACCAGAATGATAATTGAGTTATTAACCCTGGGTAAAATAACTGGAGAATGAACAAAAGCAAACTAATTCTATAAGAGTTAACAGTTGGAAGACATACAGGGCACAGAGTGAGTTTAGCATTTTCACAACTTTTAGCCTATTGACTGGCTACAGGCAGCACTGCACAAGATGGCAAAAAATCTAAAGGGAAACTTGCAGACTTTCTGGCCTGAAGAAATGGAGGGAAAATGTTTAGAGGTATCACACAGCTAAAAATGAAACCGGAAAGAAAAGAGAAGAGAAGAGAAGAGAAGAGAAGAGAAGAGAAGAGAAGAGAAGAGAAGAGAAGAGAAGAGAAAAGAAAAGAAAAGAAAAAGAAAAATGAAACGGGGCTAATCTCAGAGGAGAGAGAGACTGGGAGTAATCTATAAATTTCTGTATAAACCCTACCCATAGCTCTGGCCAACCCTTCAAACGTGTACATAGGACAAAATACAAGAAATCCAACTGAAGACTGAAATAATTGAAGTCATATTTGAGCTCCTACTGAAAGAACAGCGTTTGAAGGTTGACTCTAATCAAGATAATTGCCAGCAAAAATAAAACAAACAAGATAAGACCAACAAGCTTTGAAAGAATATAACAGAATCTAAAATCTCTGCAATATAATATTCACAATGTCCAGGAAATTTTCAAAATTTCTGAACATATGCAAAAAATATTGGCCTTAGAAGAGTGTTTCCTTTAAATATATATATATATATATATATATATATATATATATATATATTATACATATATATGCATATGATATATATATATCAACAGAAGAAAAAATTTATTTTAATCATACAGCAGAATTCATACATGAATTATCTATAGTTAACATTTCATAATGAAGGTCATAAAATATGTAATAAAATAGGATGCAGAAGGATAAATGCATGATGCTGTCAATCATAGAATTACTGAGGTATGCAGAATAATACTATGTATATTGTTTTAGGGGAATATATAAATTATAGTAAAAGTATAATGGCCTGGATGGGAATTATTACAATAAATTTGGCATTAAAGAACATTTTACACACAGTGAAATGCACGTATCTTAATCAGATGTTGGTACATGCTGACGAATGTGTGTACTCATGGAGAGCCCCCCAATCAAATGCAGAATGTATCCGTTATGCCCAAGTGTCTCCTAGTGCCTCCATCCATTCAGGCCTCACCCCATGTGCAGCTACTCTTGCGGCGGGCCAGCCGCCACCAGTCGAAGGGTTCCTGACAAGGGGAGTGGGAATGAAAAAAGGCACTCACACTTTGATGATGGCGATCGCGGACCCCAGTGTTCCTGGAGACGCTGAGTTTATTCTGTCCCCAGAATTTATACCTTCTGTGGACGTGCAGTTTAACAAGTACAAAAATGCATTACCTAGTTAACAGTAAAACTTTAACTTTAACACAGGAGACACAAAATTTACTGAAACTCCCAAATGTAATTATCTTATCAATAGCCCTGATAGGCATCAGCCTTCTGTTCTGGGAACTGGCCACTCCCACCACATTCCTGAGCAGCATGCAAGCACTCTCCAGATGCAGGCAGAGACAATTGCTTCAGTGGGAGGAAATAGGTTAAGTATAAACTGAGCCATTCTGTTAAGGCTTTAAAGTTAACTGCAACCATGGCTCCCCACATCTCCCCCTTTTTTATTTTATATTTTTGAGATCGTGTCTGGCTTAGGTGGTCAGTACAGACATTTTCACTTACCCGTCATTGGATATCAATCATCAAAGCGATCGACTCCTGTCTTAGGTTGTAAAAACGCTTACTGATCATTACCCGTCATTGGCTACCGATCTCCTTTGAGGAAAGCCAGAGACAGCAGAGGCTTTTCCCAGGCAGGGGGAAGGGGAGGCAAGGCCTCTTCCCATATTTTTCTAAGGCAGCTCATTGGGGGTCCCCACTCGGTTTTGCCTGGCTTAGGTTGTATCTCCCTTGAGATATCTTACCCGTCTTTGGCTGCAAACCATCTTTTGGGGACCAGACAGAGAGACATGAGGTGTAAAACATGGAGATAAGCAAAGTCCTAAAAAGCCAGTCTTACAGGCTCTTCTTTCCCTAAGGAAAGACATGGGGGGGGACAGTCGGCTAGGCTGTTGTGTGACTACATCGCCCCCTTTTTTGTTTTTGAAGCATGAGAAACACAGAACGTGTAGTTATTTCATTTACAGCCTGTCGGAGGGCTATTTGTCCACATCTGAGGACTATGTAAAACAAACAGAACAATAAACAGAATAGCAATATCCCCAGCAAACCCTCTACCCAAGTCTTTCTCCATTTAACAGGGTCTGAAGTGGAAAGTCCTTCTGCAGCTGTGGAAAGTGAGAGCTTTTTCACACCCTAGGGGCGTGGATGGGTATCTATAGATGTCTTCTCTTCTGTGGGCTGTCGCTCATGGTATGGTTTAACACCGACCAGGAATTTACAAAGGTTTTTTCTTCCAGACCTGGAGAAATACAAGCAAAGCCTCTTTTCCGTGTTATCTTGCGGAGAGAAGTAGGATCAGCTTTCCCACGTAATATTTTAAACAAAGGTTGTAATTTACCAGTTGTCAACTGCAACTGAGGTCTAATCCAGTTAATGTCTCCCAGTAGCTTTTGGAAATTATTTAATGTTTTTAAACAATCTCGCCGGATTTGTATTTTTTGAGGCACAATGGCTTGAGGCATTAAACAATATCCCAGATAAGAGTAAGGAGGCACTTGTTGAATTTTTTTTGGGGCTAGAACTAGCCCATAATTGTGGAGCTTTTTTTGTAAATGAGCAAAAGCAGCAAGCAACTTTGGTTCACAAGAGTGGGCAAGAAGTATGTCATCCATGTAGTGGATGATGTAAATATCTGAAAATGCCCTTTGGGTAGGTTTTATTTCAGCTGATACAAATTTTTGACATAATGTAGGGCTACTAGCCATACCCTGAGGTAGCACTAGCCAATGATATCTCTTAAAAGGTTTTTGTAAATTAACAGAAGGAACACTGAAAGCAAATCTAGGGCAGTCATCAGGATTTAAAGGTATAGTATAAAAACAATCTTTTTAAGTCCAAAACAATTTTATATGTGTTTTTTGGTGTGGCTGTAGGACAGGGCAAGCCTGTCTACAAAGCGCCCATTAATTTTATGGTTTTAGTAACTTTTTGTAAATCTTGTAATAATCTCTACTTACCAGATTTTTTTTAATAACAAAAATGGGAGAATTTTAGTGGAATTAGAGGAAGCAATGTGTCCCTTTTAAAGTTGCTCCTGTACTAGCAGCTTGTAAAATCTTTTGTAGGGGGGACCTTTGATCTTTTACGCCTGATAATTGTCTGATTGTCACAGGTGCTACAACAGGAGCCTCAGGCTGTGGATCCAGCCCTGCTTGTGAGCTTCTTCACAAGCCATTTGAAGAGGGGATCGTACAACAGAGTCCGATCCTGGCTTAACATAACCTGGCAAAGGCTCAGCAGGCATTTCCCAAACCAAAGACTGCAGCGGAGGTCCCCACCTACGGGGCTCCTCAGGAGGTGGTGCAGAGAGATTAACTGTGGGGGGATCTTTACCCCGAGGATTTTATTGATCTCTAAAAGGAATCTGGGGACTCCGAGGACAATTTCCTCTGTCCACAGCAACTTTAAGCTCAATCAGCTGTCTCTGAATCTTTTTTAGCTGTTTTGCAAAAGAGAGTGCAGTGCCTGCAAGCTGCTCGTCTCCTTGAGCCATAGCCACTAAAGGAGAGTTTTTGTTTCTATCATATTTAGCTGCTTCATCTTTTAATTTTTTTTGATCCTGAGGGTCTAAATCTTTCCGGTGCTCGACTGGAGCTTCCTGACAAACAGGCTCTTTGTTAACTTTAAGAACTCCCTCTAACAACTTTGCGCCCCCTCCCTCCTTCTCTCTCTCTGCCAGAGAAGCGGCAGAAGCGGCAGATGGGAGAATTTTCTCGTTTTCAGCTTGTTTCACTTTTTCTAGCTTGCAGCCCTTTTGTTTAAGTCCATGGGCAGCATAATAATCTTGTAACTGTTTTTTTACCTTTTTTTTGCAATTTTTATAAAACTTGTCTAACTGTTCTCTGCTCACCTGACTGCCACGGGCGGTAAGCAACTTCTTAAGTCCTCTAACATACAGGTCCTTGCTGCTGGCGTGACCCATCCTTTTTCCCTAACTCGGCCCTTCTTTCAAACAAAGAAAAACACTCAGGTGTCCGTCTGGCCGTGTCCCTTGCGGGGCCAAATCCGTCTTAGCTAGAGGCGCGCCGGTATAATTCCCCCGGCCTGGTGGGTTGTAAAGCCCAGTCGCCGTTATGCCGTATGACAGAACCGGAACCGCAGGTTAGGACCCAATCAAGCTCCGTAACACGAAGTCGTGGAGCTATCACTCACTCACACACTCATTCGACCGAGGGGACAGTGCCTTGCTCACCGTGCATCCACTGATTAGCTCCAATGAGCTGGGCCCTTGCCACACGGCGTTCCTCACTATTACCCCTATATCCAGTCCCTGTTCGGGCGCCACTTGCGGCGGGCCAGCCGCCACCAGTCGAAGGGTTCCTGACAAGGGGAGTGGGAATGAAAAAAGGCACTCACACTTTGATGATGGCGATCGCGGACCCCAGTGTTCCTGGAGACGCTGAGTTTATTCTGTCCCCAGAATTTATACCTTCTGTGGACGTGCAGTTTAACAAGTACAAAAATGCATTACCTAGTTAACAGTAAAACTTTAACTTTAACACAGGAGACACAAAATTTACTGAAACTCCCAAATGTAATTATCTTATCAATAGCCCTGATAGGCATCAGCCTTCTGTTCTGGGAACTGGCCACTCCCACCACATTCCTGAGCAGCATGCAAGCTCTCTCCAGATGCAGGCAGAGATAATTGCCTCAGTGGGAGGAAATAGGTTAAGTATAAACTGAGCCATTCTGTTAAGGCTTTAAAGTTAACTGCTTTAAAGTTAACTGCAACCATGGCTCCCCACATCCTCTTCCCATTTCCTTGAATATAAATTTGTCTTTGCCTTTTCTTAACCTCATCTAAATAGAATCTTACAGTATTTACCCATTGAACCTGGCTTTTTTTGTTCAACGTATTATCTTTGAATGTTGAAGACGTTGTCTTTACGAGTAGCTCACTGTTTTTCTGTTGCTGTATAAGAAACTATTGTATGGGTATACGTCACTTGAAAAAATTGTTCTCTTGTTAATGCATATATGGTTAATGCAAGGTTTGGACATTATTTTTAAAAAATCCAATGTACATCCTTGCACAAGTTGTTTTGGGCATTTAAAAAATATATATTTTTCGTAAAGACCTACGAAGAGGCTGTATCATAGGGTAGTAGTATGTTTAACTTTATTAAAAATACAGTTTTCCATAGTGGTGATTTCACTGTGATTCTCCCTTGTCTATTTTCTCTTTTTAAAACCTTTTCTTCTGACCAAGAAAAAAGGGAGAAGACTCTAATTACTGAAAACAGGAATGAAAGAGGTGGCCATTGCTACTGACATTACAGGGGGTAAGAATTGCAAAGGAATACTGTGAACTACTTTATGCCAAAAAATTAGATAACCTGGTTAAAAATGAACTCTTCCAAACAAACTCTTCAAACAATAAAAGATGAAAGACAAAGGAACAAACCTTAACTCATGCTATGGGGTCAGCACTATCTTGATACCAAAATCAAAGACATTACAAGAAAGATAAACTAGAGACCAGCATTCCTCAAGAATATCAATGCAAACATTCCCAAAGCAATACTAGGAAATTGAATCAGCAACATATATAAAGGGTTACCCACGATGATCAACTGTAATTTATCCCAGGAATGCAAAGTTGATTCCATATATGAAAATCAATCAATGTAATACATTAAATAAAATAAAGAACAAAAGCATAGTTTTATCTCAATAAACACAGAAAAAGCAGCTGACAAAATTCAACACCTTTCATTATATAAAAACTCAAGAAATTAGGACAGGAAAGGGATTTGAATCTAGCTCCCCCACAATATTTTGATGGTAGTTTCTATGACCCAATGTTCCTTGCTTTTTGTTGTTGCTGTTTGTTTTTTTAAAGTACTATACACAGTCCACCTCTAAGATTTTCCCATTCCCCTTCTGTCTTTCTCACTATCTCTTCCTTCTCTTGTTTTTAACAATGAGGGTCTCTGATCGTTCGCCTCTATTCCTAGAGAATTCATCCAGTCCTAGTATTTCAATTGGCATGAAGCCAAGTGAGGTGTACACCTATATTTACATTTACGTCACCTAGGTAACATTCTTCAGTCTCAATTGTTTATTGGGAATTGAGTAATTGTCTCAACATTAATAAACTATAATGGAAGTTTTACTCTGAAAATCCCTGTCTCTTCTCATAGAACTACCAAAATATGGTTCAGAATTTAGTAATATCTTGGTTTTATATTAGCATTAATTTTAAGTACCAAATAACAGCCAATTCCTCTTAAATTATCATTTAATATGTGAAGAAAACTTTATTACATAAACAGACTTTGAGAACTATACCGAATCTTAGCTATACCTGGTAATGTTCCCACATTGTGAAGATGGAAAAACCTCAGAAATTGATGGAGAGGATAAAACCATCCTTATCATAATTTCTTCACATTTCTACTTACCATTTTAAGTCTTCCCTAGACATTGTTTAGAATTTTTTGCATGCAAACAAAGTAGCCACCCAAGGTTCTGGACGTTAATCCAATTATATATATTTTTTTCTTTCCATATTTTACTAAACCCAAAGACTACATGGGCACAATGATTTCTATGTTATTATACAGAGCATGCCAAAAAAAATGTACATACATTTTAAGAGATGTTATCTATGTAGCAGTAGTTTGCCATAACCAGAAGTGTCTGGACACTGACGGTAACCACTTGGAGCACCTCTTGTAATTGCAGAAGTCACATATGACTATATACTGAGTATTACAATTTTAATACAGTTTTTTTCCTTTCTTAAAATGTATATACGTGTTTTTGGCACCCTACGTATATAGTAGCTGCATTGGTTATAATTCATACCTGGCAAAAGAGATGTATGTTAGTTGCTTTATGAGCTCAAAATAACAAAGGACTCTGTTTTAATATTAACTCCAAGATTTTTTTTTTTTTTTTCGTATCTTATCTGGTAATTGAGAGAATTGCTTGGGAAATTGAAGACACTTCCATTTCTCTCTCTATATATATATATATATATATATATATATATATATATATATATAGATTAGAGGGTTGGAACTTAATATATATATATATATATATATATATATATATATATATATATATAGAGAGAGAGAGAGAGAGAGAGAGAGAGAGAGAGAGAGCAGGGGTGCCCTGCAGTGTCCGTTTATCTCATTTTATAACTCCTACAGTTCAGAAGACAAAGTTATTTTTATAAATTGGCAAATTCTGGGAAATAAAAAATAAATAAGTCACAGTTTGGCCTCATAATATAACACTTGTGAACTGTGTTTAACTATTTCTATTACTTTTTTGTACATTTTACAACCAAAGACATTTAATACTAAAAAAAGGCAAAATATAATTTTGTAAATATTTAGGTTTATACAAGCCATACTAATAGTTTTCCTTACTTACACAGCATTTGTGGTATGGCTCACTTCCAGTTGTTTGACTATGAATCCATTACATAGAAAGCAAACAACCATGTACCTGTGGTGAATTCATTTGGTTTCTGCTTAACATTTCCATTCCTTCTAACTGAGTCAACATCTGCTTTTCTGAAGATCCAGGTGTGTAATAACTCAGTTGATATCTACTTTTTCTGTTACTATAGCCATGCTTTTTAATGAGGTAACAAATCCAAATGTCAAATTCTAGATAAAATTTCAAAGCATAACACTGCCTCACAATAGTTGCATTATTGTTCTGTAAGAGAAGTGGAAGAAAATTTATAATTCTTTATAGGAAAACCCAAAACACAGTCCAAGAAGAGAAGCTATATGCTTACTAAATTATCGATAGCATGACGTTTTAAAAATTCTATGATGGCAAACGAGTTGCCTTGTTAAACTAATTAATTAGAGTTGCATGTGGAACAATATATTTCTGTAAAAAAAGACAAAGAAGAGGTGCATGACGTTATGTTACTGAACGTGTCATAGTGGAATCCAAACAGATTCCATTACATGTACAATATATCATTTCTATGATATTGCATATGCACTATATTATCGCTATGTGTCTTCTTACAAGCAAAGCCATACCCCCAGCATGATTACCTACTGACTATCTACCGATGCAGCCTCATCTCGGGCCCATGCCTGTCATCCTCCACGCTCCAGCCGCATGGCCTCTTTCTGTGATATTAACCTGCTAAGCCTTTGCTGCCCTTAACACCTTTACTTGGGCATTTCCCTTTGAATGACTGACCCGTCTTTTCATTCAAATCTCACTTTTAAATGTCATTTCTCTGAAGGCCTCCCTTGAGCTCCCAGTGGTTCCACTGAATCTTTGTAGCACTTATGCTCCTGACATTTTTCTTGACATCTTAGTTTATTTCTAACTCTCTCCAATAGAATATAAATACTGTAATGGCTAGTCTTCTCTGTCTTATTCACAATTCTATCACAGCATTGTGAATAATATCTGGCACATTTATTGTATATTTGCTTGGCAAAGGCCAATTCATGCAAGAACCCATAGGTCATTGTAAGGAAACTAAAGTTGACAATAAGCAAACAATGTGATTTACAATACAAATGTCAGATATGCCATTTCTCAGGCTATTTTTTATAGCTGAATTGACTGCATCATTCAGTTCTCAGTTCAAAAAAAGGCTTTCCTAACCACCATATTCAAATAGATTCACTCTTATTATTCTTGATCATGACACAATTTATTTCTTCCATGGTATCATTTTATGGAATTACTGTATTAGCTTATTTACACGAGTTTTCTTTTTTGCTTTTCCCACTGCAACACACAGTCCAGGAAAACAAGGTTTGTGTTTATCTTGTTCAGAGTCATATACTTTAGTGCATAATAATCCAGTACATGATGCTTAAAAATATTGGCTGAATGACCGAATAATGGATTTAAGATATATTTCATGGGCTACATCTATAGGTTACGTGTAATAGGTTTGTTGTCAATTCCCATAGATATGAAGGAAAAGAGACACAGAAATAAAAATGATTTCCATTTACTACCTTAAGCAATTCTGGGTAACTCACTGAAGGAAGGCACCACTTACTAAGAAAAACAGATGGTGGTGGATGGAGGGTTAGGGGGATGTAGAAGATGTATGTGAAGGAAATGAAGACACATATTTTTGAAGTTTATAAGACGTTCTAGTAGATAACCCAAGTAGGTAGTTGGGTATATGGGTCGGAAGCTCAGTATAAAGTTCTGGGCTAAGATTTTGTTTGTGTGTGATGAACACGTAGCTGGCAATTCAAAGCCTGAGAATGTATGAACTCACCTAAAGAAAGACTGTAAACGTTTAGAAAGAGGAAAAAAAAGAAACATATCAGAGTTCACTCTGTAGATTTAAAAAATTATGGAGGCTTGAGTGAGGGCCCTGAATTGGCTGAGTGTCAGAAGAAAAGTGACTGGGGAAGAAGGAAAAAAACACCCAACGAAGTCATAACAGAAGAGTATTTCTAGAAGGAGGAAGTGGTCAGCACTCTATAAAACTGTAATATTAAGAGGACTGATGATATATAAAGTTAATCTGACATATATAAGAATGATATTCCATCACAATTAAATGTGGGTCAAGACTATTTACAATCTACCCTGTGTTAATTTTCCCTACATCGATTACAAACAATAAGAAATATCCTAAAATCCATAATTAATAATATGACCTTAGGGAAATTCCTCTGGCCAGTCCAGGACCAGACACACATCAGGAATTCCATTTTGGATGATTACTTAAGCTCCTTAGCCATTAGTTTCATTGTCCATTCAAATGAAGAGTTATACACATGATCTCTAAGACTCCTTCAGATTTTGTGCTGTATCTTGAAAAGGGAAAGCAGCTCCCTACTACTCAGCCGAAAGGAAAATTCTAGTTAAATTTTCTTTTTTAGTTTCTCCTCACATCAACACTTACATTTTATTTTTGCCATTCTTTCTTGCTTTTAACAGAAAACTTATTAAATAACTGTAGTTATAGTACAGTTTTCCAATATTCACCAACATGTGCAATCCAAAGCAAAATATAGAATGGAAATTTGGAACTATAATAAAAAAAGATAACAGCTAGTTATAATACTGTCTCTTGTGTGATCATTTACCCAAAGCCTAGAATGATACTTAAATGTAGTAGAGACAAAAGCAATCACTGGATTTTTTTATAATCGTTATGAATATTTGAGAGGGTATCTGGATCTATGGTTACAATCAAATGTTATGAATCTCTCTTTCCTTGTGTAGTCTTTGGGGTCTCCATGAGGATATATCTTATTTTCAAGCTTCTCTAAAGAACTGCAGGGCTTCTCTCCCGGCAGATCTTGGGAATTACTAGGAAAGATAACTAACTAGGCTAGAACTGAGAGCTAAGTTTCAGATTATCTAATTACTGTAACTATGACTGACATACCAACCGCCCTCCCTCAAGTTTCCTAAGCGTATAAAATTCAGAAACCATTTTATGTACAAGAAGAACAAAGGTGAGTGAATAATAAAAATGTTCATTTTAATATAACAAAAGCATTCATTTAGTAATCAGGGGAAGATATATAAGACCAAATTGGAAAACAGAATCAAATTTTCTCTATTACCAACGTCCTATTTGTTCTACGTATCTTCTACATGTGTCCTGTATTTTTAGGTACCTCTCCCTTTTGAAACTTACATGTTCAAAGTCTGTTCTCTGCATCTTTATTTTTATAAACTATCCGTATATTAAATTCATAAGAGAAGCAAGGATTTAGATAATGCTCAGAAACAAATGCTTTTTCATAACAGTTATGAGGATATTTTTGTCAGTAAATTAGTTAGGAAAAAAAACAAACATTCTTTCCTAAATCAGAAGAAGAAGAAAAAAAAGTTAAATCATATTTTCCTAAAATTTTCACCAAAATAAAATTTAAGTTTATGTAAAAATATTTTGTAAAACAGATGTTAATCAAGGTATATGTGAGACTAGCCATCTAGGTTGCCTGGCTTGGGCATGGCTTGGGCAAGTCAGATGAATTTCTGAAACTCAGCTTCCTTGTCTCTCTAAAACAATGGAAATATCTGCCCTGACTAGATAAGACTTTATTATGGTCTTATGGAATCATGTTTTGGACTGATAAAATGCTCTTCTAAATCAAGGTAGCAAAATATTCAGTGGCTGAAATTATGGGCTTTGGAATTATGGGAACTGTGCATAGTTCTGACCTCAAAAAGATGTTCCCTTGAGGGAAGAGTTACTCCAACTCCCTGAATCTCATTTTCTAAAATCTATAAAATATTCACATAATATCTACCCATGAGATTAGTGATTATTGAATAAAAGCAGCAGTTATCATTTCTGGCTCAATACACGGAAGCTCTTAGCGGAATAAAATTCATCTTATTTTATGTGTGAATGCTGTGTTCTATGGAAAACTTCTGAATACAGCTCACAAATAATAATAATAATAATAATAATAATAATAATAATAATAAGTGAAAGCAAAAAAAGCAATTTAGAAATGTGTGGCGTAAGAAAAAGAAAGAACTAGTTACAAAAATATGTTTCGCTTGATCATTTACCCAAATCCTTGAAAGATAGCTAAAAGGAAAATTGCATTGAAAACTAATTATAAAGATTATAGTCAGCTTCAACACAGCGAGGTACAAACATGGAGTGTTTTTATTATTCCTAATGATGGACACCAAGTTTTTTTTAAGTCCCCAAGGCCTGAATCTCAGTATGAGGAGGTGACACTGAGAGTGCAAAGGTACCAATTAATAGCTTTACAGTTCATCTAATAATTTGTAGAATAACACTGCATATTTTAGATATAAAGTCTCAGTCACTGTAGAGTTCTAAGTCTCTCTATGTCATAATCCCCGCAGAACTTGTGCACAGCTGCCGTGATCTGCCTGCTGGAATGGCATGCTTCCTGAACTCTCCATCCCACCCTAACCCACCATGTTGCGTGTGCCAATGGTGCTTGCAGAAGTGGTCAAATGTGTGCTTACTTAAAGCATGGGAGACCCAGAACACATGAACTAAGAGAGTGCACAAAACAGAGAAAAGGCCAAAGACACAGAGTTAGGATATTTCCCAAAGTTGTATATTAGGTTCAATGTAACTGTAAAATACTGATCTTAAGACTCAGAATTGAATTGGGTCTGTCCCCTGCCCCAATTCATATGTTGAGGTCCTAATTCCCTGCACTTTAGAATGTGACCTTATTTGGAGATAGGTCTTTCCACAGATATTCAAATTAAAATGGGTACTAACAAATACAAATGATGTTCTTATAAAAAGGGGAAGTTTGAACACAGAGACACATAGAGGGGAAACAATGTGAAGACACACAGGGGAAAGACAGCCATTCAAAGCCAAAGAGAAAGATGTAGAACAGATCTGCCCCTCACAGCCTCAGAAGGAACCAACCCTGCCACCACTTTGATTTTGACTTTTAGCCTCTCGAAGTGTGAGAATAAATTTCTGTTCTTTGGTTATCTAATCCTGCTAACATGGATTTCCAATGCAGGGGCCCAGAAATATGTCTTTAAAAAATTGTGAGACAATTCTGATATAAACTGTGTGTTTAAAACATTGCTCAAAACTGTAGTATGTAAGGGTTAGGGTGGGAGGGAGAAGTCTAAAAAGGGGCTACTAGAAATGTAAAGTAGAACCAAAGATGGGAAGAATCAACGGAAACCAAGAGAAAGGAGAGTTTGTTATGCAGAAGTAGAGGTCAAGAATATCAATCTTTTTTTAAAGTCAAGTGCAGAAAAGGTGAATCAGCTTTAACCAGTAGGAAATAGCAGCTTCAAGTTGATAATATGCAAAAGGTTGCTCACTGTAAAGCATCCTTTTAGATTTATTTTGTGATTTTCTGCTGAAATCCAACGTGGGAGTACACTTGAATAACACAGAACATTGAAGCATTTAAGCTACATGAAGTCACCAGCAACCATTTATTTGTGATGCTTAATTGGAATTCTCATGTTGGGAGCAGTGAAGAAGGACAAGTAAATCAGTAGATGAAGAAATGGCTACAAATACTGAAAAATTTCAGTTGTACCTAGAGTATTTAGAACATAGCTTAAATGTTGATTCAACCACTTTCTTTCATAAGAATAATCATGCTGTTTTGGAAAAACTAAAAATGACACATCACTCTGATATTCTATGGTTATGAAGTTTCCTCCAGATGAAAAGAAAATGAAGGAGGTAGGAAGGAAAACAGGAAGGTAGTTTAAAATGGATTCAAATTTAGAAAGCTTCAGAAACTGATGACAAAATAACTTTAAAAATCACATTTTAAATTTGATTTTTAAAACATCATTAAAGCAAGTTAATCTCCTATAGGCCACCTTTTAAGCATTGTTTAAAGTTTATAAATCTAGTGTGCATTCATTATAGCTTTAAATTATACAAGGTGTGATCAAATAGTACGGTGAATGTTTAAATTTTAAAACAATTACAATAAAAGACACGTTGCCATTAATCCCTCTCAAAATACTCCCCCTTGCTCCGAACACACTTATCCCATCATTCTTGCCACTTTCTGAAGCAGTTCTGGAAGTCCACTTTCATGAGTGTCTTTAGTTGTGCTGTCGTGTCTGCCTCGATTTCCTGAATCGATTCAAAATGTTTTCCTTTCATGGTCATTTTGACTTTGGGGAAGAGCCAGAAGTCTCACAGTGCCAGATCATGGTCACTGCAGCATCACCATAAACTAATTTTAACATTTCATGTGTTTCTTTAGCACTTTTTTGCAGTCTGAAACAAAATTTCACGCATTGCTTGTGATCCATGATTTATGGCACAGTTTAAAACACACCATTTTCAACCATAGCTCACACCAGACTGACTGCACCAAACAAGGTGCAACTTGTCACACACTGTTACAAAGGTTCAATGTGATGCTTCCCATATTGAAGATCCCTGCCTTTCCATTGGACGGCACTTGGCATTGGCATTCACTGTGTTTTGACCACACTTCATACATAGTTAGTAAGACTGGTGAGCATCTTGGAGAAAGAAAATCAGATAAAAGAATGTGATTTGGGCTAGGTAATTTATTAAAGCATGCTTTTCTGATTCACGGCAATACTTAAGGACCATCCTATCCCCATTTTCTTCCTTCTAAAACATTACTTCTTTCAGTATGGAGGTTCCTCAAAAAATTAAGAATAGAACTACCATATGACGCAGCAATCCTTCTTCTAGGTATCTGCCTAAAAAATCTGAAAACATTTTTCCATGTAGATATATGTACCCCTATGTTCACTGCAACATTATTCATGGTGGCCAAGACATGGAAACAACCGGAGTGTCCTTCAATATATGATTGGATAAAGAAGATATGGTACATATGAGTACATACAATGAAATATTACTCAGCCATAAGAAATGATGAAATACTGACATTTGTGACAACATGCATGGATCTTGAGTTTATTATGCTAAGTGAAATAAGCCAGATAGAAAAAGTCAAGAACCATATGATTTCATTCATACGTGGGACATAAAACTGAAAGCAACAAATAAACAAGACAAACAAATAAATGAACAAAAATTCACAGATACAGACAACAGTTTAGTGGTTACCAGATGGTAAGGGGGAATGGGGATGGTAGAAGAGGGTAAAGGGATCAAATATATGGTGATAGAAGGAAAACCGACTCTGGAGGGGGAACACGCAATACAATATATAGATGACGTATTATAGAAATGTACGCTTGAAACCTATATAATTGTACTAACCAATGACACTCCAAGAAACTTAATAAAAGTATTAAAATATTTATCCTTCTGGTAACATATTACTGTGTAATCTATATTAAAGAAGTGACTGAAAATCAGAGATAGTGACTGAAACAAATAAATGGCATTAGAAAAATGCTGTTGAATCATGTATTTACTCCAAGAAAGTATCCGGAAAATGAACATTCATTTATATGTTCCCCTTGAGTTTCATGAAGGTGAACATATTTGCATACATTTGCATAATAGATGTTTATTAATTTCTCATTATTCCTTGTGCATTAGTACTACTAAGATGCTCACACTACTTTTTTTCCCTCTTATTGTTCTGACTCTATCATTTTATGTTTCTTCAATGAGGTCATTCTATGAGGTGTCAACTAGACGAAGGAAAATAGGAGTTTGTATATGTTTTGATAAAGTGAATAACACTAAAGTAAAAAATGTCAAAATGTAGTGAGTACATATTTTTCATTCTAAAGGTTATTGAATTGTTAGTACCATAATTATCTGAATCTATGATAATTATTTTTTTAGAATCTGGTGATAAAGATACCAGTACAGCATAATGGTTGAAAGCTCAGATCTGACTAAGTCCAAAGTGTTTCAATATTATCTCCTTTAAAGATATGCCATCTCAGTGTGGATATATAATATCGTCCTTAAAGGTTTTTGTGAGGATCAATAAGATATTTTATGTGAATGCCTGTAGTGTTGCCTGACACATAGCTAACATTATGAAATACTTATAAATTGTATTATTTAATTTTTTATTTCAGATTTTTAAAGAAATATAGGTGTATGTGACAATTAACACCAAAGTATTTTCATTTGTACCACAGAATACTCTTTGTTTATGGTCTCATAAAACTCTACTTTTGTTATCATTTTTAGGTGTCAAAACTTTTAAGTAACCAGATCTATATTAAGCCCAAACAGATAAAAAAATTGTGAAATGATGAGCATCTAAGCGTAATGACTAAAAGTTTCCAGGATATAATTTTTCTACAGGCACAATATGTGACTTGTTTTTGTTCCACATAAAAGAGGTTTTCATTAATATTAAAATATACAACAAAACTCATGGTTACCTCAAGCTCTCTCTGGCATTTTGATTTAGCTCACTGAATCAATTTCCCACAGAAGCCAACCAGCTTCAATGTCATATCCCTCAAATCTATAAAATAATTCTTAGTATCAAAATAACTGAAATGATCCATTGTGTCACTGACAAGGAGAAAAGCATTACTGTGTTTTTTTGTGGTTTTTTTTTAACATACAAGTTCTTCATTGCTATTTTTTTGTAAACATATCTTTTTTGCCTCCAGTCAAGGTTAGATTGCTTTCAGTTTAGCCAAAGACAAAAAAGTCAATTGAATACATTATAGTAGGGGAGACTATTTTAAGTAGAAAAATAACTGATTAAAGAACAAAAAAACTTATTTTTTGTTTGTATTGAGAGAGAAAGGAAGAAAATCAGATTGCCTTAAAATTTTCCAAACTTAGGCTTCAACCCACTAGTGACTGTTGAAAGAAATTTAATGGATCTCAACTAGAACATTTTTCACAAAAGAAAATAAAATGAAGCAAAATAAATGGAAAATATCAGGGAGATCACAACACTGTTTCTTTAGACTTTTATCTCTGTGAGTGTGTGTGTGTATGTCTGTGTGTGTGTGTGTGTATGTCTGTGTGTGTACTGGATTATGAGGGAAAATGTATGTTTCATCATGAATTGTTATAAAATTTTTTGGGGAAAAAAAACCTAAACTCTATTTAGCAAATGAAAATACTAGGCTAGAAAAGAAAACAGAAAAATAAAAACATGGAAGTTGTGAATGACTGGTTTATTAATGTCAAATTATGCTGTAATTTCTCAAGATAAGCTTTTGCGACAAATTGGAGACACTGACAACTTTCACTCTAATTTCAATCATAAAAATAGAGTGTGAGACAGATTTTTCTACTTCTTTTCAAGTCTTGTAAGTAAAACAAAACAGCTTCAAAATAGTCTCAGAGACCATCAAGACAAAATCCAGCCACTCAGTGATTGTGATAACATGTCTGCCTTGCCCATCAGTGAACAGTGATGATTAGGATAACCAAAGAATCAAATATTTTCAAAGCTTCTGTGAATAGAAAGGCTTTAAGTGACATATCACCCACATACATCTAATAGAAATCAAGGTGGTGACGTTGTGGTCATAAAGTAAATGACTAAGCAGCAGGTGAGTCCCAACACATGAAAAAGAAATACAGTTTCTAGATAAAAATTACATATAATGTGATAAAAATTGCAATAACTTTTAAAGGCAAAATGATTGCATTCCCTCAGTGTATGGTGAGGACGTGGTGCTGGACCACTTATTACAGTGGGGCACCATGTTGATGGATTCCATGCAGTTTGCTCAGAACACCAACTTTGACTTGACACATAAATACTCCTTTCACATTCTGGTGTCTTTCTGTAACATTTTAAGCATTGATGTGTATAAGTCAGAGAGACCTCTGACATTCAATTTGGAAATTATCTTAAAAGCAGATGTCAGATGTTGTCATAGTAACTAAATGGTGCTGCAAAAGTCATTGTATCAAAATAAAGAAACGAAATGCCCGAGATGGTCCCATTCATTTCTGGAAAATTGATTTTTAATTGAATCCTTTAGATTGCATAAGTGTAGTTGCTTACTAGGAAAGCATTCAAATAGCTATTTAAATTATATTGAGAAGTTTCTAGAATACTGTTTTTCTAGTCTTATCTCCATTGACATCTTTCATATGCCTCATGTTCTAACAATAACAGGTTATATATGGTTTATGTCTTGATGCCTTTATCCTAGAACACTTTCATTCTCAATCACTTAACATTCTCACATTCATCTTTCAAGAATCGGGAAAAATTTTACAATTTCTTCACATTTTTCTTTGATACTGTGCTTTGTGGTCAAATTAATTGGCCCTCATCTATATATTCTTAGCAATAAAAGTAATTTTAAAATAACATAATTGAATTTATTTTAGTTCTGAGAAATTCCTTATTCTGCTTTGTTTTGTATGTACAGTGTCAGGCTATACTCTTCTATGACATCTTTCTCCTCTATCAGAAAAAAACAAAGTCTCACTGCTTTAAACAATTAGAAATGCCTATGCGAATTAAAATAGAAGAAAAATCACTTTACCATGAAAACAAAACAAAACAACAAACAACCTTTTACAAAGTCAGAATGCAGAGAAAAGATTATGATAGCCTAGGGTACATATAGATAGCTAGGTTTATCTGATAAATCAGCATTATTATAGTTTGGGGTGGAAAGAAATATTTAATGATGTAGGGTTTTCTTTTTTAATTAAGTCTTTTAATTATTCTTAAAAGAATAGAATATGAAAGGTTATATCTTCCTTCACATTACCTTGGAGTGAGATTTTTATCACTTTTCCAAGCTAAGCAGAATCAAATCTGTTCATTAATTTCCTGGGAACTGACCAAAAAAGGTTGCCTGTGTAGCAGGTATACATTGCAACAGAATTGGTGTCAGGAGAGGAATTAGAAGTAAATCAGAGGGGACAGATAGGAATCGAATGAGATACAAGTCAACTAACTCTAGCAATAGCAACTGATTTGCGAGGTCCATCTCATGAAAATCAAAAAAGTTGTCCCTGCTATATTGATTCTGGTTTCTTATAAGGGAAGACTTCTACTGATGATGACTGACAAGGACCCCATCCTTGTGGTACAACATGCAGCAAGGCCCTGCTGGGGCGTCTCACTGCTTACAGCTTATTGACTAGGCTCTAGGGTGGGGGTTTGCAAACTATGCCCCACAGCCAAATCCTGTTTGTGGCCTGTTTGTGTAAATAAAGTTTTATTGAAACACAAACATGCTCATTTGTTCACATATCTGGCCAGTATCAAACTATATCCATAATTACTGTAACTACAGCTTTCCAGTACACTTGCCTAAACACCTAGTGAAATCCATCAGCTATACAACAGGTACCTGGCACACGATGATTTTCAACTTTCATTACACAGTGTAGACTGACTGACCAGCATGTATATATGGCACGCTCAGATCTATTTCTACTGATACATTTGAAGCTACAAACTACAGTCTAAGGATTTCAAAGGATAATCATTAAAGTGTTTTATGTTCTAATCTGAGTAACTCACTGGGAAAAGCGTTGGTTGTTTCCAAATTTGTCTATGCTGCTCCTGAGCTGACCTTCTTCATTGAGATAATTTGGTTCCTTATTAGGAATGTTTAAAAGGAATTTTTGAGAGAATCTAAGTAATGTGACAAGTGTTGAACTGAAGAGGATTTTAATGTGACCTTTCCTTTTGTAGAAAAGAAAAAAAAAAAACATTTAATATATATCCAGGGAATAGATAGAAAATAAAACGAAGCAAGGCAATTAAAAGTTAGTACGAATATCAAACTTTTGTACCCATATTTGTAAAGTAACACATCAATATGCTCATAGGTAGTATAATAACCAAGCACTAAAAAATATCTTGTTAGCATTCAAGAACTGGAAAAGTAGATGAGAAAAACAGGTCTCCAGCTTTTTAGGAAAGAAGTCCTGATTATCTTATGAAATCCATCCCCTACCCATTTGAATTTTTATCTGCAAGGCTGAACTCAGCCATGAATGCCAGACACCTGAGTCATCTGAGAAGCCCCTGCCACTTTAACTCCCCACATCTCATTTATTAGTACATTCTTCCTGATTTATCTCATGCCTGCTCCTCTGCTCCCCAGGCTGTAGCACACACCATACCTGGACTTTAATTACCAGGGCTCTTCTGGCTGTTGTTGCCAGATTGAATTCAACACCCTCACTGCCTCTACAACGGTTCCAAATGCAATCACCCCGACTCTGCCCCCCCAACCCATTTTAGAAGTTCCTTTCACTTATATGACCAAGCCCAGTTCCATCATTATGTTGTGTGAAAAAGTCTTCCTGGTACAGCTCTTGCCCAAATCTGCAGACCCATCTCTTAATACGCCCCCCGCCCAGTTCTAAAGCTCCCTGCATGCAGAATCCTTTCTAGCTCGCTATGTACCTCAGTCTACACCTCTGTCCTCTGTCTACACCTGATCCCACCGGATGGAATACTCTTACCTGACCCATTTGCTTCACTGATTGTTATAGTTCCTTTATATTTTTCTCAAATAGCATCAATTCTTAGGAAATATTTCTTGATCATTTTACCCAGTTTTCTGTCTCTGCACTCCTAAGTGGCTTTCCTTTGAGAATTCCTGATACACTTCCCATGAAGGGCTTTGCAAATCTCCACTTATCTCTACTTTTCGCATCAGTCAGTCACATAGCTAGGGATCAGTCTTGGCAATTTTGAGGTAGATAACAATTAGAACAATATTTATTGAGCAATTTCTTTGAGTCAGATAAGTACTGAGAATCTTATAAAACACTGTCATTCAATTTTTATAGCAACCTTATGAAGTAAATTATAAATGATTTATTTACCTTCGAGAAAATCTGACAAGGTAGGTATTATTATCTACATCGTATAGATGAGAATGCTGAAGATTAGGGAGACCATAATTCAAACCCAGGTTTGTCTAATTTCAGACAACAGATTCTTAAGCAGTGCCTGATAGTGAAGTGTCTTCCTGTAGGAAGAGTCTGTCTCTTCTATTACACATAATATATGTCAAATCTATGTATATATATACATATATTCATACAAACGTGGCCTCCCCTTTAACAACAATTATTTCAGACATTCAATAGTTCATAACTGTTTAGTGAGCGTTACTACAGTAAGTGCCACTTGTCCACTTTAGTATTTGTTCTCGTCTGCACCTGGGCTCCCTTCCCTCAGGGCCTTGCTCACAATGAATAAAATAGGAAAGGATATGGCCTACTCTAAGATTTAATTGATAAGTCATTGGCAAAGATTTAAAACCTTGCATAGGTATTTGACGTTAAGTAGGGATTCTGGAAACAAACAAACATACAATAATATCCACTTATAAATCATAACACTCAGATCATGGAAATTGGGGGATCAAATGCACATGTGGAATTGGATGAGAACATGTTTTTCTTTACATCTGATATTAGCAGCAAGGGCGTCAGTGATCTAACCTGAAGCCTGTCACACAAAATGTTAGTGTTTAAGCTCTCAACTTCTAATGAATAAAACTTGGTAAAATGTGACCCACTCTGCTGTTGTTCACTTTTGATTCCTGGGAACGTTTTTCCCAAATCAGAGGTCACAGCCTATCACATTGCAATCTAAAGTTAGTTGATTCACTCCAAAAAGCAATGGGGACTAAAATTCTCTACATAACAGTTTCTCATCAGACTTGAAAGTACTAATGAAGTCGCATCACAGCTTTCTCTCTTCATCAAACTAGTCACCATTCCCATAGGTCTTTCAGGTAAAAAATGTATTCAACTCTTCAGTTGGGCCTGGACACATCAGGTGGAATGGCAGCAAATTTAAAATAGAGTTTTTATCTCTTGGTTTGAAGTTGGTCATATTCATTCAGGATCATGGGGGGGAGATGATGGCTCAGAAACTCCTACTTGGAATCCATCTCATTTTTAATCTGTGTATACATGTTGGCAGGTGAGCCAGACATGGAAAATATAATCTTAGACTGAAGGAAAAACTACCTGTTACTATGTAGATGTAAAGTTATCTCTGAGTTTCACTAAACAGTGAAAAACAGGGATGCTACTAGCTAATATTTATGAAACATACAGGCTTTTGAAATTTTGCTTAGATTCCTTTGAAAGATGTCATATCACAGCTAAGCGAACTCCCTTATGAGAAGGTTTTTAATTGTTAGTCACAGAGACTGTGCATCTATCTGTGAGTAATTCAAATCGAGGTGGGTCTAATCTGATCATTAGATGATTAATGCTCCCATCTGTGTATCAAATGTTTACACATATAACTGAGAACTGAAATTAGATAAAATATTATAATCAATTTACCTTTGACTATGGACTCTAATTTATTACAATGAAATGTTGTGGAATGGCTGAAGTAGGCAAAAGTGATCTTCTATAGAGTACATATCAGAATGACAATGTATGCTGAAAACAGTGGGAATCTGCATTTCACACGTTTCATTTTTTAGAGAGGCAGTTACTGGCAAGCATGTTCCCAGGACGACACCTACACACCTAGATCCAACGATCACTGGTGAATTTTATCCTGAGACATTTTTACTCAGACTCACACATTTACCGCTAATGAGAATGGCATCACCAGTGCTTATTCCCACAGGTCCTAAAGCACTGGCGGGAACAGAAATCTCTTTGTTCTGGTTGCAGTCTTAGCTTTGTGCCTACGTGCTCAAGCCTCCTTAGCTTTTCACTGCTTTGATTCTAAAACTGGTTCTTTGGTCTTCTGCCCATTGGCAAAAGACTTGATGTTAGGTGATGGAAGGAGGAAACGCTTTATGAAGGATGTGAGTTTTGATGTAAGTTGTAAGGCTAGATGGAAAGGAAAACATGAATGCTTTGTTCTCTAAGATATACGTTCTCCCCCTTTTAAAGGCTCGCAACCCTCTTTGTAGAGGTAACACAGTGTGGTATGTCCATAGTCAAGTGTTAGATTAATCAAAGTAAAGCTTGTCCCACTATTTGATGGCTGGGTGACTTTGTTCAAAATGAGGCTAGCCCACGTTTCAACTTTCTCATCTCTAAATTAAGGACAATAATTGTGATATACCATCCATTATATTTTGTGCCACTAAAAAGCCAAAGGTGTTGCCAGTTAAAATACAATTTATCATTTAGAATAATTTTGTATTGATTGGATTAACTTTTGAGATCAGATTAGACATAAACTTTTCACATACAACTTTCATGCATGAATAAAATGAAAAATTACGAGGTAGATAAATTGGTCCGAGTGCTTCACTTTGAGCATTTGACTTTTCTAAATCACTTTCTGCTTTAGAATTCATGTACATCTGCTTTACGACACACATTCCAGTTCTCCGGGTCATCCAAAAGATTGGCCCATCAGTATTTCTTAACATAACATGTAAGAGACTGAAAAACATGGGTGCTGGGTTCTCATGCTAGCTTAGCTGTATAGACAGCCAATCTAATCTTGATTACTGTCCCAGGAAAGTTGTTTAAAATTTCTCAATTACCATTCCCTTTTGTGCCTGGGTCCTAAAAGAGTGCTCCTCTATTATTTCTGAGGTTTCCCTCAAACTTCTGACGCTGAATCTGAAGTTCTTTACTGGCCCTTTGCACGTTGATACAGGCACAGAGAATGAGAGCCACACAATGCCATCTAGCTAACAGAAATCACGAGACAGCTTCATTGTGAAATACATCAGACAGCATAGACATTTCACATTAAAATGTGAAAATAAAAGTGGATCTTAGAATGGATGAACTGCAGCCATACTTAACTTATGGGTGATATTAAAAAGATGAATGTGCACTTGATGTGCATAAAGTATGTCCGTGTCCCTGTCACTTGCCTCACTTTACCAGTTATGATACTAATATACATCCCATATATCATTTTACATCCTTATGGAGGGGTTACGAGGCACATGTCTTTTTACCTAACATATTATTAATTGAATTGTGTCTCTGACGGAAAAATGGAAACAGCATTTCAAAGCAATTTCAAATTAAAGTGATTTTAGTTATTCATTGTTTTCTGTAAGAATAATGTATCTTCTTAAATGGTTGAAACCACCTATTAAGTTCCAGTTCCTTCTCTCTTCTCAGACTGAAAATCACCTATAAGAAAAATCTCTCCTCTGGAGATACCTTCCCACAAGTCACCATTGCTTGCTACGCAGTTGAGGTGATGTGATCTGATTGACTGAAAGGTAGCAACAAGCAAAGGGAAAGATTACAGTTCCTTTCATGGAAGTCCAGATAAATGAAGATGGCCGTGCAAAGCATTTTTCCCCATCAGATGATAAGGAACCCCAGGAATTCCAGTGTCCAGCAAGGCGGCCATCTCTCAATGGCTCTGCAGGGGTGTGGGGAGAGCCACACAGGGGATGAGAGAAGCTTCATGAGCCCTTCTCAAGGCAGGATTTCTGTGCCCCATGTCACTAAACATTCTGAGACCACAGTGCTTCCTTTCAAATGACTGCATCAGAAGACCAGGATGCTCTCCTTGATGGTAGTTACCTCACTTAGGTAGGTATCATTGGGGAGTTAGTGCGGGGCCAGCTCCAGCACACACAGGGAAAATGCCGCAGGCAGAGATGAGCCAGCCATCTCAGCCGTCCATGGATATGACAATCCTACGTAGGCCTTAGCTTTACAGTTCCCCGTTCCTTATGGAGCAATACTCAGGAACCCCACAGCAGCATTAGCTCAGCAAATCGATCCTTCACTTCTTTCTCTCACATGTATGTCACATTTCAAGCAGAGATCAGAACACAGACCCATCTGAATTACAACAGCTGCTTGAACTACTCAAGAGGGAAAATGTGCAGCATCAGTAGACAAATCAATCCCATGGTCTTGCAACATTCCTCCCTTTCTAGTAGAACTTGGCATCTCTGTTCATTCATATCAGAATTATGGCTTTACACTAGTAAACGTCCTTTTACCTCAGGATTTCCAGGCTCGCTTGGCTCCGACGCACTGTAAATATTTATTTTATTGGTCCTTGACTTGCTCCCATCTGGATATACACAGGTCTTTCACTAGGCAGACTTCTTTACTCTTTATCATCCTCTTGGAGCACCTCTGACAGTAGACACGTTGCTTCCTACTCCAAGAGAAATGTTTGTTTTTGTTTTTGTTTTGTGACCTAAGATAGGAAATCAGCTAATTTTCCAAGGATCCCTAATTCATTCAAACAGAATATAGTAATAGAAAGCAAATTTGTATAATTTCAATGAATACACAGTGTAGTAGAATTCCAGAGAAGATGCTTTTTAAAAAGGATTGTAGTATCCAGAAGGGCTTACACAAATGTATGTATCTATGAAGACTCCCTGAGCTAGTCCCATAAGATTTGAGTATTTTACTGTATAAATTATACTAAAACCTGAAAAAGAAACACAGTGGTGGCAAAGCATAACAATTTAAATTTTGTTAAATGATTGTAAGTTCAGGTTGGTATTTTCACTTTAAGTTTCTTTTATTTCTCTGTGAGTTTTCATTAATTAAATTTTTCTTTCATTTCAATAACTTGAACCCTTTTGCTGAGATGGTTAGATATATCCGAGTGAATATAGCCAAAATTTTTATACACAAATATAATGTCATTTATTTACAAAGCAGCTCAAATTGTTATTATTAAATGCATAAAACAGTCAAAATATCAACTTTTTGTTTTTTGTGGATTTCTGACGCATTTTGGAAAAAAAAACTTGAAATCAATTAATGCAGCAAAAGAGTTCATATAGCCTGTTATATATTAAGATGACAAAAATGTTTTCAAATTTGAGTATGGTCCCTGAGTTTAGAATTATCTCATTCCTCCTCTTCTTTTACTTTTTTTAAATTGAATTTCTGTTCATGTGTCAGTAAATAATGCAAAATATGCAGATACAGAGCGTCTCTCTAGCCAGCATTATTTGGGCACAACTACTCAAAAGAAATCTTTCTCAAAAATAAAAATAAACTGTTCTCCAAGGGAACATCAAAGAATCCCTAAGTATAAAACACCCTCGATCCAATGAAAACCCAATAAAAGTAAATAATAGCAATGAGAGAGAAAATATAGTCATATACAGCCTTGGAATATTTAGAACCAACCCATAACTCTTCATTCTCTTGGGCCCAACTGTCATTATTTACATTTGATCACAGGCAGATTTGGTACAAAGCTTCAATTTTTAAAAGGAACTGAATAGATACAGATATCCTCTAACTTGGTGCATAAACTAGTTCAACTTTTTAATTGACTATATCAGCAAATTAACTAAATTGATATGAAAAATCAAACATTTTAAAATATTTTACTGAAATTCAAAGTGAAACAAGTTCTGTAGGTTACAATATTGGCTGTGTATCACATACACGAAGCGGGGGAGAGAGGAGGAGAGGAGAGAAGGAGAGAGAGAGGCGAGAGGAAGAGGGAGAGGGAGAGAGAGAGAGACAGAGCAAGAGAGAGACAGACAGAGGTATCAAGCAATCAGTGCATTTGAATTTTCACGCATTTAATTAAAGTTTCAGGTTTGTTGTACATTTAGATATCACATGATGACTTCCTAAGTAAATTCCAGACATATTTGACCCATTGCACTCTCACCACAGTTAGAAAAAGACACTTTCTTCAGTGGTAGATGGGGTTGAATAACAACTCTAATTTGTTGAGTGTTGAGTAATAACTTCTGTGTGAAACATAGTTTTACCAAAATCTCAGCATGCCTACCAGGCACTCACTTTCCTTCTTGGCCCAGACTGAAGCCAAAGCAATAATTTATGCTTTTCTGCCAGGAGTTGCTTATGGTTTAAGCCCAAAGAAGTAGATTATTTCTTATTAATTAGTTCTCTGGAGGCTGATGATAATGGGGAGTCTCATTTTCTTTGAATTTTCCAAATGTTCTGTGTGGGGCCACACCAGAGCTTTGTGACTAGCGGGGTCTGAAGCATGGGGTCCCCCAAAGGCCCGAGAGCATGAACCTTTCTAGCCTCTTCCAGTTTCTGGAGGCTCCTGGCATTCCTTGGCTTGCGGCCTCATCATTCCTACTATGGCTGCCTCGGTGGTCACATGCCTTCTCCTCTTCTGTCTAAAAGCTCCTTCTTCCTCCCTCTTAGAAGGACATGTGTGATCGCATGCAGGGCTTAGGTAGAAAACCCAGGATAATATGCCCATTTCAAGAGCCTCAACTAAATTACACATGCAAAGTATTTGCCAAATAAACTACATCCACAGTTTCCAGGAATTAGAATGCAGACATCTTTGGAGGCCATTATTCAGTCTACTATAGTATAATTGTATGGAATTTTCAAACTTCAATTGGTTGGCTATGAGAGCTTAACATTTTGGAGAGGCACAAACCACATTGCAAACCTTCCGGATCAAATTCTCCATAGGTAGAGTCTGGGAATGAATTTTGAAGCAAAGTCCCCAGGGATGTGTGAGTGTATTAAATTGGAGCTCAAGGGATCATGGAATGGGCTCTTTCAGTTCCAACCTGCAGTACACTTACTAGATGTGTAATCTCAGAAAATTCATGTTAATTCTTCTAGCTTCCATTTTTCTCTTACATAAGATGTTGGTAATTATACCTAAATTATATGGTTTGAGATAAGATTAAATGAAACAATGTGAGGCAATTAGCACAAGGTGTAGCTTATAGAAAATGCTCAGTAAATGTGAGCTGCTTTACCAGAATTAATAGTATAACTGCTATTACTATCATTACTCTGAACTAGTTGTAGACTGAGTATAAGACAAAGCATTTTAATGAAGATTCATTTAAATAGTCCAAGTTCCTGACAACTGAAAGTGAATTTATAGCATAAAAGCAAGGCTCATAAGCAATACATTTACATGCTTCAAATGCATAACCTATGTGTACCCATGACTTACTGTACAGCGAATATAAAAAAATATTTTTGGAAGTATAATTCCTAGAGAAAATGCAGTTATTATACTGTTTCATCCAATGATACTAACTTAAAAAAATGTTTGTAATAAGAAAACATTTTAAACAGTGCTGGAAAAATTGTAAATAATGCTGGAATGGAAAATGCTCCACATCCACTATGCTATGTTGAAAATACCCTTTTACATAATAGAATGTATTGAATTTATTTAAAACCAAAAATTAATCTATAAAACATATTTTCTGTATTCTAAAACTTCAAAATTAGTGACAACACAAACTCATGTATTTAACAATGGACTTCCTAACCTACTGTATTTTAAACTACGTATAAATTTAATAAGCATGTTTCAACACATTTATTTCTCTAAATCTCACTTCATTATATGTAATTATAAATATCTTGCTGTCTCTTTAAAACATGAGATTTTGAAAACAAAGCATTTCTTTAATTATTGAAAGGTACATTACCGTAGAAAGATATCATGATCCCATGTAATTCACACAAATAGAGCCAGATAAATTTTGCTGTAGTCCTTTGGGCAATTCAGTTACACAATGCAAATGAGACTGCACGTTTCACACTCAATTACAGGTATTCCTAAAAAATGTTATAAAATAGCATGCCTCTGGAAAGTGTGTGTGTGTGTGTGTGTGTGTGTGTGTGTGAGTGTGTGTATGCTAATTTCAAATATATTTACCAAATTATTTATTAAAATTATCATATTTACTATATTAGCTTGGGCTGCTATAATGAAATACCACAGTATGGGTGGCTTAAACAACAGAAATTTATTTTCTCCCATTTCTGGAGGCTGGAAGTCCATTATCAAAGGGCCAACTAGGCTGGTTTCTCCCGAGGCCTCTCTCTGGCTCACACATGGCCACGTTCTCTCTTTTCTTCACATGGATTTTTTTCTGTGTACTAACTCCTGGTAGCTCTTCCTCTACTTATAAGGACACTAGTGCTGTTGAATCAGGCCCCACCCAGATGACCTCATCTAATCCTAATCACCTCCTTCAATGTCCCACCTCCAAACTCGGTCACATTGGAGTTAGGGCTTCAACCTATGGTTTTGTGTGTGTGTGTGTGTGTGTGTGTTGGGGGGGGGGATGTTGACAAAATTCAGTCCATAACATTTACCAAATAGTTATGTTAAAAGATTAAAATCATTCTTTGCAAGTTAATGTCCCTTAGGAATATACAGTAGTGCATGAGTGAAAATAGGGATGGTAAGACTTACGGTATTTACTGCTGTTCACCAAATATCCCTGGTTTCCTGCCTTCTGCTTATGGAATAACATTCTTATCTTTTGACCATAACGGTTGGGAGGGACCTTGGGACTTGTTCTGTCCAGTGACTGGATAACAGAAATTATGGATGTCACTTCTGAGCCAGAGCATATAATTGTCGATATAGGACTTCTCCAAAATGCTATTCCTCTACCATATAGTCAAACAATGTTCTAGATAGGTGGTAAACATCCAGCTGTATCACGTGTCTCAGGTAGGAAAACCTAACCTGCCCTGGCTGATACAAAAATAGTACAAGAAGTGGGTCCTGATGCAACAAAACATTAATGCATAATATATGTGACATAGGAAATGAAGATATAGTTATTGGAGGTGGATACAGCAATAATTATCTATGTATATATAACAGAAACACATCTCTCAAAGGCACTTCATGTGTATAATAACTTTGTGTCCCTGGTAATACAGATTATTAGCATGGGGTGAATGCTATTGGCTGTATTTGGCAATACAGCCAAATACATGAGCATGTGTGAGAAAAATATTAACGTAGAAATAAATTGGCCAATTTATGAACAAAAATGATAGAAGACAAAGAAAGGCCATAAATGTATGGAGTTGAGTATATGAAGAAGGCAACTGCTTTTCACCTCCAAATACTAAAAATTAAAATTAAATGACAGGGTATATTCAAATGCTGCAGCATTTAATCAATATTACTCCCCACACACACACTGGTAAAATTTTCTCACTGGATTTAAGTGGTGCTCAGTAAATCCTTTTAGTTGGACAAAATGAATCAGGATAAAAGAATGAGAGAGTGGCACCTCCACAATGCCTACTTAGCCACAAATAAGTTGGGAAAAAAACAGAGAGCCAGGCACTGACACAAGAAAGCAAAGTGTGATGGTTAATTCTAAGTGTCAATATGACTAGTCTGTGGTGCCCAGTTGTTTGGTCAAACACCATTCCAAATGTTGTTGTGAAACTGTTTGTTTAAATGAAATTAACATTTAAATCAATATAATTTGAGTAAAACAGATTCACCTTCATAATGTGGATGGTCCTTATCCCATTAGCAAAAGACCTTAAAGACAGATTTCCCAAAGAAGAAAGAATTCTCCCTGAAGACTGCAAGAATATCTTCACTGGGCTCACCAGTAGACTGAACATCACTTAGGAAAGAATCAGTGAGCTTGAAGATATGTCAAAACTTCCACAAACTAAAACACAAAGAGAAAAAGGGAATGGAAAACAAAATAAAACAAAAAACAGAATAAAACATCCAAGTATAGGGAGACAACTTCAAAACATGTAACATATGAATAATTTGAAAACCAGAAGGAGAAGAAATAGAGACGAGAGAAGAAGAAATGTTTTAAATGATAATGGCCAGAAACTTTCCAAAAAAAGAAAGTGACCAAAATTCATATCTAGGAAGCAGAATACAACAACAACAAAGACAAATATCAAAACAATAACACACACAACCTAGGTTTATCATATTCAAACTGCAGAACTGCAGAAAAATACAGAGACAAAACCTTGAAATAAGTAACAGGAAAGAAAAACACCTTATCTATAGTGAACTAACAATAAGAAACAAAGCAAACTTCCTTGTGAAAAATCATATTAACAAGGACAGAAATATTTAAAGTATTGAAGAAAAAAAATGCAACCTAGTATTCTATACTCAGCAAAATTATCCTCCAAAGGTGAAGGAGAAATAAAGATGTTCTCAGACAAACAAAAAGTGAAGGAATTCATTTCTGGGAGATCTCTCCAGCAAGAAGTGTTAAAATTTTCAGGCAGTAAAAAATGATGCATATCAGAAAATTGGATCTATATAAAGAAAGAAATAACTCTAGATAAGGAATAATTGAAGATAGAATACAAATTTTATTGCTTTTAGTCTGAATTGACCTAAAAGATAACTTTAAGTAAGTAATAGTAACAATGCACTGCATAATTATACCAAATGGATTAGTGACACAAATGACAGAAATTTACAAGGGATGGCAGGAAAGAATTGGGAATACACTGTTATAAATTGCTTGTACTACATGTGAAGAGGTTTTGTGTTATTTGAAGGTGAGTGTAGATTAGTTAAAATGTATATTGTAAGTTCTAGGGCAACTAGTATAAAATTAAAAATAAGTGTAACTGATATTAAGAGAGGAGAAAGAGGAGATAAAATGAAATTATATAAAGTGGTCAAGCCAGAAAAGAGAAGCCAGCAAAAGAGAAGGAAAAGCAAGCAAAAAAAAGAACCCAAATATATAGAAAATAGTTACAAGCGTGGTAGATATTAATCCCACTATAGTAATAATCACAGTAAATGTGAATGGTTTAAATATATCCATTAAAAGACAGATTATCAGAGTTAATTAAAGAAAAAAAAGGACCCAATTAAATGTTGTCTATAGCAACCAACTTTTTTATATAAAGACACAGATAAGCTAAAGGAGAAAGATGTATCATGCTAACACTAATAAAAAATAATACTGAAATAGCTATATTAACTTCAAAGCCAAGAAATAAAGGCATCAGAATTTGAGATGAAGAAGTTGAACTGTCACTTTTTGCAGATGACATGATGTTATATATAGAAAACCCTAAAGACTCCATGGAAAAGCTATTAGAAACAATAAACAAATACAGTCAATTTACCAGCTACAAAATCAACATACAAAAATCCACTGCATTCCTATATACTCACAATGAAATATCAGAAAAAGAAATTTTAAAAATTCCTTTTGCAATTGCAACAAAAGAATAATATACATAGGAATAAACTTAACCAAGGATGTGAAGGAATAAACAAAACACTGAAAACTATAAGACATTTGTAAAGGAAATTGAAGAAGACACAAAGAAATGGAAAGGCATTCCATCTTCATAGATTGGATCAACATAGTTAAAATGACCACATTGCCCAAAGCATTATACAGATAATGCAATCCCCACCAAAATGCATTTTTTAAAGAAATAAAACAAAGAAAATCATCAGATTTGTATGGAACCACAAAAGACCCTGAAGAGCCAAAACAATCCTAAGGAAAATAATAATCAAAAATAAATAATAATAATAATAATAACAATAATAATACTGGAGGTATCAAACTCCCTAACTTCAGCTTTTACTACAGAGCAACAATAATCAAAACAGCATGGCATTGGCAGAAAAACACAGACCAGTGGAATAGAATTGAAAACCCAGAAATAAACCCACATAAACATGGACAGATAATTTTCGACAAAGGAGACAAAAACACACACTGGAGAAAAGAAACCCTCTTCAATAAATGGTGCTGGGAGAACTGGATAGCCACGTGCAAAAGAATGAAACTAGACACCTATCTGTCACCATGTACCAAAATTAACTCAAAATGGATCAGAGACCTAAACATAAAGCTTGAAACAATAAACAACATAGAAAAAAATATAGGTACTAAACTTATGGACCTTGGGTTCAAAGAGGATTTTATGAATTTGACTTCAAAGGCAAGAGAAGTAAAAGCTAAAATAAATGAATGGGATTATTTCAAACTCAAAAGCTTTTGCACAGCAAAAAGAAACCATCAACAAAATACAGAGGTAACCAACTGAATGGGAGAAGATTTTTGCAAATAACCCCTCCGATAAAGAGCTAATATCCAAAATGTATAAGGAACTCATACAACTCAACAACAACAAAAAATCCAATTAATAAAAAACAAAAAGGCAGTACCACTTCCCAGATGGCAGAGCCAAGTGCCATGGATAACAACAGATGCTGGCACTCCTGTCAGGAGCATCAAGACCTAATCAAGAAATGTCCTTCCTGAACCTTCAGGATAAGAGTTTCTTGCACTGCCTAGTTCCAAATTGCTACAGAACAATGACTGCCACTTATCTCATGTTCTTACTCTTTCCCAAGAGGATGATCTCTGTAATTATCTTTTCCCCATTCCCACTTGTTGTATATAGTTATAAAGCAACACACTTCCCTTATAGAAGGGTGTATCACTGAGAAATAATGGACTTTGAGCTTGATGACATAAGTAGATGGGATTTACGGGTTGTCCTTCGTGAAACTGGGGAACTGTGTTTTTTCACACGGAAGACAGAGTGCATGCGTATTTGGTGACCAGACTTACTGGGCATTAAGGCTCTCACCAACTATTTCCAGCACTCTGCCTTCAGTGCACATGGGAAGATTGCAGTTCCTGATGTTTTGTGGTTGGGTGTGGCCAGATGACTAAGTTTAGACAACGAATTATGAACAGAAAAACTGAATGTCACCAGTTAGAACATTTAACTGCTTTGCCCGCCTCTCTCTACTAAATCAATGTGCCACATAGTTCCGGAGGGCGACATAAGGTACAGCCCCACGTTGAATTAGAAGAAACACATAGCATAAACAAGAAACAAACGTATGTTTTAAAGGCACTGAGCTTTGGGGAGCTTCTTTTGCCAGAGTGTAACCTCAGTCATCTTGACCTAGTCAGGCCTATTTGGCACCTGTAGAAAGGAGTATAAGCTTTAGTGGGAATCTCCGAGTCTATGTTGCTGGTGAATAAAGTCTACTAAAATTAGTAAATATAATTATATAACAGGAAGTTTCTCTATATCTGTTCCTGTCAAGAAGTACACACAAAATTTAGGAACAGAAATGTGATCATTAGGTACTCAATGGGAAAATACTTTCATAAGTATTAGAAGTACTGGAAAATACTTTTGGAAATTCCTTAATCCCATCAACTCATGATATCATCTCCCAACTCAAGGGAAAAATAAATAAATAAATAAAACTCTCAGAAGTGAAATTTGTGAGATTTCTCCCCATAATCCCCTTGCCTACGAAATTATTTTTCTGTATTCTCCTTCTTCCTTTTAGTTTCATATTAAATCTTTGGATTTTAACTGGAAATTCCTCCCAATATTATATATAAATTTAGTTAAAGGAATAACAATCACTTTTTTAAAAAAATGTTACTAGCAATGTGATTATAACCCCATTGTATTAGGCAACCGTGTTTTAATTCATCATTGAGTTCAAGAATTTCAGAAAGTGATTAATAGGCAGAAAATTTCTTTAATGGCTTTGGCACAAAATTTTAATGAGGACTTGTATGTTCATGATCAAGGTACATCTATGGTTACCTAGTCCTAAACAAGGGACCAAGACAGAAATAAACAAACAAAAAAAGTTGTAAACTTGAAAATGAGCAAATTGTGTTGTTAGTATATTTGGATACATGCTGAAGAAAATAACTGCCTCTCCTAGCCAATCTCTCTTTAACCTTTTGGGATCTCTATGCTAAATACATCCTTGAAAGGGAATAGAAACTTCTGACTTGATATGTTGGATTACGAGTCACAGGTCAATTGCATATTGTCTGATTCTCAGATGTATGACTTGTTGTTTTTGCATAATGATTCATTCCTGGCAACACTGGGAACTTGGCTCTAATTGCTAAGTTCCCAAGTTTAACTCATGTCAACTGATAAAGTAAGGTAATTTTCCAGCTGAAACAGATTTGCCACGTGAACTAAACCAGCATCTGCCCTTTGCAACCTAGCTACTTATGTGAACATTTTCTCATTTATAATATATCAAATCTTTCTCCCCAATACTGCTTTGACCTGACACACTCTATTATCTTCTTGTGAGTTCCTTCATTAACAAGTTAATATACTTTGACATGTGCTCAAGATCAATTTTTCCAAGAAATTCTGCTCTAACAACCCATAACCCACACACTCCATCAACTAATGATATTGCCTACAAATTCCAGAAAAATAAAATGAAGTTGTCAAGAGTAAAAATTATTTCATTACCCCCTACTCCTCACTTATCTACAAAGCTGTAATTATCTGTCCTCAAAATTATGTCCTTTCCTGCCATGTCCTTCCTACTATTCTAGGTGTATCCGAGTACTTATGTCCTTGATACTTTCCTACAGCAAAGCCCCTAGTGCTTTGGTAGCCCCCCAATATAGATCATTTATTTGTATCCCTCATGTTTTACTTGTACCTCTATTTAGGCTTCTTCCAGGGGTTTTTAAACATATTCAGATAAGGAGCAATCACCATCCCATCCAAGGGCACCGCTGCCAGGTTATAACTGAAGCAACTACATATCGTGCCCCTTTCCCTAATGACCTACATCTTTGCCTGACCTGAGGGAGCAGGGAAAAAAGAAGAAGAAGAAGAAGAAGAAAGTAGAGGACAATGTGAATCAAGAGACAGAAGGTCAACTGTCCTTAAACCCTGTTTCCACTGCAGGCTTCCAAAGCTGGCATTGCCCCCAGCTAGAAGAAGAGAAAAAAATCTTAAATTTTAAGTTGAATTGAGCATGGCTCTATATAGTCTGGACTGTAGATTTTATTGCTTTGGGCACTTTCCATTACATGAGTTTGAAAAATCAAACTATGTGGCATGTCAGAGACCGTATCAAGTAGATGAGAAAGAACCAACAAAACAATTTTAAAAGTGTAGTGGGAAAAAATAAGGTTGTTTGTGTTTGCATACTCTGAATTCATCTTATTTAAAATCTCTTACATTAAATTTTTACATTCATTCATTTGACCAATATTTACTTGTGCTTACTATGTGCTAGACATATACAGCACAATGGGAAAGATAATAGACTCGGAACTTTAGTAGAGGGAGACAGACATTTTAACATTACTCCAACAGCTATATAATTACAAATGTAATATATGTTGTAAAGGAAAATGTAAGGTTTCTTTGAGGCATAAACTGGAGGCTAATCTAGACCAAGGACTATAAAGGGAATTTACACTTAAAGCATAATTAAACTAAAGAGAAGGAAAGAAGCAAACTCAAATGCAATAGCAGGTATGAACATACTAATGTGGAAAGGAACATTTTAAGGAAACAGAAACAAGGCCAAAGTGATGAGCAGACGGATGTGGCATCAGACGAGGATTGAGAATTAGGTTGATAGATATGGGCCAGATCATGGACAACCTAAAGCATTTTCAAGGCTGTCCTCATAATGCTGAAGATCTTTAAAGGTTTGATCAGGGTAAAGACATGAACAAATGTGCCTTGTTAAACAACTACTTAAGATGCCGCACGCTAATGACTGGGAGGTGGGCAAGAGAGAAATGGATAAAAGAGAGTTTCATTTAGTCATTTGCAGCAAAGGCCATTGTCGCTCAGACAGAGAGAATATCAGTCAAGATGGGGAGAAAGGAATGTATTCAGAAGACGCTACTGACATAAAATGGGCAGGATTTGATGAGAGTGAGATATAGGGAAAGAGGGTTATGGGGCACTTTTGGTTTGTCCAAGAGGTGCACCAAAGAGGTGGTTTTGAAATCGGTAACCCTGGAAAAGGAGAAGGTTTGGAGTTGAGGCATGGGGAAAGAAGGTATAGAATTCAGCTTTGCCATATTAAACTCGAGATGCTTACAAGACATCCAAGTGAGGGAAGACGCATACGGTTGGGCCTCAGTAACTTTCTGGGATAGAAACATAAGTTTGGTGGTCATTGGCATTAGAGGGGTCATATTTAACTCCAAAAAGGGATGAGATAACCATGAAAACAAGCACAGAGCAAAAACAAATCTATAATCTAACAACAAAGTCCAAGGATATCCCAGTGCGTATCAGTAAGTAGAGAAAGAGGAACCTGGAGAGAGTGGCCTAGAAAGGAAGAAGAAAGGCAGGAAACATGGTGTCACTTGCATGGATCAAGTATTCAACTGTGGGGTCAAGAAGTTGAGAAACGTGTTCTTTAGGCATATGCCTCATGAAGACCTTGATGAGTACCACAGCAGTAATTTTCATAGAGTAAAGAGGGCAAGACCCAGATTAGAGTGGGCTCTGCAGTGAGTGGAAAATGATGAAGTAAAGAGAATATATACAGATTGGGCATAAGATGGGTGAACATAATCCCCCCCCAGAGAATCCTGATTTATGTCTGTTGTTAAGGCAAAGTTATAAACATTTTCTTTTTTTGAACTTAAAAATGTTCTCATTGTATGTTCACCCTACGATGGGAGGTAAGAGTCAAGATAAAAATGGTGTGATTATCAGTGGCAAGTAAGGATCTAGGAAATAAAACATCAGCAAATTGCAAATCATAAGACAGATGCCTGTCTGGATAATTGAAATTTTCCTCACAGATTTTTAGTCATTACAATGTTTTGTTATGTCATCAATTTAATGGGAATCTTCTTAAAACACATTAAATATTCTCTTACATTCTGAAATAAAGTAGAATGAATGTGATTTAATCTCTCTGCATCATTAGCTTGTGACAATATGCTGATTTATACTATAACAGCCTTGAAAGGATACCCTTGAAGTTTGTAGGGATATTAGTCATTCACTAAATTTTATGTGTATGTATTCAGTTATACTTGTGTGTGAATAATGGGATATGGGTGAGTCTGGGTGACTGATGTGAGAGAAAAGATAGAGGAAGAGTCTGCAAAAGAGCGGCAAAGGCAGTGGCAACAGTAAGGAGATGTGGAGTAAAAGAGAGCTGGGGAGAGTAAAAGTTAATTTTCAGGAGAGTGGGGGAGATGAGAGAGGAGGTGTACTGATGCATGTGACTATTGCTATGTATGTGCTAAAAGGTATATGTGTTGGGATTGTGATGAACATTTTTATGTTAATATTGGCTGTGGCCTATGGTGTGTGTACGGATTGCATGTGGTTTCTGTATACATGTTGGGGCTTAGAATAGCATGTATGTTGAGGAGAGCTATTGTGTATGTACTGAGATTGGGTGTGTGTATGTGTGTATGTTAAGAAGAGTGTGTATGCATTGAGATGGATGTTTACAGGTGGGTGTTACATGTGTTGTGTGGGTACACGTGTGTCTGTGTTCAAGTGCCTGTATTAGTGTGTGTGGGTTGTGTGGGTATTTGTCTTCACTTACTGTCTTTTCCATTAAGTTTTTAACTTCTCATTGTAACCAATATGACTGACCGTGATTCCTCTCCTGTATCCTTATACATTTCTGTACTTAATCCGCTATATGACATAAAATCAAATACCCACGCATGTGAAAATTATATGTAAAATGGGACAATGTCCTTTGAATAATGACTTGAGTGGCACTCCCGTTAGTGAGCAAAATATGGAAGTTAAACCAGTTGTGACAAAGAATTGGTGGTTCAGGAATTTTTTCTTTGTTCGTTTAATTCTCAGCTTGGTTACAGAAAAGGATTTTGCAAACTGTTTCTATAGAAATCACATGAACAAAATGGTCATCTTTGTAAATTCAGGTCCCCAGAGATAATACACCTTAGAATTTTTATTATTTTTTTATCTCCCAACCCATTTAGAAAAAACTATCATGGCAAAGGCAGAACTGGTCAGTATATGTCACAGACAGCGGTGTCTTGGGGTCTAGAACCTTATTTAAATTATATCTCGTTTCCAACTTTTACCAAAATATTTGTCTTGGAGGAGATATTTCTGACCAGCACTCCCTGACTGGCTACTAGCCAATCTCCCTTTTTCTCTCTTTTTAGCACAATTTACAGCTCCTCTTAGACCACTAGTACTGACGAAATTAGGGGAATGTTTGGCTGTAACTTCTGGAACACACGATGTGCATATAACTAGCCTTAGTGAGGTGTATAGTAAAATCAAACTGAAAATGTACATGTGAGGAAATGCAAGATTGAAGAGCACAAGTAAAATCAAAGAGAGATTTCAGGGTCAATATAAAAATGTCTGACCACTGGCAATGTTATTCTCTCCTAAACAGATAAAAGGATAAAAATTAATCACCTTGAGTGGAGTCTCAAAAGGCATGAAAGAGCCAACTGGAACAACTTAAGCTGAAGTTGCAAGTTCAGGCAGAGAAACTCTCTGATTCAGGGACCTTGGCCCAATCCATTTTATCTGACAGTTCAAGAAAGATTTGCAGTAACAAAATCACATTAGGGAATGGAGAACAAAGGACTAGAGGAGAACAAACAAGAGACTTGGCTAGCACACCAAGAGCAGAGCTAATTGTAAGATGCTTTAATTTACTGGATTCAGAGATGGAATCAAAGTATTTTTCCAGTAAGCATCATTGAGGGATTTGTGGGAGCATATTAATACCAACCTTCAGGTACGCTGCCAAGATGATTCAGCTTTCACTTAGTGTCCACTTTCAAATTTGAATTTTTGTATGCACTTCAAAGGATCCTGATGCTACGGTCTCTTGAGATGTTGGGGGAGAAACTTTTTAGGAAGTCAAATCAGAAGAAAGACATAGGGAATTACTGAAGATGTTTTACAAATGGCAAAATAACAAATTCCAAATTACTTAGCTGTTGGTTATCCTGTCACTGAGCTATTAGGGTGCTCCATGACCATGGGGTCGCCTAGTGGAGAGGCGGCCACAAATGGAGACTGATCGGAGACTAGATTGTAATAATGCCTGCAATCACCGCTCCCCCACCATACACACGCATATATATATATATATATATATATATATATATATATATATATGAAATAAAGAAAACTGAACAACCTATATAGACGTGTCAGACAAGGCCAAATAAATGGAATACAGAATAAGAATTTAAAGTCATCATTACAAAGAAACAAGCAAAGATATAAGTAATATGAAACAACTATAAGAAGTGGTAAATGGCCAAGCATAAATATGTGCAAGAAAATTATGATAGTTTGAATAAGGAAGACAACAGGTAAGCTAAATAGAAAAATGGAAACAGCCAAAGAAAGAATCAGTGAGCTGGAAGATCAGGTCAAGGAAAAGTAATAAAGGAAATAAAAGAAATATCAGAAATGTGGATGAAGTATCAACATCTGTTCAAGGTAAAGAAAAATAAATGAAGGGAATACTTGAAATGTCAACCAAAAAATTACTCTGAATAAAGAAGAATAGAAAAGGCTGGCTGTGGGACACAGCATGATTTAGAAAGCAAAACCCTAGAAAAAGTTTTAAGAATTGTAAGGATATCGATTCAAGAAAAGATGTTAAAGTAGTTCATAAAGAAAGAGCAGATCTCTGTCATAGTCAAGTTCTGCAGAGAAACAGAACCAACAGGATGTGTGTATAGAAAGAAACAGAACCAACAGGATGTGTGTATTATTTTTAAGAATGGGCTCACAGGCTCGTGGAAGCTGACAAGTCCAAAATCTGTAGGACGGGCTGGCTGATTAGAGACAGGACAGTTGATGTTACAGCTCATATATAAAGGCAGCACAATATACAATAACCTCTCAATTGGGGGAGGTCCCTCTGTTGTTCTATTCAGGCCTTCAACTGATGGAATAAGGTCCACCTACATTATGGAGAGCAATCTGCTTTACTCTAAATCCACCAATTTAAATGCTAACATTAACATCCAAAAACACCCTCGCAGAAACATCCAAAATAATGTTTGACCCATGTCTGGGCCTCCTGGCCCAGCCAGGTTGACATAAAATATTAACTATCACAATCTTCAATACACACGCACAGACACACATACCACACATTAACTTTCAAATCAGACATTTCAGTGGAAAATCAGAATATAAAAAAAGCAATAAAAAAAAAAGTTTGAAAATGTTGAAGAAAACAACTTTGAATATAAAATTTTATAGCCAAACAATTTATAATGATAAGGTAAAATAAAGGTATTATCAACCGTAAAATTCTCAAAAGCCTGTAACTAAAAGCTTTCTTAAAAAGCTCTCCTAGAAGAATTAACTTGGCTAAAAGAGAAATAAATTCATGAAGACTGTGTGAGCTGAGAAACACAAATGATAAAAATAATTTTGTAAATTTTAATGTTCCTTAAAAATTGGGTAAAAACACAATGCATACATGTAACAGCCCAACAAAAACATCCCAGATTGATGCTGCCCAACAGAAATATAATGTAAGACCCAAATGTGAGCCACACAGAAATTTCAGGTTTTCTAGAAGCTGTGTTTAAAGTAGTTAAAAAAATTTATTTTAAAAAGGTAAAATTAATTTGAATAATATTATACATACCCAGTATTACATATCGAAAAGCATCATTATTTTAAGATGCAATCAATATAAACAATTATTGATAATTGTTTTAAATTTCTTTTTTATTAAGCCTTTGAAATCCAGTGTGCATTTTACACTTAAATCTCAATTTGGACTAAGCACATTTCAAGTGCTCAGTAGCCACATGTGGTTAATGGCTGCCATATTGGTAGAGCACCGTTCTAGATGACAGCAACATGGCAGGTGGCCAGCCTGATGGTCTCTAATATTCCACAGCAAATTAGTGACAGATGCTGAGTGAGGGGCACCTAGTGAAGTAGGGTTGGGTTTTGATGAATGTCCAACAGGTTTGGCAGAAAGAAATTCCTACTCCAGAAATTTGCCCAGTTTATTCCAGAACATATTTTGCGTGAGTATTCTTGCTATAATTATGATATACTGATGTTTACTTACTTTACAGCCGCATTTTTTTTCTGGGTAGAAATGTATTTAATAAAAACATCACATTAAAATCAGCATAACATTATGAAACAATTTAAGAAGATATTGTTATTATTTACAGCTGTGATTTTCTTGATCCGTTAATCCTCATCCCTTAAGTCATTTTGCACATGACATACTGAATGCATAATTAATAGACCAGATATGCATCTACTACAAAAATAATAGCTTTAATTTTAACCTGTCATCACCCTAAAAGAAAAACTGCCTTCATGAATCCTGATGAGTCATCATCCTCTGAAAATAAGCACCGTTTTTGTGTGTTTTTTTCAGAATGATTCTCATTCTCACCGAAAGCTCAAAAATCCTCACCCACATCTGCAAAAATTTAAAGAATATAAAGTGCTTTGAGACTCCAAATAGCCTCTTCACTCAGGCTATTAATGCTGTTTTCACCTTTCTCATGTCACTCATGTTTGACATGTGGCTTTTAGCACCTGCCATTAAATGTCAGGAGTTAAAACCTAGAGAAAGAAAAAGCAATGACTCAGTAACTCTGTGAGTGAACTGCCGTGTGAGTGGAGTGAGGAGTTGGTCTAGTTAGTGCTAACGGTGCAGGTGTGGGATTGATGTACCTTTCTGACAAAGACGCTTGAAAAGTGTGACCCAAAAAAGCAAGAAATGTAGCATGTGGCGTGCACCATTTTATTCTTACTGATCTGGCTTCTGCCTGTGTTGCCAGAAACCTCCTCTGGACGTTTCTCCTGCAGGTTCTTCACTCCCAGGCCCTGCAGTTCTGTGAACAACCCTTTCATTCCTCACATCCCCAGGCTTCTCCACTCCATCGCAGGCTTCTCTTCAGAATCAGCTTGCCATCTCCTCTGGGCAAACCCGAGTGAGACCCTGCTGCCTGAGCTCCGTTTTTTGCCACTTACCACCCTGCACTCCAAGCATTACTCGTCTGTCTCCCCCCACTTAGTCACACTTACTGCCCCAACATCTCCAAATGTTTTGCACTTTAAATCTCTTCATATAAGAAGCAAAACTTCTTAAAAATTCAAAGCAATACCTTTCTTTGCCAAAAAAGTTTATGATTTCGATGCCAAGGTGCATCACGATTCTTTATAAAAGGTAATTGCTATCATTATGCTCCTCAGCTGCCAAGACTTTGTCACACAAATGCTGTGTATCAATAAAAAAGGGAACTCTTTCGACGATGATGTGCATCGACCTGCATGTATTAACATTGAACTCTGTGTGCAACCTTCGTTTTTAGTGATTACGAAACGTCTTCCTTTTATCCTATCTTTATACATTATTTGGCTATAAAATGTTATATTCAAAGTTCTTTTTTCTTTAACACTTCAGCGAGAACTCACATTTAGTTACCTGTGAACTTTCTATTTCACCTTAAAAACTATGTGGAAAGGTATTGTGGGTAATAGTGGTATAATTGCTGCATTTCTACACATCCAGTCATTTTGGTTTTGTTGTCATCCCTGGTATTCAAGTTACTGACACGATTATCTAGGTCAGACCACCAATTTATCTCAGCGAAGCCCACATCCTGGTTCTCTATCTCTATTTGATGTTATTTGAATCCTGGAGGAGACAACAGACTTCTCCTCAAAGAGCTTCCCTCAGGGGTCTGTGCTGACCACCAGTACTTGTCATCTCTTTCAGAAGAAAGAAATATTAGGAACAGGCAAGAAATGGTGTGAACAGAGATGATGGCCTGCCTCTTAGTCTCAGCATGTGGGATCTAAGTATACTTTGAGTCTCCAAATGCCTTTAGCAGTCTTCGCATCTGCTCCTAGAACTGCTGGTGTCCTTTGTAAGGAGTAGATGTAATTATGCTAAGGGACGGCAGAGAACAAGAGAAAAGGCATGTAAAAGGGAGGTACAGGCAGAGAAGCTGGCATCTCAGGTAAGAGCTGAACCTTGTGCAGTGGCTGACCCCACATCTTTGGTCTCCATGTTTTCTTCTCAGGAAGGCAGGGTCCTTTTCATTCCTTAATTACCACGACAAATACATCTGGCTACTACTGCCTCTTTTCACATGTCTGGGGCCCTTCTGTATGACTAGAATATACCCTAGGGTTAATCTCTAGCTTTTTTCAGTCTGTATTTACCAAATATGTATGTATTATGCTGTTTTTTTCCTCCCACGTTTACAAAAAAAAACCCACCAGTAACATTACAAATAGAATGCTTTGGGCGTGACTTATCTTACATCTCTTTGCATGGATTGTCTTAGTAAGTGGACAATGCAGTTTTACACATCCAGACGCGAGTCCAACACACTATTTACCATATATCACCGTGAATATCATACCTTTTGATATGAAATACTTAGTGACAATGCTCTCAAATGCATTAGGAAATGAGAGTCTTCAAATCAGACAAATGAAGATTAGAAAGAAGAAAGTCTAAAAAAAATGAAAAATTTTAACTTTTACCTGTAGTTTTCAGAAAGAATAGGATCTGTTACTGATTCGATTGTGCTGTTACACAATGAATTGCTACAAACAAATACAAATTTATTTTTAACCAAGACATAAGTACTATTATTCTTAAATGAATATTGAAAATACTTTAAGTGGGTGAGGAATTTACTTTCTCAATCCCAGTACAATTTTTAGACCTATTCTTGTTAAACATGCAACAAAAATATGAATGACTTATTTAGACATGTTTTAAGTGCACATTAAGTGAAGTATCACTAGATAAATGGAATCAAATACAATTTTTGATACTCTTCAGAGTCCTACCCTTTTCAAGAAGAAAACTTACATAGAACAGAATTTACCAAGACATTCTGAATATTGAAAATTTCATCTTTTCTTCCGTAACTTGCATTTTCATTTAAAACTACGTTTAAGGTCTTTGGCAAATTTTGTATTTTATTTTAATAATCCTTATCTGTCACATATTAATCAAGTCATCTGTTTTAAAAATCTATCTAAACCAATATAAAGGAGATTCTGCGTCTCTTTTATATCAACATATCTATCCAATGGATTTGATTCAAACCTTACCCCCAATGTAATGATAAAGGCAACATAATATGAGAAGACAGTTTTTTAAATGAACGCCTATGGAGTGCTTATGTTAGTTAGCATTGTTCTCAGAGCGACCATGTAACATATCTGAGTTAGGTAGTATTTCTATTATTATCTTTCATTTTATAAATCATAAAACGAAGAACAGAGAGGCTAAATGTTGTGCCCAAGATCACACAGCAAACAAGTAGGCAAGGCATCTTTTGTACATAGCCAGTCTAACTCCCAAGGTCTGTGTTCTTAAGGAATATTATAAAACTGTGTGAGAGAGAGAAGGGGGGCGGGGGGAAAGTGGGGAAGAAAGAGAGATTTTCTAAGATATTGCCAATATTTTATTTCACCTGTATAATGGTGACATGGGCATTTCATTTCTATTCTTTTAAACCAGTATGCATTGATTTCATACACTCTTCTGTTTCTATTGTATTTTTCAGAATATAAACTAAATATTTAAAAATACACATAAAAATGTGCTTGGAAAACTGCCATTTCAAGGGTTCATATTTAAAAACAAAACACTCATTCTCTGGAGCACAGACTTCCATTTCTAGGAACATATTTTCAGGCTATTGTAGGAAAAGTTAGATTTTTAAAAAGGTAGAATAGGACAGTGACACTAACAGTTTCGGATCACAGCTTAGCGTTCTGTCCACAAAGGGTGGGCCTGACAGCTCAGTGAGGAGTACAGGCCAAATGTGGTCATGGAGATGTGGGTGTGTGAGACCTGGGGCTGTGGAAATAGTGCTGATGAGAAAAAGAGATATAGCCTCCTTTGTTCAGGAACAGGGGCTCTGCCTTTTTTAACCCAAAGAAGAATGTGGTGAAAACATGACTTCTCTAACCCTGAAGGTGATCTTGGTCCAATCCTGGCCATTTCCCCCATTTTCAGATTGTTTAGTGACACATAATCTATTTCTCTCTCTCCCTTCCTCCCTCCCTCCTTCCCTCCCTCCCTCCTTCCCTCCCTTCCTCCTTCCCTCCCTCCCTCTTCCTCACTATATTTTATAAAGAAAAGCTTAATACTTTTGATAGAGTATTCCTTAGAGACCTAAAATAGATATAATATTCAAATACAAAGTGCTCAAAATTTTTTACTAGTACTTGGGAACAAACAGAAAAATGACACAAGTATAGGCACAGACTCTTACAAATCTCTCAGAAGCCACAGGAAGTCAGGTTCCCCACCTCATACTCACATACTCAGCAACACTACAATTCCTTGACTGGCCAAAGTAAGATACTCATGGGTGCCAGAGGCGTGGCAATTAGTGTCCAGGACTGAAGATTCCCTATTCTGATATCACAGTAGTTTCCAAATTATATATGCTGAATGAGCAAGTGGATTTGGAAGAGATCATAAACAAACAGACACATCTTTTATTTCCAGAGAACTTTTTTATACTCATGTTTGTTTGGAGATATTGGTCTACTTTCAAATCATAGATCACAGATTGATATCATAAAATGGCAAAGCTGTTTTAAGATGCTCTGACATGCTTTAAATACATTCCTGAAGTTGAAGGCACTGCTGTCAAGGAGGATATGTGGTAGGATTCCACGGAGTATTTCATAAATTAAAGTCTAGAAACAGGAAGTAACAATGACGTGCACCATGACTAATAAGATCAATCTAATTGTGCTTTGGACTTCAGAGAACACATCATTTCCCCAATTTGGTTTCTCCATGGCTGCTTTCAGGACTCTCCTAAACATGATTAGAAGTACGCAAGGTCCAGGAGGCTGTAAATGATGGACTCGCGCTTGAGCTCAGAAAACAGACCACAGAATCCCATGTGAGTGAACATACCAGCTCGGACTGAAAGTACAACTTAGCAGCACAGCACCAGGCAAAGTGGGATCCGCTGAATTATGGCACCTTCCCCAGGGCTACAACCGGGACGGGATCCGAAAGGAGTCTGGGAACAGTCACACATTGACAGGTTGTTATGATTTCAGCTTCTCTTTAGCTGTCTGAACTCCTACTCAACAAACCTTGTGTCAAACTGAACTAAACTTAAAAAGCTCCAGGTAACTACATATATATATATATATATATATATATATATATATATATATATATATATGAGCAATATGAACAATGATTCCCTAATACACCTATTTCATAAATAAGTCTTAGGTGCAGCATTTCTTAAAGCCTTGGCCACAATTATCTCTCCCTGTCAAATAACAACCGACCAGTTTCAAAAGCACCTTTATATTTTAAAAGCAAACAAAACTTTGTTGTTGTATTTTTTTTTGTATTTTTCATATCACAGTATATGGAGTCATGTAAAAAACAGAGAATGTTTATCCTGGGAAGTGTGGCTGCATTACTGCTTTATTGGATATATGTTATTTAATGATGTGTCATCTTTGGGGGGTATCGAAGACTGCGCTCTTACCCTTATATTTTAAGCACAAGCTTTAGCTTTCCTACCAAGTTCTCATGACATCCAAACCTGATATGAGAATTAATATGTGATCATGATGAATACAACCCATGTGGGGGAGAAACATGATCACACATTGAAACTTCAACATACCACAGTTTAAGAGACATTTAATGGAGTAACACAGGAATTTCCAAGGTGACCAAAATTGTTCATCAAGTGCTATAGAAGTTTGAACTCCAACCTTAGTCTTTCTGCCAAAGAAGTGGGCCTATAAAACCTACTTCATGAAGCAGAATATAGCATTTTTACAGAAGGAACTGAACTGAGGGCACAGACGTATAACTCAAATTACTCAGAACACTGGTTGAGAAGAAGAGACATCTCTATTTAAAATAAACAAAAATCCTAATAACTTTAAAAAAAAATTACTCAGAACAGAGAAAACAGACTATCATTGAGTCACACAAAAGGAAATAAAATTCATTTGAGAGTGGTAAGTAGCTAGCAATAGGAATATTTCAGTGTGTACCAAAGAAAGTGAAGATATTTCTAAATCAGATAGTATATTCAGTTATTTATTTACAATGAATTTCAAAAATTACTGATGTAAAAATTACTATAAGGTTGATTTCTCTACAATTACTATTTAAAGCTCCAATAAATCTGAGTGTGTGAAGCAAAAAAAAGAAAACAAGAAAAGAAAAAAAATGTAAGCTAAGGAAGAAAATGGCATATGGACTGAATGAGAATATAGAAAATTTTCTGCATATCAATTCTTAGTGGGGAGAAATCGAAAGGTATCTCAACACCAACATATAACACTATATAACATGTACTATATATAACATCTTATATGTATTAATAACTATTTATTCTGTTTATCCCATTATATAACCAGAATACTGTAAAAATATAACTCAATGGATAGAATCAGAAAATAATTTAATTTTTCCCCTTTAAAATTGCACATTGGGGCTAATATTTTTCTTTGTCCCTGGGTAAAAACTTACCCAGGTTATATAATTATCTGGTCAGTCTAATAAAATAGAAAATCTTATAGTCATTCAAAATAACAAGAACAGTCTCAATTCAGTAATTAAATATGTTCAGCCTCAAGCAATTCCATCTTGTGTTATTAGATGACCTTCCCTCATCACTAAGGCTCTCTAACCTGTAGTTTCCTTAATGTAATAAATTATATTCTTATTGAAGCTGGTCAATTAATACAGTATCACCCTGTAAAAATTTGACGACACTTCATTTTCTCTTAGTTAATTCAGCCTCACCTCTTCCTGTGACTTTATTGAACAGAACCCAATACAGTTTCACATAAGTACTCTTCTGAATGTGGCCTGTATCTGGTCCATGCAAAACACACATCCTTTGCCCAAACAAATCCTAGTGCAGGCCAATACCATCTAGCCACATGGGACCCATATTAAGCTCTCATTGTTCCCACTAAACACCTCTCACTAGGTTTGAGGTAGGAAGGCATCCCAACCTCCCATTCTCCTATTCTCTCTAGAGATTCCTTAAGTATGTTGAAGTGTGTCTTCAAATATAGCTGTATGTGATGATAGGTAGGCAGATGATGATAGATAGATAGATAGATAGATAGATTGATTGATAGATAGATAATAGATAGATAATGGATAGATAGATAATGTAACATATAGATATTCTTTCCCTTTTAGAACAGGGGTGAGACAAAAATGACTCACTACGGCATCTTCTGGATGTCCCCTCTAGCCCCATTCCCAAAGCCATCCATCAATCATTCTGAGGCAGAAAACTGTCACCAGGAAGATGGCATAAAAAAATCAAATAGGTTGTACTTACTACCGTTAGACATCTCTCCAAAAGCCACTAGACTCAATTATTCAAACTGAACTGAGACTCTAAAGCCTATCAGCCATGTAGGAGGCTGTCAACTTGCCCCTCCCTAACTGATGTGGGTCTCACTAGGGCACCAACAATTGTAAACAGTACTGTATTTCCAAGGATGTTATGTGCACCCATACCTTATGTGGAAATCAGGCATTATCTTCCCTTCTTCCCCAAAACATGGTGGCTTGCATTATAGGGATGGTCATAGAAATAGGATCAATGGATCATGTAAGCCTCAGAAAACTATGGAAATCTCTCAAATTTGAGGATAACCTGTGTACTGATGGAAGATTCCCAAAGGTATAACTTCTTCATATAGTAATATGATTTATGTTTATCCTGTGGACATTTATCCCTACAGTGGGAGTCTTCCAGTTAGAAAGGCCATTACTACCTTTGTCCCTGACTTTATCTGACATGAAGAATTATACCACCTTGACCTTGTAAGGTAATCAAACCATCCTCAATTCACTGGTCGAGATGGTCATAAGGATAGAATTGCCCTAGACTTCCTCCTAGCTGGCCAAGGTGGAGTCTATGCAGTAATCTACCACTTCCTATTGTGCCAGGATTAATATCTCATGCCAAGTAGAAATACAAGTAGAAAGCTACTTGTATGTCTAAGGTGAACCCCAGTGGGATTTGCTCAGTTGGGTTTGGGATCCTGGAGGAAAACAGGGATAGTTGAGGTCAACCCTGAAAGTTAGCTTTATCCTGATATTTGAGGTCACGTTGATAGTCTTAAGTAAATGCTATTTGAAATGAATTAAATAGATGTGAATTCAGCTTCTATTGGTCACATTTATCAGAGTGGTCGACACAGTAGTGCGCTTATGGGAAAATTCTTCAAGTGTTAATATAGAGACAATGATCCATGGGTTTTTCACATTTCTGCATATCTTGGAGGCAGAGGTACTAATTAATATTTTTCTCTGGAACAAAAAGTGTCATGCTTATAGTCCAGTATAATAAACATAGGCTCTCTTTCTTGAGCAAAATCCAGGTATACTTCCTACCCATTATCATATAAAAGACTTGGGATCCGTAATCTCAGATGCTTGCGCTTTAGCATGTGTGCAAGCATCCATCTGGGCACATTTGGCATAGCCCCGAGGGACTTGTGGATAATGGGGGCTCGTGCAAATACGCAGATGCTCATGCTTCTTGCTGTGCTGTGAGTAATGCATTTCTTTGTCTCTGACCCAAGAGTCTCATTTCTTTTTCCAGCATCCGTGACACTGTGGCAGACTAACTTGTTAGCTTACAAGTAGGGTAAAACCTTCACAGTACTTGACAGACTTCCAGTCCAGAGTGATTTTAGGTATTAGAAAGTAACATCTTGAGTACACTAAGAGTTGTACAATGATATTAATTTTACTAAATTTTAGCTCCTTAAAGAATAATAAAGTCAGTTTTTCCATTTGTAAAAAACTAAAAAGTATGTAAAAATATTTTACTCATTTTCCAAGTTTCTATCATTTTAATTCAAAAATTCAAGTTGATCCAGGAAAATTAAATGTCTAAATGTGAATATTTAGAAGAGCTAGAAATGCCCTTGAGTTAGTCTGCTTTGAGACCTCATCAGAGAAGATCTTGGAGGGTGTCTGTGATTTGCTAACATGGGTAATGATGTGAGGTAAACCTAGCTGGGAGGATATTATGAGCGAAGTTATAGAAACAGAAATCTGTAAAAGAAATAATGAGACATTTATTCCTAGAAAATATAAGAATCTTAGTTGGAGTAAGCAAGAGAAAACAAAAATAGTGAGAGTCAATGGTTTTGTATAGCATAAATTATAATATCCAGTGATCTCAAAAATTTTGAACCATTTTCTTATTTGTATTTATTGAATTCTATTCCCTCTCTAGGACTAAAAAGGTTACATCAGATTCACACTCACAAGATACATCACTTTCCCCACAGGTGTTTGTCAGCATGGACCCAGGGACATTTAGCTTCCAATAAATCTGAAAGCATTTTATTAATATGGAACACTTGAGTTAACAATTTGCATTGTGTCAAAGATTTTCATCTCACAGTGACAGTGCTGTTTCTTTCAAACAATTCCAAACACTAACTGGAGAGAACAAACAAAGGCTTTTGAATTTCTTGATGTTTTTGCATAAAAGCTACACATCATTTCCATTCTGGTTCAGCAATCCCAACCATTTTTTCAAAGAACATAGAGGCTTCATTTTCATGTTGCCTTGCGGAAGCTGTAGCTGGAAAGTGAACAGGTGGTGTATTCCCCTGTGCCAGAACCGGGCAGACTGATCACTCCTAACTGTCTGTCGTTGGTCATTAATAGTGAGCAGCTGCCTCACCAGAAAAGGGAGACAGCACATGAGTCATCAACCTCATTTTAATGTATTTCTGCAACAATGACTCAACCTCTTCTTTTTAATGGGCTTGTTCAAATATTTCCCCCTTCCATTAAACACCACAACTTTGGTAATAAAAATGATTGGTTAGTATATACATACAAGCTTGACCTTTCTCCTTTAATACATAATTCTACCTGGTAAGTCGGAAGCTGTCCCCATCCCATGGTGGACTATGAGGCATACCAGCAAGGCGGCTCCCCCCAAATGTTGTTCATTATTAGCAAACTACAATTCCTGAAACAGTCACACTGGACATTTATTCCATTAGTATAAGACATTTGACCTCAAGTGACTCTTTGTCCAGTGCAAATTCTCCTTATAGCAACATTGAACCCTTAGTAGTTCTTAATGATTTCTTCTGACAGATTTATTCTGCAAGAAACAGGTCAAGTGAGTATGAAGTTGGTAATAAGAACAGTTTCACAAAATAAGAGGGGTTGACCATAGCTGGCTATGCACCATAATTTCTTGGAAGCTTGTTAAAAATAAAAGTTTTCAGGCTGCATTTTCAGAGTCTCAGTAAATCTAGGTGAGTCTCCAGAATGTAGTTTTATTTAAAAAGATTGGGTGATGTTGAGTAGACCAATGTTAGTGAGAAATTGATAGGCCATCACCTGCTAAAGGTAACGTAGGCAGTGTGAGTCCCGGTGTGTGTGTACAGTACATGCACACACAGCATGGTGGTGGTGGTGGTGGGAGGACAGGGTAGGCTGGTGAGCTGTATGCCAAGCATCGCAGGAACCACATGAGCGAGGGTCTCTACCTCCAGTGCCTGAAGGACTTCCCACTGCCTGGTAAGTAACACAATCATTTTTCAATAGATGAATATATAATGATGAGGGTGTGAGAGAGAAAATGAGAAAGGGAAGACAGTACAAAGGAAGAATCACTAATATTAATTTTGGTATGCCCATTTTTTCCCTAATGGGCTAAAAAAATGCCCACTGGAGCTTAACAATGGCCCTAAACATATAAAAATTTCTCCTTTCCTTATGGCAACAAGTATCTTGTACTGAACAAAACTGGCACCAACTGCATGAATGAATAAGAAAAAAAAACGGAAAAAGCAGATGGAAGAGTAATGGTATAAAAGTTCTGTAGCTTCAGAATCTGCCTAAGGGCAGTCTGCCCAATCTATTTAAATTATCTCATTATTTTACTTCTCACACTGCATATTTGCCACATATGACCCAAGGAGTCAATACGTGAATTATCTGTCAGAAAGAGGGTAGCTGTTGAAAGGAAAATGAAAATGAAATGGAGTTTAACAGCAGTTCTGAGATCATGGGCAAGACATTAAAAATCCTTGTGGTTCTGCTTTTCAATTTGCCAATTAATCAATGCAGCACAGAAATAATGTGGGATTTTGTAATATGCATTATGTGTAATAAAATGAAGTAAAGCATACTGAAGATGAAAGTAGTTTTTCTTCTCACAGATAGGGCATTATGCCTTTATGGGTTTGTTTGTTTTTTGTTTGTTTCTTTCTTTGTTTGTTTTTTCCCACTCTGCCAGTTCTGGTCAATAAAAGTAATTGGATTAGAATAATCTCTTAACTATTGCCTTTAAATGGTTGAAGAGAGATCCAGCTTGATTTCCATCTTGTAAGATCCCCATGGGCCTAGGGCCTTCAAACAGCTAATCCTCTTCTGGTTGTTAACAGGGGAGAGAGAGAGAGAGAGAGAGAGAGAGGCAGGGGAGAATATACACATACACAGAGAGAGAGAGGTTAGAATATAATAGATTTTTTTAAAATTAGTGAGGAGATGATAAAATTTTATAATGTTTTCTTGAAAATTAATGCAGCTTTTTTCAACAAGTAATTATGTTTGCATTAGCAATGATATGTTTTAGAAGTGGTTTACCATGTACTGACAGGGTCCAGGATATAGTCATGGAGACTAGCTGGTAATTACAAATTCTCTTTTCTGGAATGAAGGCTAGCATGTTAAATGGGTGTTCGCCATGATTATTAGAGTTGGTGGAGCAGAAGTGTTAGTTTTCAGTATTTTTCAGTGTGCTAAACATTGTCATTTAGTCAGCATTATGCTAGTGATCTGAACAGTCCTCACAAGTAGGTGCCATGATGTCTCCTTTAAAAAGAATTTCGACACATAGAGGTTTAAAAAAACTTTCCCAAGTTCACATGAACAGTAAATAATAAAATTTGACTCACTATGGCTTATTGAAACTACAAATGCAAAGGGAAGATAAGATTAGCAAGGAGGAGAGCAAAAATCAATAAATTATACGGGGGATTACGGAGCAATTTGAGATAAAAGAAGACAGCAAAAGTGGGTTGGATTTTACTCCATGGAAAATGATTACAGAAATAAGAGCTAAGAAAACTTGCCTCAAGGTTCTTTCCAGAGCTCTGAGGTACAGTTATTTCTTTGCTGACACAGATAGATGACCAGGCTGTTTCCAAGACCAAAAAGGTTTTGCCTTTGTAGTCCATCCAGCAATACATGTCTTTCTTTCAGAATAACACACAGCTCACTGGTGGTGAGAAACTTAGGTGCATCTCCTCCAAGCTCACTCAGGTGAGAAGTCTGCTCCCACCTAGTCCTCGGGCTTCCACAAAATGCTGAACGCGTGGGGAGTAGATGGCACAGAGCTCAGAACTAAACACCGCCCTGCGGTGCGATCAAGTTGGCACAATGGCGCTGCTTTTCTTGAATTCTGAACCCCTTGATTCTTACAGAATGTAGACACTCCTTCAGAGATTCAAATGTGCTCAGAAACCATGACCTGCTTTTAGATGTATGCACTATGGACTGAGAAGGGAGATTTTTATCTTTACTGGAGGATAATACCTTAAGAAAAGTTCTGTCAAGGGGGTAGATCCTCTCTCTGAGTGTAGGTGAGAGAACCACAGAGAATGAAGACCTCCTGGCGCTACAGCTCACGGAGGTGTCTTTTTGGTCCTGTGATCTATGATCTGAATGACTTCCTTACTTTTCAACCTGTTTCCTCCGGGATCTTTACCTTGAACCTTCTAGGACAAAAGGCTGACTGACTCTTTTGTCCAATCCTTTGTATGTCTTGACATATTGCCACTTTCCTCCCTGACTCTGCCTTCTACTCTGTCACTTTAAATGACCACAGGCTGAACTTGAGCGTATGACTACTCCTCTTGCGCCTATGGAACTCCAATATGGCAACACTAAGCCTGAAGCTGTGGGATGACTTGCAGAGCAAGTATGAGAATGAGAGATAATTGTCACTAAACACATAGCATGTGATGGGGACTGTTCTAAGGACTTGGCGTGCGTTGACTTATTTGATCTTTATGACTGTTTTAAGACAGAGTCTACGAAGTGGCCCACTTTACACTTGCTAAAACTAAGACACAAAGCAAGTTAAATAACTTTCTCAAGGTCACACATAAGGTAAGTGGCAGAATTGAGATCCTAATGATACAAAGTAGTACATAATTCAGTGAATCATTCCCAGAACTCAGAGCTGGGAAAGAAAATTCACACGTGACCATAATCAGGAAAGCTTCACTGAGAAGTTCCAAAAGTTCCAACTTCTGCTAGATTTTAAACTGGCAGAAAGAAATGGGGATCAGAACAAAAGTAAGAGCCTAAATAAAGAGATAAAAGGTTTAATAGAGATAGCATACAGGAGTCAGTAAGGATTGAGGTATAAAAGTTCTTTTAAATCCAAGTTAGAAATAAAGTGGTAAAATAACAAAATAACAAAAGTACTGATCACGAGGCTAGAAATTTGAGACAGGAATGGGTAAGCTGTATAAAACCATTCAGGGTCTTTAGTGCAATGACATAACAAAAAGCCTGGTTAATGATGAATAATCTCACAGCTTTGGAAAAAAGAAAACTTAGAAAGGAAAAAAAAAAACCTTAATGAGTGGATGATAAGACTTGAAACAAACTGCGGCCCACGGGCCAACTGCGGCCCGAAATCCATTTTTTATTGGCCTGCAGCAAATTCCAAAAATATATTTAGTTTACTTAAATAAACCAGGTGAGGCAATACGTACTTCACCGAGAGAGTGGCCTGGCTGTTTGTGTATTTTACTGAATATGGTCCTTGGTGAAAAACGTTGAAAAAAGTTTAGACACCCCTGCTCTAAAGGAACAAATAGAATCCAGAAATGGTGAATAGTGAGTGAAGAGCAAAGTTAATGGGCCTCCACTATTTTAAATTTGGCAAACAAGAAAACTGAAGAATCATTTGTAAGACAAAAGTTTGAAAATTATGGTTAAAGTATAGGTAAAAAAATCATTAATTTGCTTTAGGTATCACATGCCTTTTAGCCATGTATAATTGATATTATCTACGAACTATTCTTAATAGTATGTAGGAACAAAGAAACATTATAAGAATATGGCTGTAAAGTCAACTTGTCCGTCAGTGATATAATCATTTTTTAACAGATAGTCATTGAATGCTTAATGTAAGTTAGATGCTGGAATAGTTGCTGAGCACATACTATTGAACAAGATCCCAACTGACCCTGCCCTCAGAGGAAAGATGGATGTTAATGAACTAGGGTGACAAAAGAGGAAGTGTTGTGTGCTCTAAGGCCAATGGCCTTAAGTAGATCCTGCTACGAGGAATTACAATTGGTTACGTAAGAGTCCTCCAAGAAGAGAAAAAGATGGAGATTGTGGGGATTGGGGAGTTGAGATAAAGGGAGGAGTTGATGACTAGTCTCTACTGTCTGGGTTTCAAGATAGATCCATTTGAAAAAAGAAAAAACCTCCAGACGGACCAGGTTTCAACGGGAGGATACAATGATGATTGTAAGGAAACATTATTTCTCAGTATTACAGTGTTCAACGATAATAAAAGAAAAAGTATTATACAAATATACAGATTATATTATATGCCACTTTAAACTTTGGGGGAACAATACCTATTTTGAAGAACAGTAAGAATACTGAAGTAAGTCACGTATAATTATCAAAATTAAAAATGACTGAGCTGGCAGCATTGCATGTGGACTCAGACAGACCGCGATTCAAATCTCACTTTGACAGTCAGAATCCTCTGATTCTCAGTTTTAGCACTGAAGGAAAATGAGGGGTTAAGAGCGTTATTTTGTTAGGATTCTTAGGACACTTGATGCAGCAGCATAACACAAAAACTGCACTTTCATTATCTCTATATATGTGAAATGATTCAGCTAATATCAATATTGAATAAAGTGAGAATTATATCTAATAGGAAACTATGTTCCTATAAACAAGGCTATGTTCAATTATTTTCTTTTTCTACCACAAAAAAACAAAACAAAACATAGAGAGTATAATAATGGCATATACATATAGGCACGTAATAAATATTTATTGGTTGAATTGCTATTATATAGTAACACGCGAAGTTTATAGATTATACTGTTAAAATAATTCAGAAGAGGGAAGCTGACTGCAGTGTGTGAGATGAATTATGAATTATACAGTTTAAATTAACAGAGACAATGGGAGATAGAATTTTAGTTTGGGGAATGAGCATGAGCAAAGGAATAAAACTAGAGCTTTAATTGGGATAAAGGCAGTGGAGAATGCCCAAATTGTAGCAAAAGATAGGAAAATATTATCAAATCAATCTTTAAAGGCCTTCCTTCTTTTTAAAATTTGTAAGTTAAAAATTGGCATACATTTAATACTTAAAATTACGTTGAGTCTGATAGCGTTTTCTCCAGAAAAATTAATCTTGTTAAAATGGTCAATGCTTCACAATGAATATCTTATGAGAATATGTTTTCTGCATTTATTCACCTCCACAGGAAAAAATATTATCAAGATTTTATTAAAATTTAACAAGAAATTAAAAAGTTGAGCACATGGGAATGTAATAATCAATATATATTTTATTTTAAGTAGTTTTATTAATTTGTCTTTTCTGCTAATTAAAAAATTGACTGTTCAAATGATATAAAATCCTTGAATTATTTTTGGAAACTTTGTCAGCCATACGCATATTCCTACCCCCTGTGATCTCAGAGTCTGTATCACATAAAAAGGATAGCTGTCCAGAACTTTAATTAGATCCTTTGAGAAAAACTTACATTTCTAGCAATAATAAATGGTGTACATACAGTTTTGTGGTTGTACCACATATACAACTTTTCTATGAAGAAACAATCTAATTATATAAGTTTACCACATATAAGTTTAGAAAAGTTTCCCATACTCCAGTGTAATCTGAGCTAAAGATTATTGGTTCCACCAAAGCTTAGTTTGTGATATAGTCTGCATACTGATGTCATCACATTATTAAGGTGCAATAAAACCAAGAGACTTGTATGAATTCCCATCCCAAACATTTTGGCTCAATCTTTTTCCTAAACTGTGACTTTTGAGACCTATTCAAAATTCAGAATTTAAAAAACCTAGGTATTTGAAAAAAATTATAGATCTGGCATTGTTCCCTAGAATAGATGGATGGATGACAGACAATTTGATAAGTGCTTTTTTAATGATTTATAAGCTAAGCTGAAGAATTTATATTTTAACATCAATTTAGAGGATTTTTTCCCCAATTATTGGACCTTATCCTCCTTTTCTATACCTCATGCCTTATCCCATTCCAAAAGAGTAGCTATTGGCACCATGTATCAGACTGATAACATCAGGACAGATGCATCCATGATGGCTTCTCCCGTCTAGAACTCACAGATTAAAACGGTGGTCCATAAACCGTGCTTTCAGTTAACACCATTATTCTATAGAATCAGTCTAGATGTTTCATTACTAAAAATACATATAATGATAGTATTTTCAAGATTCTAGGAAATTAAGTTGATTGGCCAAATTTAAATAGTTCTCTGACACACTTTTCTTAAATCTTTGGTATATGTTAATACTTATCTGTCAGCAAGAGCTAGATTATAATTTAATGCACCTATTAATGTTACCATTCCTGGGCTATGATTTGCATTAATTAAACATTTGTCAAATGAACAAATGGGAAAAGTCTAAAAGATTCATGATTAGCTGAACTATTCTTTATTTTTCCATGAGCTCACATCCTTCTGGTACATTCCACATATATTAATTTAATAAAGGAATTTATTCAGTAAGTGTATTCCTAGCCCAATGTTCAGCACTGAGGATCTGAAAGACAATGGCCTCATGAAGTTTACAGGCAGCACTTTTCAATTTTTAATGTATGTATAATTTACCCAATATTAATGTGTGTGTGACTTAACCCAATATTCTGCTTTATAAACAAGATCCCAGGTGATACCAACAATGATATATAAACACATGAGCCACACATTACCTAGAAAGGGTCTAGTAGATGAGACTGATACTACTTAGGTGACTAAGTAAATACAATGTAAATGTACAATTATGAAAACATGCCACAAAGAAGACCATGTGAGAGGGCATTTGTCCTGACGGGGTGAAACAGAGAAGCGATCCTTAAGGAAATAAAAAATGAGTTGCTACCTCAAAGATAAGAGAAGTTGTCCCAGAAAAGGTAAAGGGAAGAGGATCCATGGAGAGAATAGTGAAACGGGCAACTTGGGCTTCCCCAGCAGGATTACAATCGCAAATACTCTGTTTCACACACATCCGCACACACTCAAACGTAGAGAGTGGTCAAATTAGTCACTTTGTCACCTCGGATAACATCTCAGAGTACAATCTCAAGATTGATGGCTCAATAAAGAATTACATAATGACTCACATGTCTAGACCTCAGTTCATTTTAAATGAATGTTTGCCTACTGAACTAAATATTGCGTCTGGATTTTCAATTCATTTAACAGCACAGGCTCTGTGCTGTTAAGTTGTTAAGAAACAGAGGATTAAGTAATGGAATATGTGTGAATGGAGATTTAAACCTAGGTTTTTCAAGTGCTCACGATCAAATTCTGAGCAAAAACAAAGCGTAATATGCTCTCTGTAATACTGTACTTTACCTATCTACATGAAACATCTTTACAAAGACAGAATATATAAATATATAACTGAAAATATATAATCGATACCGAATATCACAATGATAGAAAAAGATGTGTTAGGACTGTCAATTTTAATTCCATATTATGCTATTTGGTAATAAGGTTTACTAACACAAAACATGGTTTCCTAAAATTTATTGTATATTTGGTGGCATATTTCACGTAGTAAAACTACTTGAAATTCATAGAACAGAGTTGATAATATCAACACAACTAATTTATTAAAGAAGGGTTTTTACTTTTAGATCCATCACATAGTGGTGGGATACATCTTTCTCCAAATCTCGTATGTTTTAATTTCTCACCAAGAAGGAAACTTTCTCAAAGATGGAAAATCCAATAAATATCCTTCTAAACTCAAAACCTCACTCTTTCCTCCATGGAATCTCTTTAGTCCAGTAAAATATGGAAGAAGAAACATGGAATAATTGTACAGGTATATCAGAATCTAAAATTTTCAAATTCTTCCAAAAATGATTCCAACAGTAAAATATCAGTTTTTGCTTTTGAAAACATTTCAGCCTTTCTTGTACTATTGCACTGGGGTCACCCCAACAACTACCTGGTAGACACTGGGAGGTCTTTTTGTCAAGAAAGAAGAAAACTGAGACAGAAATATGAGAGAGAATGAGTGAAGGAATTAGTGGAGAGAAAAAGCCAAGAAGCCATAGTGGAGACGTAAAGAGGAAAACAAATGTCAAAAGAGGAAAAAAATGCAACTGCAGAAATGAGGTACCCAAACCCCTGGGCTAGAGGAGACATGTCTGTGCTAACATACTAACTCATTGGCTTACAAATGAAAGTCAGCTCTTGCTTACATGATGGAAGGATGACATGGTTCACTGCTCCAGTCAGTGCAGGAGACAGCCCCGCTTCACTCAATAACTCAGGTCACAAACCCCTTCTGTTTGGTGGCTCCAACACACCCTGAATATTTGTGGTCATCTGTACCCAGCCAATCAAGGGACAGAGAACGAAAGTCACCCACTGGAGGTTTTCTAGGGCCTGGCACACATTCTTCTGCTCATATGACATTGGTCAAACCTAACAGCAAGGGACAAGGGGGAACATAGTCTAGCTGTAGGCTCAGGAAGAAGGAAAAACACATTTTAGTAAACACCTAGTGGTTTTCACCACAATTCTGTACTAAAAACAAATCACAAAGGTCATAAGCATGGCATTACGAATATCACGTATACGAGTATATATAGTCACGTGGTGTCACCTGGATCAGTGTATATTTATATATTTAACGTTTCTTCTTTAAAAATGTGGGTCCCTATTTAGGACTGCATAATCCATTCCATTTTATTGTGCTAATTTTTAAATAAGACTATTTAAACCTAAGTAAGGTGAGACATTTTAGATCTCCCAAATAAAGAGCAAGTATCTACAGAGCTAAACCTTCCTTGATTAAACGTTATTCTCTGGTGTTTCTTTCTCAGACTGTTAATTTTCTTTCAAAGATTTGGTGAAACTTGGTAATAGCTTGTTTGATCGCAAAAGGAGAGCCAGCTGGAGGTCATCGTATTGGACGACCAGCAGATTTCCGTAGTCTTTTCGCCGTCAGGGTATTGAGATGCACAATCCGCCTTCTCCTATTTACTGTGCAGGAACTGTGTAACAGAGGATGGTGACGTACCTTTGCTGGATGGGAAGGACTCACATCTAAGTTTCAGCTGACAGAGTTAAGCATCAAAATGGCAAGAAGCGCTAATGCATCTGTGCTTTTAGACCTGCTATGCACTGCCAGCACGCTAACAGTGTGTTGTGCCAATATTAAAAATGCCTCTGGCTGAGTATTAAGGGACAAGGGCTGTTGTTTTATTGATGAGACGAGGACAACTTGGGAGAAGATGCTACAATATGAAAAGTGGGCCGAGTGAAATTCTGAGAAACTCATTCCTTTGAGTTTGGGTTGACTATACATCCTGCCCCCGTGAAGCTGGCTGACATCCAGCAGTCCTGAACGCTTCCCGCTAAAGAACTTCTCAAATGAATTGTTTGTGAGCCTGTGTCAAAGTTTTATTTCAAGCTTATAATTAAAGGAGAGGCCCCTGAGAACGCCAATTCAAAGATTTCCTCATGGTAGAAATACATTATAGAAATAGAAAACGTTGGCCCGATAATCATGCTTGGACTTGAGACACAAAAAGCTTTCTGATTAGGACTCTTGGCATAGTCACTAGGCGAGCTAATGAGTCCCGTGGTTTTCAAAGTCAGCGGGGTGTGTGACTCTCACTTCCCAGAAAGGGCTCTTACTTTCATTAATGTCAAACATTGCTTAAGTGTTCTATCAGCAATGTTAGGCTTTCCAGATAGGACTCGTGGAAAGTTCTTGCCCAATTTTCTCAGACTTGAGGAGATTTCCTCACTAACACTGATCCTTCTTTATGTTATTTCGGGGAGTCCACAGGTACAAAAAGTTCCACCTCGGTCATACTGAACCAAGTGACACAGAAGCTCAGTGTCTCATACTGGTATTTCTGTTATATCTCAATGAGTGATCACAATGAATAGAAAAGGCTTAAATACTATTAACAACAAAAAATCAGAGCAATCAAATCATTCCGCATGGAAATAATTATCTACAGATGTATGAATTATTCCTGAGAACATCTTAGCGGGCTGGTCTCCTAGGGTATCAGGCATGTGTAGGCCGTGTTAAAACCCTGAGATTATCACCAAATCATAAGCCCAGCTCAGAACCAATATTGAATCGTACGTGGAGTGAAGTAGGAAACAAAACTCTGAAAGCCAAACCATTTCAGCACACCGCTCTAAGAGACAGGGCAGTATACAATGCATTTATCTTTTCACCAAGGTGGTGAAAGCACCTGAGCTCTGGTCACTCGCTCACTCAACAGATCTGCACTGAGGCCCTATTGATGAACAGCGGAACCACCACATAAATGGGGCCTGCGAAGCCCTTTTCCTTCAGGAAGCTCAGTGTGGATTATAGACAGTGAGAAACAAAGACAATGCAGAGTGGAAAATTGTTCCCTAACTCAGGGGAGCGGAGGGGACCATGGACCTTCACGCAGGTATTAGATGAGCCTGCAGCAGGGTCCTCAGCCTCAGCACCACTGACCTCCTGGGTCAGTGGATTCTTGGGGGCGGGACTCCCTGTGCCCTACTGGATGATTGGCAGCATCCCTGGCCTCTGCCCATCAGACACCAGTCGCACCTCCCAGCTGTGACAACAAAAAACATCTCCAGACATTACTAAATGTCCTCTGGGGAACAAAATCATTCCTACTGGAGAGCCACTGCTTTAAAGGCTTATTACGGAAGGCTTCTCAGGGGACAAAGCACTTAAGATAAAACCTGAATGTTCCCAAACCAAGAAAATTACTACATGCCATCAGCCAGGCAGGCAAGATAGAGTATGTACGCTGTGTGATAAAGGCACATGCTTTGTAATGCTGGCTAGAAAAATACAAGAGGGGAGAGGGTGAAAGCTGGGGGAACAACATCTGCAGAGCCAGGTCAGGGAGATCTGTGCAAGTCACATTAGGGAATCCAAACTGTACCCCAATCGCAGTAATTAAATATGGGAAGGAGATTGTCAACTACAATTATATATGTATATATATATAGATAGCTAGATAAATAGATAGATATATCGTGTTTCCCTGAAAATAAGACCTAGCCGGACAATCAGCAGCTCTAATGCATCTTTTGAAGAAAAATTAGCATGAGATCTGGTGTTTATATTATATTATATTATATTATATTATATTATATTATATTATAAGACCCAGTCTTACATTATAGTAAAATAAGACCAGGTCTTACATTAATTTTTGCTCCTAAAGATGCATTAGAGCTGACTGTTCGGCTAGGTCTTATTTTCGGGGAAACATGATATATACACACACACACACAGAGTTACGGGATGTGAAGTACAGCATAGGGAATATAGTCAGTGATACTGTAAAAGCTATATACAATGACAGAGGGGCAGCAGACTTCAGGGGGTATCAATTTGTGAGAGGTGTAAATGTCTAATCATTATGTTGTTTTGTACACCTGAAACTAATATAAAAATTAAATTTAAAAAATATGGATATGGGAAGGATTTTTAACAGGGATGCTAGTAACATGAGCAGATCTGTATTTCAGTTTAATCGTGCTAAATTCCAGGCTTTGAATTAATTGGAGGCAAATGAGGCTAGAGGCAGTAAGACTTATAAGGGGGTTGAGGCACTAAATAAATATGAAATAACGATTGTCCAGAATGCACATTGGCGTTGGAGGAGAGACATGGAAATATATGGGGGGAAATTTTAAGGTGTAATAATAGGACTCAGATTTATATTAATTAATACGATGTGTGATGAAGAGAGTATGACTTACAAATTTTTGTTTGGAAAGTGGGCACATGATGGTGCCATTTACTGAGATTAGAGACAGAAGATGTATGTATCCATGCATGCGTGTGTGTGTGTGTGTGTGTGTGTGTGTTTTCACGTGCATTCATGAGAAGATGGGGACTTGTTGAGGCTATTTTTGGACATAATATAGCATATGAAGTATCTGTGAGAAATCTAAGTGGATCAAGTAGTACTATACTGAAGTTTGAGGTTTAGGAGGAAGATTTGGGCTGAAACATTTAGATTTATTCTTCAGTTTTTAAATTAAACTTTTAGAATTCCAAAGCGTTACTTCAGGTTCTTTAAAAGGCAGGTGGCAACATAAATTGGTACAGCCACTATGAAAAACAGGACGAAGGGCCCTCAAATAATTAAGAATACAATTGCCATATGACCTGGCAATCCCTCTACTGGGTTTCTACTGGGTTTCAAATAAACTGAAAACAGTTATTCTTAAAGATATAGGGACTATATGGGTTGAACTGTGTCCCCAAAAATTCATATGAAGTCCTAACTCTCAGTACCCCAAAATGTGGCTGTATTTGGAGATCAGGGATTTACAGAGGTAACTGAGTTAAAATGAGGAAACTAGGGTGATCTCTAATCCAATATAATTGGTCCTCACCCTCTCGGTTCCCCACCTGCTTGGTTTAGCACAGGGCCTTGGCACTCCCATCATGTGGCGAGCAGTGACTGACCCTCGAAGACCTCTGATAAAATAAACTTGGTTTTCCTGAATCTCTCCTGTGTCTCACTTGTAGCCACACCTGACTGACCATCTCATGAAAGAATACAAGACAACCTACTCTCAAAGAGGGTCTGATGACATGTTGCATCTGGGTGAATCACACCCTGTGTCCAATAGTCTTAGAGCTGCCTGGTTACTCCTTTTTCCCCTGGTTTACAGGCACCTGCTGAAGGGCTGTAGGTCCCTTTGGGAAAGGACTGGGGAATCAGCGGGTACATGCACACTTTCCATGATGTTGTTGGGTATTTCCTAAGGATCTCTTCATTCAATGTGTTCCACTCCTAATAAAATGGCTCAGGTCTGAAAATTGCATAAGGGTTGGTGAATTTCTGTTGGGGTAATGTCCTTCAGTCTCCAGCTCCTCCATTCTGGCATTTTCAATTGTAGAGCTTACGCATCACTCTGTTGTCTGCACCTTTACTGTGTCCCTAGAGACCCAGGTTCTATTAACCACCTCTGCCACCCATAGGCTGAGTGCCTTAGATTGCTCCTTTGACCTTGACAAATGGTGGCCTTCTGGTATCTGGAAGTGAAGTGCCACCACCTGGCTTCTGTTGCTTGGTGCCCCTAATCCCCATGAAGCCCAGGTACGTGACCACCTCTTTGGACATCATCCCTGTTCTCCAGGGAGAACATGCCATGGCCTTGGTGAATTGTGTACCCACTGGGGTTAGTCTGCGCTACTAATATATCCATCTCAGCATATTCATCTGCCTCTTTATTCTTTCCTCTTCTATGTGTCAAGGCACCTCAGGCATGCCCAATGAGACTGCCCTATCCCGTGGTCCCTGTTTGTGTCTCAATCCTGTGTCCCAAGAAAAGGCTCCCAAGCCAATGAATTGTGGCTCACAAGCCTTAACTCTGGCCTCCTTAAGCAAGCACTCTCTAAATTCTATTTATCTCCAGGATACGCCCCAGGTTCCTTCCAGCACACACAGATGACTTTTTACCATTCTTCAGGTATCTAGACCCTTTTATCCCTTGTCAGGTCCACCATATGCCCGGCAGGGCTATTCTGGGGCCTGTCCCTACTTATCAGCCTGGAAGCCAGGGAAAGGTGTGAAGGTGGCCGCTGCTGCCCTGACAGGGATTTCTGCAGCACCTTCCAGCCAGTGAGCACACTGATATCACCAGGGAAGGGTAGGCTCCTGGCAGTGGGACCGTGGGGTCACCATCCTCCCGGGCTTCCATCTGGGTGTTCTCATCCCACTTTTGAGAATTCCAGATGATCTCCCAGAGGCCTGAGCTTTGTAATAACACACCTATTCCACCTTCTCATTCAAAAGTCCCCAGTGCTACACAGTTCTCACAATTAGGCCTCTAGCCGTCCATTTAACTGTGCCCCCCCCCCACTTCCACTACAGGAAACAAGGGCCCCTCTGAACGCTACCACAGAGGCTCTCTGGCTCTCCTTCTCAGCCACTAAACACTTATCAACAGCTCTCAGTCTCCTGTCATTCTTCACAGTGTCAGCACAACTTAGCAGTCATCAGCCACGTTCCACTCTGTGCAAGCATTGTTCCCCCGTATTTCTCAAATGTCTGCATCATCTACTTGCCATAGCATTTCCCTACACCAGGACACTTTCCCTGGACACCTCCAGTGCTAGCACTAGCAATTGATCTGCCAACTTGTGCCAGCAGCCACACATGCCCCACCTAGAAAGCAGGACAGTGTCCTGCTGGCCGACCAGGGGTCTGCGAAAGTCCCAAACTCTATTTGACTATATATTTTGCTAGATCTCCTGGCACCATTCACAGTAGTCTGGGTTCATTGAGGAGTACAAGCCAAGACAGGATTAAATATGCAATGAGTTTTATCAAGGAAAATGTCTTTGTGTGATGAAATGGGGAGGGTACTGGGTGAGCCTGGGATACCCATCAGATCATGAGCCAAGAGAGAGGAAGAAGAGATTGCCCTGTGGTTGCAGGAAACTTCATTAAAACTATTGGGGAATCCCTGAGCCACAGCTGACCATCAGAGGACACCATGCCCACCAGGTGCAGGTCCGCCTTAAGCATCCCTACAGCACGTGGTCAGCTGTTACTGCTGGGAGCAGCTCCCAGAAAGCAGAGCCTGTCACCAATGTGGGCACAGATGTTGGATCACAGCAGCTGGGGCCCCTGACCAATTATGCTCCCTGCAGTCCTAGACTTGTGAAGCACATTCTCATGTTCTCCACAGCCAGGAACATAGATTGGATAAATGATCCGGATAATAAATCCTCAGGAGTTCCTGGGGACCCAGAACTTGGTAACATTGGTCCTACTAACACATATGACATGCTCTCTAGTAAAGTTCATACAATGTATTCACATAAACAAGTAAATCAATGTTCAAATAAAAGGACCCATTGTCCCTCTTTTATTCTTTGGCTCCCATAAATCAAGTTAAGGTCCTTATCTCCTTTAGGGTTGGTGCGTAAGCAAGTATTAAGTCTCTCTCTGTCCATCATCCCTCCAATCAAATGTATCTTGTGTAGTGCTAACACAATCTTCCTTAAAACTGCTGTTAATACACTGCCCCACTATTGAAAACATTTGTGGTCATACTGTTTTCCAATAAACATCATCTAAGCAACCTGGTGTGGCCTTCACAGCCCTCTTGGTCCTCTGCCCCCACCACTCTTTTGGGTTTTATCACCACTTTGTGACCATTAGCGAAATTATGTTCCTTGCTATTCCCTTATCACTTTTAATTTTTGGATTCCAGACTTTGGTTAACGCTGTTTAATCCTTCCAAATATTTTTTCTCCATCACTTATTAAAATTATACTTTATCTATAAATCCAACACAGACAATGGCCATGAGGATTTCTCTGATCTCCTCAGATAAAATAGTTCTTGGTACTTCTGAACTCATGGAAATGTTTATTCTTCTTGGACTTTTGAAACACAGCTTTGTATTATAATCTCGTTTATGACTTTTGCAGACACCCATCTAAATTGTAACCCACAATTCATGGCAATTGTCCTAGTCTCGAACACAATGACTTACCGTGGAAGAGCTCTATAAATATTGGTTACATTGATTATGTAAAAACAAGTTGGTTTCATGTCTACTATCCTTGCTGTTTTGATGTTCTTGACTTTTTTTTTTACTGATCAACATTACAACAACAAAAAAGACACATGAAATTATATCAGTTTAATTTTACAAAATCATATATATATATTTTTAAGTCTGGTATTCAAGGAGGTAGAAAAATGTTATACAAAAGGCATCTCTTTTCTTTCTAGTCAACAACACATTCATTGGAAAGCAAAAGATACACAGCAAAATCCATGTTACTTTTGGCACAATTTTTATTCTCAGAATTTCCTCCTTTTACAACTTTCTTTCTATTTCCTTCAAATTTTGAAGAGTGCATAATAGAAGTATTCCTAAATGAAACGCTTATGTTTTCCTTTTAAATTAAATCTATGCCTTTTTTTGTTGTGTTATTCATAGTATTATGTCAACACCAAAAAGCTGTGAATACACTTTGAACCAAGAATAATAGAATGTACCTCATATCTCACCAGCACAGAGGTCTGTGTTAAACACAAGAGACAAGTTTTCTTCAAAATGAACAGGTAGAAGAATAATTTTTAAAGTACATTGTTAGCTAAAAAAAAAAAAAATCTTAAGAATTTTAAAAATCTGAAATCCAAGTTTCTTCATAATAAGCCTCCTTATCACAGACAAGCTTTATTATTTTCTTTGCTATTCCATCAACGAAAAGCATTCAATTTAAAAAAAAAAAAAATCTACAGCTTCCAACTTTTGATCTGACACAGTCATTTATTGTTTCTCATCCTAAATGACTTCCTATTAACTCTTCTCTTGTTTAGATTGACAATAAAATGTTCTTGCAGCAGACTTTCTGTTTTTCACAATTCTTACATTTGAGAACCATCGATAATCCTCATCACAAGTTGGTTTCCAATGAAGATTCATGTGTTGACAATTGTTATGGGTTGAAATGTGTCCCCCCAAATTCATGTTGAAGTCTTAATCCCCAGCACCTCAGAATGCGGCCTTGCTTGTACACAGGGTCGTTTCATAAGTAACTGTAGTTAGGTTAAAATGAAGTCATTCTGGACTAGAGTAGGCTCCTAATCCAGCATGACTAGTGTCCTTACAAAAAAAGGGGAGTCTGGACACACACGTACACACACACACACACACACACACACACACACGAAGAATGTCATGTGAAGACGGGAGTTATGCTGCCACAAGCCAAAAAATGTCCTAGAATGGTGACCAACCAGCAGCAGCGAGGAGGGAGGAGGGATGGCCGGTCCTTCCCGAGGACAGTCAGTAGTGTGGTGGCCCTACTGACACTGTGATCTTACACTTCTAGCCTCCAAATGGTGAGACAGTAAGTTTCTGCTGTTTAAGCCACTCAGTTTGTGGCTTTGTTACAGCAGCCCAAGGAGACTAACAGTGACCTAATGTAAAGTTAACATTTTTTAAGTAGCTTTACAGTATGAACATCAGTCTCAGAAATATGTTGAATTATAAGCAAAATTTCTTTAAAATGCTAAAAGCTGCACAATACCAAGAAGGCCAAACAAGTTCTGAGCCATTCAGACAGAGCCAGAATCCAGAGTCCGAGTCCAGAGTGAGGGGCTTTTGCTATACTAGTGAGAATGTTAGGCCAATCCAGGAAGGGTGCAAGTGCTAGTATGGCCCACCTTTCTCTGAAGAAAATCTTCCCACTGACTGTAAAGCAGCTCTGAGTAGTGGCATCGAGTCATCTGATAATGAAGTATTCTTCAGTGCAGACCACCCCTATCATCCAGACCCAGCCAATAAAAGCGCTATCGACACGGTTGTACTAACTCATGATAACAGTTCACTTGTGATCTGATACTAGTTAGTCCAGAAAGGGATTAATATCATATCTCTTCTGTGTTTGTCAATTCCTGGCTTCATACTCCTTATATTCACAGAGAAGAGATAGGACTTCTCTTTTTGTTTTCCATCAAGAAAAATGTTTCTTCAATTTTGTTCAAGTCTAACATCTGAACATTCCAGACATATTGCCACCTAAGGGCCAGGGGTGGGGGAGACTATGAAACCTGTAAAAACACAACTGAACAAATGCAGGAGCATGTGCGCACACGTGTACACACACACACACACACACACACACACACACACACACTCCTACTAATTCAAGATCTTGGAACATTTCGAGGATGAAAGGATCAGAAAAAGATAGGTTCTTAATAACTCTTTATGTCTTTGGATCAAGACCATGGTTTAGTTACAATAGAAATTCCTGGTAGCTCTGCAAACTTCTGACGGCTTTATGAAGTAACCAGGCAGGTGCTCTTTTATTTTCAGTTCTTAGAAAAAACAGAAATGCGGATTTTACCACTTATTGTCCTTTAGCACTTTGTGCATCTCTATTATATCAATCATTACAACACAACTTCCAAATGTCTAGTATGTATGTGATTAGTCTCAAAAGGAAAGAAGAGTAAATATGGCAGACGTATATTTTCTTCAATAGTTCATTAAGAAAACAAAGCAGACAATTAAATTATAGTAAAATGTACTATGAAACATATTCTAAGAAAATAACCAAACTGAATTTCTAGAACTGCAAAAAGAAAAAAAAAAGAAAGAAAGAAAGAAAAATGTGGAAAAGAAAGAAAACAAATCCACTGGATTGGCTCAACAAATGTCAATAATTGAGGAAAGAATTATGAACTTAGAGATAAATTAAGGGAAAATATATTATTTTTAAATATCAGAAAAAAACATATTTTCAGAGACCTCTGAGACAATATCAAAATATCTAACATACATGTAATTACTCTCAAAAAGAGAGAAGAATACATAAGGCAGAAAAAATATTTAAACAAATTATGACTGAAAATTTCCTAAATTTGTTGAAAGATATAAATGCACAGATGTAAGCATTTCAGTAGCCCCCAAGGAGACTATATGCTCAGAAAGCCATGCCCAGACATATAGAAAACACTGATTAAAACCAAAGATGTAGACAATTTCTTGAGAACAGAAAAGCATATTACAAACAAGGGAACAACATCTTCAAACTGCTAAAACAAAAGCCACCTGACCCTCTCTACATAGGCTGGAGCCACAGATTTCCTAATCTAAAAGTCTGAATTTATTTATACAAGAAATAGTATATTAGTGGAGATGAATGTGGCATAGGTCAATGTAGTGTGTTTTAAGGATATGCAAAGACTAAAAAATATTCTGCAAATGTATTCTCATACCGTGTTTCCCCAGAAATAAGACCGAGTCTTATATTAACTTTTGCTTCATTAGGGCTTATTTTCAGGGTATGTCTTATTTTTTCATGTACAACAATCTACATTTATTCAAATACAGTCATGTCATCTTCTTCTGGAACATTGTCACAACATACTGAATGCATCCCTTTGGCTGAGATCTTAACTGGGACTTATTTTCGGGGAAACATGGTAGTGTCCCATATGTTAATGAACATACTCTTTAGAAAACTTAAAAGCATGCGTTTTGGATGTAGAAGCATGGACTATACTACACGATGTTATAATACCTCATTTCTCTATTACCTATCGCCATGCCCATTTGGATCAGGATATCACTAGACAAGTACTTTTAATGGATGTACTTTTAGTTTATAAGATCCTAAGATATGAGAATTATAGTGGGGAATCCTGAACTATTTATTAGGGGCAGAGTGCGAAGTCCTGACAGACAGGAGAGGGGTCGGCAGAGACGAAGCTACCCACTCACAGTGAGTGGTGATTAGGCCGAGCCACAGCCCTAGGTTAATGTTTTATGTGTTTGCTGCTGCAGAAGCGAGCAATGTACCATAGGGGGGAGCATCGGTTACTTTTTAGATTCGCTGGGGGGGTAAAAGCACTCAAATCTGAACAGGCTGGAAGGAGAAGAAAACACAATCTCACACTGAGCCTCAAATTTGTGCTAAAAAAGAAAGTGCTGCAGATCCGCTGTTTCCTGCCACCTTTGGCTGACTTGAAAATAGCAAAGGTTATAGCAACTTTAAATCTATGGTTGTCTCAGAGCTACAGCGTCCCTTGGGGAATGCTTACATTACAGCCTAGAGGACAAATACGGTCACACATTTTAAATTGATGTAATTGTATTATGTTTGCCATGTTCTTTCAATGCAGGTTCTTCCCATCCTCATATATATATTTAGCTGTTCAGATGCAAAAAGAAAGCCAATTAAGCTTGTTATTTTTTCATTTAAAACAGATAACTTTTTCACAGCTGCAGTGAATGTGAATACACACGTTCTGCGTTATTTGAACATTATTTGAATGCAAGTTCTTTGAACTCCGCGCGTAAAGACACAAGAAAGATCCTTTCCCTTTCACGGGGGCCTTCTGCTTGATGAAACATAAGGAACACTATATCAAATAGTCACTAAAACATGCACGTCTCCAAAGTCACATATGTTGCGGTACTTTTCACCATCTAGGTCACTTGTAAATGGAAGCCTTTCCATACTGATTGTCCAAAGATAAAATGTAAATTACCCAAATAAAATTGAGCATGGTAGAGAAATGCTCAAGTTCTGAGTCATTTGTAAGAAAAGCACACCTGGTTTTATTAAAATATAAAGTCTCTAATTTCTCTAAGTTTAATAAAATAATAAGAACACGTAAGAACACCAGCCAAAATGTACAAACATTTCAATTTCCTAAAACCAATGAAATTCAGGAAGGTATTATTTTATACTTGAGAAATTGTTTGAAATAAATAAATAAATAACAACAGTTAGAAATCTATCGCACTGCCTGTGATGTAAGTTCCTGAAAGATTAGACATTTCTGCCTGGTGTGTAGATAATTTAACATTTTGAAAACCAAAAAGAGCACCTAATCAACAGAACGTTCAAAATTAACCAGACCTCCCATGATAATAGTGGAGAGTGTAGTGAGCAACAAAGCAGAGACCCAGATAAACAACTGCCTAGCGCCGAGCTCTAAAATACGAATTTCTCCCAATGAAGTCAATGATACGAAGCATGATTAGGGCATCAGAATCCGTAATTTGATTAGAGTATTATGTCAAATCACCTGCTTCACTCCAATTGCCCACCTCATGAACTCATTTCTTGTTTATGTTCTTCTAAACATAAACTGGAGACACAAAGAGACTTGAAGACAATATAACCACATTTGAAGTCATAATTATCAAGGAGCCAAACCGATCCTGTACGAAATTATGAAGTAGGCAAAGTGACCTTCAGCCTTCCCATTGATTTTGTTCCTTTTCTTTATTTCTTTGTCAATCTCATTTTTCTACTCATTATGTTCAGAGTATCAAAGAAAAAACAAACAAACAAAAATACCTATAGTACGAATTCACCCTACGTGTAAAAGGCTTCATTTTTTTTGGCTTTCTCATAGTCTGAAATGCTCAGGTAGGGTCACAACTATAAATAAAATAGTAAATAAATAATTGTGGATCATAAATTTAAGCCTTCGTAAATGACAAATGTTGATACAGACACCCTTCCTAAATATTCCCTTTAACCATGTTACACCAAATTCTCATGAGGGAGGGAATACAATTCACAGTACTTATTAGAAAGCCTGAACTATCTTCATTAAGCAACTTGCACAAATTCCGTGGATTAGGTCATTCATTTATTCTGTCACTGAAGCTGAAGGAATTTCAGCTAGCTGCCAGGCCCTGTGTTTGATTCCCTGGAGACAAAGTGAATACGACAAAGTACTTTCCTTGAAGGAACTCACAGTCTATAGAGAAACAGACACACAGATAATAGGCTTACATTACAAATGTATGTTACAAATAAAGATATGTAGAGATACTGTTGGGAAAATATGCACTTTTTCAGGATGGAAAAATTTCTACTCGTTCTAGTTTCCCTAAAAGTAATAAACAAGAACAGGTTATCATCTATAAGATATGGAACCATTATTATTCTTTTGTAGGTCTTATCTTTTTTCTCTGGGTGCCACTGAGGTTCTTTTTCATCTCTAGAGTTCTGCAGTTTCATATTGTTGTTATTCTTATTCAGGATGACTGAATCTAATAATTTGCATTTTTTATCCATTCAGAAGTATTCTCAGGATATTCTTAGGATTCTTCTTCTGAGGCCCTATGCACAGAATTTTTCTATGTTTTCCACTCTCTCCTTCTAGAAGTTCGATTCGATGTTCAGGGGAAATTCTATCACCCAAGGTAATCAAACTCCCTTGCATATGTGTTTTTCTATGTTTATCCCTGTATGCTGAATTCTGAGTTCCTACCGTGCTCATTAAGTCTCTTCTCAGCTATGTCTACCTGCTGATTAGTCTGTCCATGCCAATATTTGGTTTCTCCAGCTCCCCTAGCTCCAGACTACATACTCTTGAGCTTATTTCAGGGATGATTTGGTTACAAGAATTAGAAACTCAACTGATTTCTATTATTTGTGAGGAACCAGAGGAAATCATATAAGTCGTAGCTAGGAAGTGCACTCACACTTCAGGAAGGCTGTCTCCATACACTGAAAGGCCATCGTACTGATGGGAGTCATGTCTTATCCTCACAGGCTCTCATCTATGCGTGGATTTTCCTGTCTAAATAAGCTCCAGTTTATCTACTTTGCTGTTAACAGGAGTCGGTCTCTTTATACGGCCAGCAGCTCCAACACATTCATTTATTTCTTACCTTAATTCCCAGACTCTTTGGGAAATATGGAGACCTCTGAAAATGAACAGTTACAAAAAACACTTAAGAACACTTTAGGCATAGGCAATTACTAATCAGGAGATTCTGAAGGTCCCTTCCTGCACCGGCAGTAGTGTTACGGGACATTATGTCTTAGGGAGGTGGCTAGGTTGGGACACTAGTAGCTTGGAGAATTGGCAATTTGACTCTATTCAATTACTTATACTGACTGTGGTGGTTCTCACAATAAGTGTCCTGACTGTATTCTAAACTATCATAGTTAGTACAGGTTTAATTATTAATGTTACCAATGTGACAATTAGACAGTATTAAAGGTATCTCGCTGAAGAAAATTAGCCTGGCAGTCCTTCCTTAATGAGCAAGCACCCATGTGACTCCACAACCTCGATCTAGAGGTATGAATCAGTTAATGCAATCATATTCTCTCTCCCAGGAATTGGGAATTGATACTTAGAAACTCAACTTAGTCAACTACTGATGCAAGACAACAGCTTATAAAGACATTTAACATTGACTCTTACAAGTAAACCTGGTTCTTCCTGAAGCAAGTAAAGGAACACATGTAGGGTGAGAGGAAACAGACACAGAGAAGAAGAGATGAGGATAACAACAAAAAGCAGAACTTACTGTCTAAAGGCTTTAACAAAACCCGGGTCCAGTCCTTCTCAAAGCATGTCTATATTTTCTGTCTTTGAGTTGCTTAAGATTCCCTGCTTCCCTATAACAGATCCCCTTTCTCCAGATGACTCAATTAATGAAATCATCCATAAGAAAAAAGCCTAGCAATACATATTTCAGGGTGTGGAGAGGTGGAAGAAACCAAGTATTGGAATGAAATATAAACAGCGATTTAGGAGGGCTTCATTTAGATTGCTAGTGCTTAGCTTTTAGGTCATAGGTTTCATTAAGCACCTTAACAAAGCTATGAACCGTTCATCCAGAAAATTTCACGTTCACACAAAATTTCTGATACAATTTTTCAGGGCTTATAAATCTCATGAAAGCCATCCATAGACTCTAAAAAAGAATCTAGATAAGTTATGCTAATACCTAAAAACATACATGTTTTCAAGTAGGGAAAAAAAGAATTATAAACATCAATTGACATTTGAATTAAAATCATATCTTATCATTCAAATGAAAAAAACATTAGATTTCACTAAAACTTTTCTTTCATGAAGATAAGACTACAATATTCTGGGCCTCAATTAAAAGATGAGTTAATAGAAATTACATTATGTGTTATTATGGATCGATCGTTCAACTAGTTCGAAAATTTCATAAGGAAATACAAATTTTCTCTCATAGGCTTAAAAACATAAAATAGGGTAATCCATGTTAAGCATATAAAATCCTACATGCACCCAGTTCCCTTTCTTAGCTTAGATGCAAAGTGAAAGTGCCATAATATACTGCATTCTTTTGTTGTTGTTGTTTTGTTGTTGTTGTTGTTCTATAGAACTGGAAGGTTTTTTTTGAAAAATCTAAAATCTTTTCTTTACAGGTATTCCATCAAAGTGTATACATGGGGGCGGCCGGATGGCTCAGTTGGTTAAAGTGCGAGCTCTTAACAACAAGGTTGCTGGTTCAATTGTCACATGGGATGGTGGGCTGCATCCCCTGCAACTAGATTGAAAATGGAAACTGGCTTTGGAGCTGAGCTGCACCCTCCACAACTAGATGAAAAGACAATGACTTGGAGCTGATGGGCCCTGGAGAAACACACTGTTCCCCAACTTTCCCCAATAAATTTTTTTAAAAATGCGTATACATGTAGTACAGTTTCAGAGACACCACAGAGCCTGTCTGCCCAACGTATCTCTTGGTGATTGTCATTTCTTTGTGTATGGTTCATGCTTTGTGAGCAGGCCCTCTGCGGCCACCTACTTTTAAAATGCCATTACTGTCGGTCAACAAGTGTAGAGAAATGGTAGTTCTATAGTTATGTTCTTCCGAAGTTATGTTCTGTTAAAAGTGGGATTTTGTTTTTGTTTTTGTTTTGGCTCAATTAGAAGGCAACTTGTCAACAGCCATTGATTGATAGGCAGTGCTCCTTCCTAAAGACAAAGAGCAGAAAATTGCCAGCGGGAGTCACAAATGGAAGCAGCCCGAACTACAAGAGCAAAAAAACCCAGGATTTTTCTGTAGGATGCATTAAAACTGCAAAGCTAGAGCTACTAAAAACAGAAGAGCGATGTCTAGAAACAATGGGGAAAACAGGTGTGGGTGAGAGAGGCACTATTGCAGTAAAATCTTCCTGTTCAGTTTAATGAGACTCAACATGGGACTAGCTACTGCTCTAGAAAAAAGCAAGCCTCTTAATATTTTGAAGGAAATTGACTTTTAAAATTTGACTGTACAAGGCTCCATGTAACTGTGAGATTGCATCATCAGATCAGCCAGACCAAAAGACACAAAGCAAACTTTAAAAAAATTCTGTGTGTGGAGTTCTGGATATAAAAAGAAAGATAAGTGAGTTAATATGTGGAATTCACCTACAACACGTGTCATACATGATCAATAAATACTAGCAATGATTTCAGATTTAGAGTGGTGTTTCATCATCTATTATAACTATTGCTTAGAAAATGTGAGGTTTGTAAAGATATTGTGTACACTAAATAGTTTACTTTCTTTAGCATACAATAAAAGAAAGAAGATCAGCCAAGATAGGTCATGTGACTTTCTTATTTTAGTAATCAATGCTGAGGGAGCATTTGCTCCTTCAATCAATGCTAAATGAACAGCTCAATTGCTCTTGACAAGACTAAATGACAGCACAAAACCCCAAAAGTCATTCTCAAATCTCTCAGGACTGTGCCCTGTGGAAACACTTCATTTCTGTGATGTCAAATGTCACAGAAGAAACAGCCCAGTAAGTAAAATGAAAGTGATTCAATTATATGATTTTAGATGGAAAAATGATAGAAATTATCAGGTCCGAGTCCCGGACATTGCAGAGAAAAGAAGAAAAAAAACATGATGGACAGAAAGGTTAAAAGATGTGAATAACAAAGTCATACAACCAATCAGTGAAGCAGAGCCAAGACCCCACCTAGCACATTTGCCAATTTAAAGGGGCAAGTGTCTCACAGACGCATCAGGCAGCCTTCTAATCCTGATTTGCATCAGGTCACAGACTTCAACATCAGACATTTTCCCCCTGGACAAAAGAACACAGCCATCTGATTCCATAAACAAAAATAATGTATATAACAAGGAACAATTTGGCAACTTCACTCTTTGCCTAGAGATGAATTGAGATCTGTCTATGTTCAAAGGCATTAAGATTCACATTCTTAAGTGAAACTTGATAGAACACGGAGTTCTTGTTGGATCCTGAAGCAGCACTTCTTCCTCTTTGTTTGACTACTCTAGCTTTTCTGAACAATTCTCTTCTTAAATTCAGCAGGGTTCCTCCTCACGCCACGTGTCTGCTTCTTCAACTGCATTAGGCACCTACCTTTGAAATAATAAAAGCCTGCCCTTTGTGAAAAGAAGAAAACAACAAAAGAACACAATCAAGTGGTGAGGTATTTTTAATGTTCTCTGTCTCAGGCAGATCTTCCATTCGAACTCAAAGAACTCAGTTTCAATTCAAAGTTAGATTCTGTAGCTGTCTCCAAATCACACAAAACACTTAAAAGCCTGTTTCCAGTGTATGCCCACAGGTACATTTTTTTTCTGTTCAGAAGGAAGACACTGCAAGATGAACACTTCCCTACTCGTCTCCCTGAAATTAAGACATTCTGTTGCCAAAGAACAGGTTCTTGGTATTATCACAAAAAAAGGATTCAAGGACGCACCAAATAAGCAAAGAAAACAAAGCCAAGCAAGCAGCGGAATTGTTAGGAAAAAGAGAAATAGTACGCTCTCAAAATGGTGTGAGAGTGGGCAGGCCCAGAAGAAGAGCAACTGCCCAGGAGAACAAAGAGGCTTAGGAATATATTTGAATGAGCCACAAAATATTCAAGTTTTAAGGGTGGTGTCACAAGTGTTCCCAGGTGGGTCCTTGCTGACCACTCCTTCCCAATGGGAGGTGGGATTCCTTGTCTTTATTTGGCCCTTGTCAGAACTATCTTGGTGACACAGTGGGTAGAGGTTTTTCCCTGCCCACAATGCTAATAATATCATGATCTGTTTTCATTGAAGGTCACCTTGAGGGGCAAGATGGCGTCCTGGATGTGGTCTCAGCCTCAAAATCTAGTTCTGGCTGGTCTGGAGCTGTACCTTTTCTTAGGTATGAATGACATCATCTCTTCCTTTTCCTGTATCTTCTCTCACATCCTTCTTCCTTCCCTGACCCCTCTTTCCCCTCTCCCACCCTGGCCTTATTTTTTCTGCCTTTGGTAGCAATTCTGCCTTAATTTCTGCCTATTGTGTGGACCTTTCTGACACCACCTCAATCCCAGCTAAGACTTTCTGCTGCTCCTCATTGGGACCAGCAATGGACCCCACAGAAGGTGCCTCATCAGCTCCTCCCATTCTGGGTCATTTCCAGTAGCAAAGCTGTCTTCTTAGAGACTCTCAACTAGTACTCAAGAATGAGCCATGTGTTCAGAGGCTTTTCCTGGCCTCCTCAACATAGGGTACACTTATCTCCATATCTTCCATCTATACAAAACTTAAAGCTCCAGAATTCCTAAGTAAACAAAGTGGCTAAAACGTTGATAAGATTTTCCTATTTCCTCAAGGAAGCTATGGGAAAAGTATCTGTGATGACACTGGTTTACAAATGTTTGGTGTTCAATATTTAACTACTCGATATTCTAACTTTAAAAGCTGTCATTTGGGGATATTTGTTTTCATTTATAATTTAAGCACAGGTGCACATATTTTAAATGTTTAAAATTATGATCTCAAATCCATATAAACAAAATTGATGTTGATTTTAAAACGTAATTTTGATTGCACGGACTTGCCAAATGAAATTTCCTAACTTTAGCAAATCAAATGATCCGTGACCAGATGTTATTTACAGTGGTTCACTGTATTCTGATCCTGTTTTTTTCATAATGTTCTCAGTTCGCTAGTTCTTTGAATATGATTATGAAATTATCATTACAACCTATATCATAATATACTGGGTTAACTTAACTACTAGTTATATGCCTATCATTCTCATCTATCAATAATCACATTGAATTTTCTAAGTAAAGCCTTAGTTAATAAAGACATTATTCTCTTTATTATTTTTACACAAGCTTTACTTAATATTGGACAAACTCATCCATGCAAACTCACAATAAAGAGTATTTTTTAATTTACGTTTAAGAATAGTATAAGGGCCATTCATAAGAAATAGGATAGAATCCGCTTATACAGGCAAATTTCACCAGAATATTTTGAATATAATTAGATCTAATGAACCAAAATTAGAGGAGCACCCATATATCCCCTTTTATAATGGAAACATAGTTTCTTTGTTACAATTATTTAGATACTTTAAAAACAATGTGGAAAATTAATATGATCTTCATTTGAAATCACTATAAAATTAGCCTCCCTGAAGCTCACTGTAGTTGTCCTTGGAAAACCAATCAGAACAAAGGGGGAGATGACTAGAAATTCTTAGTCTCAATTAAATAAAGCTCTCTTCCAATAGTAGCGCTGGATTTTAAAACTGTGGCTTTCTGAAAGCTGAATTTCATGAATATTTGGAATGGCAGAGACGAACATATGTTTACAAGGAAATATATATGTATATATATATATATTATAAAATATATTACATATAACATTAATTCAGTATATAATATATAATATATATTTTATAATATATACATATATATGTGTGCATATATCTTCATATATACACACATACCACTGCATAAATCTCTTATGGATCGTTATACATGGTTTATTTACAGAGCTGGACACACAGATAAGAAGTGGCCAATCATAGATCCACAACCTTCCACGTTAATTTTGTTAACTCAGTAATGTATAATGTACACCAATGAGTCCTTAAAATGCATCTATAGTCACTCAAAAAAGGAATCCTTCATTAGAAAGATAACTGTAACAGAAGAAAGTCTTGCTTAAGTCATTCAAATCAACATACTTGAACTTGCCCTGTTTATGTGTTGTGTTAGCAAATTGTCAGCATTGTATAAATATTTAATTCTGGATTTCTCACCACCAGACTAGAAATAAAACCTCTGAATCAGAATACATTATTGCCAAGTTCATTTTAGTAAGTATAAATATCATTAATGTCTTGTTAGCAGGGATTAATAGTCTACAACTTAAGTGGCAGAACCTCTTTAAATAAACAAAGAAAATCCACCAATTGCTATTGCAGAGTTCAAAATTGCTTGACAATTAACAAACAGCAGAAATCACATGAAGAATGAAATACTGTAAATATCTCAAATATAAACAATGCAAAACCTTATTCGCCAGATATTGCATACATGCTGGTATGTTAGCATAATTTTTTAGTTCAATTAAACTATCACATAATTTTCTAATAAGTGTATTTTTTTTCATTATAGGTTCACAATTGTGTTAATTGGGGTTCTCCAGAGAAACAGAATATATATCTTAGAGAGAGACTGATTTACTATAAAAGTCAGCGCACTCAGTTATGGAGATTGACAAGTCCTACAATCTGCCTTTGGCAGGTGGAGTCAGTGGTGTGATTCAGTTCGATTCTGAAGGCCTGAGAACAAGAGAAGCTTGTCCAAGTACGAAGTCCAGGAACCAGGAACACGGATGCCCGAGGCAGAATATGGATGTCCCTCCCAGCTTAAGTAGAGAAAGCAAATTCCCCCTTCCTGCTACTTTCTTGTTCTATTTGGGCGGGCCATCAGTGGCTCCGATGACACCGCCCAGCTGGTGAGGGCAATCTGCATGACTCCGTCTACTGATTCAAACACTAATCCCTTCCAGAAACACCCTCACAGACAAAACCAGAAACAATGTTTTTACAGGCTCTCTGGGAATCCTTTAGGCCAGTCGAGTTGATAAATAAAATTAACCATCACAAGAGTCACACAGCATTGATTCTATAGAACATTCTTCTCTAGCTTCTTATACCCCATTCTACTTCATTTCCAAAGAACAACAGGAAGCCAATAAAAGTAACAAGGACAGCCCACAGTCTTTCGTATTAGGTTTCAGAGTGAAGTTTTAGTTTGTACTTGAACATAGATTTGAAACTCTGGGAATATACTTGTGTTTCCAACTAAAAAAAAAAAGTACAAATACACGGTGAAAGCTTAAATCAGGAGGATTAGAAAACTCTTTAAAGCCCCTATTTTGATACATTCATTTGACATTTGCATCCATGCCAGCAGTATTCAGGCCTTTTAGATGAATCTGCAAGGCTTCTTTCAATTTCTGAGAAAGTGAATAAGGAGGTGAAGGTCGAAGTGTCCTTCGTGCATAAAAATGGCCCTTACAGATATTGTGACTCAAAGGTGAGGGATGCAACACTGACCTTGAAGAGAAGAATGAATTCTCTCTGGCATGAAACCAACATTTTGAAAATCATTACCAATTAAGATGGCCCTTGTGTATTTTTGTTTGAATCTAGTGATTTAGCGTAAAAAGTACAGAAAACTAAAGGAACTGTAACCATGCATGATCTAATCACTTATTTCACAAATTGAATCATAATGTCTGCATTTGAAGATATGAGCTATAACATCATATTATACAATCTAAGTCTAATGTGTTACTTTCTTGCTTTTTGTAAATCCCAGAGCACTTCCTTCTACACAGGGGAGGGGGTTGGGAGAGAGATGAGTGAACTCTTTTGTATTGTTTTAGCTTAAATACACTGAATTGAAAAAGAAACTATTACATAAATAATATATATGAGAAGTAGAGAAAAGCACAGATTTGAATTTCTAAATATGGTTTTGGCATTTATAATAATGTGATACTTCCGAAGCCACGCCTAACCAACTGTAAAGGAAGGCAAACACCCCCTAGTACAGAAGTAGTTGGGGTTAACAATAACCTAGATAAGTCTAGCAAATACCTAGAACTCATTAAAGGACAGATCTTAGTATCCCCACCACAAACCCTTAAAACAGGTGGCGTCAATAAAAGTAACCTCCTTCTAAAGCTGCAGATGGACAAAAAAGTAGCATGCAGTCCGCTGCCAGACTGAAACCATCCACGGTCTCTACAGTCAACTGACGCACCCTCAGTGCAGGCTAACTGGTTAGGACCCACAGATTCCACGCTGCTGATTACAACTGGGTATTTCTGAGTCCACAAACTGAGTTCAATGTTTCTCAAAATAAGTTTGTTTTGGCCTCCATCCTATTTGTAATAGAATCATTTATTTCAATGATACTCTCTATGACTTTTCTACAATGACTAGAAACGCTTTAAAAATTCATCCCAAACCCTAGGCCCTACTCAGAGTAGCTGAATTAATTGGGTCAGGGTGGGCTTAGACAAAGGCATTTTTTAAAACTGCCCCAAGTAATTACAGTAGTAGATTTTAGTAGAAGTGCCACAGGATAAGTACCACTACGATTTCTTTGTTGTGAAACTGTGCCCACAGACCTGAAAGACTAGGGACTGAAAAGAATACTCTGGCTTGTCTTGCAGGATATCCCCGCAGTTTGAAAGTCACAAAACCACTCAAAACCAGCACAGACTGACCTGAGCAGCTTGGCTGAAAGGAGTCTGCAGCCAAAGGACCCTAAACTGACATCAAGTACAAGGAGGACCAATATTTATGGAACTCAAGTAACAGAGGTGTTACTATTGCCACTGGACCCCTTTAGAAAGCCAGAGGCCAGTCAATAAGCAAGACCCGGTGCCCAGACCAACACGGACACATATAGGACTGACCAGTCAAACTCGGCCATGTTGGAATTTCTTGGTTCCTTCTCTTTTGCCCCTTTCACCCACTCCTTACCTTAGATGGCTTAGTTCCAAGACTGTCTAATCAGACCCCCTTCATTAGAATTAATAAAAATGTAGAGCCCCTTCTTACCCTTAGTCTATAAATTTGCCGCAAGCCTTTGTTTGGGGAGACTGATCTCAGCCATGTTTCTGGTCCCCTTCTCTGTCTGCCTGACAAATAAACCCTTTCTCTGAGAAAACTTGTTGCTTCAGAATTTGGCTTCTCTGTGCACAATGGGCAAGGGACCCACTGATGAGGTTTGGTAACAGTTGTGCAATTTAAATATGTATGGGTGTGTGTGACAAGTATAAAAAGAGAGCTGGGCTCTTTATACCTAATTTGAATGCTTTGAAGTGCCTCAATAAAGCTGAGTTGCTAAAAAAATGTGTGATGGAAAAGATGTGGGAGAAAAACTTTAAAAATCAGAATTACTCTGCATTCAAATTGTTCTGCAAGCACTGTTAAATTATCTTTACACTTCAAAATAAACTGAACATAAATGACAGGAGACACAGTATGGATTACGCGAGAAAGAAAATGAGTAGTGGTGTCAAAAATGCTTCAGATTTAAAACAGACTGTTTTGACTTGGACGTTTCTACTTCTGGCCAAGAAAGTAGCCTCATTCCTCCTCAGCGCTTACTCCTAAAACTAAATAAGAATAGAGGTGGGAAAAAAAAAAAAAAAGAATGGATCAATCTATGCTGTATTTTTCAATGTTGTTCAGATTGAATGATTTCTCTTGTTCTATCTTCTTATTCTGTGATTTTCCTCTGTTCCTTCCAGTCTTCTGTTGAGACCATCCACTGAAGTCTCATTCTGGTTGTTGTATGCTTATGGTCTCTAAATTCCACTTGATTCTTCCTTTTCACATAGTTTCTTAAGTGGAAATCAAATTGTACTGTAGAAAGATATACATCTTGTAGAGTTATGGATACCTATAGGAGTAGAAACTGGAAGCAGAAAGATCACCATCAGTGGAATGAGAAAGGTGGAATGAATTTACTGGAACCATTTATACTTGATAGGTATTTTAGGTGGGAGATTTCAAAGGTGTCCTCAGGGAATAATGTATGGCCACATGACTATAAAACCTGCTCGAATAAAACTAGAATTCTATAACAAATTACACCAAAGATAGGCTCTCTTCCCCTAAGTTTTGTCTACAGCAGGAAAATAATTTATAAAATGGAGAGGCATCAAATAGCTCACAATGTCAGAGTGTGTAAGAGAGGCAACTGTTAAGAATGGATTATTGAGAGTAAATGAGATGCTCTGAGGCCATCAAGATTCACACTCGAGATATCAGGACCTGGAATGAGACGCAGCAATAGCATCACGTGTACTGTGCCTCCAAGTTAAAGCAGGCTTGAATTCTCAAGCAAATGGACTAGAGAATTGTAACAGCTATTTTTTAAAAACCTAGTGCTGAATTTGCACAAGTGTATACGATTCTCCAGCGATCCAGGAAACTTGCTGTATAATTGCTACAGCAATCAAAGCATAACTGGACTTTTTAGAGAAATGAAGCCTGAAGTACTTAGATGGCAATTCTATTACCTAATATTATACTTGGTTCTGAAAGATTTCTCCAATCTGCCTCTGTATCTTTCTTCACAACTTCAACTCTTTGTCACAAGTTACTTCTCTTGTTTCATATTCATATGTGCATTCTGAGCATATAGTTAGTTAAATGAAAAATAGCATGCCCTTATTAAACATGGAAAATGAAAAATCAAATTGAGGTCAAGAAATCTCCTCTGTTTTTTTACAAAAAGTTTTAACATGGTGTGTCATTGAGATGCTGCATAGAGTGGTATGCTGGTTAATGTCGCAGTTTTTTGTGTCACCTTCTCTCAGAGGAGGAGCGTATAGTCCACTATTTACTTAATTATTGAAGCAATTATTCCTTGATTAAAAAGAAGGGGAGGAAAAACAATTATCATTCAAGTATTAAGTGAGATGAAAGCTGAAAATGTGTTTTACTTTCTGGATTAGAGACTTAAGATGATTATTTAACTAATTACAGTTAATTAGGTTTGCTCTGTATTATTACCCAAGACCAAATTAACCATAGAGTAATTTATAACAATAAAGTTTATATTAAGAGAGGTCATCACCTTCCAATATTCCAATATTTACTACTGTTTCCATCTAGTGCCTGTATGGTAAGTCTGGAACTGATGGTTTCAAACAGTGCGAGGTAGAACGGAAGCGTTTTGTTACCTGCTGAGACATTACCACCGTCTGGTACGATAGCAAGTTCCTCACTATCTGGAAAAGGCCGATATATACAGAAATATTTTCTTTTCTAAAATAATTATGATCTAAAACAATTCATTCAGGAATTGTACCTGGTTCTAAAAATGCCATCACATGTACCCTAATAACACACATCTGATGTTAATGGTGGAAATGGGTATTTCTGGCATTTTAAGTAGGGAGAAGCTATCGCAGAAATGCCAATGCAGAAATGCCTTGAGACCTTGCTCAGGGTCACAATGTAAATTCCAAACCCACAGTGTCACTCTGCTGCCTATTGTACTCCGGGTTGTACCACTTACTTATTAACCCCCCCACCCCACCCCAAGAGCACCAGGACAGGAATTCTTAGAGCACACTGCTGGTTAGCTCCAGCTGTCTTCAGGCCACCAGCTCCCCGATAGCTCTAAAGACATGCACGACACCTGTGGGGTCCTTGTGGCACGCGTGGCCTCGGCAAACCCCCAGCGGTACCCACAGCCTCGCAATTGTTTCAACCGCTTAGGAAGAACACATGCTGCAGAGTTTGAACGGTCTGTAAGGTACGGCTACCGTGGGGTTAATTTGCAGGCTCTCCCCAGAAAGCCCACCTTCGTCACACTGGGCTCCCCTTTCCCACCCCAGGTCACGTCTCGAGCCCGCTGGCCTCCACTCTCGCTCCGGTGGGTTCCTGGGACTGCCCTGTGGGTGCATTTTCCCTTCACCTGTCATTCCTTTCTTTCGTCCTGTGATTTCTAATCTCTCAAAAATAACATGAAGGGACATGAAGCGAATTTCCTCACCGAGCTTGCTGCTAATTACGAAAGAGTCACATCTACGTCTTTTGTTTAGTGTTTGAATTATTAATTTTTGATTTATTAATCCCTGGACAATAACTAGAAGTAACAAAACGTACTTAAAAAAATAACTCCATAATATCCCGACAAATCGGAAAAACCACATATGTGTTTTAGTAGATTATTCTTGCCCCTTCCCAAATTCAATACTTCTTTCCTTCTGTTTTATGTTTTGAACATCATTTTTAAAACTGCACAAGCAGTTCTTGCTTATTGTAAATTGTCAAAAGTATAGGAATGCAGAAACTTGGAAAAGAGGTGTTTCTATAATACAAACCCCCCACATGTAACTGCCATTAACATTGTGAGGTTTAGCCTCCCAGGGGTATTTCTACTCCCCACTGATTTCTCTCCATGGACGAGGCACTGAGCTGCTGTGCAGCCCCCAAGGCCGGCAGCTTTCAGGATGTGTACCTACCCTTTATAGAGTCGCCTGGCTTTTCATCTATTCTTCACAAATCTATTATTTATGGCAGAAACACTGCCTTCTCACACAATATATCACAGCTCTCATAGCACAAAGTCTTATTCTCTCAAATCCCCTCTATCTGCCATTGACGTCAAAAGTCAATTCTGATAGTCAAGGCTGAGCAATGATTCTTTCTCCATATTTTTAAAGTAACAACACTAGACTGAGGTTAGAGTGTCAATAAAGACTTCCCCGGTACTATAGTGAGAGGACTTCAAAAGAAATATCATCTAGGCTTATGTCAAAGTTTATATATATGGGAACAGTGCATAAGTGATACATACTATGTCTACTTAATATATAGGTTTTTTAACAAGAAATGACATTCCACTTGTTAAAAACACACCTGTCCATATATTATGGACATACTTCAATGTCAGTAAATGTAAAATTATGCTTACTTTCCAATAGTCATGTGGTCTTCTATTGTTTGGACATATCAACTTTAAGTAATTATTCCCTTATTGATGAAAAATGCTATAGTGAACATCGCTACACATGTATTACTGAATGTACCTGAAAGTAGAATTACTGGATCAAGGGTTAGTCATGTTTCAAATGTTATATTATTTTGCCAAATGACATCCATAAAATATCAAAAGAATCAAACCATTGTTATGCCTGTTTCTAAAAATAGAATGTAAACATTCCTGCTTTATCAGACCATTCCAGTATATTGCTTTTATCATTCATTGAAAAATTCAACACATAATTACTGATATCACCAAAAAAATTCTCTTTGTAAAAGAAAATGTTATTTCTTGTGAGTCTTCCTTTAAAAAAAGAATTATCTTTAATTAAAAGGTGATCATGAAACAAAACATTTACACATAAAAGTACTCTGTTTTTCAAAATGCTTTATCCTGAATGTTTTATAATGTGTTGATAAGGAAACTAATTTAAAGCCCTTTGATTTAAGCAAAGAGCTTTGTTGATTGACTATTCAGATTAAGTCACATGTTCCAAGAAAGATTTTATTTGACTATGCTTTTGTGTTACATCATGACTGGTGTTTCTCCTTTTTTTCAACTAAATATATAGAGATAAATATTATTATGATTGAAAACAAACCAAAGAAAAAACAAAAATACAAAGAAATAAGTCAAACATGTAAGAGTCGGTAAAAATAGCAAGAAACAGATTTAGATTCCCAGGTACTTTACTATTAAAAATATCAAATACAGAAAATAAAATTGTGCATGCCACTGTTAAAAGATATAACATATATTTCTTTCTTAAAAACAGGCCATGAAAAAAAAGACTAACAAAGACCAGGATGTTTGAAGGAAGAAAAACATTTAGAAATGAAGACTAAAATAACTTAAATTAAGTACTCAATCAATAGAGAAATTAGTGGCAGCTTAAGTAAAGATCACTGATTTGGAAGAAATATTTGAAATATTTGGATTGCTTGTTTGCAGTAGAGAGAGATGAAACAGATATAATAAAGAGACAGACAGAATATGACATAGAAAATGAAAATAGAGGTTAAGAGACTTGGAGGAAAAGAAAGTCAAATATTTATTAGAGCCCCATAGAAGAAGAGTTAGAATGGAATCAAATTGTACATGAATCTATAATAAAATTTAAATTTCCAAAATATCTAAAACATGAATCCACAGAGACAAGAAAAATAATGTACCAGAATTTTTTTAAAAATCAATAGATAAAAATAAAAACACATCTAGATATAACACAATAAAACTCTACAATATCCAAGCCAAAGAACAGAACTAAAAAGCAGCCACAAAACAAAACAAATTATCACCTACAGTAACATAATTAGTCTAAAAACAGACTTTATGACATAAAATATCATATACAAATATCACTCAAAATATTTTAGAAAAAGACCATTATCCTTGAGTTGTGTATTTGCCTAGCAAAACTGACTTTTAGAAATGAGAGGGATATAAAGATACTTTCAGATAACTGCAAAATTGATCGCGTTTGCCACCAATAGACATCCACTATAGGAACTTCTAATGAATATCCTTCAAGAAGAAGAAAAGTGATCCCAGAACAAAGGTCTGAGATGCAAGAATAAATGAGGAACACAGAAAATGTTAAAGGTAACTATATTTATATAAATATAAATAATTTATAATTTATATTACAAATAAATCTAAACAAATATTTTATAATAATAACAATAACAACAATGTCTTATTTGTGGGGTTAAATCATGCAGAATTAAAATACTGAATTACTCAACAGAATGAGAAGACAAGTCAGAGACTGGGAGAAAATATTTGCAAAAGACATTAGCTGATAAAGGACTAATACCAAAATGCAAAGAACTCTTATAATTCAACAATGAGAAAACAAAAACAACCCAATTTAAATAATGGGCTAAAGACCTGAAGAGACACCTCAGCTAGGAGGATACACAAATGGGCTATAAATTCAAAACACTGATAACCCCAAATGCTGACAAGGACATAGAGTCAGAGGAACTCTCATTCACTACTAGTGGGAATGTAAAATGGAAGAGACACTTTGGTAAACAGTTTGGCAGTTTCTTACAAAACTAAACATAATCTTACCATGGGATCCAGCAATCACACTCATAGATATTTACCAAAATGAGCTGAAAACTTAGATTCACATAAAACCCTGAACAGTAAAGTTTATAGCAGCTTTCTTTAGAATTGCTAATACTTGGCAGCAATAAAAGTGTCCTTCAGTAGGTGAGCAGACAAACTGTGGCATATCCAGGGAGTGAGATATTCTTTAGCGCTTAAAAGAAATGAGCTAGCAATCCATGAAAGGACATGGAAGTACCTTAAATTTATATCACTAAGGGAAAGAAGCCAATCTGAAAAGGCTATATGATTTCAACTATATAATAGTCTGATGTACTTCAATAGATTGCCAATCATTGAAATATCACTACATCCAATTCTGGACAAAGTGTGGAGAAATGGAAACTCGAATAAAGTACTAGGGGAGTTATAACTTACTACAATCTTTTTTAGTATCTCTAAAAAGCCATAATGCTTGTTTTTTTGAAGTAGATATATAACTGCAATGAATGTTTATACTATATTTTATATTTGTCTATGAAGTTATGTTTACTGGTGGTCTCTATTTCGGCATATGGGTTTGATTCACTGTTTAGTGTCCTTTCATTTCAGCCTGAATGACTCCCTTTAGTAATCTTGTAGGACAGATCTGCTAGGGAAAAACTAATTTTGGGGGTTCTTTGATAATGTCTTATTTTTTTCCATTTTTGAAGGTCAGTTTTCTTGGTTATAAAATTCTTGTCTGAAAGTCTTTTTTATTTCAGCAATTTTAGTATGTCATCCACTGTCTTGTGGCCTGCTATTAATCAAATTGAGAATCCCTAGTACATAATTAGTTATTTCTTTCTTTCTGCTTTTAAGAGTCTCTCTTTGGCTTTTGATAGCTTGATTATAATGTGTTTAGATATGCTTTTTTTTTTTTTTTTTTCATTTATCCTACTTGGACTTCGTAAAGATTATTAAATCTGTAGATTCACGTTTTTCATCAAATTTGATCAATTGTCAGCTTTAATTTTTAAATATTCTTTCTGCTCCTTTCTCTGTTTCTCCTCTTATTATGCCTATGTCGATATGCTCGATGGTGCCCCACTGGTCTCTGAGGCTCTGTTCATTTTTCTTTCTTTTTTCTTCTTCCTGTTCTTCAGAATGGATAATCTAAATTGATTTATCTTCAGTTTCACTGATTCTTTCTTCTCCCTGCTAGAATATGCTTGTGATGCCCACTAGTGATTTTTTTTGGATTTTTTTAATTTTAGTACCTATGTTTTTCAACTCCGGAATTCCTATTTCGTTCTCTTTTTATAATATTTATCTATTGATAGTCTCTATTTTAAAGAATCACACTCATAATTTCTTTCAGTTCCGTAGACATGGTTTCCTTTAGTTCTTTGAAACTAAAATAGCAGATTTTCAGTTTTTGTCCAGTAAATCCAATGTCTGGGCTTCCTCTGGGACATTTGCTAGTGACTGTTTTCCTCCCCTTCACATGGAACACATTTTCCTGCTTTTGCATGTCATACTTCTGTTGTTCTCGTTGAAAACTAAACATGTTAAATAATATTATATGACAAACCTGGGAAGATCCTCTCCTGTGCCCTGGGTTTGCTGTTGCTAGTGATGTTGTGTTTGTGGTTGCTGTTGGTTTTGTTAGTGATTTTCTGAAATAACTGTGGAAAGTCTGTATTCTTCATCATTTGTGGCCACTGAAATATCAGCTTGATTTGTTTGGCAATCTAATTATCGACAGTGATTTCTTTAAATATCTGGAACTAATAAGTATCTGAATCTTTACCAAGGGGCTGCGTGTGTGTGTGTGTGTGTGTGTGTGTGTGTGTGTGTGTGTGTGTCGGGAACGTGCCTCTAACACTCAGCCAGGCAGCTGACACTCTGCCTTCCCTTTCACTTCCTGCTTATGCAAAGCCTCAGGGCAGCCAGAGACCAGAGTATGAGGTGCACGCAAGCATTTCCTCAACGAGCACACAGTCTAGGGCAAGAATATAGCCCTACACATGTGTGTGGCCTAGATTCCCAGAAATACGTCAGAGGTTTACAAGGCCCCTTGTAAGAGATTTTCCTTTTCAAACTTTTGGTTAGTTTATTATTTGTCCCAACTGTTATCCACTGCCATAAGCAGCTCTGATGCCAAGCAATTGGTGCCGATGGCTTTTGACAAATGCCCCATGGGAAAAGATTCCTCACACTGGTAGATCTGAGTTAGGTCACATAAAAAAGAGGGTTGCAAGTATGCTTCCAGGGAACGTCCAGACAGACCCAAAAATGGCAATTTTCTGGGAATGGGACTTGAATTAGCTCCAAATCCATCCTCCCCTTCCAGTGGAGGTCAGGCTGCTGAGTTTTACTCTAATTGTGGACTGTTGGTTTTCAAATCTACTGTGTATCTGGGGAGAAAGGGAAAGGTATAGAGCAAGTTAAAAGATCAAAACCCTCACTGTCTTACACTCTACTGTTTTCCTTAAATCAGTGCTCCCTAGATTCCTACAAGCCATTGGTTAATTTCCAGAGTTCTGAAAACAGCAGAGTGAGATATTTTTGCCAGTATTCTCAGTGATTTCATGGAGGAGAGGATTTTTGGAGGTCCTCCATTCCTGCTGCTGCTACCACCAATGAATTTTAAAAGAATGAAGCATATTCACGTTCTAAATGATCATTTCAGTGCTATCTGGTTATGGGTTACAGGGTACAACTAACTCTCCCTACCATCTGCTTTACTTGAATAAACTTAATGGACTTATCTTACTAACTAATGTTTCTTTAAATAAACAAATGTCTATTAAAAAAAACACAAGATTTATGTTTCTCTCAAAGAGTTTATAGATATAGAATAGTAAACAAAATGCTAACATTAAATCGCAGTTCCTCCTTGCCTAAGTAATATCTTTTCTTTTTTAGTTGATGTTAATTATCATGAAAAAATATAAACTGCCTCTCTGTTAGCCTACTAAAATGACACTCAACCCTGGCTATATATTACAATCCATACCAGTTACCTCACTGCTTCTGTTTCTTGCACAGCACTTAAGACAATTAATAAATATTTCAGTAATGTCCGTCTTCTCGCACATACACTAGAATATAAGTTCCACGAGGGAAGGAAAAATATCTGTTGTGTTCATAGTTACATTCCCAGAGTCCCATTCATTCAGCCACAGTATCTGACATATAGTAGTACCTCAATAAACGTGTGGCAAATGAACCAGTGAATGGCTACATGAATGAACAAGAGGATCGATTCTCTAAGCTAAAAATAAAAATTACTTAAGTGGAAATAATGGTAGTTGCCTGATTTAAAGAGAAAAAGAGCTACATAAATGCATTTATTATTAATATAAATTTCTTGTTTTTCTATCTAGCAAATAAACTGAAATTTTGAACATTATTAGGTGTATAATTTTTATTGAGTTATGAAAATTAAATATCAGCTTTTAGGCAATCGAAAACTCAGTGTGAACTTACACTCCACTGTTGATTTTCTGAAGGCTGAGGAGCGCTGGGCTACACTGATATAAGCAGACTGTTCTCATGAAGGGGCTATTAGTCTGGACTATTCTCTTTGATCAGACATCCTTTGAAGTGTTGTGTGTGGTTCATTCCTAGACTTGTTCACTCCACTGTGCCTGTTTCCATCTACTGTGAGGAAAATCAGTAACACTACTTGTGAATTTTGGTCATAACATTAAAAAAAAATAAGCTTGTGTGCTGAGATGGGTAATCATGATGATAAAAGAGTTAGACAACTTGTTATATGAGGAAAGGTTTAATTAAGTGAAATGTTCAGCTAGAACAGAAATGTCTCATGGAAAGAATTATTCACAAATGTTTGAAGGACTGTTGTGGGGGAAAGGATGAATTGCATCCTGTGAGGTTCCAGGGAATAGAACTACCGTGTTTCCCCGAAAATAAGCCGGACAATCAGCTCTACTGTGTCTTTTGGAGCAAAAATTAACATAAGACCCGGTATTATATTATATTATATTATATTATATTATATTATATTATATTATATTATATTATATTATATTATATTATATTATATTACATTACATTACATTACATTATATTAAAGACCCAGTCTTATTTTACTATAAGACCGGGTCATATACTATACTATACTATACTACCAAGTCTTATATTAATTTTTGCTCCAAAAGACACATTAGAGCTGATTGTCCGGCTAGATCTTATTTTCGGGAAAACAGGGTGGGACCAATGTGTGGAAATACAGTGAACCCAACTTTCGCAGAGTAAAACAAAAACTTTCTAACACTTTTTAAACTTCCTGAAATTGGAATTGGCTGATATATAAAGACTGTCTCTAAAAATAATCAAGCAGAAATGAATACTGTAGAAAAAAATTCTGCTTTCGATGAGGGTCATTAGACTTGAAGATTTTAATGTAACTTGGAATTTTTAAATTCTATAAATCCTGAAATTTCATTTCATGTATCAGTTTGAAAATAAAATTGGATATTGATTTTTTTCATATATTTGTGAACATGAAACATAGTCTTCATTATAAAAAGTTGTAAAATTGTACTCATGAGTTATTATGTAAACTTGTATAAAAACAGGGAACTCTTAAATGCATTTATTGTAAATTTGATTTGTTTCTATACAGAGTGGAGAAAAACAGTATATTGATAACTTAGGAAGTTAAAACTCTGAAATGTTTGCATCAGTATTTTGGCATGTAAAAAGCATACTTATCTCCAAACATATATTTGAACTTTTAATAACGTAATAATGTAAATATACCAGATTTATAAAATAACCTTTCCTTTGTTGTAATTTCTCATGAAACCACCAGTACGAGTATTTTGATCCATGTCAGTAATTGACGATACCACCAAGTAGATGAAGATGGAGCAACTTCAAACTGATACCTTTATGGTCTCACAAGTAAGTTCCCCCTGAATTGCGATTGATAAAGATAAAGGAATTAAGACAAAGAGACGTGCTTTTAACCTTAGGTAGTTACTCCTCCAATAACCTGCATTTCACATTTATGTAAGTAATTTTTTCACAAGAAAATAGTGTATATCAGAAAATTACACTTAAAGCACACACAGTAAAACTCACCTTTGTAACACGAGCAAGGATGAAACATCTAGGTGAGCTAAATTGTTTCACATCTAAAGAAAGGAGCAGAAGGACCACTCCTTGAGTTACCAGCCCATGGAGAAAACCTTGTGTGTACAAAATGTCTGCACACGAACTGGAACTTGACGCAACGTTTTTCAAACCTATGTGTCAGGCCTTGGGATCAGAAAAACAATACTCTTCCAGCCTATTTCTATTGTCACTAACTCTATCGACATAAAGCTGTTTGAATTTGCAAATACCCTGCAAGTGTAGCCCTGCAGGGCAGGAGATACTTGCTCCAACATTCTGCAAACCCCCAAGGGTGTCAGAGCACGAGCTGACCAGGTGAAAAGTGATCGAGTCAGTTTTAACTGCACACAGAACAGCAACACCCAATGTTGAGTAGCCTTTCCCAGATACCAGAATTAAGACGAGAATCTGTATCCATGATGGAGAAGGGGGCTCAGGGAAAGGAAGAAGGGGTACGGTCCTCAAAGGCACTGCTCTTAGAGAAAGAGGGAATGGAATACATTATGGTTGCTTATTTGGACAAGAACAATGTGGAGAAAGAACAGGATTTTGACCCAAAACAATCAGGTAGCTGAAGTTAACACTTGTTTAGAAACAGAAAGAGCAACTATTAAAAAATGAAACAAAACTGCCAACTCCTAAGTAATGTATCACCTTTAGCTAGTCAGTCAGCCTCTCTGAGCTTTGGTTCCATCATTCATAAGTGTGTATAATAAATCTGCTGGTGTACCTGATCAGATTGCCAGCCATTGAAACATCGTTACGGCCAATGCTGGACAAAGTATGGAGAAATGGAAAGTCACATAAAGTGCTGGTGGAGGTATAACTTGCTACAATCTTTTTTAGCATCTCGGAAAAGCAATAATGTTTGTGTCTTTTGATGCAGACATAACTGTAATGAATCTTATTTACAGAAATAAAACATTTGCACATATGGAGGAATGACAAAGATAAATATATATCTTTTACAAAATATATATATATTTATCTTTGTCATTCATCCATATGTTATATATAATATATATGTATGTATTTCCCATATGTAACATATATGTATGTATTCCCATATATATAGGACACATATATAAAAACCAATGTTTATTATTCCACATATGCATGCACACACATTTACATATATAAACATATACATACATATATGTATACACACAGATTTGGAAAGATTTGAGACATATGTATAATATGTTATATTGCATATATATTTATTGCTATAATAGATATCATATATATGTAGATTTTTGTTTATATTATATAGACAATAGCATAGAAAAAAGTGGCAATGTGTCAGATATAATCCCATTTCCATCGTTAATAAAATTTAATATATGTGTATAATGTAGAGAAGAGTGTGCGTGTACGTGTGTGTGTGTGTGTGTGTGTGTGTGTGTGTGTGTGTGTTTCATATATAGATGAAAGCAGAGGGCTATAAACCAAAGGATTATACCAGGAGAGCAAGACTAAAGGAAAGTCACTCCTCAGTGGTCTTCCCCCACCTCCTTTTGTCCTACCAGCTGAAAACTCAGGAATTCACTTACCCAGCTGGCCTTGCCATTATATACGCCCATGCTATCAAGCTCTAGCCAACGAGGCAAAGGGAAGTCAGCTAGAGGAAATCTGAGAAATTTTTTGCCTTCTGAATACAAGTTGCAGAGGCAGCTGACACTGCTTCCCCCTCCTTCCTTTCCTGCCTTAACCTTGGAAGGGTAGCAGAATAGGTCACCCCAAAATATACCTCTTTGGCCTAAGAAGTGTTTGAGAAGCAGCAGACACAGGAGATGCTCTGGAAACAGTAGTGTAGAACTTACCTTCTGTAAGGGAAATTTAAATTTATAGCGGAAAGCTCCATTTATAAGGGTGTCATCCTCTCTGTCCCAGGAACAGTAGAATGACTGAATCACAAACATGCTCATCAGTGGAGAAGCTCTGACTTAAATCTGCACGACACTCCCTGCTTCTCCTGGTCACCTCCCCACACCTTTCTTTCTCTCGTCTTCAGCTGAACATGGTATGTAAGCCAGTGGTTTAGGCCACACCGTGGAACCACTCAGTTCTCTGCTGGGTATCGCCTAGATACACATGAGGTATACATGTTCATAAACCTGTGTGCTTTTATGCTGTTAATCTGTCTTTTATTACAGGGGTCTCAGTCAAGAACTCAGAAAAGCAGATGGAAAATTGTTTTTTTTCCTCCCCTATACACTCAACCACGATTCTTGGAGCTTCAGCAATCACATTGCAACCATGAGACACATCTCAGACAAAGTGCAGGGAAATGAGCAAGACCAGCCTCTGCTTACATAAAGGCTTCTGTTTATATAAGAAAACTATAATGTCATCTCTCATAGTTTGACTTTCTGTTATTTGCATTCCAAAGCATGCCTAACTGATAAAGGAGAGACTATTAACTGTCTTCATTGCTTAAATTGCTATAATAAGCATGCATTATCATTGCAATTTTTAAATGACTTTTTAAAGCAGAAAAATTAAAGGTAAAAGAAAATGAGGCAATTAAAGACAGAAAACTGTAGCAAGATCTATCCTGTGTTGTTGTATTCTAAGCACTGTGCTTATTTCAACTGAAATATATTTTATCACTAGCTTATTTGTTTGTTATTCCCTAAATAACCCTGAGAAGTATTTAAGATATACTTCACTTATTCAGTAATCAATCATAAATCCTTTGCTAAATTACTGAAAAAGATATCAAGGTTAGTGTGAAGAAAAACAGGTCTTTAATAAGTGTCCAGTACATTTAAAAGTGCTCTTTCAACAACACTGAAAATCTTTTTTTAAATGTAAATATTAAAGCTGTTCAAGAAGCTTCACCTACATAAATTTGGAAAACATTTCTCTCCCATCCCAAGGGTACGTGACTCTACAGAATTATTATTTTTTTATTTAAATTTGAGGCTATTGCCAATCAAACACTTCTTACAATATCTGTTTAAAATGCATAGACAATTGGGAAGGATTACCTTTCAGGGTCTATGGAAGAAATCAGAATATGGCATTTAGCAAGAAAACGTAATAGTACAATGGGGGTAGATGGGGGTGGGAAAGTAGGGGAGGGAGGAGGGTAAGGGATATCTGGAAAAATCACAAATACAGAAGCAGTTAGCACAGCCCCTAACAGCAGGGAAGAATGACAGAGATAAAGGCAACAAAGGTTTGAGGCTGTTTGCAAAGATGCTCAACGCAAATGGCAGGATGCAAAATGTGTCATTTCCACATCAAGCCTGCTTTTGGTTGGTATTACTGAGAAGACTCTCACCAGGACCTGGAAGTCACACCTCCAAAATGTAACCATCAATAAAGATGGCACCCCTATCTGATCGTATTGACCAACCTCCCTTTTAATGTCCTCCAGTACTTTTCCAGCACTTTTTCCTTTTTAGCTAAACAAAACAAAAACAAACAAACAAACAAACAAAAAATCCTTTGCTCAAGAGAATGTGTAGACTGTCCCATAAATAAAAGTAAAGTGTCAGAGATCATGGGAAAGCTGGGGTTCAGTCCAGCTCCCTCATCTCAGGGTTCTGAGATGAACACTGAAGGCATTTCAGGGGAGCTCCTGTGATCGACTCCATATGAAAGTGTGGACAAAAAGGGGTGCTGTAATAAGTGATAAATTCCTAACTGGGCAGGTCATGGTAGGTGGTCAACCCAGGCCTGTAACTTCTTTCGTGAAAGGATTTTTGAGTCAGCTCTGTCCATAGTTTCTGTGCTTCTAGGTTAAGACACCTTTGAAATGCCAGCTGTAATACCCCCCTGGAAGCTGTAACCACCCTCCAGAGAGCACAGAATCTTAACTATCCTGTAATAGGATCCCACCTTGCCTTCTCCCACCTCATGTCATCATCCTTACGTTCTCTCCTTAATTTCAAATATGTAAAAAAACAAAACAAAAAAAACTGCAAAATTATTATTCTGGGAAACATTTGAGATCTTGCTTCCTGCAACTGTCATCAGTTTTGGCCCAAACTCTTACAAAAACTCTCCAAAGTTTTGGCCATTCCTTACACTGACAAATGGCAGGTATGAAAGGAGTTGTCAAACCCCACGTTCTCAGAGGCTGAGGAATGAGGACCCCACACACCAGTGGTGATAGTTTTTTTCTGTCAGGCATTTCAAACCAGATCTTAAAGTGAATAGTCTTTGGTCCAGATCTGTTAATGACTGAATGTGTCCCCCAAACTCTTATGTTGAAGCCTCAGAAATTTGAAAAGACGCTAATTCTGGAAAATATGGTTCCAGTGTAGTTAAGCTGACACAGGACATATCTCAACCAACCAAAGTTGTCTTAATCAGAAAACAAAAAATCCCCACTTATTCCTAAATACTCATAGTTAAATTACTGTATCTTCTCTAGTTGAGAAGCATCTGCCCCATCTGAAATGTTCACTGCAGTTGGTCCCAATAAATTACATTCGGGAGAAGTTCAGATGCCCTATTCTAAAGCAGCATACCACTTGATCAAGCTGCCTTAGATCTTTGCTGAAGTGGGCACGTTATAAATAAATAAACATGCAAGCAGACAGACACATATATTTTCACTACAAATGATGGTAGTGTCCATTTCTTATTATTTGTTTATCTGGTGCTTGTGGAAGCTGGAGCATTTTTGTGAAAGTGCATCATTTATTTCAAAGCTAATCAAGAAAATTCCCAATTTGGCAGACTTTCAAAATGGGATGCATTTCAGGATAAATACAATCATTCTCACAACTACCAAAAAAAAAAAAATTACAATTAAAAAAATAACATACCCATAGTGCCTCAAGTTTGGCTTCACTCACATCTGCCTGTAAAAATTTTGCATCTTTTTGAGATTAATGAAGGTATAGATACTAATTCTGTTTATAATGTTCTTAAAGTAATGAACAAAATAAGCTAAAAAGGCTGAAATTTGGAGGAGAATTGGAGTTAAATAAAACAAATGGATTTGAAAATATTATTTAAACAGGGAAAAATACTCGTAAATAAGTTATTGTGCATTGTGTTGTTTATGCAAATGTTATAACAACAACTGGGTGGTATAATATTAAATGAGTCCCTGGACTATTGCAGTGAAATTCAGGAGAAGAAAAATGGTAAAAGAGAGGCAAGTAGAAAGAAGAGAAAACCAATTTTAGATATGCAGAAATGGGACGTATGTGAAAATACTGTCTACAGGTGACATTCATTTTCCATGTCAAATTCTATGTGGCTCTACTGATTATTCCCTCAGCCTTTTTCAGACTCATGTCTATCAATCTGAAACATTTTTTCAATAAAGTGATTTTCCAACAGGTCATTATTTGTCCCCAAATAACATGCCATGTCAACAAACACCAACAAATAAAAACAAACTATTAACAAAATACTGTTTGTGGTCACCAACACAGAGATATATCAAATTTTTTTAAGGAAAAGTATTTTTTTTCTTTAAGCTTAAGTTCCTTTTTCCACTTAAAAGACTCTTCATGACATTTCTCTTCTTTATTGTATTCCTATGTTTGCACTACAGCGTAATGAACATATATGACATGGTTATACATTTCTCTTCCAGACTCGTCAGGTAGCTAATTGATCAATGACGCTAGCCAAAAGGAAAATGAGCAAAAAAGCACATCACCTTTCTGAAAAAAATCATTTTCTTTCCATTTTGAGGTAATTTTGTCTTGGCCGCTGCCTTTTAGTACTTAAGTGTTGGAAAATAAAACACTTTATTTTTTAGAAAATGGCTTAGTGTTAATCTGTGAAGGCTCCAGTGACAAACGAACTTGAGGTTTTACGTATTTAAATTAAATCTGGTAAGCTGTCTCACCTTCTCAAAGCATTGCCCTTCACCAGTACGAAGAGTGAGCCCTGCAGCCCCCTGAAGGCTCTGATGCTGAACTCAGAGTTTTTAAGAATCCCTAGCATTTGCGATGGCTTTCTTAGGTCCACTGTAACTGGCACCATGTCCTTCCCTCTTCCTTGCACAAGCATCCTGATTTACTACACACATAATGAACTTTGACCAAAATCAAGTACAAATGCCAGCTCAGGGGAAGCTCCATTTACAACCGCATTTCTCTCATTAGTCCCAGATTTTTAAACCTACATGTAGATATACATGTAGATAAATTTCGATATGCTTGGACATTTCAGTGAAAGCACTACATATTATGTGAGCTGACAGGACTGAGCATATTCAAGACACTGTCCTGTGGAATAACCAGCTGAATTTAGGTTTACGCTAGCCTCAACTGATACACAATTTCCTAAGAAACCAGAATCTTTCCTAAAAGAGGAAGCATGGCTCTGATCAGATGTACTTAGCTAGTTGAGGGGCCCCACCCTGCCCTCCCTGCTGAACCGGGATTCCCTGGAAACTGCACTGAGGTCTTGCTCTTGATCAGACTTTGGAGCAAGGCCCACATTGCCTTTCCTACTCTGGGTTCCAGTCAAATCTAGCTACCTCTGTGTACCTACTAAATAGACGGGAGCAGACTGTCTATGTGCCAGACGTACTGCAGCAGCTAAAACTCAAAGAGCTTTGTCATGCTCTGTGCTCATGTTTTTGGTTTGGAGCGCTGTGAGCTGCAATAATCTGCTCTTATCTGGGAAGGAATGACCAACATGTCCCAAATCCACTGAACTCTTACAAACTGTACTGACATGGCAGGACCCTGAATTATCACAGGGTTTATTTCCTACCCTCTGTAGTGCGTGTATCAAGACCTCCAACACACTGACCACTTCTTGCCCATCCAGTCTGATGACCCTAGCATGATAGCACTCATGTAAAGAACCAGTAAGACATCTAAAGAGTATCCAGATGGTCCAGGTGCCTTTGCACTATATTGTGAGAGAGGCAAGAAGATTTAACACAGTCCTGTATGACATGTATGCTGTTAAAGGCTTTCTCTCACCTGCATCATCCAGGTTCCCCATTTCAAGTTTCAAGGTCATGACCTTGGTGTAGGAGCTTGGCTGGGGCTGAGATTTCAATCTCTTCTACTGTTCCACTCCCCACCCAATTATATCCTAAACCTCCCTCATAATTAGACTCTGAGCTTCCCTCTGCTCTGCCTGCCCTCTGGCTGCAGGATATTAGGGTTTTATTAAATGTTATCAAAAGGTTATCTGGCTTTCACATTTTGCCTTGAACTGCCGATTAGTCACTCTGAGCTTGTCATTATCTTTCTCCAACAGAGTCAGTGAGCTCAGCAGCAGTCACACAATTCCACACCCTGAATTACCATTTCTGTCACACTTCTTCAGTGCCAGAGATATTGCATCAGACAGGGCACCCACCCCAACCCCACTCCCCACCACCCACCCATCCTCCCACCCCTCACCCCCGTCCCTTGGTTCCCCATCCAAGTTCATCACCGGTAAACCTTTTAACAACCTCACTGCCATGGCAACCCGAGGGCGATGAACACTTCATCCCACCAGCCACGGGCTCCTTGTCCTGTCATGGGAAAGTAACCCTTCTCCATTTTCCTGGGTTTGAGGCCACTACCTAGGACCACTTTTGACATCACCTGTCTAAGACTGAGCTCACAGAAAACAGTGAGATGGAAAACTGCAGACAAGTTTCCTGGGAGGCATTTTTCTGGAAAACACCAGTAATGAATTGAAAAGGGCCATATTGGGAAGAGGGAGAAACCAACTTGCAATGAGATCACAACCGAAGCTTGAGAAGGTCCTACAGGGGACTCAGGAACTGGGATGGCACTTCAGAATTACCCCAAACTGAGGCAGAGGGCCAGGTCTTTCCTTCCCCATGAGAACAGTCACTGTCCACAGACCACACCTGGGAGAAGGCATGGGTTTGGGGGAGGTAGCTGGCTCTGGCCAAGGGTGATTCCTAGTGAGGGGCTCAGTACTGAGTCGTCAGCAGATGAGGATGGACCCCTCAGCCCTACAGATGGGATGTGGACAGAGGCCCCAGATCCACTACTTTGCAGGGAAGGCTACAGCTAAAAAGAACATCCTGCAAGACTCTGAAATCAGAGCAGAGGATTTTGAGTTGTGGTTAGACCCTGCTGCTGAAATGTAACAAGGCTGACAGCCCTTGGAGGAGGCAGAATAACAGACATTCATGGAAACTTCTGCAGGTCTTCGAATTAAGAATTATGTATGGTCACAAACCAGCAGATTCCTTTGTCTGGATGAATGACTAGCAGGACTGGACCAGGCATTTGTTTATATGAGGCGCTGCCAAGATTCTGAAGTCAAATTTCTCATCATACATCAACAGGAAGGAGAAAAGACCTCTTTGTGTGTGTTGAGATTTTTACGAGCTCTTTTGTGAGCTGTAAAACACAGCAGTGTGTGATAGAGCTTGGAAAAATTGGGCCCAGGGGGATGGAAGCTGCTACTGGATTGATGGAGAGTGAAGCCTTGCACAGGCAACCTGGACTTCACAGGAGACCAGAGGGACGTACCGACCATGCACTGTTAGGGAAGCTAATTCAGGAGGATGCATAGAAGGAGGTCACATTGACTGTCTCGGAGAATAAAACCAAAGAGAAGAGCTGGATCCGGAGACCTCTGCTAAGACTTGGAAGCCAGCATGGCAGCCGTGAGTCAGCTCCCTTAAAGCAACTCTCTGAGAAGTAGACAGAAGCAGGTCTCCCATGTTTTGTGAAAAAAGCTTCCCAGAATGAGCTCTGGTAGGAAACTTCACCCATTCATTACTTCCGATGTGAGTATTAGCTAAAAGATGGATGTAACCTTCTGGGTACTGGGACCCCGGCTATGTGAGAAATGCCTGACTCTTTCTGCTACAGGGAAGACCACACAGAATCTCCAGCACATAGGACTGGGGAATGTGGAAGGGAATGGAGTAATGAATACATCTTGGTGAGAATGGTTCAATGGTCTGGATCCGAGAGAGGAAAAGCTTGGAAAAACAACCCCACATTTTGCAGAAGACCGAGTCCCTGATAAGAGGGGCTCAAAGGGGCAGGAAACACAGCCAATGACACTCCCTCATGTCCTGTGGGCATCAGAGACCCAGGGCTGAGTCCTGGCTCTGAGGAGAGAGAACTGGTCAGGAATCCAGATTGGAGAGGCTGCCCACTTGCCTAGTTTCTTCTGGTGTCAGAGTGTTCAAACTGACAGAGTCTTATTACCATGCCATTCTCCCAGACACACAGCAGCAGGATAGGGAAACTTTGCCTGACAAAATTGCAGGATGGAAGAGGGCCCTGAAGGGGAAAGCTACCCCTGCATCTGTGTCAGGTGATGGATGAGAGTAATCCTGTTGACAACCTGATGCCACAGTTTTGTCGTTGCCAAAAGTGCTGGTTGGTCCTTGTCTCAAATACCAGCAGGCGGAGAGGTTGTGTTGTACCATGGCTTTTTCCACGTCTCTATTTCTCTTCAACTTTTAAAATCTATTTAAAATTTATTTCTTGAACTTTTGTTTGACTGATATTAAAGCCTCTCCATCCAAGACTCCTGTGTCTTAGAGCCTGTTCATTATTTTCGTCTATCTTCACCACATTTCGTATAAATATCACTCTAATTCCTTCAAATTCACTTCTTGTCTCTTCAACTCAGTAAGAGTGCATCTTGTCTATTGAAAGATTTATTTATAGACAAAAATATTTTTTCCTAGGAGTTCCATTTGGTTCTTCTCGCAGGTAGCAATCATTTCTCACATCTGTTCTTTTTTTTAACCTCTTCAAGGATACTCGCCATTCTTAAAGCCATATTTAGATGACTTTATTTAGTTCATCTTTTCAGAGGAAATCACGTCAGGCCCTTACTTCCATATGTTAGTTTTCTTTATGCCCTTTGCAGCACATCTTAAATGTGTATTGTTTTTTGTTTGTTAATTTGTTTTTGTCTTCCTCTCTGCCTGCCTTTACTCCACCTGTCCGGCCTCCTCTGAAAATCTAAGAACCCCAAGCCAGAAACAGTTCTTGGCAGCATGGAGCCCCCACCCAGAAATAACATTTCAGATGTTACATGTCCCTTAGCTGAGCCCGAGTGGCTGGATTCACGTCCTGGGCTGAGGTATTTTTGCTTATATTTTCTGGCTGTATAAAATAATTTGTTTTATATTAGCCATAGCCCTAGAAAGCAGCACATCTCAGATTTTTTCAGGTCCTTCCCCAGACCCAGTTCAATCCACCTAGCTCAGATCATTTTAGTAATCACAGTCCTGTAGGACTCTAAGCTCTCATGAATAAAAAGGAAAACGTACAAAGCAGTAATCAGAATGGAAGCTGCAGGCCTGACAGACTCCACCTCTGAAATACAGCAGCAGCGTCCATGATTCACTCAGCTGACTCAGTGGGCTACTAGAATGAGAGGCCAACGTGCCTTGGAAGCTCAGGAATACATCAGGGCACCAAAATGTTTACTTTCTCACATCTAATACAAGTAATATTAATACAAAGAAAATTGTATTGAAAGACAGTCCACAGTGGATCCTGAGACATAAGCCTGACACTGTTCTAAGCGCCGATATAATTATGTCACCAGAGAACAATGTGTTTAGCATGTCACTTCCGGTGTACGCAGGTGAGCTGCTGTTGAGTACAGTAACCGAAATCCAATTTGGCAGGCGTGATGGGGTTCACTGTGCAGTCTAGAACACTGCATGCAAATAAGGCTACCGTTTGAACACAAAGTCTTACAGTCAGAAAGGGGTAGTCTGGAATTTAAACAGTGAGGCAACCCCCTGCACACCAATATAAATCTTCAACAGTTACCGATGTGGAAACGTGTGTTTTATTCCCGCCTTTTTAAAGGTAGTTTAAAGGAGTTCTGCTATCATTTCAATACTTGCTCCACTATGCATCTCTGAAAACTGCAGACATCTTCATACATAACCACAGTATCATTTTCACACCAAACAAAATGAAGAATTCCTTGGTATCTCCTACAATTCTGCCCATAATTAATTTCCCCAATGTTATATATATCTATATATCATGTATTATATATATATATATATATATATATATATATATACACACACACATATACATAAATATGGATTTAATATATATTACATACATTAAATCCATATTATATATATATATTTTAACATTGTACATCCATCTCCCCCCATTCCAGCCTTTTCAGTGTGTGTGTGTGTGTGTGTGTGTGTGTGTACACATAGCAAACCCACCTTCCTTGTCAACTACTATTGACTTAGCTGTTTGGGCCCTCCATGTCCCTACTAAATCTTTGTCCACTGACCTATTTAGGTCTGTGAGAAGTGTGTCAACACCTACTGTTATTCGTGAGGTTTAAGCTCTTTGTCTCTCTGTGCAACCCATAACTTACGTTGTACGAGTGTGCAAGTGGCTGTTGTGTGATTTCATGAATACATACTGACAGCTGATGTATCTTCAATGTGAGTTGTATTCTGCAGTACTAAACTGTACTTCTTTGTCGTATATAATGTTTTTTCACCCAAATTCTGTCCTGTCATCAAGACTGTGATCTATGTTGTTCTTTTTATTGGCATTTACCTGATATATATTTACCCATCCTTCTATTTACAACCTCGCTGAATTATTCTGTCTAGTATGTCTTTTATATATAGCATAGAATTGAATTTGGCTGTATTAGGCAAATTGAGACTTTTCTTTCAACAAATGAGTTACATTCATTCGTATTTTTCATAGGGACTATATGTTTGGTCTTAGTTCTGTAAAATTTTTTAAATTTTATTTACTTGATGCTATATAGTCTGTTATCTTTACTCGTTCTTATTTACTATTTCTTTTAATAATTAGGTTTTTTTAATGTTTCCTTTGTCTACTGGTTATTTATGTAATATCCTTAGACAGTCCTCTCTTTTGGTGCCATAATTTGATTTCCAGTGTTGAAGTTAGCGGGATCCAATTCTTCCCCTACCCTTGTCTTCACCAACCTCACCTTTCAATTCTAATCCTGTGTATTATACTTGGTGTTACTCTCTGTGACACTTGATTGGCCAGCATTATGATCGTCCTGAAGCTTTTCTACTTTCCTCTGATTCTTCTTCTTCCCATTTTGTATCTTTTCATTCTAACCACATTTTAAAATTTTAGTTCTACGTTTACACATATTCAGTGATAATTCCAGACCTAATGCTGAAAGTTTCCAATCATGCTATAGTGGTCTGAAGTTTCTAGGACGTTCCTTTGGAAGGGCTCCTTGAAACAACAGTCCCTCAACTTCACAGATGTGTGGATGTGTGATTATCATACTTACATATGAACAACAATTTGGCTGGATATAACTTGTTTTTTTCCCATGTTGTTTCCTTGAGATCTATTATATATTGGTCGTTTTTTTCTCCCCACTCTGGCATAAAATTAATTGAGCAAAGTATGAAAATGATCTGATTTTCCTTCCCTTCAATGTCTTGTCTGGATGTCCAAGGGATTTATTTTCCCGTTTCTTTAAAGACAAATAGCTTTACAAAGACATATGTCAATGTTGTTTGTTCTAATTGTATTTTTTCCAGACACAGTATTCTCTGTCAATATGCAGATTTCAAATGTTGATTTTTTTTTTCTGGAATTTTTAAATAAACTCACAGTCCTATTTTCTGGTGTCTATCATTATCTGTTGGAATGTTATCATGTCTATTTTCTTGTGTTCCTAATAACAAATTGATACATGCGTATATCTTCTCTTTTGGTGGCCATCTTAAAGATGCCAGTCTTCCAAGTGGATTCAAAAATGTGTATTTATGGAGAGTAGGGATGGGCTAGGATAGAGCTTCTACTTGAAGGGAGGGGTGCCTCCTTACTGCCAGGTGAGGTGGAAATCCAGGCTCCCCAAGTGGTCTCCACAACACCCTGAGGAGGGGGCCTTGTTACCAGCTGGTGGTGATGAAAGTCCCAGCTCCTCACTTGGCCTCCCTGCTGGCCATGTTAGAATACCTTTCAGCTTCATGAAGGTCAAAGTCTCCTTACTTGACTTTTACCACCATGAGTGGAGTACGGTTACAGTTTTTCTGTGTTCTTTGGCTGAAATAGAGTGGTACTGTTTCAAACTTACCCGTCTTGCTGTTTTGTTGATTTTCTGGTGATTTTTTGACTAGAGAAAGCAAGTTTTTGTTTTTTGTTTGTTTGTTTTTTTCTTCCATCTGCTGACTTTTCCAGGTTGCCTGCTTCTTCAGTTCCAAGTCTAGGAAATACTTGGCAAGAGGAAAATCCAGACGACCCATCACCATGTCATTACTCAGGTTCTAGAGTCTCTATCTAGCCTGCCTTCTCTCCACATTGCCGAGTCTTCTTACGTTTCTGTTTTTGTTTTACATGTAACACCCACTGTGTTGAGTTGTATTTAGGAGGATTAGGAAAAAATACAAGTACTGCATCTCCCCAGAGGCAGAATTCTCACATCATTTTTTTAAATAAACAATTTTTTCTGGATAAAAATAATTGCATTAGTTTAATTAATAAATGTCATAAGCTTCCATCATATAGTCTCCTCAAGATGGAATGAACAGACAAAAGAGAACTAGAAAAATAAATAAGTATCAACAAAAAGTCAACCAAGAAATGAATGGCGTAGAAGCAAGTGATACTGGGAATAGCTTTTGAACATATTTTATATAACCTCAATATTTTCCCAAGAATTGATTTTATATATGGCACAGTATACTTTCTTATCCTTAAAGGCAATATGGGACAGTAGTCAAGAATGACGAAGGTAGTGAAACAAACAAACAAACAAAAAAGTTTCTACTCAGGATCAGAGAGAATTTTATGAGACACGGTGAAATACTGTTCACAGGCAAATACTGGAAGACAAATCCTCATCTATACACATTGTAGCAGGGCCATTTTGAAATTCCTCTTCTTAAAAAAGAATTATATATATATATGCCTCTTATTGAATCTCCAAGGGATGCCTTCTGTCATAAAGTATACATGATTCCTGACTGTTTAAAAAGCTAAAGAAAATCAATTTTGCTAAATTCTTTGTCTCGTCAATTCCTAATACCTATTACCAAGACTGAATTTAAATTTCAACAGTATTTTTTCTTCTTCGAATGCCTCTTCTATTCATTAAAGTTATTAAAGTTTCCTTAAATACTAATAAAATATGTTATTACTATATTTACTAACAATTATTAAATTATTATTTATATATCTCTTGCTACCAAAATTGGTATTACCATATTTTCTTCAATTATTTAATGAAAAAATTGCTGGTGTAGTCAGGATATATTCATGTTTAGTATGAAATAAATGTTATCTCTAACTTACTTTTTGATTTATTATGTATTTGTTGTTCTTAAAACTAAGTTTTTTTCTCTTTTTTCTGCTCTCACTAAACACTTATTTTCCCCATTAAATAATTAAATAGGTATCTGCTCAATACAATATATATTATAAAATATTTCATATTTTCTTTCATATAATTAAATGAAGATGTTATTTCCCAAAAAGAACAAGAAATATCACTTGAAGCATAAAATAAAATATTCACTAATATACTCATAATACATATAAACTTTTAGACCAGAAGTAGAATATGTTATCAAGTGACAGGAAAATAAAACTGTTCTCAAGAATATAAGAGAAGAGAAAAAAAAATAATCAATGGGTTAATTTCAAAGAAAAATATCTTAAAACCAATTTCAATATCTTTTTTTTCCTAAATGATAAATCCATTAAAAAATGTGTTTGTGAGGATTTACGCAGGATCACAGAGATCAGTACATCGGTTTCTCTCTCTCTCTCTCTCTCTCTCTCTCTCTCTCACACACACACACACACACTAAACTGACAAGGTAGAAATGATAGAATGCAATCTTAGAGGATTTACAAAATTCTAATATCGTTCTAAAACACAGGATTCTAAATTAAAATGTAACACAGGAGAAAGAAGCCTTAGGCTTCTGTCAAAAGAAAAGCATGGGTTGGAATTTTCAGAGTTCTATAAAATCTACTGCTGATTTCTCAAGAGAAATTTGACCAAGTACATAGCGATTGTGTTTTAAGCTGATTTTATTGGTTTATTGTCCTTAATTATATCACAAAATCGAAAGCTACAACTGCTGCCTGTGGGCATGGAGAAACTGGGTAAAAGCCACTGGGATTATTGCAAGCTCAGAGGTGCACAGTGAGAATTGGATTCAAATCACTGAAATGAACACTGCTTGTTGAAATTTCAAGGACCATTTTTTTTTAACTTTTATTCTTATTTTCCTTATCATTCAACAGCAGTGCAAGACATATACACGCATATACACACACATCCTGGTTTTGATTTCAAAGTAAATCTATCACTAAGATTGGAAAATCAATTACTTGAGATGGGCTATTGTGTTTTTACAACCAATGCTAAGAGCCACTTGTATATGTATGTTCTATTGAAAAGTGAGTATAATGCTTCACTGTCTTCACTGTCAGCAATACTGACATTAGTAACTTGTCACATCTATAAATCATCCATTCTGTAGAAGCTAATAGAAAATGGATAGCTTCAATTAATTTAAAATATCATTATTATTATTATATATTGTTAATAATGCTAAGAGTAAAAATCTCCTAGGCTTGGTATCCTAGGAACATAAAATATATAAACCATGGCATTTCTCTGAGAGTGGCTACAGTTAATCCTAGTGAAATCCATCAGTCTTATTAGGGGAAATTATTTTTCTCAACGGAAGCATATATGTTGTGTAAAAACAAATCTTTGCTCTCTTGCTACATAGACATTTAAAATGCTAACAGTGTTTACATTATAAGTGGTTTTTTTTCAGTTTCATAACTATTGTAACCTCTATTTTCTTTCATCTTTTTTGATTTTTCACCTTCTTTCATAGTTATTTCTGTGCATGTCTTATCACTATCATGAAGAAAAGCAATCTGAGGACAAGATACATATATGATTTATGTTTGCATTTAATGAATATGTAGCTAAGTAAATGTGTTGAATGAATGAATGAATGAATGAATGACACTTTAATCCATCACTGTATTTTCAAAGTGGTTTTATAAACACCATGTCACTTGACCATTTCATAAATTCATATACCATGTTTCCCCGAATATAAGACCTAACCAAAAAAATAAGCCCTAGCATGGTTTTTCAGAATGACATCCCTGAACATAAGCCCTAATGCATCTTTTGGAGCAAAAATTAATATAAGACCCAGTCTTATTTTCGGGGAAACACGGTACTATCCAGTCTGTAGAGGAGGAGCCTAAGAACCAGAGAGTTTGCAAGAAGACAGATCAGTAAAGTACTCGCTCAGACTAATATTAAATCCACGGCCTTGTCGTCCCTCTGTCTTTAACACACCCATGTATAAAGAAATAGCAGAAGCCACTTTCTGTCATGGAACGGACAGCTAAGTCTGAAGCAAAATATATAAATCGTCACACGTCACGTGCCAAGCAGGAACTTGTCCTCTGCAGATAAGCAGTGGTCAGTCTGCCATGGCAGACAGAGCAAAAGCTTGTATTGTCAAACCAAATAAGTTATCTCTTTTTTATTCAATTCAATAGGGAGAATTAAACACAAATCCTCAATAATGCCAGACAACAGTGAGTTTAAATTTGTTTCAACCAGCTGTTAGATGTGTGGCTTTGGCTCAGTGAGCTAACGTCCCCAGACCTCCGTTTTCCCATCTACAAAATGTGTACAGTGATACTCATTTCTCAGGGTTGCTGTAATGGTGTCCCTCTCCATTTTCTAGTCCTCCCCAGACATTCACGTTTGGCTATTTTCTTTCATGCAGATACAGATCTTCTAGATGCCAAGAATTCTAGCTTTAGTTGGGCAGAAGTGGAGATATTCACTAATGTCTCAGACTGTTGACAAATGGGAGTTCAATTCAGAGTTGAGGATAACCTAGGGCATGAACACATGGCATTGCTGTAGATGATACCAGGGAACAACTATTGATGACATGAGAAGAACTCACCGGACTTATTGTATGGGTATAGGACTGGGACACTCTAGAAGGAACAAAGGAACAAAGGAACTTCCATTGAACACCCTCATCCACATCCATCCTTTCTATTTCCTCCTAGAGAAAGGTCATGGTCATCTTTCTTTACTCTTCATTCTAACACTTACAATATGAACTCCACGGCCTACTATCCTTTGAGCCATCCCTTTTGAGTTTCAAAGTTATAGATTAGATGTGAGACAATTAAGGAAAACCAAAACAAAATCCTTAACTGTTTCTTTCTCTTGGCCCTCTTGCTCTAAAAATCCCAATTCTTTTCAGGTTTTGTGGCTCCTCTTATTTACCAGGAAAGGTTCTTTTTTCTAACATTGTTAGGGTCTTAGCCCAATGTTTAACTCTTTTCTGGGTGCTTGCCTCTTCTCAGGGTCAGCAAATTGGGAGAATTTTCCAGATTAAAATTTAAGATATTATGCATCTTATGCGTCTCACATAATGCACATTCAATATTTCTAAAATACTGATTCATCAATTAAAAAAAAATCACAACATTTTGAGTGCTGCTCAAATGAGCCAAATACCACGCTAGACGCTGGTAATACAATGACGACTAGAATTTCTTCCTCCCTTTTAGCGATTGAAAGTTAGGCTGAAGAGGCAGTTATGTATACAGACACTTAGCACAGTGTGCTTATTAGTCAAGGAGGGGTTTCCACACAAGAACGGTCAAGAATGGGTAGTGGAAGACATACGTGAAGTAGAAATATGTGACTCTTGAAGTAGAAGTTTAGTATTAACTGAGGCAAAGTGCGTTTCAGATGAAGGAACTGGTTGGCCCCAAGTAACAGATGGGAAACAGAATGGCAAAGCTTACCAACAGTTATTCATGGGAGGGTGGCTGAAAACAATAACTAGACATGTTTGCAATACTTTAATTTGGGCCTTATCTGGTAGACAATAAGCAGCCATTACTGGATATTAAGCAGAGGACGGTAACGCTGTCTATGTGAGGACTTCCTGTACACACACACACACACACACACACACACACACACACACACATTCTTGCAAATGTGCACCAGAGTAGAGGCGCAAGAATGTTCACAGCAATAATATTTCAGGGTACAAAGCAAATGAACTATAGCTACTCAGAACAAGATAAGGTTTTTCTAATACAATGGCCTAAAATTTCATTTATAACATTTTGATACTATTTATCAATAAATATCAAAGCAACTAAAACGAACAGTATATTTTTCAGGCATAACTACACATGTGAGGAAACTGTTCATTACTGCAGGGAATGATAAACATGTGAATGCACCCCTTGACTCAACAATCCCAAACATAAAGTGACAGAAGTAGAAAACAACAAGGTCGTTATTGTGGCATTGTTTCCAAAAGCAAACCACTGGAAAAAACGAGAATGTCCCTCAGTAGGGAAATGGTTGAACAAAATAGGGAACACGGATACAATTGAATGCCATGTAGCCTCAAAAAAGAGGAAAATATCTGTGTACTGATACAAAGTGATCTTTAGACTAGACTTCTTTATTCACGAAAACATTTACTATTATTCTTATCCTTATTTAAACCACTTTAAAAAGTGTAAAACGCTGTACGCTTTTAATGTCTACAACTCAATGAATTTGGGGTAAGTATATACCCATGAAACCAACCCCACCATCAAGGACATAAACACTGAGTGAGAAAAATATCAAACAATAACTAGACATGCTTTAAACAAAGTCCAGAGCAGTGTTTATAATATTCGCAAAAATAAATACTGGAAGGAAAAGCAACAAACGACAACGGCTCCCTAGAGGAGGAGAGAAGGAGTATAGCAGAGGACAATCTAGAACCAAGAATTCTCCTGTGGACAGAGTTTTGTTTTGCAAAATATGAAAGTTTGATATTCATAGGTAATAAAATAAAATAAAAATAAATGAAAAAATAAATCATGAAACATTGGAAAAAATCTGAAATGGATAAAACTAACTGCATATGAAGCTGATAAATCAACAACCCAGACAAAAATGTAATTTCAAGTGAATTTCACAAACAGTGTTTTGGTTGCAGATCCTTAGAGGAATATTGTCTAAGCACTAACAGAGCATCAAAACAATCTTAAAGTGAACTCAGAAGCCTAACTGTTAGTCATAATATTGTTTTTTGTTGTTGTTTTTTTAAAGCACAGTCCAAAGTTGCTCTTGGAGGAGGAAACCAGTGATGAATGTCATTTGAGGAGTCACACAACTTGTTTTACACCTCCTGTTTTACTGTGTACACATTGCATTTTATTTCACAAAGTTTCCATCTGGTTTGAAATTTTAAAATGTATTTTAATATTTAACCTTTGTCTCTGAATTATTGAATAAAGTTGACCTTCAAAAAGGTGAAATACTTTCAGTCTATGATTTTTAAACACCGAGGCTCGTTACCACAACGGCATTGCTATGAGTGGGCTCAGTAAAGCATGAAACCCTCAGGAGTCCTTCGTAAAAATTTTCTGATTAATGAACTATTCTCTGTGTGTAACCACTTTTTATGCCAAGGGACTAGACCAAAAATGTGAAGATGAGCCTAGAAAGGAGAATTCCATTTATAATCTTCTTAGAAATGCTTCTTTGGCAAACATATTCAACCTAGAACAGACAGCAACCTTGCTGTGTTGTTCTTTAGTGATTTTTTAATGTAAGAAATCCTATATCTGAATACAATGTAAAAGAAATGTTAAAATATATTACAAATATAAAAGAAATCCCATTACAAATTCAGAATATTAGATTGAGGAGAGACTTCACAGCTTATATAGCACATCATATTATAGACCTCCCAAAAAAATGTTGTAGAAAGGATATTGTTATGTTCATAATTATACCTTGGGTCTGAGATACTTTGAGGAATATAAATTATTTCATTTGATCCTCATTCCCTTCTTACGAGTCTGTTTAGTGTGGAAACTGAGGTAAGAGATTTCCGACTGTCACAGAGCGGAGCTGAAGACAGAACTGAAGCCCTTGCTTTCAGATCTTTGGGTTTCAGTGTCACCACGGATGCTGTTGCTTAGAAAAGTCCACACAACTAATAATGCAACTCAGTTTTACTCAGCTTTTAGTTGATTTTTGCCAATATCTTGAATTGTCTGTCTGCTTTATCTCACTTTTTAATTAGAATCAACTTTTCCTCTGTAAGATTAAACATATTGAATACTGATAAATCTATTATAACCTAAATATCATACTGATTGTAAAAATAACCCAATGTCTATTTTAAAATTTAAAATATGGGCTCTTAAACCTACGTAAATAGTGTTACTTCCCTCAAAACCTCAATAAATTCATTCTGTTAAAATTTATACATAAAACATCTTATAAACTTCTGTTTAAAAACAGCACCCCTGATTTACACAGAATGCTGAATAATTTTCTACTGAAGATAAGACCTACTGTACTTCAGAATGAGGACATGTTCATAAAATGCACACACTGCCTCCAGGAGAGCAAAAACTTCCCACGTCCACATTTGGTGGGAAATTCTGCAAACAAGTCCCTGAGGTAATGCGAGACAGGAGAATTTGGCTGAGAAATGCTTTAGAAACACACGTCCATATTTGACAAGTATTTATACACTTAGTAAATAATTGAAGAGGAAAGGCTGACAGAAGGCCACACAATGACTAGAATGCAAAGACTGTTCTTGTGGAAAGTGTTGTTCTTTTAAAATTCTGCTGATTTGCTCATACCTACCAGCTCGCCTAGGACAGGGGGAGAAACACACAGCTCTGCACTGCAGTCGTCTCCTTCAACACTCTTTGTAGAATCCATCAGTTATGCAGCTGAATGGATTTACAAGGTATAGCAAATGTTCTGTCCTGGGACCACTACAAATCCTACTTAATGCAACCTGCTGTAGAGCTCGTAGACCGTTCTCTAAACTCCGGGCTACCATTTCATCAACATCATTTCTGCTTATTTCCCCAATGCCTTCTTCTGAACAACTCAAGAAAATCTTGTCACGTACTCCAAATCTTGCTTTTCTTCAATGCTGTCAGCTTTGACTTCTCATTTGAGTTACTTGAGTGGATCAGTTCAATTTAATTCAACTCATCAAACATTACTGAGTAGCTGCTATATAGCAGACATGCCGCGAGGTTTCAATGATAAACCTAGCACAAAGGCACACATCTGTATCTGAAGTTCAGACATACGAAAACAAAAACATGCTCCAACCACCCCCTTTGCACTTAATGCTCTGCCTCCTTTTTCCTGCCCCAACCTTCCTGTCTTGGAGGTACATAAGACAACAGGCTTCTACTACTAAATGTCCCAACTCCTGTCCCCATCATCCACCTGCCACATCCTCTGCTACTCCCTAGCTATGTCATTTTATTACCCTCCTAAGGTGTAGGTAGCTTAGCATCCTCTTCCTGAGATCTGATGGCAAGAAACGTATAGGGCTGTGTTTATTCACAAAGAGAGATAAGGAAACCAAAAATGAATTAACCGTTCCTCACTGACACCACTGGCGAGTGAAGAAAAGGCCAGTGTCTTTGTCCTTCCATTTCTCTACTCCCATTCTGGGTTTCCTAAGAGCAGCGTTCACGTATTCCTCCCTGTCTGCTGGATTGTGCTTATCCCAGGATAGGTAGCCAGGAAAATGCCTCAGTGCAACAGAATCAAATGCACCTCATCAAATCAAGCACGTCCAGATGCCAAGGCACTGAAGGCTGCTCTTCCAGTGGCAGCATCTGGTCTCTTGGCAGACTCTCCACTGGCAGAATCACGTACATCAATATATTTCTCAAGACAGATTCATATGTATACACATAAATACGTAAAGTTTGAATATATGCATATGTATATACATGTGTATATATGTTTTTATCTCTTAGTTAGGCTCCCACTAAAAGCAGAGCCCAAGACAAGGACGTGGGTGAAGGTTAGGTAAAGATAATATATTTGAGATAAGGGACTCCATTTGTCCATTTAAATATGGAAACAATTAGCTGCCTTATATGTGGTTTTCAATAGGTGTTACACCTAAGATACAGTCATATAAAGAAGGCAATTAGTGAATAGAGTCCAACAAGAAAAAAGGATTATTTGTTTGCAAATCAAAAGTAGTAATGGTAACATTAACAAATTTAGGGGCAGGATTGTGCTTAAAGTGACAACATGTATTGATTGATTCTGTGGTGTGATAGGGTATGAGGTTCTAAAGTCAGACATTAAACAAACAAAAAATACCCCTAGAGTCTTCAAATCTCTTAGGAAACTGGTTGTGCGATTCTCCAGCTATATGGCTTTTGATATTGATGCATTTCTCTGAAATATTAGAGACCTTTACTAAGTGAGCTCTAAGTTTCTTTGTGGATCTACAGTTTTATGTTTTAGGTAGGAAAACTGGATTGAGTACTTTAAGGAATAAGTCGATAAATGACATTGGTCATTGAAAATTTTCTTTTCATAATCATAAAACCTTATTTTGGAAAGACAAAAATAATGTACATCTGTCTCTAATAGCACAATAATCTCATTTTTAGTGGTATATAAGACAAAAGTTTATATAAATTTCATATCATCAACGTTTTCCCAAAATGTTTAATGTTTTTCAAGTATCACCCTAAAATCCTTGGGGGATCCTTTTATCACTTTCAACGTACAATCCCTATAATATTTGTAGTCACAGGTTTTCAACTATTGCTTTATATCTCATTTTCACTTAAATCAATATTGTCTTTCTATTAAGTATTGATATTTGGATTTATTTAAACTGCTAATATAAAAGTATTTCTAATCTTACTTTTGCACACACCACAAAAGTACATAGTTGGTGTTTTTTTTTTCCTTCCCCAAAACCCACAGTCAAAAATCAAAGTGAAGATTAATGTAAAGCTTTGAAAATGAGAAAGGTAAAACTTTTAGCCTATGGAGAAGTACAATTATATAATTTTTGTATATGTACAGAGAACTTCTGTATTTGGTACATTGTAAACTGCCAAGGAATTAAAATTATTTTCTTTTTGCAAAGTAAATAGATATGAAAGATACATTTAAATTAACACAAAAATCAATACTACTTTTGGTACTATGTTTTACATATTCAACACAAATTAGGAAGCTTTTGATGGTAGCTGTCCACTTAGCACTTTCCACCTGAAGTTCCAATAGAAAATGGGGAGGAAAAATGAAGTGAAAATCAATCATGATCATTATCAATACGTGGATACATTATTCCATGGAAAACTAACCCCAAAACACCGGAAAACAATCAGACAGTTGGTTACCATGAGCAACTCATCTCAAGAAGACAGTCTCAATTTAGAGTCAAGCTGGAGAAGCATTGCTAAATCTTTAAATTCATCATCACCCCTTTTTTAATTTTAAAGAGGAAAACAACAAATAAAAAGGGAAACAGAAAGACTTGTGACCATGAGGCATAATAATGTATAACATATCAACTCAAACATATTCTGCAATGTTATTTAATGATGTTTTAGTTACTATCACAAATCAAATGCAATATATACAATAATTAAATAAGCACATTCTGCCAAAATATTAATTTTATTGCTTTTTATTGTAAATAAGTAATCTAGGATTTGATCTGTCTTACATTATTAAAACGCAAGTTAATTATATGCTAACTTTACAACAGAAGTACGTTCCTATGAGTCAGTATTGGCTACATCAATCATCCAGCGCTAAGGAGATAACAGCATTATGATACACGGCAATAGAAACTAATGTACCCATGAGAGACTTTACATAAGCAAATAATCCTTGACCAGGCTAAGAAACAAACATATCAGAATCTACAAAATGATGAAAACTTTCTAATTCATTCTATAAGATTCACCAAACTCTGGCACAAAACCAAGCAATAGTGGCTCACGTGTACACACACACACACACACACACACACACACACACACACACACTACCTAGATAAATCTCATTTATACAGATGCAGAAATTCTAAAAATAACAGTAACACATCAAATCCAGAGACATATTAGCAGAAAAATACATCAGGATTGAATAGGTTAAGGAAAAATGCAAAGATGCTTTAAAGGTTTAAAAATTTATTATTGTAATTTACTATATTAGCCCCTTCTAGGAAAAAAGCATATGATATTCTCCCTAAATGGTAAGACAGCATTTGGTAAAGTTTAAGAAAAACATTCACAATTGAAAAAACAAATGTATTTCCTTAATTTGATAAAAGTTATATAGCAAAACCCGATTATAAACAATCATAGTTACAGAGGGAAATTAGAAGAGTTTCATTAAAGTTAAGGAAAAAATTAAGAACACATATTATTACCATTATTATCTTTCCCTAGAATTCCAGCAAATGCAATAAGAACACGAAAAGAAATAAGAGGTAAGCTACTGAAAAACAATAATCCAAACTGGCATTACTAGTAAATAATTTAATTGTCCACATAACAATCCAAGAGAATCAACTAAGGTAGTCATGACAAATAATAGCATTCAGTAATGTGACTAGAAACAAAATCAACTGGCAAAAAGAAATAATTATCCTATATTTAATTAAAAGTAATGAAAAGGAACCCTCAATTAACAACAGTAGACACATTAAATTGTACATAGGAATAAAAACAGACATACCCAAGACCTTGATGAGAAAAATTATAAAACTTCATTGGAAAATGTAAAACCACCGAAAATAAGGACAGACGTATAATGTTTGTGGATGAAAAGACACAACCTGATGAATATTTCAACCATCTCTGAATTTACTCATTTAATGAAAACCTCCATTGAATTTTTAAAACACAACTTGACAAGATGATCCCAAATTTCACTTGAAAAAAAATAAATGAGAACTATTTATTGTATTTTGTAAAAACTATGAGGAACGATTTGTCTTACCATTTGTTAAAATACACTCAAACGTTATTGAAAAAAGTGTGATATTAGTATAACAACAGACAAATATATCAATGCCACAGAATTTAAAGTACAGAAACAGACCCAAGAATATATGAAATGTTATTGTAGATAAAAGTGTTACTTCAAATAAGTAGACTTCAATAAAGGGATTGGGACAATTGGAAAGTATATGTGTATATATACATGTATATATATATACATGTGTATATATATATACATGTATATGTGTATACATGTATATATATACTTTCAAATTGTCCCAATCCCTTTATGTATATTGTATATATGTATACATATATATACGTATATATATATATATTATATACGTATATAATATACATATATGTATATATGTGTATGTGTGTGTATGTGTGTGTGTGTATATATATATATACATGTATATATATATATATACACACGTATACATGTATATATATACTTTCAAATTGTCCCAATCACTTTATGTATATTATATATATACATGTATATATGTATACATATATATATGTGTATATACATATATGTATATATGTGTATGTGTGTGTATGTGTGTGTGTGTATATATATATATACATGTATATATGTATACATGTATCTATATATACTTTCAAATTGTCCCAATCACTTTATGTATATTATATATATACTTGTATATATGTATACATATATATATATATATATATATATATATATATATATATATATATACACTAAAGGGGGGAGTGGCATTAACAGACCCAGGCCAGCATACTTCTCCTTTGGCCCCTCCCTTCCTACATGCCCACCTTATTTTCTCTTTGTTTTTTCACTGATTTTATTTCTAAGCACTTAAGATTTTAAAATATCTTAAGTCTTGTTTTTAATTTCCTAAGAAGGATCTTGTACTAGCCCAACAGTGGTTTTTAACCACCGACACACTACAGAACAGAATAATTTTAGATTATATCTATAGGAAAACTTAAAGATCATTCAATGCAATAACCCTCTTCTTTTACAGATGAGGAAACTGAGGCATAGTTCTTGGTAAAATGATTAATAATGAAAATTAACAACCATATAGTTTGCCTTAGGCACAGTAAACAGGTCTTTAGTATTGTGTGAGAGAAAGTAGAGCTTTTTGTTTTAAAGGAATTCACTCTGAACTAATGACAATAAATGAGTGTTGTGGATTACGTGGAGTTACTACGATAAAATACGACTTTTGACAGGAGACTTGTTAAACTGCATTGAAATTGAACATCTTGCCCCAGTTGGGCTTATTTAGTACCAAATACATTACTTATTTTTGAAACTGACTATTTGAAATTCTCCCTTAAAGTTCAACCAAGCAGACAGTTTTGCACAGGGAAGAATAAAGATCCATGGATTATTAATGGGCGAAAGAGATGAACTCTGATGGGGGGTTCAGTTTCCATTTGGGAGCCCAAGGAAAAGAGAGTTAAAAGTATTTCCTTCACTGAAAATCAAAGTATTTCATTCAAGCGAAATGGCTTTGTATTAGAATGGTAAAGAAACAAAAGATGAGAGGTAATATGTGGCAGTAGGTTTGAATGAGAATAAAAATTTCTCAGCTGGAACCATTAGGGAAGTTTGCCTTCTCTCGAAGGTCTTTGAAATCTTGAACTTGAAAGAATAACATAAGTTACAGCTTTCCTTGTTTAAACTATTCATCTTTATCCACATACCATATACAGGAAACTCCAGTAATTAAGTCCATAGAGGTAATGCGATAAGAAATCAAAGATTATGCAGAAAATGATTTTGGGAACTGAATGTTCCATCAGACACAGTTTACCCTATTTCTCCCATTCCAAAGCTGAAAAACTACATTACCTTGTATGGACACAGAACGGAAGGTCTGTATCCTGCCCACTTCTCTACATACATACAGTTGAAGCCATATTGCAATACATAAAAAAAGAAACTGACAACTCTGGCTGTCTTTGCCACAGACCAATACATATTTTGATAATCCTAGGGCATTTGGGTACTGACTCTCCCCAAGATATAGAAGAGCTTTGCAATTTTAGTCTTTAAAATAATACTAATTGCCATTAAACTGATGGCAAAGATGGGTTCTTCTAAAAATTGTTCAATGTGCTTTATCACAAATACCTATGTATTTATTAGAAATTAACCCACCTAATTTCAAATATTAGGTTGGTGCAAAAATAATTGCGGTTTTTGCAATTATTAACCTTTTAACCACAATTACTTTTGCACCAACCTAGTAGAACTTGAGGTCATTTATGTACAATAACCATTGTGAAAACACATATAGGATAACAGTTTCACAGTATGTACATTAACAGGTGATACAGTAACATATAATTAAACTATGTACATTAATAATCAGTAGTTCAAGTAAGTGGGAAATCATTAGCACCTAATACCGGGATAAATAGCTTAGATTTCCAGAGACTTGAAGTTTCTCTCTATCCAAGAAGGGGTTAGATTCTAAAAGAATTCTAAAGGATTCTAAAGAAATTTATGTCTAAATGACCACTGTCACTTGGAAAGTTACACAGCATCAACATTACTGATTTATGAAAACTTGCCCACACATCAGAAAATGTTTTAGTATCTCTCTTCTATTGATATATTTTTTTTGTAATGCTGTAATTTTTCAGGAAGTTTTTCTTGATATGAACATTCATGACCAAAGTATTTACTGAGTAAGTGCTCTGTTAACCAAGAGTTTTAATAGATACTAAGCTAAATAAACCATTTTCTGTTCTCTAGGAGGAGCCTATATAGTGGGAGAATAAAAAAGGAATTCAGACACATAAACAAACAGCTCACTTGTAAACACAACACCCAATGTCAGTGCAGTCAATCATTATTTTTCCATCTGTGATACCCAAGGGACTCAGCAGAATAATACAGAAGGAAGTTAAATTTTAATAAAGATATATTTAAAAAAAAAAAAAAAGAAAATGATGTACTTTAGGAATAATATTATATTCAAAATTATCGTAAATGATGAATCTACAATAATCAAAATTATTGTAAATGATGAAGGTTGTTTACATCTTCATCTTGTCCTTATGTTTGATTTATTTTTAAATTTGGTTTGTTCTTTTTCCTCAAAGTTGCAGAAAGGAATTTTTCCCTTATCAGATTTCTATACAACTTTTATTACCTCTGATGACATTTTACATTGCTTCACATTATTAAGCCACTAAAATTAGTTTAAACCTGTTATATTTTAAGATGCCTCAGGAGACTAACTCAAAAGTGTCTTGTGAAAACACAACAAAAAGAGCCTCACGCTTCACTTTCACACAATAAAGAATGACATTTCTGCATAGATGTGCTGTGGAGCACATAAAGAACTAAATATACGAGGTCAGACAATTAAGTTTGCAAACTTTACACCCTGTAAGCACGTTGTACTCTCTGAAGAGTATAGATAACAATATCTCAACAGTTGTCACATAATGACCACTGGCTTTGACGTAACTTGATGTTAGAAGGGAGTATCATGATACAAGAAGGGTCATTTTTGGTTTAACCTTAGATTAAGACAAAAAGTTTATTCTCCACAAAAAGACAAAGGTAATACTGATTGATCTAGGGGTATATACGCAAGTTACCATTAAGTTACAGAAACAGTCTCTTTTGTCTTTTTCAGTTTCTATTGATGTAGGATCTAAAACCTGCTGCTTCATTCATGCACTTTTGACCCACGACTGTTTATTACCAGCTGTGATATTTCTTAATTAAAGAAAAATAAAATGTCATACTAACAGGAAGTGGGCTTTCTGTAGTCTCTGAAATAAGATTAAATGGGTTTAATTGTAGTAATGCATACAATGTCACATAATCCTGTTGTGTTTTAATATCTTCATATTTTCAGACTAATTAATTATTGGCAGAAACATCTATTTGTCAATCTATGAGCCGTTAAGTGAAGGAGTTAGAAAGCAATGATATTTATTCTCTCGACTTCTATTGATTTAGCCCTTTTCAGGCAGACAGAATTTTTCTTTAGATATTAAAAAAAAGAGACTAATACACAAAAAACACTGATGTTCTTTCTATAAATCCCCGTAAAAGCAATAAAACAGAGCACATATGCCACCTTGATCAAAGGAGATTCATATCACAGTTGTTGTTTTTTTTATCTTTGTCTTTTTGTGGTGATGCCGTTTTCTGGATGCAAATTTTAGTCCTTATTTTCAAGAGGTTTCCAGTTAATTGAGGGGACCACTGCACATCAAATCTCTTTATTCTTTCCTGTTATATTACATTTAGGAAAATTTTTCATTGGTGTGCCGGGGTTGGCTTGTACTGGCTCATGAGAGCCAATTACTTAATTTTTAGGAATTGTAGTTGAAATGGCCATTGTGAGAGTATTTACACCACAGAAATCATCAAACCTACAAATCAGAGTCTCCCCCGCTCCCCGCCCCCCATGGTGATTAAACATTTACCTGCCCTGCACTTGCCAGAAGATACTTGCAAATAGGATTTTTATGACATAGTGATAGAAGGAGAACTGGCTCTGAGTGGTGAACACACAATGTGATATATGGATGATGTATTACAGAATTGTACACTTGAAACCTATGTAACTTTACTAACCATTGTCAGCCCAATAAATTTAATTTAAAAAATACATATGGTGAATGTTATATTAAAAATAATTTATTACAGTAAAAGACACATTTCCATTAATCCCCCTCAAAATACTCCCCCTCGCTTCAAGCACACTTATCCCATTGTTCTTGCCACTTTCTGAAGCAGTTCTGGAAGTCCTCTTCTGTGAGTGTCTTTAGTTGCACTGTCGTGGCTGCTTCAAGTGCCCTGAATCAATTCAAAATGTTTTCTTTTCATGGTCATTTTGACTTTGGGGAAGAGCCAGAAGTCACACGGTGCCAGATCCAGTGAATAAGGTGGATGAGGACACATCATAATGTTTTTATTTGACAGAAACTGCTCTACCAGAAAAGATGTGTGACAGAGAGCGTTGTCATGATGGAGGATGAAGTAAAGACACTCACGAAAGAGGACTTCCAGAACTGCTTCAGAAAGTGGCAAGAATGATGGGATAAGTGTGTTGCAATGTGTCTTTCATTGTAATAATTGTTTCAAATTTAAATATTCACTGTATTCTTTGATCACATCTCATATACATATGCCGTGTAACTCAATCAACCCTGCATGTGAGACATTTCGCCCAAGCACAGCCCTGGAGCAGGAATCAGCACAGACTCTAGCAGAGGGGCCTGCACTCAGTTGAGCAGCACCACTGTCACCCTGTGGGCCACTTCCATCCCCACAAAAACATTCTTAACTGGAGCTCGTTACCCTACTTGTGAGTTTTCTACAGAGATCAAGAAAAACAATTGACTCAAAGGACCCTACAATCAACTCGAGGGGTGATTTGTGCCAAAATTAAAGTAGGGTTATCTGTTAATCTACAGTCAAAATCTTTTAACCTTGTTTCTGCAATAAAGATTCAATAAAAAATATTCTTCTTGATGATGACAACAAGGTCCTAGAGTACCACCAAATACCTTCTAAATATCCAAAGGAAGAAGAAATCAAGTTCAATGTCATTTTACTATTTTCTACATTTTATGTTTTTACAAATCACTTATCCGTGGACAGTTTGATATATTTGAACTTCATTAATCACAGATAATTATTGGTTGCATTGGATAAAGAAAAACTTATTCTTTTTTTAAAAAATGTATTACTACTTAGAAAAAAGAAGAGAATGGTAGTTTTCCCATCCTTCTTTTTTTGTTACAAGATGATGTGAGAATAATAAATTATGCTTGAGGATTCTTTAGTGTAGTACCACTTTTTCAAAGGTTAGTAGTTGTTTCTGCCAGATAGTAGAGGTGATTGAATTGATGTCAACACTTTCCTAGTTCCTGGAAGAAAGTATAAACTAATATAAATACTCACACACACACACACACACACACACACACACACACACACACACACACCTTGGGAGCTGATCATATGTGTTTCTTGTTAGGAAGCCTATTTTAGGACAAGGTTACATAAAAAGTCAAAATTTATTTTCCTATCGGCTTGCGGTAGGAGTCACTTGCTTACCTTGGTTGTAAAACTGAAATAATGGCTGCTAACTAATCTCAAAGGTTCTTAAAACCCCAAGTCATAAATACTTATAAAGGCCTGGGGATCTATTACTACAAGAAAGAGATTACTTATAATTATTTTGTTATGTAAGGTGTACTTTGTGAACAAAGAAATGTGATATTCTTTAGTATTTACTCACATAAAATTACAAGAGATTACAAAGAACCATTCCCTTGTAACTGAAATTATAACTCTGCTTATATAAATAGGATCACTGTAAAAAGAGTAGTTCCAGTTTGAATTCTGTTGTCATTTTTTACTGAGATAGAAAAAAAGCAATTTCTGACATTTGTGAACTGATTTGACTCTCACAACTAAACTACATTGAAAGGTATTTTAAATTAAGTATGTTTAAAATATCTAGAGATATAAAAGGAATAATCAAACCATAAACAAAAGTAGGAGAAAATGAAATAAAAAGAATTTGAAGGACCAAGTAGAAATCCTAAAACTGCAATCATTGAAACAAAAGGGACAACAGATGGATTATACATAGACTAGACACAGTTAAAGAGAGAATTAGGGTCTAAAAAGGGTAGATTAAAAAAAAAAATTACCAGAATGCCACACATAGATATATAAAAAGATATGAAAATTTTCAAAGATTAGAGAAACACAGATAGATCAAAAAGTTTCAATATTTAGCTAAAAGGAATCTCAAAAAGAAAGAATAGAGAGGATAAAATAGAGTCAGTATTTGGCTAAGAATCTTCCAGAACTGAACAAAGATATGACACCTCAAGTTGGGGAAAAAAAAATTATATATTATATCATTTAATTCTCACAATCATTTGAATTAAGGATTATTTATGGTGAAGACAATAAGCACAGAGAGGATAACTGGTTAAGTGCACTCAGTGACTAAGTGGTAGACCGGCCATGTTGATTCCCAAGCCCTGTCCCTTGCCCGTGAGCCTCTAAATCTTGGTCAGGTACATTACCACATGCCCCACGGTGGTGCCTGAGCCTAAATTTGAAGACCGCTCACCTTCCTGACTACCTGTTTGCTATGATCACCTAGGCAGGTCAAATAAACTCCAGAGACACCACATTTGAGAAGATGGACAACACTGAGCACCCAGCTGGGCAAATAAAAAGCCACCAGTGTAAATAAAACTTTTTTTTTTTTTTTACTTAGAAAAAGGTCCATTTTGGGAAAACCCTGAAGCAATGCTAGGATGTTTGAATTTGACGTTGTACCTCGAGCATGAAATATTTTCCCACCGTGCCATAAATTCCTTGAGCCAAGAGCATGTCTTATTCATCTTATTTTTGTTACAGCACCAAGAAATGCACAGAAGAGATCCTTCTTCGTTGTGCGCTGTTAGAGCACTAGACTCTACAGATCACCCATGTTTAGGAAATGGAAACAGAAAAGGGAATGAATTAAAACAAAGAAGAGTTCAAAGAGAAAAAAAGATAATCTTCCGTGTTTGCCCAAAAATAAGACCTAACAGGAAACTAAGCCCTAGCATGATTTTTCAGGATGACATCTCCTGAACATAAGCCCTAATGTGTCTTTTGGAGCAAACCTTAATATAAGACTCAGTCCTACTTTCGGGGAAACATGGTAATATTAGGGAAGTTAGAAGAGAGTCTACAAAAGAGTAAACTGTAATCAATGTCCAATGTCTCCCAGAGGAAAAACTTACCACAAATTTTTAAAAGACCCTGGATGTGGTAACTGAAAGGTGAGTAGTGAACTCTAGAGAGTATATTTTCAATAGAGTATAAAGGAGAGAAACCAGGTACAACCTATAATTTCTGCCCTCTAGAAATTTAAAATCCAATTGGAAGGACAAGGTGTCATCAACTGTAAATGACCAATAAGAGTTATGAGTCACAACATGTTTAGAATTTCAGCATTCTGTTTTCATTGCTTGGTTGTGTAAAATCATCTCCACTGATTCACAAAAACAAACATTAAAAAATAACAACCTACTTTGGAGAATATTTTGAGATAGTCAAAGACAATCAACACTAGAAAGATGGAATACTGTGATTAAGCTCATATTGTCTGTTCTAGTAACTACAACAGTAAACTTGAATCATTATATAATCTTCCTAGATTTGAAGGCTCATAGTTTAGAATCTATTTATTCCTTTTGAAAGTAGAAATGACATTCATAACAGTCATTTTAGACATAGTATTTTTCTCTCTTAAAACTTAACAAATACATTTAAAAGGGAAAATGTTATTTGCTGGTTATTTTAGAAGTTTAGATTTTAGAGCACATTTCCCTTAAAACATAATTTTTTCTCTAAGACTTATAGCAGAGTTATTTTTTCTATTTCTTTCTTCAAAAGGCACGGTCTTTGCTTGTGATGTTAGCATTCATATGTATTCCTTGAAAAATTAACATTGACTAGTTTTACATATATATGTAAATATAAGGTATAAATACAGGGTGCACATATACCTACTATGCATGGCCCACACAGAGTAGGAAGGACTTACCTCATGGGGCCTGAGGAGGAAAACTGTAAATAATCTGCTAACTGTTTCAACCCAGGCCAAGAAGAAGAGAAAGCCAAAAAAGTATGTATAATTGGTATTAGTGAGGAAGATTCTAATTAATTTTTCAGCAAGACAAGTGGGTTTCATCAGCAGAAGCTTCTTATAAATAAGACCTGTTTACACTCCCACATGCTTGCTACCTTCTTTGAAAATAACTGCTCTCATGAGAGGAGCAGCTGACAGCTACATTCAAGTCCAACAGAACCACAGAAAATAAATCACAGACTCGGAGTATGGAATCTGCTTTTACAGAGAAAAATAACTGCAATCTAATCTATGCAAATATATCACTCGACCAACTTACTTTTTTTCTGGAATTTTCACTTCCATCAATTGAGGCTTTTATTTTTATATTATATATTTTTTTCCTTTTTATACCAAAATTGTCATGCTTAATAGTAACTTGTGAGAATCAAAGCCTTCAGATCTGTGTAGAATCCCCAGTGTTATTCTGATACAAAATTCTGGGTCAGAACCGCTTGTAAAAATTATTTAGAAACTACCAGTATTGCCAATAAATACATCATGAGACAATCAATAACTTGCTTTAAGTTAATTGTTGGATTCTCAAAACTTCACTTTCACACGTGAACAATGTGAATTAGATGTCCAGGGTTCGTCTTTCTCTGCAACTGCTTTCTTTCCATCTACCTTTTAACAACATTTAATCATTTCCATGTGAAAAACAAAAAGACGTCCTGAACCCTCCTGGCCCCTCCAGGCATCAGTCCATCTCTCTTATCCTTTCAATAGGTCTTGAGAAAGCTGGCTACCAGGTGGTTTTTACTTCTCTTTCCTCAAGACATTTAAAATGGCCTCTGACCTCACAACGTCAGCATTTACCAACATCCGTGGGTGTTCCCTCAGGAGATATAAGGGTGCCAAGTGGAAAATTGAAACCTAAAACACAGAAGGCCATGCAGGGAGTGTGTGCTAGCCACTGCATTCAGGGCAGCTACTCCTAGGAGCAGAGCCAAGGATTTGAGAGGCTGGGTCGGTGACAAAGGAACAGGTTTATAGGAAGACCTGCTCACACAAACCACTATGATACTTCTAATTGCTTTGACCATTTTTCCTCTCTCTGTTGCAGTTCACATTTTGTCTTAAGTTTGATGGAGTTATCCCGGTATTAGCAGAGGACACTTAACTAAACTGCAGTCCCCCTAGAATGACACGTCTGTCTTTCTGTGTGAGTGTTTGCTAATATTGCAAGCACAGCAAGTTTTCCCAGAGAGACATACCTTGCAAGACCTTTGATTTTTACTTCGGGAGACAGATAGACAGCAAATTCAAGATACAGAGGAAGGGAGTCACAGGACAGGGTCAGAGGCTAAATCGTTTTAGGAAAGATGTGGACACACAGCTAACCACCTGACAAGGGTAGAAATAACAGAGCAGGGAAACTCCATTTCAGTACACAAACAAGTCCTTCAACCAGGACTGAAGATGACTTGTTAATTTGAAATGTAAATCTTCTTTGCCTGTGGATGATCTGTGACTCCCAGTAAATCCTTTTACACTTTGTAAGCCAGTTTCTACACATATAAGAAAGGAGTAATAAGATTAACTTTGATCTTCCAGGGATGTTGGAATGATAAATGAGGTAATATTTCAGAATGTGTGAAGAACTTCCTTAGAAGCAAATTATTATATTAATCCAAGGCATAAATGTAATTACAAGAGGGGATGGCCTTCGTGTTATGAATTGACCTAAGAATAGTATCAAAGTGGCATAAAGAAGTTTGGCATTGTTGATGTGAAGCTAGTGAAAACCAAGGGGGACCAAAATACTTGTCGGATAGCACTTTATTCATTAACTCAACTTACAGATATGTAGACATAGATATAGACATAGATGTAAATGAACACACAGATTTATAGATAGACAATTACTCTTAGGTATGTAGCACTGTGCTAGGTACATAAACAGGTATTGCAGGATATTTAAAAAAATTATTATTTGCCATAATTGGAAATAGTATTAGCAAAAGAAGGCAATTATATGGTCTTGTGTGTGATTATTTATACTTTTCAGATACTTTGAACATAGAGATCAAATACATCATGGTTTTAAATCTACTCCCCCCAAATTATATTCCTGTACTAGCAAATGCTTTGTTCCTGATTTAACAGATTAAATTTTCATAGGTGTAAGACTGACTGCATGAAAATAGAAAATTTCAGAATATTACAAAGTGTTTTTAAAGAATGTGCAGCAGCTTTCAGAATTGTTAAATAAATGGATTCAAGCAAACAGAAGCAAATATCATTGTAGAGTTTGTATTATGTGAAACTGGCAGTCAACGTTTTATGAAATGTGTGTCTGCTCTAAAAACCCTTACCACAAGACAAGTTATCAAAGTACAAACCATATCATTATTTAATTTCATGATGTCACTGTCAGATGCTACAACAAAAAAATCTGTATATATATATATAACTTTATATACATATATACTCGTATGTATACTATATACATTTGGAAAGAGGAGGAAAGAGGGAGTAAGATATAAAGCAACTACAGCACACCATCAATAACTGTTACATTTAAGTACAGAGTACATGGACAGCAATTGTACTGCTTTTCCAAAGTTTTGAAAATTTGCAAAATGAGTTGGGGTAAAAATTCATGCCATCCTAGAATGATACATGGAGTATTGCTAGACTTTTGCACACAGTAATCGTATAATTGTTAAAACTTTCACCTGTCATGAACTGGGAGGGCAAACCTGCAGAAAAGGATGCACAGGATGGAGAAATTTTCAGGCATTTGAGAAGTGTGAGGGGTGGGAATAGTAATTAAGAGGATGATGAACTTGGATGGCTGTTGCTGGGAATGATACATGCTTTGGGAAAAGACAATGGAAGCCTGAAGTTAGCAATTAAAGCTCAAGGTGAATGTTGGATGGCTTGGATAGCAGTATTTGAGAACAGAAAAGGCTGAGGCCTAGGACTTAATCTTAAGAGTAGTAGAACCAAAGAAAATGTTGGCTTCTCGGCTCTAAAATGTCTTCTAGACCAAGGTCAGAACCATGAATAGGTGGCAGCTTGAGTGAGAACCCTGGCATCTGTGTGGATGCACTGGAAAAGCATGAATTCCCAGCTACCCATGAACCCTGCAGGCCTGTGCAACTGGCCACTGCTTGAGAACAGCTGGACTCTCTCTGCCTGGCAGGTAAATGCATGGCCTTGTAAGGGCAAATACAAATAAACTAATACTAAGAGGCTTAATTTTCTTGTTTATAATAAGGGAAGGCTTCTCTCACTCCGTTTTCTTAGAGCATTGACTTTAGGAAACTTGTAAATTCTTTCTCTATCACTTTGAAATGTATGTAAATCATTTTTTTTCCCATTTGTTTGCTTGTTTTTTATTTTAAGTGTGTTTTTCCAGGATCCATCAGCTCCAAGTCACGTAGTTGTTTCAATCTAGTTGTGGAGGGCGCAGCTCACAGTGGCCCATGTGGGGAACGGAACCGGCAACCTTGTTGTTAGGAGCACTGCGCTCTAACCAACTGTGCTAACTGGCTGCCCCCTGTAATGTTTTAAAAGCTAAATAAGCCCCTGGCTGGCTCTACAACCCAGTAAGGTCTCTCTTAAGAACCTGAAAACCATCTCTTTGAAATGTAGCCTTTAAGGAAAATAGCTCCCTTACCTCCCAGTCTCTGTGGGAGGGTGGAAGCCTAACTTCAGAGGCCCCTCACACCAAGTTGCCAAACTGCCTCTTATCATAATTCGAGAGGCTTACTTATCCTTTGGAAGAAGCCAGTTAGCAAACACAGATGGATCGCTCTAATTACCAGGTGAATCTGGGATGAACTGTGTGTGACCAACGGCCTGTGAAGTCCTCTGACTTGAACTAGTCATTGTTTATCTTGAGAACATGTGTGTAATGGGTTGTATCTGCTTGGCTTTGTAAAATGGCGAGATTTCTTTCTGTCTTGGCAACCTGTCAATGGACTTCCTGTGATGCACATCTCACTCAATTATAATGCTTATTCAATAGTGAAATTGTTTCTTTCTCATCTGCCTTTGTGGAGAGGTTTTCTGGGTTGGAAAGAAATTTGGGTTTTGACTGTATTTTTCCAGCTCCATCCTCAGTTCAGCCCCTACCGTCTCCTGGGCACCAGGTAAATAACTGATAAGAGAACTGCTGGGTCTGCTGAGGGAGCGGCAGGGCGCGACGCCAGAGGAGCTGCAGGGCACAGCTGAGATGAACCATAGAAACATGTGTGGTCCTGGAGTAAGTACGAGCATGGCGGATCAATGGGAGAAGAACACAGAGCTGGGAAAGAGAATTTTTCAATATGGCAGCATTCCCAGGAGACGGGATTTGCCCCCCTGGTAGAAGTCTCAGGAGACTTTTCCAGTATTACTGCTAGATGACACTTAGAATGAAGCTTAGAAAAAGTAATGGCCCATATTAAGTGTAGTTAAAATGGTAGAACCATAGTGGCAACCTCTGATGGAATCAAAAGATTTGTTGAAGAGAACTTGCTGAATTGGTTCTGCCATACGAGACACAAATACCTACCCAATGACCTTGCTTGTCATAAGGATCTGCCTGACACGCTCCCATTCAAAGAAAAAGGAATGTTTATCAGAGCCTTTGAAATCACTTTGCCACCAGGTAATAAATACTTTCAGCTCTGCAGGACATACAGTCTCTATCATAATCACTCAACGCTGCTTCTGTAGCACAAATCAGCCATAGGCAATACCTAAATAAATCAGTGTGGCTGTATTTCAATAAAACTTTATTTACAAAAACAGACAGAGAGACAGATTTGGCCCACAGGTTATAGTGTGCTGACCTGCAATCTAGACAATATTAAAAGATCAACTCATTTATTGATAATTTACCATATGCCAGGAATGAGCAAATCTATAGATTTGCTGTTGTATATTCCTTAATACAGCCATGTAATTTATTATTGTCCCCATTTTTAAAATAAAGCCTTTTTGTCATGTATGAAATAGGAAAAATATTTATATGTTCAGGAAGAAAGTAAACCAATAAAAAAAGGCAAACGATATGCCTATGAATTCACAGAAGACAAAACTAATATACATTAAACACATAAAAGGACACCCAATCAGATACCGTTTTATAAGCATGTGTGTCACAGAGCAAACTATATTCCTGTCTAACAATATGTACCTCTCCTCCTGGAAGAGATGTCTGTAAACTTCTCTGTGCCACTGGTGTCAGGCTTGGGGTGTGACTTGAAATCATGTGCGACTTGCAGAGTCTTTCCTTGCCGTCAGACGTGGCCATGTGAAGGGTGCCCTACCCTGAGGGACAGTCATGTATGATCAACCTGTTGACTTCAGGAGGGGTCATATGATTTGCTTTGAAAAAGGAAATGTGGACAAATGTGACGTGTGTCACTTCTGAGCAGAAGCTTTAGAAACCAGCTCACACTGCTATGTCCCTTCCCCTTCGCGACAAGACTGCCAATGTTCTAGACAGGAGTTCCTTTCAGCCTGGACTAAAGCAGCCGCTGACTGAGACAGGCTTGCACTGTGAGGGGCGTGGGGAGACAGGACTCCTTCCGTACCCGCAGAGGTTCTGTAAGTTGGCTGTCACCACTCCCGGTGTCTGGACTCAGGCCGGCTCCTTGTTCGGCTCATCGCCTGGCCCAAACTGCTGAACCTGACTCTGCCTTCACTTCCGAATGTGTGTAAATTGTAGATAATGACAGTATTTTTAGAGGTAAGTTTGTTTGGAGGCTTCTGTGAATGAAGACCAGCAGCATATGCAGAACAGAGCTGAGGGCTCAGTGGTCAATGCTCTTTCCATGATGCATTTAACGCAGGGAAATCAGTATTCATTATGCAAAAAAGCTGATTCGGTGTTGCAGAATGAACAGCTCCTGATAAAATGTGTTGCTCCTCTTTATTCCCGAACTTTCTCCTGCTATTATTTTGCATCAGGATATGTGTTCTGAGTATGAGATCCCAGAGGAACAAAGACTCCCTTGGCAGGCCCAGAGGAAGCTCTATTAGCATTTTCATCAAGCTTGGCAGATGGCCCCACAGATACTACAAGGATGGGAATACGTTAAAGGCCAGGAGATTGGAAAGAGTACTATGGAGAATGTCCACTGAAAAGAAAAAGGAGAGATAGGATTGTCTACAGGAAAGAATAAAAGAAATCTGAAAGTCATAGCAATTTTATCTAATCTTTAAATCTTCCTATAGAAAAAAGAGTCATTCTTTTGACACCCAGTGAAGTTTGGTATTGTAATTACTCTGATATTTACATATGAAAAGCGTCTCGTTAATTATATGCTGACTGTTCCACCTGTGTGAAAAAGATGATTAAAACAAAAACCCATCCGGAAGAATATACAACATTCATTAGCCATCTAAAGCTGCTCAGCCTCTAGAGAAGAGGTGGGAAAGGCTATCGATAAACTTGAAGTGTCTTGTCAATCGCTGTATTATCGAGTGTTAGGACTTAAAGGGACCACAGCATTCAGTTCAGTTCATCCAGCATTTCCTGTACACCTCCTGTGTGCCAGGCTCTGCTGGTTCCTGAGTGACTGCTGGTGGCTCAGAAGAACCTCAGCCCTCCTGGGGAACAGAGAACACAACAGCATAGTCCCAGGGCCAAAGGAGATGCAGTTATAAAAGGCATTAAGTGGTACAGAAATATGCAAAGGAGGAAGTGACAAAGCGGCCTTCTTGACTCAGGAGGAAAAAAAAAAAAACCCTTGAGAAGTATAAAATCCCATTATTATAAACTCAAATAAAAAAAAAAGAAGTGAATTATCAAAGGTTACTCAGTACTCACTTAGCTGGTGTGAGTAGGATTTGAACTACAGATTTGTTTTTTGTTGTATGGAAGTCTGAAGATTTTTCCATGTTTTTTTTTTTTTATTTTTTATGGTTTTGTTCATCCCAGGGCCATATCTTTCAAAATGTAAATTAAAAATATTCCTATTTTAAAAATATCATCAGATCTGAATTTTCATTAGGTTAGAGAATTCTCTGTCAATGCAAGGATTAGCATATTGTTTCAAAATCAAACCTGGGGAAATTCAAACTACATTAGCAGAATTAAATATCCAACGTGTAAAGTATACAGTACAGAATTATTTGGTAACTCAGATGTATTGAAATATCCCTAAGAGTCAGAAAAATGCCATGATTCTAAAACATTATCTCCTCAAAAGAAAGAGGAAAAAATAACATAAATTTGTGAATTCCCTTTTGACACTAGGGATAAATTTAAATTATTTTTGATTTTATATAATTCTTTTGAACTGCTTGGGATTTGGCCATCTTGTCAATTGCTCGACTCCTAACAACTAACCAAAACACAGGTGTATTATTCCGGTTTCTCCTGAGAAACAGAACCAATAGGACACACATATACAGAGTGATTTATTGAAAGTAACTGGCACACACTATCATGAAAGCTGAGAAGTCCCCGTATCGGCAGTCCACATGCAGGAGACTGGGAGAGCTCATGTGTCCTTCCAGCACAAGAGCCCGCAGGCTTAAGACCCAAGGAAAGTTGATGTTTCCCTTTGTGTCTGAAGACAGGACCCAAACAACCACCCCAGCTCAAGGTGTCAGACAGGAGGAATTTCCTCTCCCCCGGGGGAGGCCACCTGCTCTGGGGAGGGCAATCTGCTTTACTCAGTCTACCAATTCGAATGTCATTCTCGTCCAGACGCACCCTAAATAATGTTTGATCAACTGTCTGGGCACCTTGTGACCCCTGTAAAATTGACACATGAGATTAACCATTGCCTGGTAAAGCTAGTTAACATTACTTCAATGAATGAAGAAAGCCATAAAAACAGACAAGACAAAAATGTGTAAAGACAAAGCTGCGTTTAGGTACCGGATTGGAAAAAAATGTATAATTTCTCTCTAATGCAAACTAAAGGATATTTAATCAAAGGAAATTAATGAAAAATAATAATTGCACCTTGACAGCCTGAGCTTCCTGATTCTACCAAATGATGATCGAATGGCTTGGGAGGCTGACTCTGCCTCGCCGAGCACGTGGCATGTGTGCCTCTCCATTTGGTTGGCGGGTGGCCTGTCCTCCTAGTCAGGAGCATGAAGCTGAGGTACCAAACTTCCGCTGAGGCAGTGAACATGACCAGAAGACTAGTCACCAATCTCTTTATGAGCAGCTGGCTGCCTTCCTCAGTCACAAGTCAAGAAATGGTTTAATACCAATTGCTTTCAATCTCCTTCCTCCTGAGAGCCTCGCCTCCTGTGGGATGCTACAGCTACCCTTGGAATGGCTGACATTCCCACACACAGTATGAAATCTGGCTTATCTGCAAAACTTTAGGTTGTGTTCTCACACCCTGGTTATTTTAACTAACAGCTCCCCTCATTCTTCCTGTTCTTGGTTGCAGTAGCTTCTTTACACAGCATCTCCTGATCTAATCCCCCACTCTGTTTTGCAACATTTACCGGTACACTTGGACAGGTTTCATTCTACCTAAAACATAAAAGAAATGTGTGTATATGTCTGCAACTTTCAGTTGTTGTTCCAGTTGCTGTAACTATTAATGAGTCCTTACTAGTCATTATTTCATTTGTCTCCTAGGCATTTTCTGTGAGCATTACGTTACCATCAATAAAAAAAATATATGTTTTTCCCTATTTTATTAAAAGAAAAAGCCATGATGATAAATCTCTAGAACGTAATCAACTTTCTGGGATCCATTCCTCAAAAATGTGACAGTTGATGTGCAAACACATGCCGGAGCATACACGGTTCCCAACTGTCCTAAATAGGTGACAGGCTGAGATCCTAGGATGCTCGTCTTCCAGAACATTCCCATCTGTGATGGGCAGTGACTTCCTGCACAGAGACTATGGCTTTACTCACTCCTGTCTGTAGCTCTCTGAGCTCTTCTATGTGCAGCAGACGCAGAATTCAAGCACCTTCATTAAGAACTGCATCTCCTGTGTCAAAATGAAGAACACACTTGTCTAAAGTAACAGCCAAGTGCTCTTTGGTGATTTGCTTTAGCTCCCGCATCCTGCCTCAGGCACTCCTGGACCAAAATGCGAGTTCTCCTTAAGCATCGCCAGGTAATCAGCATGATGCTGAATCTGAGGCCATGACACCAGCCATGACACCAGCCTTCAAATCAGGATTATTGATGTCCAGGTTGATCATCGGCTCTGCATTTTATTCAGCTGGATGGTCAGCATTTCTTGTACTATCAGGTATCAAGTCCTTATATTTTTTTGCATTATCTCCATATTCAAGTCTAATGTCTAACAGGTAAACCAGGAAGCCAGTCAGTTGCTTCTTGTTGGTCTTCAATCTTGAATCAAAGAACCTGGGCCAGTCACTGCTGTGGCTGTTTCTTACATTACCTCTGCCTTCATCCTCACAATGTCTGATTTTCTGGTCTTCAAGCCAAACAATAAAGCTTCTAAATTCTGTTTTGTCTTTGTAGTTGATGCTGGCACAGTTATGATGGTCAAGGGCAGCCAGCTCATGTGGGAACACAGTCCAGGCTTCTCACTCTGGTCCCCAGGGCTTCAGCGAGGAGAGGAGACATGAGGACATGTGGGTGGTGCAGTGAGAGCGCAAAAAAAATACTTTCTAAATCAAAACATATTATAAGCCCAGCAGTTACTTAAATAAAAACATCAAACACTTGGATAGCACTCACTACATTAGTCACTGTTCTTATTGCTTTACATATATTAATGTATTAAATCTTCACAACAGACCTATGAGTTAAGCACTATAACTATTTCTATTCCATAGATAAGGAAACTGAAGCTAGAGATTTGCCCAAGTCCTGAAGCCAGTATGAGGGGGGACCAGGATTAGGACCTCAGAAGACTGATTCTAGAAACTGTATCCTTAGCCACCACATTGTACCACTTTTGACAGTCTGTGTCATGAGTTCTCAGGGGAAAATAAGACTCCTGTCTTCATTTGCACACTTGTAGCTCCTGAGATGCTAGAAATAATGACTTCTTGGTTTATACCCATTTTCTCCACGCCACCATCTACTGCTGTGTCAATTACAGTTGCCAACATCAGCAGACTGAGAAGAATGGAAACGTCTGGCTCCTCGGGGGAAAGGGGTTGGGGATTCCTCTCCAAAACACACACGATTCCTCTCTTGCCCCTGAGCAGGTCTTTCCCCAAGAGAGTATGAGAAGGCAACCACCCTGACCCAAAGAATGTGTTTCCGGGTGCCTGCCCTTCTGATGTCTTTACTGAATTTCCTCCCCGGCGCGTATCTACACTTGATCTCTTGACCTTGGTCCCCTGCTGTGCTCCGCTCAGGCTGGGATGCCAGAACATGTTTCTGTGATTGGCAAGCTTTCCTCTATCCTCAGCTACTCCGTATGCTCCATCTCCTTTCCTGTAACTGAAATCTCTGTAGGCCTATAAGCAGAGACAATCTGTTCTCTTACATCCCAAGTACTTCAGGATTGTAACAGTGGAATTATATCCTCCAGGTCTCCCAATGTCACATTGGAATGGAAACTACTGTTCCTAAGATAAAAAATCTCCACCTCTGAGGCTCATGCCAACTAACTTCAACTACCCTACCCTCCCTTGTAATAATCTATCAATGAGTTCTTCTCAGTCATTAAAGTCTTCTGTTGTGTGGCTCATGCTTTCCTCTCCACCCTAACCCAAATTTCTTCAAGGGTGATCTAACATCATGGCCTCTTAATTCCTTGATGTTTTTCATCTTCAATGATTTCCTTTACTCTGTCTCCGCCCTATTAATTTGAGCCCTTGATATTTTTTGATCACCTGAAATTTATTCCTACCCTGTACCATTAATGCAAACATCCACTCTTGTCATCTTGCCCACCTATCTTTCCAACTTGATTACTTCAGTATTGTCAATGCAACCGTGTTTCAAGGGCATCAAAACCTTCAGTTCATTGACTCCTCTATTTGTCTCCTGTTCATTAGTCCCCTTTTATCTTCACTTCCCTTTTCGTTGAGCTCAGATTCCATACAGTATCAGTTAAGCATCGTATAAGAATTACTGAAAATATATCCTAAACTTCCTTCCCTGTTGTCACACTTACCTGAATAAACACAAACTCCAAATCCTTGCTAATGAAAATGTGGCTGATGAACCAGAATAACTGTAATTACCTGGAGTTTCTTAGACAAGAAGGATGTCAGGCCTCACCCCAGATCTAAAGAATCAGAATCTCCATGTTAACAAGATCTCCAGGTGATTCATGTGCAGAAGACTCCTTGTTAAAACAAATGCCTGAGCCCTTACCATGTAGGTGTTCCTCTGTCTTTCAAAAATTAATCTCTCCACATGCATCCTAAATCCCATTCTATCTTCTTTTCTAAAAAGCTACGAACTATGCAACAGTCCACTTCAATCCCTCCTCTTCTTTTGACTCCTCCCTTAACAATATAAGTATGATTTAGTCCAGATTTCTCCATTCTGGCTGCAGATCACTAACATACAGAAACTCTCAAAAACCACTGATGCTCAGACCAACTCCAGAACATAAATCAAAATTTCTGAAGATGAGACACAAATATAATTATTTTTTTTTAATTCTCTCCAGAAACAGCAAAAACCAGTGGTTGTCACGGTTTGGGATACGTGGCAGTGGAGGGGAAGGACAGGTGAATGGGTGGAGCACAAAGGATGTCTGTGAAAATATTCTCTGTGATACTATGACTGACACACATCATTGTAATTTATTCAAATGCACAGAATGTACAACACCAAGTGTGAACTCTAATGTAAACTATACATTATGATGTGTCAAATGCAGGTTTATTAACTGCAACAAATGTCTCCCTCAGGTGGGAGCAGGGGAGATATATGGGAAATCTCTGTGTCTTCTTGACAGTTTTTCTGTGAACCTAAAACTGCCCTAAAAAATAAAATCCTAAAATAACAACAACAACAACAAAACTCTCAAGATAATTCTATTATGCAGCCAGGATTGAGAATCAATAGTCTAGTCTTTTTACTCTTTAAAAAAAAACTCTTAGTAACACATAAATCCCTCTTCCCACCTTTACTGCTATCTTCCTGAAATAGACCCATTACCGATGATGGCCTGGGCTCTGGATTCCCTTAGAGCCTATGACAAAGGCTAATGCATGAGCCATTTACTGAAAGAGTTTGATCCCAAGGAGCTGGAGGGAAGGACAAAGGGAGCAAAGCTGGAAAACAAGATGCCAACACAGGATGCATTATTAAGTTAGCCACCTTAATGGGTGACTGGTTACTCACTTCTTTGGGACAATCTACAAAGCTATACAAAAAGCATTCTAAAATGTACTCATTGCTTGGTCCCACCTCTGGTATCTTGTAATGTTGCCCCCGTCTCATTCTCCACAGCACATTCTCATTAAACTGACTTTCCAGATACTAAAAGACAGCACTGCATAACCATTAAGAGTGTACACTTAGGAGTTAAAGTTCTAGCATTGGAATCCCCATTTCTTCACTTTTTAACAGTTATATATTAGTAATATCACTGTTCCTCAGTTCCCTAACCTGAAATAGTCAGAGGTAATACGAGTATCTACCCTAAAGACTTTTTATGAGGATAAAAGTAAGTAAAATGCATAGAAGAGTGCCTGTTCTATAGTTAGCTTGATATGTGTGCAATTAGTTCTGTGCAATTATTTCTAAGTTTTAAAATTCTGCTTCTTCAGATCTTCAGAAGTTACCATAAACAAGCTACGTACATTAAATGTTTCTTCTTCCTAATAGGAGGTGCAAAGTGTTGACAGTTGTTCTAATTATTCACCCTAATCAGGTATTTTTCTGTTTACTTGATCCTGCAGTGTCCTTGAATTTGAATATTCCATCTTTTATTCTCAGGGCCACAAACATTCCATGTGGGGGAGGGAACTTTTAAATTTTTTCACTTAGAAAAGCACATGCTTTCTTTTCTCTCTCTCTCTCTCTCTCTCTCTCTCTCTCTCTCTCTCTCTCTCTGACACACACACACACACACACACACACACACACACCCTTCAATTGTGAACAAAAAGGTTCAAACTCAAGCCTACCCTAGAATAGAGAGAAGACATTTTGAACAGAATATGAAACTGAAATTTTAAACGACTGGACTAAATTTGAATAACCCAGAGAGACTGGGATATGTTAGAATCTGCCCTAAGATGATAGTACGCGACGGGGAAAAGATGAATCCCTGGAACATAGATAAAAGGAATTATTTAAAACAATAAAACAGAATCACCACCAATGCATTTAGCTCCTGGAAATGTTACTCCGAAAAGATCATCTGCCATCAGAACAAGATGGGAAACACCAACCGAAATATGAGCAATAAGTAAGAACAGGCAGTTCACAGAAGGAGAAATGCAAATGCTAACAAACATACGAAAAGATGTTAAAAACTCACTAATATCTAGAAATAGCCACTCAAACAGCAAGGCCCTACTTTGTAACCTTACATTCGCAAACTAGAGAAAGCAGGACAATATCGACCAATGGTGCCAATGTGGGAGAAAGGTACATATTCTCAAGCACTTCTGCTCGGAGTTTAATAGGAACATCAGTTCTAGACTATAATCTGATGATCAGAGTAAGTTTGTCTGTATTGAACAATTTATGTTCCAGAGCACTTCTTGGGGAGGTTCATAAGGAGACACCATGGGCCTGTTCATCGCAGCTTTGCATGCAGCACCATGAGGTTTGAGGCACTTGTCCTTCTCTGGGGGAAAAGGCTACGTCAAAGGAAGTGGGTGCACAGTTTGGAATTCCCCGAGAATCGGAGGCAATGGACTAGATGAACCCAGCAACAGGCTGGATCTCAGAATGGTTTTAATATAATCCTGATTGAAAACAAGAAACAAAATGAGGTCTGTATCACAATATTACATCATAATTACAAATACATACACGCCAACATTTACATGAAGAAAACTTTAACACATACCTAAAAGACTCACAGAATAAGAACAAATGGGTATATGTATATAGTTTGTACTTGGATGGGACAAGTCAAATTGCAAAGAAACATTGAACTTAGTAGGTATATTATTGATGCTATCATGGTTGTAATTTTGAAATTATATTTATGTATCATGTTACTAAACAAACGAATAATATACACATATTGTTGTTGGGTGTGAGGGTTTTCTTTTCATTGGGGAAGAATGGAGACATAACTGTAGAAGAGAAGATGGTGAGAGAGAACTTACTATGGAATTTAATTACAAGTATTAGTATGAACTCATACTTTCTAAAACATGTGTATTTTAGTTCTGTTCACAAAAATACTCTAGAAGCAGTAAGATCCCAGTTGCCATGAACAAACCCACACCTTGGTGCCTGTTTCCATTACTCACCAAAAGAAACCCGGGTTCCTCAGAGTAATTCCAGATATGGGGCAGAGAAAATACAAGATGCATAAATGAAAGTACATGAACTTGTTGAACAGAAAGCCAGGAAGCACTTGAAGACATAATAGGATCATATCAAAAGCACAGAGGAGCCACCTGAAGGGATCTCACATTCCAAGTTTAGGTCAATTGGAACATCAAGAAGAAAAATGACAGCAAGGGATTTTGACACATTGAATTAAAAAAAAAATCAGTGGATCAAAAAGGAGGGGATAGAGAGGGAGAAAACTGTTCTTTACAGACGAAAGCTAGGAATAATAGTTAAAAAAATTATTTTGCAACTCCCAAGGTAAAAAGCTAGAGAGACTGAGGGAATGACAGAGAGAAAAGAGGCAACATGCTAATGATTCCAAATCTAAAGTCTTCATTTTACGCATCTTTCAACATTTCTTTCGCTTTATAAATTTTATAAATTTTAAAGACATATACACAAAATGCTACCACATTTTTCAAGGACACATACAAATATAAGCGTACAGCTCAAACACTGTATAATAATTATTTATGATTGGACAGGAATAAAGAAACAGGAAAAAGAGATTGTGTTACATTTTAATTTGAAATGACAATAACACATGAAGATTCCATTTTGCTAATGGGGAAAAGAAACAAAAATAACTAAAGAGAAAACTGAAATCACATTTCAAGATCAATCAAGCCACTAAAAAAAAAATGTGCTTCACTTTAACTCTTTCTGCTTTAACCTCTTATCTACTCTAAGCCCTATTTATAATTTTGGTACACAAAGTATCACAGAATAGTATTTTCTCTTGTGTGGGACCCACAGTATAATACATATGTGCTCAGATACATAATTGCATGGTGAATGCCCCTGGTATTTTTAATATTTATAACGCAGAAGTTCAGCAAGGGAGTGTGAGCTGGAATGATCTGAGAAAGATCTTTATCAATTGGTATTATATTTTAAAAAAATTATTTTACTCAGAGACAAAGAGAGAGGGAGAGAAAGAGATTTTGAAATCTTGGTATTATCTCCAACCTTTTAAGTTTTGCATTTCTTTCCAGAGTAAACATAATAGTTTGATGTAGTAATCACATGGATATTTGCATATAAAAACCACTTACTTACATTTTGACTGCGTAACTTGCCCCCAAAAGACCAAAAACATCAAAATAAACTAAGACCACACCACCAGAGCAAGAAGCCAAACAGCAGGTCGTCAACATCAATAACAAAATACATTCCAGTAAGACATACGTTAGCATTTCTTAATTCTAATCTGAATAGAATTTTTTTTTCTTTTTCATGTAAAACAGAAGAATAAAAACCCTTTAAATGAAAAGCGTCTGCATATGTAAGTTGATTATAAGAAGAGATTTCTGTGGAACATATACACTGTGTTATTACTACAATTGGGTTCCTTTGAGTTATAGGACTATAAAATTTAGAAAACAAACTTGAAGAGGCACTGAAAACAGAGGGCGGGAGGGGACAATCCAGTAAACTGTCTGAGCCAACACTCAATAATCTATCATCCTCACTTCATAGGTCTCCTTGCTTGGACTTCCCAGTCTCCGAAAGAGTCAGGCTTTGCCCACAGAAGAGACCCTAACTGAAATGGTGGTCTGTGGCTGTCAGCGAAGAAATACCAGCTTCAATAGCCTGAGCTATCACCCAAGCTTGTTTTCACTAGGGTAAGTCATAGTTGGCTTCAGAAATCCATTGATCCTGAAGACCATAGCACTTAAGCTTCAGAAGTCCGGTTACATACGCCCTGCATGTATTTAAAATTCTTAACACAACACCAAAACTGTATTAGCCCTGGAACCATAAAGCTTGGCTCTGTTAAATTACGTAACTAAACAAGGAGGCCATAAAACTGACCTGGCTGGAATGCCCTGGCAGCAGGTATAAAGCTAAGCCTGTAAATGCCTCCAGGTTACAAAATCAAAATGCTAAGGACAGCCAATCACAAACAGCCAATCTGGCTTCATAAACTCTAGCCAACCAGTAATGTCCTTACTTTGCTTCTGCCTTTTCTCTGTAAAAGTCTGTTCCTTCCCAGCTCCTGTCGGCCAAACACTCCTAACCACTTCCAGTCTGGTGCTACCTGATTGGAATTGACTTTTATGCAAATAAATTCTTACACTACTCAATATGCCTGTATACCTCTAAACAGTTCTGCTGTCAGAAGAGGGAACCGAAGGAGACCCCCAAACCACCACCACCACCACCAGGAGCAACGAGCAACCAGGTGTAGGTACCTGATGAGGCCCCAGCTCTCACTGCTTTCTCCAGGCCTCTGGAGGTCGTGGGAAGTCCTTCTGGGATCCTGGACCCCAGCTCTGCAGCTTCTGCGTTATGAGCTTTCAGACTTCCTTTGAGTGTCTTCTTTTTATAGACTGGGCCCGAAAACTGGGTGAGTTGAGTTAGGTTCGACTTAAAAATCTGACCGGGTCTGGCTCTTACACAGAAACTGGTTCGGTTCCTGGTCCCATTAGAAACCAGTCCGGGTCGGGTCCTGATGACGGAGTCTGACTTGAAACTAACTTGCTGTATTGAATTTCATTTGCTTTTAAGTCATGTGCAGTATGAGTTTGGTCCATCAAATTATGAAATTCATTTTTTTCCAGGTAATGGAAAAATGTTAAGTAAATGACATTTTGGTCCACTCCATTACATTTGGTGTTGTGCCACAGATAAGTGTGGAAAAAAGCAAAAATCTAAAATGTTTACATTTTTTTTAAAGTAAAATCGCTGTGTAATCTCTGTAATCTCCGAGGTTTTTTTGTTTTTCTTTGAAAAAAAAAATTCTTAAACTTGAACTGCACAGATTAAGTTGGCTATTTTAAGATGATAAGCATTTCATGTAGTGGACATTTAATGTAGCTAAATACCAATACTTTAAAAAATGGACTGAGGGGTTTGCCTACCAATTAAAATTTGATGCACTAAATTTAATGGTAAAAGTTGAGATGTAATTAGCTCACAGCATAAACCTGTGAGAAAAACCTGTCAATTCCACCCCATCCTTCCTCCTACCTCCAGTCCAGTTTCATTGTGATCTCTCATTTTTATCTTCTTTGCAACTTCCCCCACTTTCCTACTACCATGCAAGATCCACATTTACTAAACTCCTCCAAGTATCTTTCCAACCTTTCAGTCCTTCCTTTCATTAATTACTCCATCTGACCAACTCTGTTTTCATGGGCTACCAGCCACCTGGTAATAGTAGAAAATCTTCTCTGCCTGCAATGGGTACCCTATATGTCTCCATCTACAAAACTAGAGAATTCCTGATTGACCCATGGAGCTCTGACAAGTGTAGCATTTCAAAAATGTTTTCTCAAGCTAAATGAGTTAATTTCACTCTCTAAAACTTTGGAAGTACAGAGGTACGCCATGGGATATTATCGTAAGAACAGACAACAGTTATTGTCTGTTACCACCGCACAGGTCTTCTTTCTCACAGAGCCCAGAGAGGGAAATCCTCTCTCACCAACCTAGTCTAGACCTTCCTTATCACTTGCTCACTTTTCTGTGGTTTCCTCATTTCTCTGTCTCCAAGCTCATCATACTTCCGTTCGGCCTCCACACTGTTGTATTTTACGTCCTAAAGTATCTCTTTGCATATGCTAATCTTTAGTGCTAGAACTTCATGCTTTATTATTACTCACAAAACCAATTCTAACTGTTGAATTAGATATTCAAGACTCTCCCATGATCAAGTGACCAGTTGTTCGCTAAACTATTTCTACCATTCTCCTACAAATAGTCTACACACTTCTGAACTGGCCTTTTAGCAAACATTGAAACAATGTGATATATTTTTCCAGGCCCTCAAAATTTTACTGGCTTAAACAACTATTCTCCTTAACTACAACTAACCTTTCTTTCAAACCAATTCTCACATTGCAATGAAGGCTATCACTGCACCTTTTTGTGATGTTTCCTTTGTCCAACTCTTATACACTTATTGTCTTCTTTGTCATTTTGCTTTTAATAATGCTATCTCATAATACCGAATTTTGTAATATATGTATTGTCTCCTATGAGCTATAGGCTTTTTGAAGGTAGAAACTATTCCCAATAAACTTATGTCAATAGTGATAGAAAAATTAAGGTGATTCAGGCGTAAATACAATCAAGGAATTTGAGGATTACATTCAAAATAACCAACCAATCAACTAACCAATATTTATTTACTGCCTACTTTGCTTATGTAAGATGTTAGCTTTCATATATTTCTTAAAGGAATAGAAAATAGTCATTTAAATAAAGGAGAAAGAAAATTAGAACTCCTTCTGAGACATTTCCTCAATGAAATTATCACACCAACTATCAGAGATGACTGTCAAGTGCTCAAAAATAAGATATTAAGCCTTGACTCTCGGGAGAGTATACCCATGTCAAAAATTTCAGTTGTCTTAATCTTAAATTTAATTTTACTTAATCGAAGCCCTTCGAATCTACCCTCATAAATATTCCCAAGACTCTGACTGGGAAGATCCTGCAACTGTTTCAGTGCATAAGGGATCTCCTTCCGTACCAGGTGGACTCTGTTATCATGGAGGTAATGTGGTATGGGGATGGGGAGGGTTTAACCCTAAAGCAATCACTACCCTTTTGTAAAACTGTTGTCCAAATGTAACCATGGACAATGCTGTGAAGGTGAGCTCTTATTCTCTGTACAGGTGTGGTTGAGGGTAGAAGCATTGGTGGAGGATAGTAGGTGTTTTCCTCTAACAAGAAAGACTTAAGAAATTTAGGATTCAGAGTGTCTTCCCACTTTCTCCATCACATGACTTAGGTTCCCACCTTTAGCCAGGACCCTAAGGCCCTAAGGCCCTGGCCTGAGAGGCCAGATGATACTGTGCGTGAATTGGTACTGAAGCTAAGCGATATTTCATAACTTCCCTACAGCTACATGAGTGAAGGGACATTTTTGAAGCTACTGTACAAGATTTTCCTCTTTTGGAGAAGTTGTAAAATCTCAACTTGTCTTTGACTGTGTGTGCTCTTTCTAGGGCCTTCAGAAGCAGCTAGCCACATTACAACTGGGATATTCATTATCATAACAAATAAGTGCTAGAGCCACATTATCTTTCCATTTGTTGCCCTCCACCTGCTCTCTATCCCATGCCATCCACAGTGGTAATTTGCATAGTTATTGACACTGCCACAGGACATATGTTGACATTGTCTTGTGTTTCCTGGAAGTAAGTTACACACATGCTAATGTTCATCAAATATCTGTGCAACCTAATCCCCAAATTCCACTTTGAGGTTCCCGCCCTATCCATTTACGGTCATTCGGTGTATCCATTATTTTCTCATTCTGGGTTCCAGCAGAAATTGTATGTCAACACAAAATTAGTGATTAACAACAGTTTAAGGCAGAGACTATAATCATAAAGGTGTAAAAAGGGTTAAGAGATAAGGTCAAGCACCCCAATGCTAGCAGCTTGAGGAGCTGTCAGCTAGGATTGAACAGGCAAACGGAGGGGTCCCCGCCCCTGCTGACTTCAGCAAAACCCACTTGAGTCGTCTTACAAGAGCCACACCCTTTGGCTGGGCAATAACACAGCTGTAGGAATAAATACAATCATCCCTCTTTCCCAATGCACTTCAACTTCTGCCAGTGTCTACAGGAAGCCTGGGGCAAGGGACCCTCATTAGTGCACTCCATAAAACCCAACCGTTTGATTCACAGAGCAACTCAGAGAAGGTTGGATGGTAACTGCACAGGGAAAAGTCAGGAACGAATATACATCAAGGCTTCAAGTAGATACAAAAGGAACTTTAACATCCCCTTCCAATATAGCTTTTAAAAGTCATTTAGTTATACAATAGCAGACTAATAGCATTAGTTTTTATGAAAGGGATTCTTGACCCAGGTAACTTCTGTGCTTCAAGAGAAATCCACAAGATCAAGGATTGCTTTCCAAATAAAATTACATTGAAGACTGCCTTCCACATTTAAGATTTCGGTAATTTCTGAAGCAAAATTATTTAGCATTGTGTGTTGTTGTATATTTTAAAAATATAAACAACACCCTCATCAGTACATAAACCTTTGAAAGTGAATGATTGTCAGGTCCTTGATGTTCTGAGAGCCTGGATGCCAACAAGTTCACACTGGGGCCTCACTTATCAGGGCAGCACTAGAGCGCCCACCCAAGGAGCCCACCCTCTGAGGAAAGGCGAGAAGGGAAAAGTGATGTGATCAGAAGAGTAAACACCAGGGACAATGTATTTCACATCTCTATGCCTCGGTGTATTCACCTGGGAACTGGAGTGATAAAAGCACCCACCTGAGAGTGTTGAGTGATATGGGGATAAGAGCATCTGAGTTACAAGAGAACCCAGGACATAACAAGTACTGCATGTGTTAATGATATTTACTACACACAGATGCAGTAGATTCGGGAGCAAACAAGTAGAGATCTATGATTAACACTTAGATGGGATAAGGGATGTGAACCAAAGGGCAAAACACAGCAATAATATTTACTAAAGCGTATGCTCATTTCATTGAAAAACAGTAAAATTTTACAAATGAGATAAAGATATGTAGAAATGAAGTGAAACTGTATATTTCTAAAAGTTAAATAATAAGTCTAATGTCTACCTTGATTATTTAATGCAAACTCAGAACCTATTAGTTAATGCTAATGACTGACAGAACATACAAATATTAAGAAAAAATTAAAAAAAAGAATGTTTAATACTATAACTGACAATACACAGAAAAGAGGTGTATTTAAAAGAAGTAGTGTAGCCTAAATATCTTAATCAGTAAAGAGTAAAGAAGAAAACTAAGGAATTTAATTTTTGTCTTAAAAAGTTAGAAAAACAATGGAGGAAAAAACCCAGGAAAACTAGGAATAGGAAATCAATAAAAGTAAATCTGATGGAAACTGAAATATAAAAGAAAAGTTATTTGAAAAACTAAATAAATCTGAAATACTCTACTTTGTAAAGATTAATAAATTAGAGTAACCCCATGCAAACCTTACCAAGGCAAAAAGAGAGTGAGCATAAGTGACACTATCAGGAATGAAATAGGAATTGGAAAAGTAGAAATAGAAGAAATGGGGCGGGGTTAAAGGCAAAAACTAGGTCTTTTATATAGTAGTAAATTTAAAATTTTAGAAAAAAATTATGACCTTTCAGCAAAACACGTTACCAAAATAAAATTTTTAAAAAAAAGTAGGAGAAGATGAATAAGCCATTAAACGCGGACAAATTTCAGAAAGTTTTTAGAGCTTTGCCATTGCTAAAGGCACTAGGAACAAATGGATTTACAAATGAGTGTTTTTCTCTTTTAAAGAACAGATAATTCCAATATTGTTTACAATATTTGAGGCCATGCATAAAACTAAAGACTCCTAATTTATTTGTGAATATAACATATCCCAAACCTGACAAAAGTAATACCTAAAACTAATCTGACTTAAGAGTAGATGTGCAGATATAGCAAATAAATATTAGCAAAAAGATCCAAGAAAACACAAAATACATCATGCATTGTTTATATGAGGTCTGCAAGATTTGTTCAATGTCAGAAATTGTTTAGCACATTTTACCCGAGCAATACATTAAAAAAGAAAAACCATATGATGATATCAATAGATGCTGAAAGCAACTTGAGGAAAGTTCCATAGCTATTAATAAAAGCTATATGTAGAACAGGAAACATTTCCTTGGGAAATTAATAGAATTCTCACAGTATTTTGTTGCTAAAGAGACGTGGGTTTCATTAGATGATATAAACGTTGCTCCTGGAAGTAAAGACCCCTGGAGCTTTTAACTTTATTTCAATGTCACTTTAAAATATTAAAGATGGAGCATTAATTAAACATCGAGAGGTGAGGATTTAAATATTAACTTGCAGACAACCAAGAGTTGTACTTAATGGAGAATGAGAATCAACATCTCAGGATTGCTTGCGGGAGTTTAATTCACACTCTACAATTTATTTCAAGACGGCATTTTCCCCAAATAACTACGAGTTATTGCAGCCAGTTCTGAAAACTATAGTGCAAGAAGCAAAGTATTTTTAATGAAAATGTGTAGCTCTGAGTGTTTTTATCTTCCCCATTTAGTATGTTGTAATACTAGATCTGGGATGGAGCACATGCCATGGTGACCATTTATCATTAGAGAATGTTCCCCTGAATTGGACTAGAGGCATTGTATTTTGAATATAAACCAAGGAATTAAAAAATAAAAACAAACGCACATTGTACAAACTTTGTTCCAGTTTGTTATTGTATATTTTGCTAATTAAAGAGAATCATGTATTCCTTTAATTGTGTCTTTGTACCTTGAAATCTGAAAAAAAAAAAAAAGGAGGAAGATGCTGTTGGTTGGTTATGTCAGTTTAAGATTTTTCTTGAAAACATATTGACTAAACTGTTTAGAAGATACTATATCTAAGGTCATTCTAACAAATTGACAGGTGAGTATCACCCTTCCCCATTCAAATAAATACTTCAAAAAAATGTAATGTGTAAAATAGAAACTTCCAAATTATATATGAACGATCAGTATTATCCACCTCAGTATGAAATCACTGTCTGCCCCTGAAAACAACTACCCAATGCCACCAATCATATATTCAGTGCCAATGAAATTACATGTAGAATTATAAAAATCAGTCTTTCTTATTCACAACTTAAAGAACAGATACAGGGAATTTTTTGGTTCTTTAATCTTCATTTAACAACAATTATCATTTGAGAATTTATGCTCAACTCTGAGGATAAGGAACAGAAACACTGTTTCTTCTCTGAGGAAATCTGTCAATGGTAGGAGACAAACATAAAAATCAAAATTATGTTGGGACAGGCAAAGAAGAGTGAGGTCCACAAGACAGAGGAACTGAAGTTTTCAGCATTCACCTGTTAAAACTAACAAACATTTTCAATAAAGTTGCAGGACACAGACTTGACATACAAAAATCCATTGCATCTCTAGGTACTAACAACAAACTATTTTTTAAAAATTAAGAGAACAATCCCATTTATAATAGCATCAAAAAGGATAAACTACTTCGGAATAAATTTAACCAAGGAGGTAAAAGATCTGTACACTGAAAACTAGTTAATGTTGATGAAAGAAAGTGAAGAGCATGCAAATAAATGAAGAGTTATCTTGTGTTCATGGATTGGAAGAATTAATACTGTCAAAATGTCCATACTACTCAAAGCAATCTACAGATTCAATGCCATCCTATCAAAATTCCAATGGCATTTTTTGTTTAAATAATAAAATAAAAAAAAATAAAAAATAAAAAAACTGGCCTAAAATTCACGTAGGACCAAAGAGACCCTGAAAAGCCAAAGTAATACTACTCATGAAGAACAAAGCTGGAGGCATCACAGTTCCTGATTTCAAAATATGTTACAAATCTATAGTAACCAAACAGTATGGCACTAATATAAAAACAGGCATATGGACTGATGAAACAAAACAGAGAACCTAGAGATAAGTCCATATATTTACAGTCAACTCATCTTTGATAAGTGTGTCAAGAATACATGACAGGGGAAGAATAGTCTCTTAAATTAAATGGCACTAGGAAAACTAGATATACACAAACAAAAGAATGAATTGGAATTTTTTTCTCACACCCTACAAAAAAATCAACTCAAATTTATTAAAGACTCAAACACAAGACTTGAAACTGTAAAACTACTAGACGAAAACATATGCAAAAATTCTTTTGACATCGGTCTGGGCAATGATTTTTTGGAGATGACTCTAAAAGCACATATAACAAAATCAGAAATAGACAAGTGGACATCAAACTAAAAAGTTTCTGCATGGCAAAAAGAAAACTCGGCAGCAGAGTGAAGAGACAACTTTGGAATGGAAGACAATAGTTGCAAACCGTATATTTGACAGGGATTATATCTTATAAAAAGCAGCGAGTTGAATGGTGGTGGATGGGGGCTGGATGGTGGAGGTCATGGGGAGACACTGGTCAAAGGTTACCAAGTTTCAGTTACGCAGGATGAATAGTTGGGGAGATATCATGTACAGCATGGTGACTATAGTTAATAATACTGTATTGGATACTTGAAATTTACTAAGAGAGTAGATCTTTAATATTCTCACCACAAGAGCCAAAAAGTAAAAAAAATGGTAACTCTCGTTATGTGAGGTGATGAAAATGTTAGTTACCAAGATCATGGTAATCATCTCACAATGTATATGTGTATAAAAACATCACGTTGTACATCTTAAGTATACACAATTTTGTCAGTTATACCTATAGAATGGTGGAAAGAGCTGGGGTTTAAATTTATGTGTATGACTATTTAGAGTAGGGACACACTCAGCTGTGAGTCAAAGGAGGTGTCGCAGGAGGAAATATTTGGGACAAGAACAGAAAAGCAGAAAAGATAATTAGAAAACAGGCATTTCAGGCAGAGAGCAGAGTTCATTCAAAGACCCAGCTAATGAGAGGGTGTGACTCTGCTGAAAATATTAATGATAGAACAGAAACAGAAGAAGGGGAGAATGACAACCCAAATTAGAGCAGTGGCAATTGGTAAAGAGAAAAGACAACAGAATCAAGAGCTCCTTCAAAGATATGACTTGTAAGACTTTGGTACTGGTTGGATGGTGGAAAGAAGCTGGGAGAAGTTTTCATCGAAAATAAGCTCAAAACTGGTTCAACAGCAGAGCTAGAGTGGTGTAAGGATGTCTCACATCGTACTGGGATATGCTTATATTAATACTATAGGGTGACCTTGGACAAATGATCTAACACTTATGAGTCTATTTAATTGTTTGAAAAATGAGAACAATGATATCAACCTTTATGATATTTAGAGGCTTAAAGATAGTATGGTACAAAATCTAACATCTCAGCCTGGCATTTAGTGTTTGTTTATAAAATGACACATATTATGTATATTAGCAGTCCTTAGGCTATAGCTTCAGCAGCATAACAAATCCCCTAAGGGCATGACCTGAAACTGCACAAATCACATCATCTCACATGCAGATTTTAGTCACATGGCCACACCAAGCTGCAAAGGAGCCTGGGAAAAGCAGTCTCTATCTTGAGCACTTATCAACCCAACTACAAATTGGAGAGCCTATTAAAAGAGAAAAAGTGGAGAATGGACATTCGGGAACAAAAGAAATCTGTGCTTTAAGGGGTTACTACTTCATGTGAAAAAGAAAGGAAGACAACAGACCAGCGTAGAGATTGGTGACAACTAATCACATGAATGGCTTTTTTTCTTTTTAAATTAAGTTTTCATGAAGATTCATTTCCCTCATTCATTTGTTAAACAAATCTTAACGAATCTCAGATGTTCTGTGTGGGACTTGGAAGGTTGAAGAAGAGTGTAAGGAAGCAGAATATAAAGTCTTATTTCTTGAGGAAGCGTTTATAGTCTAGGTGGGAGACACGCAAGAAACCACTAGAAAATACTTTTAGTCATAGGTGACCCAGTATTGATACTATTTTAGAATTTGGGTTCAGCACTGCCCCCCGCCAAAAAAAAAAGTAAGCAACATATATCTATAAATGTAAAAAAATGATTACTTACAATGGACATTGTTGTAAGGCACAGTACACACGTATTTCTAAGTTTGATCTGTTTAAAGAACACATACCACAGTGCTTTGCACAGCATGGGTTGTTTTTGGGTGTTTTTTTTTAAATGCATTGATGATGACATTTGCCCCAGGCAACATGTAAAAACCCAGACTTGCAAACTCGTGCTTTCGCTGTATTAGAGTAGCCTGCTGAGACCTCCTACCATTCCAAGGGTAAGATGTGTAACAGGATCCACCTATTTTGTTAATATAGGAGCAGGAAATTCTCTAGCACAATTATTCTTTCCTATTGTTAAGGAAATTTAAGAGCAATGATAAAAAAAATCCATCACTGAATATCCAAATATTTTTACCTCGAGCACATGAAATTGAATAGTAATTATACTGTATAAATTTCCTGTTAATTTTGCTTCTCAGAGCCTTTGTCAAATAGGTATACAGGAAAGGAAGATTATTTATTTAAAAATGTGGTAATTAGTACAGGGAGAAGAAGAAGATCTCTATATTACTTATATTCCAATGCCTCATTTAACTAGGGGTTAACCCAATATTTATAATCAGCTGAAATTAGCAATGGCCTTTTGAAATGAAACTTATAATTACACAGAGACAAAAATCTGAAAGTTTAACAAATGTCCTACAGGATCATAATATATAAATTAAACATACAGAATAAGTTGGTAATTATTTGAAGCAGAATATATCCAAATCTAAATTAATTTGACTTTTCACAGGGGTGCTATCTTAAAGGCAGCTACCAGCAACTGAAACAGGTAGGTTTCTGCATTTCAGAGCAAGATCTATTTCTAGTGCAGAAATTTTAAAAGACTAACACTGCAACTCAGATCATCTTACTTATTAGGAAAAATACATACCTGGTTTGGGAAGTTTGAATGGTCAAATACTTGGAAAAATACCTTCACCGTCTGGTTACCTGCTAAATTTCCAGTGAGGACACACTCTTCATGGGCAGTCACATGGATGAAGAAATGCTTTACGTGCTATGAAAAAGTATAATACCTGAAATCATATTAAATTAAAATTTACTAGCAATTTAAATATAGATCTAAAAGATTTCCTTGTAAACATCTGAGGCTTTCTAATATGTGTTGGTTTCCAGATAACACCCTAAGTGGGTCCTTTCATTGCCATCTATTTCTTCTACCTACTAAAAATGACTATCTATTGTCCTACATCAAGGTCACAAATGCCCTGGTTTTACAATGTACATACTATCACGTTTGTGGATAAAACAGGAAAGTATTATGCACAAAAGGAATATTGAATACTCCAAATCCAAAAAATGGTCAAATGTTATTGCTCTATTTACATAAACAGAATGCTATTTTCATCTCTAAGTCTTTTTTATATCCTTTTATGAAATACCCATTTTTTGAGCATCCCTTTGTTGGTTTAGATAGAAAACGTCTAAGTGCACAGTGATTTACACAAAGAAAAGTCTGCAACCCTCTTTGTAGTCTAAAACTTTTGATACTTAACCCCGACATAGAACCATCTCATTTAGTGTGTGGCCTGTGGTGATAACTAACAATTTAGGAATAGCCTTAGAGAGGAGATGAAAAGCTCCCAGCAGGGTTGTAAACTAGTGCAAAAGCATCTAGAGACCGGTGCATACAATTGCTTTCTGATTCTGAAACCTACACAAGAGATTCCCCTATCATATAAGCTTAGTCTACAAAACTCCCATATATTGTAACACTCCCATAATTGTAAGACATAGTAATTAAAGGGTCTGCGGTATACCTTCTAATACTGATAAGTTGATACAGGCTTATTCTTTTCTTTGAAATAAAAATGCATGTCTTAATTTTTTTCTAAATGAATTCCTTAATATTTTGGAGGATGTATTTTAATGGCAAAATTGATCATTCAAGCATTTTTATCATCCACAATATTTCACATATCTGGTAACTTTTAAAGCTTCTTTTTAACAGTCCTTAGAAACCTAGGTTTACAATCCATTAATTACATTTTCTTGTCTTTATGCAATTGTGTCACTTTACACAATAAATAAAATAAAAAACATGCCTGCTTTAAAGTGAGAATTACAGGCAAAAATCAATATTAAAAATATGTTCAAGACCCTATCATCAACGAGGATAATGCACTGTTAAGTTAAAAGCTATATAGATGGGAATACACACACACATACAAACAACAGTATATTCATGTAATGGCTATTCCACAGCATTAAAAATTAAGTGACTACCGTGTTTCCCCAAAATTAAGACCTAGCCAGACAATCAGATCTAATGCTTCTTTTGGAGCAAAAATTAATATAAGTCCTAGTCTTATTTTCGTATAAGAGCAGGTATAATATAATATAATATAATATAATATAATATAATATAATATAATATAATATAATATAATATAATATAATATAATAATATAATATAATACTATATTATATAATATATTGTAATACAGGGTCTTATATTCATTTTTGCTCCAAAAATCGCATTAGACCTGGTTATCCGGCGAGGTCTTATTTTCGGCGAAACAGGGTACAGCTTACAAAATAAGGGCAGGTATTGCATCAAACAACTGAAAGTTCAGAGGGATGGGGAGCATCACAGCTTTCTTGATCCTTCAGTTCTGTCTCCCATTCTCTGTGTTCTCCCAGCTCAGCCCGGCTTTACGTGTTGGGTTGATCTTCTGGCCGATAACAGGGAAACTACAGCCATTAGGGGTGCACAGTTAAAAGGAATGATGTCCAAAGGAAGCAGAGAAAATATTGCTGGCAAGAAGGATGAGATTAATGTTCCTTACAAGTGGATTTCAACAAAGGTTTCAAGAAATGCTGCTTATAACTATGCATAAAGCACTCTGTTGTTTTCTAGTCTATCTAATTTTGAAACACAAACTAAACTTATTTTATGACTGACCAATGGAGCCCTCTCTGAGGGGTGAACTACAGTAGCTTAGATCTGCCAGCGTCCTCCCCTACCTAGAGCCAGGCGCAGTCCCCAAACTGCATGGCGCAGGAGGGTGACAGGAAGATTTCAGGAAGGAGGGCATCACGATGTCTCCCACAGGCGTCTGACTCAGGAGAACTGTGACGGGAGGTGAAGTTACCTGAAGCACAGGAACGTGCTGTGAAGTTAACACTCGATCTGTGTGGTCAGACCATAGGGCGTGAGAGCCAAAGTGTGAGAACAGGCATTGAAGAGAGTTTTAAAGAGTTGGGACTTATCCTGAACCAAAGAGAAGCCACCGAAGATTTTAAAGCTGGATCTTAATAAGAAAAAGGAATTCTAGCTATAGTGTAAAATTCTAGCTATAGTGTAAAAAAAATGTCCCCAGAAAGGAGTTCCACCTACTGAGCTCGTGGTGGGATATGGAAGGAATGGGTGTGTCGGTGAAGAGATTTAAAGGGTTAAAAAAGATTCTTAGGATCCATGTAGTATAGCTGGGGAAAATATTAGACGTGATTTAGGAGACAGGAATACCGGCTGAACTGAAGAGGAGAAAAGGGAGCTAAAATTTGGAAATACTGTGTTCCTTTGCCTCTAGGATTTTAAGAGATAAATCTGGAGTCTACGTAGGGGTTTGGAAAATAGTAACATCCAGGAGGAAATGGGATTAACCTGAAAGATGATGAGGAGTGAAAGAATCAGAGAGGGAACGCTAAGGCATATCAACATTTATGGGGTGAGCAGAAACGAGGCACCTACGAAGACTGGAAAAGGTTAGCCCCAGGTATGGGAGACGGCGACGTGACAGTAAAGAAGGGAGGAAAAAGAACATAAAAGAAAGGTCAGGAAATGCTATCAGAAGTTTAACTAAGATAAATTGGAAAATTGCCTATTGAATTCAGAGGGGGGGGGGGAGAGAGAGAGACAGAGAGAGAGAGAGAGAGAGAGAGAGAGGTGTCTTGGGAGAATATTTCCACTGAAGGTCCACATGACAAATGACTGCCGCGTGTTAAAAGGGTGCATTATCGAGTGAATAAATGCTCCATTTCCATAAACTCATCTGTGAGGTCTAGCTGGACAAAAACATACAGTTGAGGGAGGTTTGTGTTTTCAAAGATAGAAGAGACATGCAAATAACTTAGGGAAAGGTACCAGCATATTTTGTAACCACTAAGTAGCCTAGACTATTCTAGCCAAGAGGCATTACACACTCCCTAAGAAACGTGCCTTCAAACAGATCAAAATGAATTAGTGCTCAGATCTCCCTCCCTGTGTCGCGCTCAATCCATGTAACCTACTGCATTTTCAGAGATCACACCTCCTCTCATCCTGATTTTTCGCTCTGAAGAGGCCCAGATGCACGGTAAGGCTTGCACAGAAGCAGTGCCGGCCCTCCCGCAAGCACAGCAGGTAACCTCTGTGAAGGGGAAAACAGCCCCAGGCCAGCACAGCCCCTGTGCGCACGACACTACCCAACAAAACACTAGCAGTTTGATCTCCCAGTCAGTCGTCCTTCCTCAGAAAAACTGCGTCGTAACTAACTACAAGGCGTCCTTCCCCTCTGGGACAGAAGGTAACTCTGCACTGGGGAGGGAACGACTGCCTTTCCTGGTTTCTTCGAAGACAAGTGCATCGTTTCCGGTCTCTGTATTTCTATTAATAGAGGGTCCTGGGCATCTTTAGGAATAGAACGTACAACCAGTGTCCCTAGATGACTTAGACACACAATCTGGAAGCACAGCCAGTCCAAGAAAGCAGCTCTGAATGACCTTTAAATTCCTCTCTCCCTACTGAGTGCCACTGTCCAACCCACTTTTCAAGGCCTGTGACTCTGGCGTGCAGATCACCACGTGATGTGTTCTCTAGTCATGCAGAGGGATTATTCAAGCCACCTGGTCTACCTCCCTAGCCCCTTCCTTTGCACATATATTTATGGCAAGTCCTCTCCATTCTCGTTCCCCAATCAACAGGTCCCCCACATATTTCGTAATCTTTTCTCTGAACACTGCACCTGGGGTCCTTCTGCTTCCTACATTCTTAATTCCTTACAGTGCATGTTTTTTATATCAACTTCATAAAAAGTTGGGAATCATATATAGCTTCCTGTTATAGTCCAGGCATTTATTCAACAAATATTTATTAAGGAGTTGCTAGGGGCCATATAGTGCACGTAAAAAGTTCTTGCCTTCTAGTGGGAGACATAAAAGAGCAATGGCATAATTACTATTCAAATCCATATCTTTTGATCCCCAACAAGACATAGGACTGGAAGACGATATGTTGTACTAAGTAGAGCGTGGATTTCCGAGTTAGATTCACTTATTTCAAGCCTCCACTCTGTAAAATAGGGTGACCCAATTAACTTATCTGAGGCTGTTTCTGCACTCGTGACATGAAGCCATCACTATTTATTTCTTAGGTTTCTTGAGAGGATTAAATAATGTAACAAAGGTTAAGTTTTCTTACACTGAATGTTGTTCATTAAACATGGACTGAACAGATGAATCTTTAGTTCTGTGTGAAATGATGAAAGGGGCATCTATATATGAAAATATATATATTGTTGCTCCCAAAAACTAAAGAAAAAAGTAAATTATTACTCCTTAAAACTAAAGAAAATACACAAAAATATGATGAAATAAAAATGTTTTGACCAAAAATAATGAAAAAAAGAACAGCTTTCCTACTGTTATTTATTAAGTGCTTACCCTGTGCACGGCACTGGGTGGGATGAGGAATTTAAAGATATCACCTCATGTACCTCTCAAAACCAATCTGTGAATAACCTTACTTTACAGATACTAAATTAAGGCTTAGAAAGGCTAGTAACAGAGCTAATAAGCATCAGATGTTTCTGTACACTTTACTACCCACAATACTGGCCACCATACTAGAAGCAATGAAAAAAACAAAAGATAGACTAATATGGTTATATAACTCCAAAATAGTGCAGCAAGAGGTTTTTTAACATACACACAAGAATTTCCCCAAACAAAACAGAACAAACTGCAGCAAGGTTGTGACTCTACATCATTAAATTTTTGCATCCTCTGTGTTTGGCTGACTTGGTACTCACTGAAAACTCAGTCAGTGTTTAATAAATAAAAGAGTAATGTTTTATATATAAATAAACTTTCAATTCAAAGTAGTCTTCCATAATCTTAGGAAAGTCACTTGTTGTATTTCAAGTATTAGAATACTGTTTGTTTCTCAAACTCTCAAGGGACAGTTTTACAACGTGTGTAATTTTTCTTCTCATTTGTGAAATTGAGGCATTCTCACCTTCGAAAAGTGGATGTTATTTCTGAAGATGATCAAAACCCATTCAAGGCTGAAGCTAGAAATGAAAGAGGGTGAGGAGCTGAGTTCCACCAATGTGGCATTGTTATGAGGTCATACAACAGTCTCACTCTAAGTGGAATTCAAATAAAAGATTTATAGCAAATACTCCTTGGCGATTATGCACATGGCCTCTCCCTGCACTCAAGTGTTGGATAGATTTGATTGATGCAAAAAACATGCCACGGAAAGAGTACAATTTACCTCCATCTTTATTTTCTTTCCCTGTGGAGGAAACGCATAATCAGCACGATGAGGAACCACTAGCAGAATCTATCTCAAGACGCCACCTTCATCTGTCACCGTGAGTTATAACACTTCACATGTGTAGAGTGATTTATAGCGATAACATATTCTGTAGTTAGTTAACTTCACAGTGCCTCAAAGGTACAGCTGTAGATATTTCCACTCCTTTTTTTTCCCCTAAGCATTTCAAGGACGTTTCATTCACATACTGTTCTTGCCACACCACTCAAATCTTAGTACCTAAGTAACGGTCTGTGTGGGTTTTCGCAATTTTTTGTTTTGTTTTGTTTTGCAAATTCTACTCACTTATATCCCATAGTTATGTTGTTTTCAGCTTAAGTTTCAAATATTACTACGTCATGCATATTCAGAAAAGCCCCTTCCTCGACATGGAAGTCAACACACACCACCATACCACCACCATACTAGAAGCAATGAAAACAAAAAGATAGACTAATATGGTTATATAACTCAAAAACTGAAAAATCTTCACATAGCAATCACCATCATAGGCACAGTCAAAAAGATAGATATGACAACTGGTAAAATCATTGGGCAACTTTATATGATATTGTGGGTTATAATACTTTGCATTTACACAGTGATTTATAGTTTTAACACCACCCAATTACATAATGACCACTCAGGTCAGTATCTTTTGACCCCCAACTAAACAGAGGACTCTGGAAGACAACATGTTGTACTAAAGTAGTTAGTTAGAGACACCTAACTCAAGTTTCAACTCTGTGTGAAACAGGTAAGCCCATTAACTTTTCTGAGACTCAGTTTCTTCACTTATGAAATGAAGCCATTACTATCTACGACTTAGAATTTAACGTAAGTGCTATCACTTATATATGGAACCTAGGAGGGGAGGGAGGGGAGGGAGGGAGGAGGGAGGGAGGGAGGAGGGAGGAGGAGGGAGGGGAGGGGAGGAGAAGGAAGGGTCAAACTCACAGAAATAGAGAGTAGCAAAGTGGTTGCCAGGAACTGAGCGTGGGACAAATAAGGAGAGGTTGGTAAAACGATACAGACTTTTGGTTGTAAGATGAATAAGTTCTGAGGATCTAATGTATAACATGGCGCCAATACTTAATACCACTGTATTGTATAATTAAAATTTGCTAAGAGAGAAGAACTTAAGGGCTCTCACCAAAAAACAAAAAAGAAAAGGTAAATATGTGAGTTGATGGATGTGTTAATTAACTCAAGGGGGGAAATCTGTCACAATATTTACGTATACCAAATCATCACATTGTACATGTTAAATATCTTACAGTTTTGTCAGTTCTATCTCCATAAAGCTGAAAAAGTAAACAAACAAACAAATAAATAAATTCAAGTGTCAGAAAGAATGATGATGGCAGGGATTAAAAAATACCAAAGATGTTAGAATGGATGAGTTGTTATTACTTCTTCTACTACTGCTAATATACTGCTAGTACATAACCCAGTCAGCCATTACTAGACGTTGCCAGGATCTCATGTCATGACTGATGATTGACAGGGCATCCAATTGCAATTTTCTTTACCTATATTTTGTGGCTAAGGGACAAAGTATATTCATATTATATTCCTTCCCAGGAGAAAGAAAAACTGGGGACCCATGGTAAAATCCCATTAGAATTGTCTCTTGTGGTATTTGGAACATAAAGCAGAAAGCACCTCTCATCCAAGACATGCAAACCAACAAAAGAATCAAGTTGATTCCTAAACAAAGGGGATTGAAACAAACAATTTGCAGATTTTACTTACTCTTGTGCCTACATGCAATTGTGCTTCAAGAAAGTGCATAAATACCATGTTTAAGAGCAAGAGTCATAACCAGCTAGTGCTGCGCTCCACCAAGAAGGATGAATAATTCCACGGCCGTGTCAAAAGTGTCAGGTCCTATTCAGAGATCACTCCCCAAACCCACTCTAACGGTAGCCTGGCTGGAAATTCATATGGTGAAATCCTAACCCCCAGGACCTCAGAATGTGACAGTGTTTGGAGATAAGGTCTTTGCTGAGGTAATTAAGGTGGCGTTACTAGGATGAGCACTAATCCAGTATGACTGGTGTCCTTATAAGAACAGGAAGATTTGGACAAAAGTACAAACAGAAGGAAGATGATTTGAAGACACAGAAAACGTGGCCATCTATAAGCCAGGGAGAGACGTCTGGAAGAGATCCTTTCCTCATGGTCTCGGGGGGGAACCAACCCAGCCGACACCTCGATCTCAGACTTCTGCCTCCAGGACTGGGAGAAAACACATTTCTGTTGTTTAAGACCCCCAGTCTGTGTTACTTCCTTATGGCAGCCCCAGCAGACTAATACACGTGCTAACCCACATCTCAGTCCAAACGGCAATTTCCTAACAGTCATGATTAATGCCTGGACCCTGGTTTGGGGCAGTATCCACTTAAAAGACAAAAACAGACATGCATGCAGGAGTAATAAGGTGTGGGAAGTTAAGTAACCGTAAAGGGTAAATATAGACGTGGAAGCACAGAGAGAAACCATTCAATGACAAAACCATGTTATGGACCTTTTCTGTTCAGGTAGATATAAATTCCCTAGAAACTTCAGGAGACTATTGCTATCTTCATTAAAAAAAGAGTTAGTTGCTGCATACATCAAAAGAAGGACTCTAGCTCATGCCATTTTGAAACAGAAAGCTCAACACACTGTAACCAAAATTAAATGGTACACACACACACACACGTAATTGCCCTTAAATCTATTATTCATTCCAGAAGTTTTCAGTTGAGATTGGAGTGAGTCAACCAACGTTTATAATACAATGCACTAGAGCTGTGTGCCTTCCCCAGTAGAAGAGCATGTATTAGGAGAAAGCAATTGTCTGATGATGTGTGGGACACGAGCAGATCTATTTGTATTCTGCCCTTTGAAAATAGTCCTTGTATATACATATTTTTTGTATTATACAACTCAAGGGCTGGTGATTACTTCTTTAAAGGAACTGCTAACCATTTCAGGAAATCATTGAATATCTGAAAATGATTTCAGAGTGTGAAAACATTTTATACACTTTGCAAATCAAATGCATTCACCTGGAAGGGACCAGCTTATTTTGCATGTTTTTAATACTTAAGACTTAGACAGTTTAATCTTTGGTTTCTTGGAGATGATACAGGTGCAATTACATTGATACACCTCAATAAGTGGCCTCCCTTAAGTTAACGTGAGTTTTCAAGTTTGCCTCATGACATTTTCTGCTGATGGCAAAATAGTAAGAAAATGAATGGGTCTTTTCCCACGTTTTTTTTTTCCTCCCCTACTTCCAGTCACACCTAGAGTTAATGAACATAAAAAGTTCACTCGGAATTGATCCAAAAAGGAAAAAAGTGGAAACAGTAAAACTGCAAGCAATAATCTCTAACAAATTTGGGCTTGAAGCCAGTTTTAGAGTAATATCCTAATTAGTTCATTTTGCTGACAAGGGAAAACGGACAGGCATGCATAGTTCTACTGCTTCTGGAGACCAGCACCTGGTAACCTGGGGGACCCAATGACATCCTGAGATAGGACCTTGGGTCTAGACCATACTAATCTATAAGTTACATTAGTTAAAAATGCACAGTTCTAGTGGGTGTTTGAGAAATCCCTCTACCTGCCCCTCATTTTGCTGTGAACCTAAAATTGCTGTAAAAAAATTGTCTTAATAAAGTTAATTTTTAAATACGCAGTTCAACTTTACAAGAGACACTGTTAAGAGTGAAAATAAATGCCATAGGCTGGGAGAAAATATTTGCAAAACACATATATCACAAAGGACTGGTATCTAAAATACACACAAAAACATTTTTTAATTCAACAATAAGAAAACAAGCAACCCGGTTTTAAAATGAACAACATATTTGAACAGATACCTCACCAAAGAAGATACACAGATGGCAAATAAGCATATTAAAAGATGTTCGATATTGTATGTCATTAGGAAATTATAAAATAAAACAATCATGAAATGCCACAACACATCTTTCAGAATGGCTACAATCCAAAACACTGACACCACCAAATGCTGGTGAGGACGTGGAGCACCAGGAACTCTCACTCATTGATGGTGGGAACGCAACACGGTGCAGCCACTTTGGAAGAGTTTGATAGTTTCTTACAGAACTAAATATGTTCTTATCATGATCTAGCACTTGTGCTTCTTAATATTTACCCAAATTGGTTCAAAACTTATGTCCACATAAAAACTGCAGCAACTTTATTTTTACAGCAACTTTATTCATATTTCAAATTGCCACAATTTGAAAGCAACTTCAACGAGTGAATGGATAAACAAGTCGTTGTCATCTAGACAATTGGATATTATTCAGCAATAAAAAGAAATGAAAAGAACATGGAGGGTCCCTAAATTGCTAAGTGAAAGAAGCCAATATGAAAAGACAACTACATACTGTATAATTCCAACTATATGACATTCTGGGAAAGGTAAATCTACGGAGATTGTAAAAAAAATAAAAAAATAAAAAAAAATCAATGGTTGCCAAGGCTTCAGGGAAAGAGGGAGGAATGAATAGGTTGATCCAGGGATTTTTAGGGCCGTGAAACTACTCTGCATGGTTCAGCAATGGTGGTTACATATTATTATACATTAGTCAAAACCCATACAATGCACAACACAGTGCATGTGAAGGTAAATGGTGAACATAATAATGTATCAATATTGGCTTATTAATTGTCATAAACATGCTACACTCACACAAGATGTTAATAATGGGGAAACGTTGATTGGGGTGGTGGTAGAGAAGTGTTCTATACAGACTCCTCACTTCTGTTTAACTTTTCTGTAAATCTAAAACTGCAAAAGTATATTGAAATTTAAAAAACTACACAGGATCATAGCACATTGAAAGTAATACTTCTAAAGATAGGGACTGAAAGCATGGATCATATTCTTTGTGGAAAATAAAACATGTAATGCCAAGCGGGTTTTTGCCTAGGTTCCTACCCATTTTTATTTTGTGGGCCTCAGCCATAATGACATTCAGAAACAAAGGGATGTATCTTGTTTTCCAGACATTTTCACATGTTCTAGCTTCTTCATTTCCATATTGTTGGAAAACAATGGGAAAATCTTCTAATAAAATATGTACACAAAGATACAATATTTTTAGTTGTGATTAGTGCTTCATGAGCAATGATGGGAGAAGGAAATAATTTTATTTTCATTCTTCACAATATTCATTTATCCACTTGGAAGTTAATGAAGTTTCAGGCACTGAGGTTCACACCTATGTCTCATATTCTTAGGAGACTTATCATGATGAACTCTATCCCCTCTCCTCTTCTCCTTTGCTGTCACTTTTTTTATTACATATTTTTCTTTGCTAACTTTCAACTCAGTTAAACTCAACAAGCACCACTTAAGCACCTAAACTGTTATATATACAAGACAAACGCTAGGTATTGTAAGCGATTCAAAAGCATATCAAAATGTATTTTTATCCTCAAGTAGAACACAAGTTTGCAGGAAGGCAACTATAAGTTATATAGTTATATATAAGTTATATAGTTAAGGCAACTATTATATATATAGTTAATCTGAAATATAGTAAATAATGCTAAGTCCCTCCACTTACCATTAAGAGGTAAAACAAAATGATATGAAAGCGAGCAGGTATATAGATTAGAAAACAAGAGTAAGAAGGAATCACTGAGTAGGTGGCATAGAAACTGGACAAAGTGTTTAAACAAATTAGTTACAAAGGGTTAGATAATTTCAAGGACTAAGAAGGAAAAGGTTAATGGGATAAACTTTATTTAGCGACTATGTAAGTCTTTAAATCCATGAGTGCATTTACGTCTTTGTTTATAATTGTACACTGTATTTTTTATTATTAATTTTATTTTTTGGTTCAGTTTGGGGATTAGCAATATGCTGGCATCACATAGAAGACTGAGAAAATCTCTACCTTTTTCTATCATCTGGAAAACTAACTAACAGTGGAAATTAACCTTACTTGAAACGTTTGGTGGAACTTTCCCTTTAAGTTAACTGAGCCAATATCCACAATTACAGATCAAACTAGAATACTTCTTAAATAGCTTCCATCATTTTTGACTCACTAAGATTGACATACTTTATCCTATTTTTGATACTTTGTATTTTCTCAGAAATTATCCATTTGATCTAAATATAGGAAATTCCAAATATATCAGTATAATATTCAAGATACAATTCTCTATTTTTTTCAAATAGCCATATATTTAACATATTTCTTTCCAAGATCATTAGAAGAATCAAAAAGAACAACTGAGCAAAAATCTGCAATGAAAGGAAAAATATTAAACAAGAAAATGTAACAAATAGACAATATCAAGTAAATATCAACAAGACTAATGGTGATCATCACTAATCTAATAAACGTAAAAGTATCAAATTAGCATATCAAGTAACATAGATTATCAAACAGGGTTAAAATATTCACTTGCATTCCCTTTACAAGTGATGCATCAAATTGGGACATAATTATCGATGTACTGAAAAATAAAAAACCCTGAGTTTTAACTAATAATTTGTGTACAATAGCAGAGATTCATTTTTAGGGGAAACAAACTTAGGATCATTTACTAGTTTGATCACAGAATAAACATGCTGTGTGTATACAAGGTATGTCAGCAGGAGGGGAGTTGGAAAAGGCCATTCGTGCCTAATGTCCTTTTCATCAAATCTGCAGAAATGTGTCAATATGCAAATGTGACTGTTGCAGAGAGCTGACCTCATGTAAATGCTGAAACCTTGCTCCTATACCTGGTCTCTTTCCCTATTTACCTTATCAGTGAGCTTCCATCCCTCAGACCAATGACAATGACTAAGGGCCAGTGGTCATTTACCCTCCTCTGGAGGCTGGCTCTATAGTCTGCGCATGGCCCCTCAACTCCATATGTTGAAATCCTAATGCTCCATGTAACGGTATTAGGATGTGGGGCCTTTGGGAGGTGGTTAAGTCATGAGGGTGGAGACACTGTAAATGGGACCGTGTTTCCCAGAAAATAAGGCCTAGCCGGACCATCAGCTCTAGTGCGTTTTTTGGAGCAAAAATTAATATAAGACCGGTCTTATCTTATATTATACCTGGTCTTATATTAAAATAATTATTATTTACATTAATTTTTATAATTATATTAATTTTTATATTAATTTTTGCTCCAAAAGATGTATTAGAGCTGATGGTCTGCCTAGGTCTTATTTTCAGGGAAACACGGGATTAGTGTCCTTATAAAAGAGGCTCCGGAAAGATGCCCAGCCATAGCCAGGTTCCTCAAGAGCATCAACGTTGTGAGGACACGGAGAGGGGGACACCCAATCATGCCGACACTCTGGGCTCAAACTTCCAGCCTCCAGACCTGAGAGCTAGAAACTTCTGTCTATAAACCACTCAGTCTGGGATTTTGGCCTAGCAGCTGAAAAGGACTGACAGGTGGCAATACAATGGGGGAGCAAAGGACTGGGGCGCAGAGAGAGAGGCTATGCTACTACATCAGGACCAAAAGCCTGCAGTCTGTTGGCCACCCCCACAATAGGTCACAGAGGCTGCCCATCCCCCTGTCATGGACATCCTCCAGGCTGCTCCTGGTGACCTTTTTCTCTGACAGTACCCCTTGATTTTCATTTTAGCAGTTTTCACTTAGCTGACCATGGGGTGAGGAGAAGGTAGCACAGCGTGGGGTTTGTGCCCGAATCTGCCCCTCCAGAGATGGCCCCATTTTTTTTGCACTTTCAATTTAAGTCATTTGGGCGATGCGATAGTTCTAAACTACGATCCACATGACTCACTGTTCTCTACTCCCAGTGCTACCCCGAATCTTTTCAGTTTTAAGCATGATACTCAATTTGAAGCAGCAGTGGTTCCCCAGTTTTCATTGTGGAGGGGGTGAGGGGCCGTTTCTGGTTGGGAAGGATGGGGCGGGCAGCTGGGGCAGCTCAGGCATTTATCCGGACTCTGTGGTCATTGTGCAGATCTGTAGATGAAGCTGAGAACCAGATCCAGCTATAAATCTCCTGCTTCTTGGGTTCTCAACACCCTCTCTCAGTGTGTTTTCTTTTGCTTCTTTTCCAAAAATGCAGTGAACAATATAAAAACGTTCATCTGTCAAACCCCGAAGATACTATCATCCTTCCCCCTTTGTTTGTTTGTATTGCTTTTAATGCCTGCACGGAGTAGGTGAGAGTGCAGTCTTGTCAAACGGAAGAGAGGAGTTGTCTTTAAAAGACAATGAGGTATAATGGACATATAACACTGTGTAAGTTTAAGGCCGACAACTTGTTGACTTGATATGTTTGTATGTGGAATACGAATACCTCCATAGCGCTAGCAGACACCACTAGCACATCGCACAGTTACTTCTTTTTTTTGTAGTCGGAACAATTTAGATCTCGTCTATTAGCAACTCTCAAGTTCTTAATACCGTATTATCGTCTATAATCACTGTGTTGTGCATTAACTCTCCAGAGCACATTTCTCTACTAGTTCCAAGTTCATACCCATGACTAGCTCCCCAATTCTCCCACCTTCCAATCCGTGGTAACCACCTTTCTAGTCTCTGTTTTTATATGTTCAGATTTTTCAGATCGCATATGTAAGTAATATTAGAAATTGTCTTCCTTAACTGCTTTTTATGTTATCCCTTTGGTTCTCAGTAGAAAGCCCTGAGCTGGTTGGAGAGCAGGAAGAACGGTGAAGGAAGGCCACCTCTGGTTTGCTCGTGCATAATGAATTCATAACCTTAAACAGAGCTTGTCATCCATAGGTCAGCACGCTAGGCGCTAATATCCTCCCATTGATTCTGCCTACTCTTTCCAGAGGATCTGAGCTTACCTACCATTTTATTTAAGAAATGTTTCTCAGCATGGCTTAGAGATAATAAACTTCACTGGGGAGCCACGGGGGTTGGTTTGTCCCTGGAAGCCTGCTCTTTCAAAGTCTTGCCATGTTTTAAAATGGAGAGTCACAGAGTTGGTACTTTTTCCTTCAGATAAAATCTTTCTTTAAATAACCACCCGATAATATGTGGTTAGAATTGACTGACAGGATGTAATGAGAACGTGTGTGTACTCAACCACTGGACTTTTTTTTTTTTTTTCTTACGGAAGGAATATAAAACTAAATAATTCATGTCACAGCACTGACTCCCACACTATTGATTATAATCGTGATCATCATTTTGCAGCCCCTCCAGCCATCCCCACAGGTTATTACTTACAGATTGTGGTATTATTTGCTGCCATGATTACACTTTTAAAAATAAGTGTAAACAACAGGAGGGAATTTTTAGCACACCAGAGAGTTCCTTTCCTCTTGAAAACAACATAAGCTACAACTCTGGTTTTTAATTAATCAGATGCCAAGAGCTGATCCTAAAATTTCAAGTAGGATCAAAACGAGTCGTAAATAGTAAGACTGAAATAATTACGCAGAGCAAGGGGAAAAGTTATTAGACTGAATTTCTTTAAGATTGAAGATAAATGCCAAAGTAATCAAATATTGATTATTTTCATTGACAAAAAGTAAAATTAAATAATATATTTATTAATTGGACTATAAGATAACAACAATCTGTTTTATAATAAAATCAGGCTCATGGATATATAGAGATATGAAATAGAGCAAGCTATAAAAATTACTTATCATTTGTTAGCAATTAGGAGATTATACTTAAAGATTAAGGTGTTACCTTGAAGAGTTTTCTTTTCCTCTTCAGAAGGGTGAGGAAATTCTGTTTATCCTATTTGAATAGGCAGGTTAATCACAAGCTATGCAACATGCCAGCAGAGCAATCTGCAGAGGTTTACGGGGAAAATAACACTATTATGTCACACAGCAAAAAAGATCCTCTGTGCTCTATACAAAAGGAGTACTGGGGACCCTTCCTACTTTAAAAAAAAAAAAAATTAGTTTTAATAAGCTGTTTTACTCTAAGTCAAACAAGCAACAGAATATTAACACTTTATAAGTCCAGATTTTCTTGGAGCTGGGTCCACAGTTCGTAAATGTAAACATCTCACAATTTACTTAAATCTTTGTGACAAGTATTTTCTTACCCTCAAAATTATCCATAAGGTACGATTTCAGCAATGTCAACTACAGGTGGGTTAAAGCAGAGCGCTGAAACAGGACCCCAACAACAGCAACCCCAAAGGCGTTCTTCAGGCCCCGTCCCTGCTCCCGGAGCGTGGGCCGAGGTGTAGGTGGTACTGGAGTCTGTACTTCCACAGCTGAAGAAGCACTTTACAGTCTTAGGTACCTCCCCCTGTAATTTTCCCACCTATGTGTCTCCCAGCTCAAGAATGAGAGGGACCCCTAATGTCTACATTTTTTTTTATTCTAGTTTCCAGACATAGCATTTGGTGTATAGTGGACAGGAATACTGAGTAGTTGAATTGAATTCTATTCAAACAACTCACTTATTCATAGTATAGTTTTTAAATAACTGGAATTATCTATTTTTTTTCTGTGCATTATCATAGCCATAGCCAGAAAACACACCTACATCCACTCTTTATAGCAGTCTTAATTTAACTATCTAGAGCAGTTTGTTCTCTTTTATAGAATGAAATCCATTTTGAATGGATTCACAGGTTACACTCACCCACCTGCCCAGCCCAATAATTTAGCATTCCTAAAGCACTGTGGATTTGCTAAGTGCTTTACAATCTTTATTCTCTGCAATGTCATTATCATACTTTTGATGAGGAACCGTATTTAAATGGACTTGATTATCTCTTGTTTGCTTCTATACATCACTAAGGAGGAGAGAGAAGGGATGGGGTGGGGTGTCCTTGTACAATATTATTTGAGAGTTTTATTCCGAGTATTAATTTTTCAACCAAGTGGAAAACTTTGGAATAAATAGTCTAATGTGAAGTAAACCACCATTCCTTTCCTATAATTTACACTTATTATTATTCACGTGAAACTGCTGTGCCTTCTCCAGGGCACCCAACTTTCTAAAGCCAACTTTCTGCTGAAACAGAATGGTCAGTAAATCACCGACCTGCTGATAATTTTTCAGGTTCTATGACATTTTTGTCTTTTGTATCACATCATGGACTCTGGGTCCCTTGAGATAATCATATTTCAACTTCAGCTAAAGAAAGGATAAAAACCTGGGTATAGTGAGTGTATATTTAGATTTTTCTGGGCTTTAAATACAGTATACTGTTTCAGAAATACATCAGTTATGAATCATGTTACCTTTAGCATTTTTCAGCATCATTTGCTTACATATACCCAGATTATATATCTATATATCTCAGGAATTCAAAAGAGTAAAAGGCACAATATTACATGTCTAAACTACAAACCAACAAGCAGTATCGACTGCTGTTTGTACAATACAGCATTAGTCACCATTACTCTCAACATAAACCCCTCAGACTGTGCACACTAACCCACTTACTACCTGCAACACATCCATTCGTCACCTGCCTTAATTCTATGATCTCGGATTTCTTTCCCTTTCACCAATGCTCATGTACAGCTCAACAATCATTTCATAACCTTCACTTCAAGAACCTACCCCGACTATTGTAATGCACAGATTTCTTCAGGAGTACGCAATGAAAAAGGACTGTGAGTCCTGGTGCAAGGGTTTCCACTCCTGTGACACTAGTCACATCCTTTCACTTAGCCTACATGCCTCGTTTGTAAAAATGGATGGTCAGTATACCTATTTCTCAAGTATACAATTATTTTAAGATAAAGGAATTAAAATAATTGTCAAAAGTATAATGTGCACATTGTTTTCAAATTTCCACAGGTTACTATTACACTTGGTCTACGCATATCATCTAGCTGTTGAATAGCACACAGTTTCCTATTTGTCTTACCTCCCGGAATTGATACAAGCTTTGGGAAGCTGAACAATACGCACAGTAGTTTCACTGTGTTCTGCACAGCATGGTCATACATCCGCCCCAGTAAAATCTGCATATAGATGGCTGGCTTCCCTCTCTTATTCATTCCACTAGATGACTACATAGATTAACAGATGAATTTAACTTGATGGATCTCACTTGACATTTCATTACCTCCTTTCTTCCAAAGTGATTAAGGCATTTGTTAAAGAGTTTCTTTCTGGAACAATAGATTGGAGGAGTAAATAAACAAAACAGGCGTACTCTTTTGTGATGGGAATGAAATCCTGCTGTAGGATAAAGCAGTGATAACATTGTTGAAGAGAAGATTGCATACACAGAGTAAAAAACAAAACTAGGAGTCAGCGGAAGAAAGGGAACAGAGGAATTTCACAATGGTCTGCCTAGGACAACTTCAAGTCCTTGCTACACTGAGACCAACTGGGAAACTGTGGGACAGCTATGAGTTTTGGTGACCATCACATTCTGGTTTTGCGATCTTACACAACTGGGTTAAACTCTGATTACACGTTTCTTAATCTATAAAATGGGGCATAACAACACCTGCTTCATAAGAGTAGGGTATTGCTTTCAGCAACTGTTCATTTTACCAAAAAGCAAGCTGTCTTATAGGTTCCCTAACTTTGGTGAATTTCCTCCAACACATTAGTTTTCTAGAATGACCAAATCTGAGCAGGTAATTAATACAATTATCAGATACTCAGGGTCTTGCTTTTTCTTCATGATTATCTGAAAGAGGAGATGATTTATGAACCAGGCTGGATTTTTTTCATTTTAATTAGTCATACTCTGATATATATACTAAGTGACAGTAAGTCAGACAATATTTAAATACTTTACTGAAAAAAACTATAATCACGTGTAATTATTTACCAAGTTGAATGAAAAAGACGAAACTTCAATCTGTACTCATGACTTTTAAACATGTTTGTTCATTATTAATAGCAGGAGCCTTTTTAATGTTTCCCTGAGCTAGTTTTGTTCAAACCTTTCATGTGCATCTATGATATGAAGCTTTTCACTGCACATAAAGCCATTCTGCATCTATGTTATTTGAGCTATAATACTTCCAAAAGTCCATGTATATTGCTGTTGCAGTACATTTTATCTAAAGCCACAAATGCGTATTTATAGCATATCTGGTATTAAACAAAGCTGTGGGTTTCAAGAGTACCATACTGAAACAAGAATTTAGTATAACGATTACTCTATTTTTTCCACCAACACTTATTCTGAAACTTTTCAAACCTACATAAAAGTTGTAAGACTAGTACAATTGGTGATTCTAGTGAAGGGTACGTGATGCCCACGTGTCCTCTACTTAGAATTTCCAGTTGTAAACACTCAGCCATATTTACTTTACCTATTTGCCCCTCTAAATCTATACAATACGAAGTCTTTATAGTATGTTTAAAACAAACAAACAAAAAAAACACTGGAACACATAAAACTGATTAAAAGCAGGACGATCGGGACAAACCCGTGGTACCCTTCCTTTCCCCTTCTAATGGGCATCACCCCCCTGGAGACTGGGAATTTCAGTTCTCCTCATTTTCTTCTTATTATTCTACAATCTGAAGTCATACAATCCAGTTTCCTAGGGAAGAAACTGCTTTTGATCACAAACGTCCAATGATCTAGAAACGAACTCCCCCTGATTTACTACAAGACGGTGGAGCAGAAACATCCTCCTGCAGAACTTTGGATTTTCCTGGGCTTTTTATCTTCCATTATCTTGGTATACATTTTATACCTGGGACCAGTTACTGGTCCCATAAAATCGTGTTTTACATGAGATAGTGTAGAAGAAAGAAGCAAAACTGGGGATGTACTTTTGTATTTTACGTTTCATTTTCTACACAAATAACTCCTGAGGATGAAGCCGGAAGCTGGAAACTTGGCGGCTCCCGCCTCCCTCAAGCTCCCCCATCACACCTGTCCCAACAGCAAAGGCTGATTTCCATCCCCAAGCCACTGATCATCTCTGGAGGAAGGATGGTAGAGCGAGAAGAGAGGCAAATCATCCCAGCTGGACATAACCTACTTTCTTGTTTACAAGAATAAAAACCACTTTTTTGAAGCTGAGGCCAAGGGGTCAGGATGGGGCTATTGAAGCGTATCATGTTCTTGTACCATATTTGATCTCTGAATACTCACAAGGGAATCACAACAAATCCAACTTCTCTCAAAGGCAACACACTTTTACTTCTCCTAGTCATCATTTAAACCATCGCTTCACAAGCTGGAGTCCACATCAGAGTCAACTGGGGAAGGTTGTTTTCTCTGTTTTGGCTTCAAGCAGAAGTTCAACCAACATCAACCAGATTTTCTAGGGTTTATGTATATTTTTATAAATCATCTAAGGTGATCCGAGGCACTTGTATATTCTGATGAGCACCACTGCTTAAGAATCCATGACTTTAAATATAGTAACTTTCACAAGAAAGGCTGACAAGTTTAGACTGGCATTTGCCGAAGAGCTAGTAATTTATTTTTCCGTAGAATTTGAGGGATGGAGAATATGTTTACCTAAAAGTTTCCAGAGTTCTTGACCTCTACTCTTATTTTCAATGACTGTATGGATTTTAAGATGTTAGATCCTATGCTAAACAAGATAAGAAGATTCCATATTACAACAAAATATTTCCAAAGTTTTTGACTCTTTTGTTACTTACCTTTCTTATTGCTTAATTATTAAGCATTTACCTTTAGAGCATGCATTTAAAATCTTTAATTAAAATGTATGCTTTTGAATTTTTAACAGTCAGAAAACTTCACCTCTTAACACAGTAGTGATAAACATGTCATTGTATAAATATGATATATCCAGTTACTCATTCATTTATTCTACATTTATTGAATGCATGCTTCATGCCAAGGATGTTTTAGGAACTGAGAATACAGCCTTGAAAAAAAAGCCTCTGACCACTCAGAGCTTACATTTAGTGTGTATTTGAAGGGGGAAGCAGACAGTAAACAATACATGATGTTATAAAAAAGTGCTTATAAAAAATAAAGCACCAGAGTAAAGGGGTTCAGGAGAGCAGGAGGTGAGGTGTAATTTATATAGAATGATTAATAAAGGTGTGGGTGAGGAGGCGACCTCATCTATGGAGAGAGTGGGCTTTCCACACACATTTCCACACACATTCCCCTTTCTAAATTCGTATTACAACTGAACCTACCTTATCGATGCAGTTCCCAGATGCCCTTCAGGGACATAGGAAATTTTGAAGAAAAAGTTTATTACTTATAGGCCTTGGAACCTACAAGGCATGCCAGGGGCATATAGCAAGTTAGTGGGTAGAGAGAGCTTGGGTGGGCCTGAGGTTCTGCTTTTAATGGGATCCAGCGAGGGGGCCTAGGGTTTCATGGGCTCACTCTTTATTGGTGCATTGAGAACACAAGAGCAGGAATTTAAAGCACGGGAAGCTAAAGACACAAACGGCCCAAATGGTCAGTTATTGAAATCAACCAAGCTCCCTAAAACGAAGGACCCTCTGTGGGGGGAAGAGTCCTAGCTCCTCACCTAGCCCTGTGGCTGGCACTGCGTTTACTTGAGACAGCCTTCCTTGAAGTGGACACCTTTTTGAAATGGATGCATCTTTGAAGTGTATTCCTCAGCAATCAAAGCTTAAGTCAGACACTTTGCATTACGAAAATCAAAGCCAACAGTCAGGGCTCGCACTACAATTGCTCACTTGTTTATGGTGATGATGGCGCAAACACTGCGCTGGCAGGCCTATAAAAGTACAGCCGGACAATTCCAGGAGCAGGTGAGACACCCCCCTTTCCCTGCTTCCCCCTCGGTTTCCGGAAGTGCACCCTAGGATGTTCGGAATCGCCTGAAGACGCCATCTGTCAGAACAGCTCCCCATCGTTAAACGGCGCTGACTGCAAAAAGGAAATACAGGAATTCAACAGATTACAGATTGCTTTTGTGTGTGTAACCTCAAAATATGAACTGTCACTGGGTAACCCATTAAAATCTAATCATTTATTGTAGTTTTGACTGGGTTCTTACAATTTGGTATAGAATATCTAGTGATAGCATCACACATACGTTCAGAAACGAGAGTGTATCAAAGGGACTTGGATGGAAGAAAACCATTGTTACATAAATCCATAAGTAACCATAGTGATGAAGACAGTGAGCTTTTATGTGAAAAATTGGGAAGAGTGGAAAAAATATTCTGTATCTACTACATATTTTTCAATTTCACTTAACTGCTTTCTCCACCCGACTAAAATTTAACATGTCAAAGCTGGCGAAAGAGTTGTTTGGATTTTTTGTTGGAAAGGGGAGGGACTGTCATAAACACGGGCAGCGGGTAGCTTTAGGCTTCTATGCACCGCCTCACAGAATTTTGGTCTCTGAAGGAAATTTAATACCAATGGGCTGTCCGGCTTCCATTTAACCAGTTCCAATGCGGGACCTCTGAACCTCCCCGGACACCCATGCTATCTCTGGAGATTCTTACCTTGAACTGTGTCGCATTTCCGTTATCCACTCACACTACTGGCACAGGTGCAGACATGCTGAGTAAATCTGACTCCTCCATATATTAGGTTGGTACAAAAGTAATTTCGGTTTAAAAGGTTAAAAATAATTGCAAAAACTGCAATTACTGTCACACCACCCTAATATTTGAAGCTGATTTGTTCTTCTCTGTTGCCCTGGTCTCTTACCCTGAGTCCCAAAGACGTAATAGAAACCATTTCATGTCGAACAACAGATTCTATGAGAAAGGAAAAGATGAAAAACAGAAAAATAGAAGACTTGCAATTGAGTATTTTAAGTAAAAACTGAGTGTCAGTTATAGTAGCTCAAAAAGTCCATGAGGACCGAGGCTATGACTGCCTTTTACGGCTGTACCCTCTGAGGTACAAAGAAGACATTTAACATATATTTGTTGTAAAAATAAATAGCAAGAAAGTAATTGCCGCTTTTCCACTAGTTGTTTAAAACACCTTTCAGTTTACATGAATGGGTTTAGAGAAAAGTTGAGGACTTATAATCAGGAAGGCACCTTGGAAAAATCAAATAATTTTCCTATGTATATTCAATATCCACTAATATTTTAAATCTGCGTCTCAATCACATTTATATCTATCTATTCACACACAACACCAATAATCCTACTGGATACTTATGACGTATATCCCCTTAAGCTTATTCATTTTCAATAAAAGTACAAAATGCAAACGATTTTCAGAGATGTTAATGAAACTAAATATTTGTAAGCGTAATTGTAATGTTAAAGAAATAACTTTTTCATTTCTAGCCAAAACGTTAGAACTAAAATGACAGAAGGAGGCCAAGCAAATGTAAACATAGGATTTTACATTCTGAATGCCTTGACTTTTCTTTGTGCTAAACAATGACATAAATTCCAAATGAAGTGAGGAGAAAGAATTGGATAAATTAAGTATCAGTTAATTTTGGAGCTGTTACGAAATGACAGTCATGCTCAAAATATACATAATTTGCAACTCATTTAATCTTCCTAATTCAATGAAATGGGTGCCATCGTCCTAATTACAAACACCGGAGCAGAGGAGTGAATCGTCCCAATTTCACACAGGTAAGTGACGGAGCAAGGACTAGGGTCCACACGCCCAACGCGAGGCAGCCTCTCAGCCGGGACGGGGCCTCTGGCAAACTCCCAGGGAATTCAAACACAGCTGACTGTGCTTTCTCTTATCAGAATAGGCGATTCTAACCAGCCAGTCTGGACACGTCCACAAGTTGCGTGGGACCAACGTTTGGGCTGTTACTCTTGTGCCAGAGCCATTCTCAATAAGAGAGATGCCCACAGTACAAAAATATGCAACATAAATTTAAAAATGAACATTTATGTCGTCGTGCTTTTTTATCATCTACTCTCACCCTTTGATGCTATTTTTAAAAGGGACAGTTTTGAGGCTTGAGAGTCCCATTTTACAGTGGGACAGTGAAAGTGTAGAGTGGCTGTGTTGTGTCCAAGTTCACAATTTAGCAGTTGCTCAAGGACTCAAATCCAATTGTTCTAACTTTAAACGCTGTAATTCAGTTTTTAAAATGATCAGGTTTTACAAATGCAAAATATATCAAACCTATAAATCTTAGGTTCTTTATATGTAATATACGGGGAGAAGATTAGAATGTTTCAAGTCTATTTAAACTCTAAAATTCTGATTCTATAATTATGAACAATAAAATTGTTTGTACGGTCAGTCCAAATAAAATTGTGGACAGTCTTAGCTGTCCTCTTTGCTTGTAGAGAATTATTCATGTTGTGAAAACCCAAAGGATAAATAGTAAAAATAAACAATTACATGTTTTCAATTAATTTATTGTAGAAAAACAAAGGTTTACAATTGGTGCCTTAAGGCAGGTATCAGGTTTCAACTACTAATACAGACTTTCAAAAAACCTTCATAGATTAGTCCAAAGTAGAAAATTATTGTTTGCCCACTCTTGGACTCTGATACAATCAGAAAAAAAAAATAGGTATTTATAAAAATAAAATGGCAAACCTAACCCCATCAATTAACTGACAACCTTAACATCCCCGTTTTATATGAACAATTTCTGCGTAATAAGAATAGCTGAGTGATTTTTTTCCTGCCCTATTTCCCTACTATATTGAAGCAATAAAGAAAATATTTAAATCATTTTTAAAACCCAAACCAAAACAAGCCCTGAAACAGAACACAAGAAACAACAAAAATCCACTAAACAAAACAACATAGCTCATCAGTTAGCTACTCATACAGACCCTTCCTTCAACCTCTAGATATCTGGCTTTTAATGTTACTTCTAAATCAGACCCCAGGGAACTATGTGTGAAGAAGAAAATGAAAAGTCCAGGTCTAATCCTCCTCAAATATGTCTCAGAAGGAAGCAGCTAGAGAAATACTAAAGTATACAATGAAAAGAGGACTGCAAGTTACAATGGGGCACACTTTCTCTTTCTGAAACATCTTGGAACATTGTCTGCACACCAGCTTCAGCAGCAGCAAGCACCTGGGATTTTGAATTTTAGATTTAGAAGTTGAACTTTATTGCAACTAAAAGTGAAGGCAAAAAGCTCTAACAGACTGAAGGATACTTCCTCTTTTGATAGGTAATCACAGTAAGATTTATCACTGAATTAGGACGGTCTCTGTTCTTCCACGAGATTTGTTCAGAAATCTACATTTATTTTGAATTATTACTTTTCTGGAAATGAAAGTAGCATTCCTAGTAATCTCTGATACGATGTTTCCCTGAAAATAAGATCTAGCTGGACAATCAGGTGTAATGCATCTTTTGGAGCAAAAATTAATGTAAGACCCAGTCTTATTTTACTTTAAGAACCGGTCTTATATAAGACCAGGTCCTATATTAGTTTTTGCTCCAAAAGATGCATTAGAGCTGATTGTCCAGCTAGGTCTTATTTTCAGGGAAACAGGGTATATATATCACACTAAAGGGAAAAACACACAATGAGCAAAAAAATTTTAATTTGTTGTGTGAAGACTGATACTATCCTAGACACAAGCAAAAAGGAAAATTTTAATACGAAAAGGAAGAGATCAAATTATTCACTTATAAGCCATTTACACATTTTGTTTTTCCGCTAGATACACTTTGAAAACATAAATGGAATACGGGGCTACAGTATAGAGTTGTGAAAAAAGTAACAGAGACTAAGGCATTGGCTTATAGACAAAAAAAAGTCTCTGAAGATTGTTGGACTTGTGTTTGTTAATACATACTGAGCTCTTACTCTTTTTTGATTGTTCCATGTTGAGGTCTTTCATTTGTAGGTGATACTTGAGGAAAGATAAAAAATATGCAGATGACAGTCATCTGAGAGTGATAAACATGAAGAAAAGAGCAATGCCACTTTCTACAATTTCCTCCTGTCACTGGGAATGGCTAAGCTTTGACCTCCGTACCAGATCGAGACACAAGTACGCCATCTGTCCTTACCTCAGCTTTTCACGGCTTCACCACTGGGAACAGGGACCGTAATCTTCCAAAAGAATCCCTTACTACTCTTTGGGAGGAATCCATTTTTAAGTCAACACCACTTATCTCCAATTTCCACTTAAGAGCATTCCATTCTAGTATTTCCTGAAATTCCCTGTGAGCTTCATTATTTAAAATAATAACGAGGTGCCAAACATCAAGAACAATTATTATGTAGTAATAAAGCACACGGATACAATTAAACACTCATCACTAAGTCCTTAGTTCTTAAGATACAGAGTTTCAGGTTAGTTGTGATCAGCATGACATCAGAAACGACCAAACACTGCCCTTGGGGACCCAAACCCTAAACAACTTCAGTATCAGGACCATGAATTACACAGTTTTAAAGTGATTACAAACATTTTTAAATGTTTAAAAATATGTTTAATATTGGACAACTCAATCACTCCGTGAATAATCACCCAAATAGTCACTTAATAAAAATCCTAAACTTAGCTAAAACAAAGGCCTCGAAAATAATCTACAATAAACATATTAAACTGTTACTTTAAAAAAAACCACACAATGTTTTTACATTATTTGCGATAGAATGCCTATATTATTTCATTATGGAGAGAAGATGAGAGGTCACTGGCTTACATGGCAGACAGAACTGAGAGGATGGAGAAGGTAACTGGCTGACCTCTTAAATCAACAGACATGAATTTTGTTGACAGGCTGATTATGTCACTCATTACTTATCAGGAACACAGTCATGCCCATAAATCATGAAACAGACATGTCAATATATTTTATATGTATGTATGTATCTGTGTATGTATATACACAGATACATACTGGATAAGTTACCGTGACATAAACATATGATCTCTATTACTCTTTACAAAGCAGCAAGAGCTTCTTAACAAAGGAAATTTTGAGAAGAAATCCCAAAACAGAAACAGAGAGAAAAAAAGTAGGCTGTTCAGGCTAGAACAGGGTAGGAGTGACAGAGATCCTTTCCTCAGTGACAGCTGAGACACCTGCTGAGAGCGTTCCCAGGCCTGCTTTGGAATCACTGCTCCAAGTAAACACGGTTTATGTTGCAAAGATTAAACACAACACTATTTTTTTGACATTCTACAGGCTAATATGAAAATTTTATAACACAACTAAGTATAAAGTTGAAAGGTAACAACATTTCCTCTCCTTTAAAAATAATAAAATAAAATTGCTATGCTATATAAAACCAAACTATTTTTAATCTCATAATCTTAAATTGACCTGTGGAAAAAGTTATTAGTTTTCTTTAAAGTGCCTAAATTTTAAAGACTTAATTTTGTCCACATAAATCTTATCCAACATATAAGAGGAGAACGGATGGTAGGAGGTGGAGGTATTATTTTTCTCTATCAAACATGAATCTTCTACCTGACTGACCAATTTAAATACCCTGCCCACAAATCACAGCTCTGCAACAGACTATTCAGATAGAGAAACATGCAATAGAATCGGTCTGCTGTAACAACATCTAACGTACGAGGCAAACTTTGAGGGAGTGATATGTTTGTTTTAGTTAAACATTTCCTCTCTTTGCTCCGAACATCTCCCCACTTACAGAAAGACTACTTTAATCCATGCAGTTTATATTAGCAAAATACAAACAGCATGTTCTCTTCTGTAAGGACCATGATTAAATGTCAATAAATAGACTCTGTAATAATCTGACGTCCTATCAAATGTCCTGCCCTGGTCAAGTCTCAGTCGGTCTTCTTCTCTAACACGTCCTTGGGCTCTTGCGCCGCAGGCACGAGCGAGTCTCCAGTCCTTGGCTCCTGCTGTTCTCTGCTGCCTTCCGGGCCTTCCTGGCTTTCGATTTCACTTCTGGACATTTCGTATCGTTCCTCTATGTAACCTCCATCTGCGTCCGCTGTGTAGATGCCGTAGCACATGATACTGATGACACCCAGTGGTAGACCAAAGAGAAAGCAGCCCATCAGCGGGGAGCTCTTGAATATGGACTGTGGAAGAGAGAATCACAGCTCAGTTCCCCTCAAGGTACCGCACGGAAAACGCATGCCTGAATCCAAAACCACTAACATGTCCTCCTTTGGCTGCCATCCCACTTGCTTTTAGTTTTAATGAATCGATGTCAGTGTCTCTGCAGTTACCACGTTACAGATACTGCAGGAGAGAGATTTTATGGATGTGCGTGTAACCAGCTGTCGGCAGCAGAAAAAGGCACTCTGTCACCTTTTCCATGCGTTTCTTTGTCTCACATGAACCACAAAGGTCTCTGAGATGGCTGCGACGTGCCCTGAAGCCCTGGAGCTGTGTCCTGGGCAGCAGGAGTCTGATCACTGAGAAGGCTGCTTATTTACCTGGAGAAGGTACACACCCTTATCTTCACAGACATTTCAAATAGTTTTTATTTATCTGCTTAGTAGAAAAGCCACATTAAATTAATTTCCCTCAATTTATATACTGTCTCCTCAGCTCCTAGAAAAATAAAAGCAACTTTACTGAATAGGTCTTTCAACTATAATACATTCTGTGGGCTGTGACCCTAACTCTTGAGAACCACAGAGACAAATTCACAGGAGAGCTAGGTGACTGTGGACTGAGATACAGAAGAACGCGCACAAAATAAAGGCGCTTTCAGGCGGAAGTTTAACAAGAGTAGGAGTCAGGCCGGTCCCAGTGCGGCGAGAGCATAGCAGGCGTACGCGGCATTCAAACAGAGCCTTCTGGTGAGCGTCACCACAAAGGGAGGGGAAGTGACCAGGAGCCACGGGGCTAGTGACACAAACTGCGTGGCTGCTGATGGATGGAGCGGACACAGGGCAAGAGGAAGCTGCAGCAGCGCTGGACACATGTGCTGGGACCAGCCAATGACGGCGGCAGAAGGAAAATAAAGGAAGGTCATCGATGCACCGAATGACACATGGGATAAGCCGGGCGCTTTGAGAATTCATTTTGAACCAAGAGGAGCCACACAGCTGTCACCTGATTACTGCTGTTAGTCAGAGGGAATGAAAATATGCAGGGGAGGCTGCAGATAGACCAGGAGAACCAAGCCTATGGCTGGAACAAACTCAGGAATGCTTCTGTGTCGAGGGGACTGAGAGCTGGAGGTGGGGTAGTGAGCAAGATTCTGCGAGCTCTAAGCAAGAGTGGGTCAGCGCCAAGCACTGAAAAGGGCAGGACAAGAAAAGAGACTGAAAAACACTGTAAGTCATGCTGTCAAATTAAGTGACTGAATCCCAGTTAAGTAACCAATCACAAAGAAGTGAATAACTAGAGAAACATTTCCTATCTGAATGTAATTTCTTAATGTAAATACACACTAGTTCTTACCTTGCAAATTAAAAAAGATGAATTTTTACTTAATCTTTTGAAATTCCACATTTTACCTTAAATTAGACATAAAGGACCTATGTACCTATACAATCTCAATGGTCAATGACATTAAACAAACTGTCACAACTTACCACAATAGTAGATTTGGCATCAAAAACTATTCTTTTCAATCTCTGCAAAATGCTATCACCTCCTTGAGCCTTCAATTTAACAGGAAAAGACAATTAAATTGCTATTCGAGTATTATTACTCCATTTTTCTGTTACAGCATCTTACTAAAGCACCCGAGAGAGCCACGTGGGAAGTATGTGGCATTTCCTGCGTCCCACCTCCCCGCTGCCCTGTGTGAACGCGGGCTCTCCTCTGAAGAAAGCCTCCTCCCTCCCTCCCACCAAGGCCGAAACCACCACCCGAGGCCAGGCCTGCCCACCTTTTGCGTTTAGCTGAGACCTGCTGCAGGATCTTGGCTACTGTGTAGGGAGAGTTTCCCTGAGGATGAAACTCAGCTAGAGACAGAGAGCGCTGAGACAGAAAGATTCCTGATGGAAAGCGGCCAAGTTCCTGGCATCCAGCCACCCCTGAAGTCGGCCTCATTGCTTGAATTTCTAAGCCATATGACCCGGGAAGACCGCATAGTGGCTAAACGGTTTGAGATGGGCTTCACTAACTTACAAATAGGCAGGTTCTCACTCACACAGGTATTATTTTGACAACTACGAAATTCCTACTATGTGATTAACAGAGTTTCAGAGCAGAAATACTTGTCACTCTGAGCCTACTTTCATATAAAGTCCGTGTGAAGCTGAAACGAAACTCTCACAAATAATTAAACTTCATGAAAGCACAGAAGACTCGTATTTTCCTTTCTATGTTATTCTACTCTACCGAGTTAAGATGTAGGCTGCCCACGACCTGTTGAAGTGATTCCGTGACCCTCTAACGTGGGTTGTAACCCAGTCTGAAAACATTGCAGTAAGATTTACAGAAAAATAAAAAATAAAAGTTAAGACCACCTGTTCATACTTTCTGAGAAATATTTGATAGGCTCTGGGACTCTCCACTGGGGCTCTGATTCTCAATATATTTCCTTGTTTCTTAAGAAACTGTGGTCTTATTCACAGGTTTTCTTAGAAAACCAATCTGCATAACCTAACCCAACTGTGCCCTGGAATCCAGGAAGGTCCTGAGAGCCAGAGAAGCTCACTGTCGTCGGGACAGCTCTGCGCAGCGCAGACCCTGGCATCCCTACGCCCCGACTCTGCTGCCGGCAGCACATCCCGATCCCTGCGACAACACACACACCCCCAAAGACCCCCTATTTGGGGGGACATTTCCACCCATTAGCGGCGTCTCCCACAAAAGAACCTCCTATGTCGGGCAGAATGGGACTCTCTGGACAATGTGAGAGAAGCTGTGGAGGGGAGGCCTGGCCCCTCCCCTGGTGATGGCTGACGCCCCCCTCCAGAATCAGAAGAAAAGACTAAAACGCCTTTGTCCTGCATCTCCTCCCAACATCCCTTCCAAATGGAAGCGAATGACTTACTTCCACAGTGCCATCCAGAATGTTACTAATGAACTGGACCATGTCTTCGGCAGTCTTAATCTGTCTGTCTAGTAAAAAGTACTGTTGGTTGGAAGTATTAAGTACAACTACAGTTGGGACTTTCAATTCACTGGAAATAGACAAAGAAATCAAAACACACGTTAAACACAGAGATAACAAATATTCTGATATATATTTATATTTAAGTAACTATCATTACAAAAGGAAGGAGCTATATTAATAGCTTTGCCTCCCTTTGCCTACATTGAAGAAAATTTCAAATTGTGCATCCACTGAGCAATAGTTGAAATAAGATTATGTGAAAAACATTCTAATACACAATATAACAGACAACTGAGTGTTCACGATTAAACTTAAGGATAAAAATTAATATGTACGGAGTATCAATCTCTGGGCACTATTATTCCTTGCCACACATTTAATTTAAATACCCTCACTGTTAATCAGACACAACCCAGACACCAGCCATCGCAGTGAAATGTCACTCAGGTAACCAGCAGGTCTCTGGAGTCACACTGCGTGTTTGCAAATCTGGGGCTTTCCCATCATTTAGTTTCTTAAGCTTAATGTTTTTCATTTGCAAATGAATAAAGGTGAGTTTCGGGGGAGGAACCTATCTTGTTATAAAAATCACAGGAGAAAATTCAAGTTCCACATTCAGCACAGCACTTTGTACCCAACACGTTCAGTGAAGACCACGCTAGCTTCTCTACCTCCCTCTATCCCACTGCTGCGCCCCACTCCGTCCTGGGGAAGTACTGCAGCGACACACCAGACAGCAATCCAGCCTGCAGACGGAAAACTAGCATAACCAGTACGTCTCATTTCATTGAAATAATTTCACTTCTTTCCAAGACAGGTTTTTGCGTAATCATAAAAAAGGATGGCGCTTAATTCTGTATGTCATGTGCACATCAGCTTATGGTTATCTGCATGTCTACGTATATGAAAGTATTATGCAAAAGTATAAAACTCCGCAGTAGAAACAGTTCACACCACTAATTAACACCATGCAAGTAACAGTCCAGTGAACTGCTTGGTTGCTCGTAATTCTCTCTCCTCCCCAAAATGTGCTCATCTGACCCCACGTTGGATCAAGCCATGAGACTTGGTCAACAGAAGTAAGGAGGCAGAGGCTTGAAATGTACTTGCATGGCTGGGCTTCCCATCTTGGGTTTCGCAATTGCTATTTTTCCAGGAAAATACCTTTTCAGGGTCAAGGACACAAAGACCTGGGGAGCAGACCTGAAGGGAACCAGCAGGACGGAGCCGCATCTAGCTGTGGCCTGCCAAGGTCGGCCACGCCCACACAAGTGACAGAATGAGTGGCTGCTGTTTGAAGCCACTGGGTATCAGGGTGCTTTACCACCCAGTATTATTACTATTAGGCAATGGTTACCTGTGTAATTAAAAAAAAAACAAAAAAAAACTTAGCTTCATTTTTGTTCATAAGAAACTAACAGGCAATCTTTTGACTGAAAGCAGTTTTGTTATCACAATGCCTGAGTAGCAAAAAAACCCCCGTTTTTATGGAATGGATTAGAATCGGGCCTTCCTGTGAAAATACTTCTTTGAAAAAGTTAAATACACAATTAAACTAGAAACTATTTGTTTTGAAATAATTCAATTTGAATAACGATGGAAAATAACATCTGATTCTATTCCCTCTTAATTATACTCACTAAACCCAATACAAAAAAAAAAAAAAATACTTTAACAGACCAAAGGTCTGATAGCACCCTATGTTGAGAAAAAACAAAAAAATATAGTCAATGCCGCAATGTACTTGTTTTATGTAATATCAGACATTTGCCCTAAATTAAAAATATTTTAGGCATCAATACCTACTAAATTCCACTAACATCTGTCACTCTAAATGCTACTGCCATTAACAGCTTTTGGAGCAAGACAGACCTGGGTTTGAGGACTGGGTCTCTAACTTACTTGCTGGGCATCCTTTGGCATCTACTGTAACTCCCTTGAGTGTCTTCTAAGAAATCTGAATGTCCTCGTCTACATAAAATGTACGCAGTAATAGTGCTTACACCTCACTGAGCTGCTGTAAAAGTTAGAAACAAGGACCACTTAGTCCAGTGCTGGTCACAAGGTAAGTGCTCAATGAGGACTTTCAATTATTCTGGAACCATCACTACGTAAAAATGCCTTCCCTCTTCTCTCAAAAACAAAACAAACCAAAACACACAATATGAACACCACTACCACAATAAACCCACCCAAATGATAAGGGGTTGGTGGTGATTACTGTTGTTCTCTGACTCAAAACTTCTATCTCACAATTCACATTAGAAATAATACTCGTGTGGGAAGGTCTATTCATTTCTAGATATTCTGAACAACATCCTGGGTCAAGCAGTTGTTTATTGGACCCAAATTGCTTTGGTCTCTTGCAAACTCTGTTTAAATCATGGTTTTCCACTTGGTTTTGAGTATTAAAAAGTCAGGGCCAAATTTTTCAAGTACCTTTAATAATTGTACAGATCCTTCATTACATTTTCCTTTGTCTTGATTTCTTTATCATATATTTTATGTCTGGTACTTTATATCTCTGGTACATCAAATCAGAATAATAGAGATTAAAAAATGGAATATAAATGAAGAAAGATAACGCCACTTTATAACTTCAGGCTTTTAACTGAAAATGCTGTCACTTTGAGTTTTTAAGTTTGGTTTCATTGCCCCACTGTTCTGACTTGGAAAATGGAAGGCTCTAACCGCACACACTGCAACAACGAACGACGGCATCTGCTACCCCGACGTTACAGAGCAACGCTAGCAGGACCGGACACAGCGCAGTGGTGCTGACGTAGCGGCCCTGGATGGATGCCGCTGGATAAGCACATCCGTCTCTCGTGAACGTACCCCATCTTTGCACCAGGGCTACATGAAAGCTCCAGCACTCTCCTAACCCCGCTTTGCTCCCACCTCCTGTGTTTGCGCTTACGCGCTGCCTGAAATAGCCTCTCTCCATCCTCCATTCAGCTAACGTCTCATCCTTTCGAACTTCTCTTAATCGCTGCCTCCTCAAGCAAGCATTTCTGAGCCCTTCCACCCTAGTGTGCATTGGGGTGGGGGGTGAAAGTCTCTCTAAAAAGTCTTTCTAGAATCCTCTACTACACAGACTTTTTCACACAGTTTTGTGATGATCACGTCTTACCAAGCGGACTGTAAGCTTCTGAAGACAGGGACTCTAATTTCCTCAGTTTTTGCATCAACAGTGTCACACGTAGTGTGTAACATACACGGCCGGACAGTTAAGTTCGCGATTTTCCACCATGCACTTACATGGTGGCAAGTTCACAAACCTAATAGTCCAACCTGTACAGTAAATACACACTAAATAGAGTGAGCTCTTATTTGAAATTTATTAATTCAATATAGGTATAGCAAATGTTTTCCAGTATCTTAAACTTTCAGAAGTGACAAATCAGATCTTTACATTATAAGCAGAACCGATGAAATTATTGTAAAATTGTGTATTTTCCCCATAAAGTTATTTTAATCTGTTAAAATAAATTTATTCTAGAATAACAAGTAATACTTGAATACTAAAAACTGTCTACTTCAGTTACATTTGTTCATTAAAAGTGATCTTAAAGTAAGGTGTATACTAAACAGAAACTATAAAATTTTCAAGTTTTTGAATGATGTCTTCTTTTCAAAATGCTATAAATTATTAACATTGGATTGGGAGACACATTTTTTTAGTACAGAACAATATGAAAATTTCATTTTTTCAAATATACATGTAAAAAGTGAAGTAAAATATTTAATGGGAGAACATCTGTATCAACATACATCAAAAGTTTGCCCTTTTCAGCTATTAGTCCTTCTGTTTCTCTCTCAGAAACAGAAATTTAAAAATTGATAGAATTGATAGCAAAAATTATTTCATCATTTAGCACTTTACTTACTCCATCAGCAAGGTATTTATATAGTCATTTCCATCCATATGTCCAAACTGAAAATCCCTAACCAACAACAACAAAACAAACCAAAACAAAAAACAAAAAAGAGAGAGGGCAATATTAAATACAAAAAAGAAGAAATTAACTTGGTAAGCTTGTAAACATATAAATCACGTATAATTAATGTAGAAAGGCGTTGAATTCTATAGGTTTTCGAGACACAAATATACACAAGTAAAATTAAACAAATTTTAAGACATTTGTACTACGTTTAAAATGCAGGGCAACATAAGCTTTTCTAACTAAAATACGTTTAAGTAAAACTGCCCACTTGCTCTAAAACAGGACTGCTCAGAAGATGCCCCTACTGTGCAATAGCAGAAATACACTGATCCATCATTAGAAGACTCAGAACAAAAAGGGAATAATTAAATAATGTAACAAATTTGTAACTGTGTGTTATGGCAGCAACAAACAGAATGATTTAGCACACAACAAAAATGTCACTTCTTTTTCTATGTTAATGTTTTAATTCCTGTTACAATCACCATTTGTCTGACTCATGATTGCTCGTTTAACCTCTCAAAGTATATGTGCATATTTTCTTACCACAAACTTATCCCAAATCCTATCAAGAAGCAGGTACAATACAAATTATAAAGCGTTTTTTGTTGTTGTTGTTGTTTTTTTTTTACTTGTAGCAACAAATTTCAAGTCCAGACGATTCATATTTCTGTATTCATCTCGGGAAGCATGAAACGCTACTTTTGGTTTCCTATATTATAAAACGTAGCTCAAGATAAAGGAGTCACACCGAATGCAAGCACCTACCTGTGGAACTGGTCTCTGTAATCCCGAGCAACTTCCTGAATAACTGACTTTAATCTGCAGAAGAACAAATATAGGACTGTTTCATTTCTTCACTTGAAAAATCTATAATGATTCAATGATAATGTCTGCTGCCTTATCTAATACCACAGGAAAAGATACTATGCTAAGTGTATCTGAAGCCATGTAAAGGCTGAACTAGGTGACACTTGAAGCTTAAAACAATTTCAAGGTACTATACCTGGTATGTTCGACTGAAGTATTTTTCTCATCAATAACTGCAATAGCCACAAGCTTTCCTGAAATGAAGAATGACAAATCTAAGTTCAATAACCCTCATATGCAAACTTTTCAGCTATTACTGAAGCTGTGAATTGGGAATTAGTAAACAATGTTTCCAGAATTTAATTCCAATTACACTATACATTATACTCAGTGAATCAGTGACTTGGTCGGCCCCAAATGGTAAGTTCCCCACAACCTCGTCCTCAAAATGTAACTAATAGTAAATGTTTAACAATTCATATACACAAGTTGTATTTTTCAACATAACCCACAAAATGATTAAAGTAAGTATTTGTCAAAGGCTTAAAACTGTAAAAAATAAGTTGATAAAAGAAGTTCACTTTTAAGTACTGCAGCTCTGCAAGAATGGTATGAAACGAGGACTTTCACACTACCTACCGCTCCATCTGGGACCAGGGGTCACTAACTTGCCAGTAGTAACCCAGAAACAATGGATTTGGGTTTATTTATCCCTGTACAGAACGTAAATCGTATTTGTCTCTGATATGCTCTAGGAAGGCAGCATGAGAGCACTGCAGTCAGACAACCAGACCCTGCGATCCAGCGGTGCCCATTACGTCCTCAGCCAGAGAGAAGAGGGGTGAAGCATCGGCATTTGTTAGCTGTGTGATTTAACTTCACTAAACTTCAACTTAACCCTGGAAACTAGTATCTACTTCAAAGTTAACGGGAGAGTTGAATGAGATTATATGCACGAAAATATTGGAATGGTTTCTGGCTCAGAGTAGGTATTTGAACGTAGGATTAAATCAGTGCGCTACACCCACATCTGAACGCTTCTTCCCTAGTTGCGTACTGCTCACGTGCCTTTAAATTCCATACAATCTTGACTCTTTTTAACCCTCAGCTGAAAACACTAATTCACAATGATCATTTCCCCTCTTGAAATGTGATCTCATTTACTATTCAGTGCTTGGTTTTTGCTATGCTTCTTTACTTCTCAAGAGCGTCTTGAGTTTTTTATCAAACTGCCCACCATACACAGAGCGTCTTCTCACAGGCCAGCGCAGGCTGTTTCTCACACGTCAATTTCACGACTCCTGCGCACCAAGCATCATGCCCAACCCTAGACCGGTCACAAAGGACACGGTGACAAGCACTCACAGACACAGCCCTGGACCGGACAGCACAGCCCAGAGGAAAGACAATCACGCTAACAGGTGCAAGGTAAACGACTGGAAGAGTTCTGAAGGAAAGGAACATGGTGTTTTTATAGGAGTATTGCAGAGGAAACTAACGTAGCTTGAGGGGGTCCATGAAAGACCTTCCTAAGGAAGCAATATTTGGTCTGACTCTGATGCATGAACAGAGATTAACTACACAATTGCAGGCAAAGAACAGGATGCATGAAGGTGCTCTGGTGCAAGATGCAAAGCCTCTTTAAGAACTGAAGAGTCAGTGTGACTGGAGAAGGGAGAGGGTGGGAAAGACTAGAGTGAAACGAGACTGCAGATTTGGGCAGGAGTCGCAAGGGGCAGGGACCAGAATTTCTGGGGAGACACTGAGTGTCTGAAGCCGCCGAGAGCCAGGAGTCAGTTGCGGTGCTTGTGTACATGGCCACGTGAAATGAGGAGCAGCGCGATACCTAACAAGGATGATTACGGCGCACATGCAAAGGAACACTGACTGCCACAGCCAACTTCTTTCCAAATCAACCTGGGAGAAGAACCTACACGAACAGAGCCCATTTTAATTACCTTGCGGCCATGCTTCTCCTATGATCACAATAACTGAAAGCAAAATGACTACTCCCACATCTCCCCCCTGCCCTTCACAGGCCTGAAAGCATCAGGAGGTACACCCACAAGTCAGCCCCCAACCTGAGCTAATACCTGCCTCCCTCTGTAAGGATAAGCAAAGACAGAAACACCACCCGCCACAGAACGCTAAACATGCAGGCTCAAGAACTAGAACAACTATATTACCCGGAGAGTTACAAAATAACAGGAGAACCATTCGAACATTTCTAATTTGTATTCTTAATCAGATTGGAGTGCAGAAAATCAGGAAGTGAAAACCAATGACCATTACCTCTCAAACAAAAAAAATTGAGCCTTGAGTCAAGTTTTCCCATTCTTTTAATCTAAAACTATGCTTCCATCCTACTTATCACAAAGATGTGAACAGAGACGAATGTGGTAACAATAACCATGATTTCTTATTTGTAATCCACTATAAATGTATGAAACACATCCTCCTAAAACCTACATGGTTCGCTTCCTATAGGTTTTGTAGTTTTCACATATTTGAGACCACAGGTTATCTTCTTGTAGCTTTCATTTTTGCATTTGTATTTATATTTGCTTTGCCTGTCAATTTCAACCCTGTAGCTTTAAGTACCCATGCCAATTTGATGCCCATATTTTCCTCACAAGGAAAAGCAGGTTGGAAGGTTGAGAGTTCTATTCAACTCTTATTACACAAAATCAGCTTCCTGAGTATAGCTTCCTGGTTGTCTTAGTCCCGCGTTTCCTTGTTCTCCAGGCTCTATTTTCTCGTCACTCTCACTTCTATTAGCAAGCCCTCTCTGGCTCATCTTTGATTCACATACAGAGCTACGTTCTTTAGTAAAATTAATCCATATTCTCATAAAACACAACTGGCATTCAGGTCTAAGGAAGAAATGAAATTATAGAACAGAGCTTAAAACCCATTTCCTACAGAATCAGATTTAAGTAATCAATGAAGGAAAAATTCCGTCGAGTGATGGAGAGTTGTGTATGTTTGTTACCGGTGTCTCCAAGTTCATACAGGAGGAAGCCATCCATAGTCAGATAATTCTGAAACCTCTCCCTGTTGATCCAAGATGACAGATCACCGTCTTCATACTCTTAAAAACAAAGTTGGTAAATTACGGTGTAAACATGTGATTACAATGTTTCTAATGTTCTGTTCTAGCGGTATGCATAAAATGCTGGACACAGGCTCAAAATCTTAAGTTCATAAATTTCATTTATAGGAATCTATTCTCAACCCTCGGATGTACAAAAGCATCACTGCACAGAGCCATTCTTCACTGTGTGTTTGCTGACGGCCCTGAGGGACCTCAGAGCACCATGTGGGAATTGTGGGGTAGGTATTTGACAATGCCAAGGAATGACTGTTAATTTTGTTAAGTGTTATAACAGCATGTGGTTGGCTATAAAAAACAAGTCCACATTGCTAAGAGGCACACAATGAAGCACACGGTGATGAAATGCCACCGGGATTTGCTTTAAAATAATTCAACATAGAAAAAAACTTCTGGAAGCAAAAGGGGTAAAGATCTCAGTAATGTTCTAAGCTGGGTGAGTGGGTATGTAGGTAGGGACTTATTATTCAAGCATCCTCTTTACTATGATGTATATTACATGTAAGAAATATATTTTACAAACAGACCAAGTATTTGCTTTGATGAAGAAATGCTGGACAGCAGGTGTGTGGTTACTTCTGTCCAGCAGGGAGAGGAGCTAAGGGCAGAATACCCCTGGGCGCCACCATTATTGAAGATGTTTTATTTCTTCACCTTTTTGTGAGTCTGAAATGTTTCATCTTTTTTAAACATTAATTTTGAATATTTTAAAGTAATGTATAGAAACTGCATAGGATTCACTTCTCAAAAAGGGAGATGACCTGACCAAAAAACAAAACAAAACAAAAAAACACAACCCAGAACAAAGAACGCTAAGTGGAAAAAGGTGAAAGGTAAGAAAAATGCACCAGTCATTCAACTAATGAGAACTATAGGCAGCAGCTGCATTTACTAAATCTTTCATCCACATTTAAGTCCTATAATAGACACAGCATTTTAATTTTAAAATGTTTTATAGGAGCTGAAACTTTGGCACTTACCATCATAAACAAAGTAAGTTTCATCTTTGAAAACAAGCACAGCGGGCATTTCTTTCAGTGTCACATACTGCAAAAATCAGACGTGTAAATAACTTTATTTAAAAAAATTTCCATTGGTAGCTATGATTTCAAATATAATAAAGGACGCAAGACAAAAACAAACAAGAATGACAAAACTGTTACAGTTAAAAAGAGCACAGTCAATCCCAAATTCATCCAAGGACGGGGTTTGATCTCACTTTTTCATCCCCTGGCACAGCGCCCTGTTTTCTATGGAGAAAACCATGGAACAGCCTTCGAGTTGCTAAGACCTAAAGACATCCTGGGAAGTAAAGGACGAGAGGCACTCGGAGGAGGCGGAAGAGCAGCGCGTGAGGTACCAGCCAGCACAGTGGGTTCGAGTCCTTCCCCCCACTCCAGGGCTACGTCACGAGTCCATCACTTCACCTGGGGCGTCAGCTTCCTCCTCTGAATATCAAGGACACTGAGCCCCCACCTCACCAGGGACTCAGGAGTTAGATCTGCTAACAGACGTGAGAGGAGGCCTAAACCGGGAACTGCTTCATAAATGTAAACTTACAATGCTATTTGATAATAAGGGATTCAGTCAGAAGGTAGTTGCTTCCTATACCTGTATTGTAATTTTATCAGAATAGTAAAATTATGATAATGAAATCAGTATTTAGAGCAAAAGAGATATAATTTGGGTAAGCCACAGAGAATTATCATATGAGTGTGGCAATACGGAAAGTAACAACAAATAAATAAGCAGTTCAGTAGCTAACTCATAAAATAACAATAAGAATAAAAACAGCTGTCCTGGAAAGATTATAAAGGGGAGGAAGCATATGTCAGGTAATGTAGAAAGAGCTGGTACGTGACTAGTAAAAAATGGTACAGCGCCATGAAAATAACTGTTTTAAAGGCAGTGGTCAAGTTTAGGTAAGGCTGTGTCATCAAGCATGCCTCTATCCACCTTCTCTTAGGAACTCGACCCCAAAGGCGCTTTGCAAGTATTTCTTATATTCAGCCTCGCTCTCCTCAAGGATATCCGAGTGGGCCACACCATCACATTACTAAAGAGCTGAAACTTTGCTGCCATCCGTTTCCACGTATTTGAATCCCTCCTCCTCTTTCCTGTGGTCCTTTAAACTCACTCTCTTATATTACAGTTATTTGTCTACATGACAAACTTCTCCATTCATCATTCAGTATCCTGAAGTCAGAAACTGTCTTACTTCATCTTCATATTCCCTTATTCCATTTATTGAGCTTTTTATAAATACTAGTTGGAAAGCTAAGGAAGCTTTGCATGACCACACATTAAAATTCAAAATCTGGGGATAATATAAAATCATGGCTTTTGTCCTTATTTCAGAATTCTCTAAGGGAGTAAAAAACCTCACATTATTCTGAAATAACTATTCAGAATACTTTTGCACAGAAGACTTTTGCAACCACATACTCAGAATTAAAAAAGAGATGACAAATATTGATATTTGCAGGAATAATTAAAGAATGTTAAATAAACTAGGTAAGAAGGCTATTAATAAAAATTAAAAAACAAACAAACAACCTGATAGTCCAGAAGTGTGCCCATGTAGCGACACTGTCTGTACCCACCCAGATGTGACAGGTCCCAGGGGTTTGCATCTCAGACATCCCGGCCTCACGTGAGGACTGAGATGGAGTCAGGGCCCTCTGAGGCATGCCAGGTGAAACTGCCTGGAGAGCTTCACGGATGAGCGTCCAGTAGGAATTCTCATTTCTAATACTAAAACGTGGTCCATTGCACTTATGAGACAAAAGTATATTGAAAGTTCTAGTCCATTCTAGGCCTCTACATCACATTAAGATATCCTAAGACATCCCAAAATACTGCTTCTTCAACTTTTGAGGCATTTGTTTTAGAATCTGATGGTAAGTATGGCTAATTTTCCAGCCTATCTTCCCCCCACCCCCTTCAAATAAAAGCATATACATAAAACACTGCAAAATAACTTCTGAGACCAAATTATGTAAACCCAAATGAGTTGAAAGTGGCCAGAAATTGTCTGGTGTTCCCCAAGGAGTTGAAAACCATTTTAGAATATATATATTTATAAGAAACATCTATGTACACGTTATAGGAAGCATTAAACACATACTCTAGGTAATGTGCCATGTTTTCCCGAAAATAAGACCTAGCTGGACCATCAGCTCTAATGCGTCTTTTGGCGAAAAAATTAATACAAGACCTAGTCTTATTTTACTATAATATAAGACTGGGTATAATATAATATAATATAATATAATATAATATAATATAAGACTGTGTCTTATATTAATTTTTGCTCCAAAGGATGCATTAGAGCTAACGGTCCGGCTAGGTCTTATTTTCAGGGAAACATGGCAATCTTTTCAAATGTTAAAAAATATTAACCAAAAAAGTAAATGTGTAATATGGTATACCTTTCTGAAAAAAACTATTTTGATTTTTTTAGAACTTATACTGATTAAAAAGAAAAAGGACTCTGATTCATTTCATGTTTCAGCTACTGCCAAATTCCTCAGGTCCCCATCTCTGAAACACCTTTCTGAAGAGAAGCCTGTACTTGTGGCGTTCGCCTCCCTACCTGCATGCCTCTATCCACCTATTCTCAAAGGCCACCGATGAAGCTCCTGTCCCCTTGCCTGAAACCGTTTCTCTTAAAACCGCTGTCATCCACGTGGACAGATATCATGGCTGCTTTCCTGTCCTTTTCACAGTCAGTCTGCACAAGCCTCACTCACTGGCCACTCCGATTTTAAACTGCTTTTATCTTGGCTCGTCACTCATCGTGTTTTCCCACTTAATGGCTCTTGTTTCTCCTTTTCCTTTGTTGTCTTTAGGTCCTGGGCCCTCTTATTTCCTTAACACTTTGCATCCCATGACTAAGAAGTTTATTTATACAGCCTTCACGCCAGACCCCTAAATCCGACTGTGCATCTCACACGTGTACCTGGCTGTCTGATTCACCGAATCAAATTAAAACGAACAACGCAAAACTCTTGATCACGTCCCCACCCGCCAACCTGCTCCTTCTGCAATATCCCCAAGATCATAAAAACACCATCTACCAGTTGTCCAAAGCAACCACCTAGCGCCATCCCTGACTCCTTCCTTTTCCTCCCGATAAGCAAGCTCAAATAATTCTATTTCCAAAACACAACAAGTCTTTCTCTTTTCCCCAGTTCTCTTACTAATCTCCAAGCCCAGATTTCCTATATGATTTCACAAGTTTAAAGGACTTCTGTGGATCTCCGCTCATCCCTATTCAATTCTTTGTGCACCTGCTCACGACTTCCCGGAACAGGCAGACCTGCGGGGCCTCCAGGGGCCTCTGCTGCCTCCCGTGTCCCTTCTCCCCGCACTGCAGCCACCCGGGGCTACTGCTCTGCCCCTCGACATGCCAGGCGTGCCCTCATCTTGGGCACCAGCAGCACTGGTTCCGTTTCTCATGGACTCTGGCCTCTGTGTGGCTCCTTCACGTCACGTAAGTCCCAGTTCAAACATTTTCTTCTCAGACACACATTTCCTGATCACGAATCTAGAGCAGCCATTCCACCTCTCAATGTCCCCTCCTGTCACAGGGTTCCTTTATTTTTCTCATTGCAGTAACGATCCCCTTCATAATTTGGTTACCGAGGACCACTATCTCAGTCTGAAGACCCAACAGAAGACCTCACCTCCAACACCAGCATTTAGTCGCCCCCTCCACCCATGAGAATGTAAGCTCCATCTATCAGATCCTGTGCCCACCTCACCGTCACTGGGGACTTAATACACAGCGCATGGCACAGGATTAGAGGATAAAAAGCAGTGTTATGAAATTAAGTGATGGAAATCCAATTGTAAATATTACCTCAGGAACCACTTCTTCTGAGGCAGAAAAAAAGTATGTATACACAATTAGTTCTGAAGCCGCATCTATGTATTTCTCCTGTGAAAATACAAACAAAAAAAGGCAACTTAAATATTAAGATCAAAATTCATTCCTCTTTAAACATTCAGAGTAAGTAGTATTGTCACAATTTTCCTCCTTAAGTCCTCTAATGTAAGAAGATGGGATATAAGCAAATGAAATAAATTGTTTCTAATGTACAAAACCATTGTAACTAAGTACTTTCATCCTCTAAAGTTCTTTAAACATAACATAAGCTGAATTTATAGTTAGTGATTTGATTTGCTGATTATAGGAAGAGACATGTGTATGTATACACACATATATAAAATAATTTAATACAACCATCTTTTGCCTTTAAAAATTTTACACTCAAAAACACTGTGCAGTCTCAAAGACTCAAAATGCTAAAAAGCAATATAAAATTTAAACAACCAAGTCAATAATAGGAGAAATACTAAGGCAGGTGACATCTACCCACTTTTTACTCACTTCGGTTTCATGAAGGCAAACACCATAGAGGATAAAATATAAAGTACTGTTGTTATAAAAATACTCAGATTGAAATGAAGTGTTTCCAATAAGTGTGAAGTATTTTGAGTCTCTGGTGAAGTTCGGACTATACAGAACATTAAATTACAATATGTCTGTGTTTTCAGATTAAAAACATAAAATCACTTCATACCTTCAAAGGTGACTCTCCACCTACATAAACGAAAAACACACGATGTCTTTTCTGCACATGTTCAAACATTTGCTGACTTGGAAGTGGCCGAATTAGAGCTCTGTTTGAAAGCAACACAAACGTAACGATGTGAATGTACGTAACACTATGGAACGATTCACGTAAAGTGGTGAATTGTGTTATGTGTATTTTACCACAATTAAAACCAAACCAAACCCCCAAAAAGAAAGCAACACAAACAAAAAACAAACTTGCATTTGAACTAAGGATAGTGCACAATTTACTCCTATTTACATGATAGCCTATCATGTCTAAAGCTATAAAGTTTAAATGTTATATTAACTGCATTTTAAGTATATCATCCAATTCACATAAATCTAATAAAACTGTAGCCCATGACCACTACTGTATCCACATAATACAAATATAGCACCTATCATTTAATATCAGTTTAAAAAATAAGTTTCAAAAACATCCCTTTAAAGAGTATGATCATAGCCAATATTTTGATAGGCAAAAACATTTATTTAGAGTCCTCAGCAAAAACAAAACAATCCACATGAGAATTATTCTTTCTTCTTTTCAAAAGATCATTCACACAAACACTATGAAATACTATCCCAGGAGATTATACTATGTTATGAATATTTATGTCTTACTCTGTCCACTTAAATGTTACATAGTTTTAAAATACCCTATAGAGGTTAAAATCTAAAATGTTTCCTAAGTATGTTAGTCCTTTCAGGAAAAATAAAACGGAAATGGTAGTCATAATAGTACCTAAGAAACTCATAAAAAGAAAACAGTGCAAATATTTTATTATATACACATATTTCAAAGCCAAATAGACTCAGAAATGAATTAACACCAAAGGTTATTACAAAACATATCATTTACAAAACATTGTTAAAAAAACTAAGAGGCAGTGTTATAAGATTTTTACTCCACCAAATTTGCAAAAGGAACAAAACTTATTTTGCAAAGGCAAACATATTTTCAAAATGCATAATTCTTCAGATGCATTGCATCACTCTACTCTAGGTCCTATTTTTACTTTAGTAATTAACTGATGCAACTCCAGAACTGACTCTTGAAATTTCATTTGCAAAAGAGTCAACCCTAATTATATCAGGAGAAGCACGTCTAAGCTTAATCTAAACCTCATTACAAATTGCCAAAAGGTAAATCGTGGAGGAATAAAATACATGCTACCAGCAATCCCAAAATATATTATCTCTAAATTTATTTATTCACAAAGCAAACAGAGAAAATGAAATATGCAACCAATGAGAAAATACAGTAAAAATTATAAGCTTCGCAAACTTTAACATATATAAAGATCATTCCTAATTCTGTGCCTTTTCTGAAAAATTTAAGTCAGATGGTGTCATGCCACCCAAGAAATCCATCCCACTATTTCAATTTACCTTAAAACTACTGAAAGCTATCAATAGAATATATCCTGTCACACTCATAAGAAAGTGCTTATACTTTCAAAGTCAATACAGGTTAACCTATCTTGAATGAATGTTGTCTTCAAAAAGTTGCACATAATCACTTTAATAATTATAAACACCAACTTTCTTTATACCAGAGCAACAGGCAGCTTAAAAGGCAAAATTACTGCATTCAAAACAAACCAACAGGAAATGTTTATGGAAGAATTTCAGTTCCTTGTCAGTAAAACTTCAGAGATCTATAACTCAAATAGATCTCTGGGTTCTAATTATGTCACATTATAAGCAAAATGTGCAATAATACCTCACAATTGGCATGAAGCAGCATGATGCAGATCAGGGAGAGTGTTTTAGCTGCATCTAGTATCACAGGTTATGGATTAGAAGCCCAAATCTATTCAGAATAATAATCTTGTGGGGTTTCTCTTAAAACTCTGAAATTAGGTAACAATAAAAATAAATTGACGGGGCCGGCCCGGTGGCTCAGGCGGTTAGAGCTCCATGCTCCTAACTCCAAAGGCTGCCGGTTCAATTCCCACATGGGCCAGTGGGCTCTCAACCACAAGGTTGCCAGTTCAACTTCTCGAGTCCCGCAAGGGATGGTGGGCTCTGCCCCTGCAACTAAGGTTGAACACTGCACCTTGAGCTGAGCTGCCTCCCAGATGGCTCAGTTGTTGGAGCGTGGGCTCTCAACCACAAGGTTGCCGGTTCGACTCCTGCAAGGGATGGTGGGCTGTGCCCCCTGCAACTAGCAACGGCAACTGGACCTGGAGCTGAGCTGCGCCCTCCACAATTAAAACTGAAAGAACAACAACTTGAAGCTGAACAGCACCCTCCACAACTGAGATTGAAAGGACAACAACTTGACTTGGAAAAAAGTCCTGGAAGTACACACTGTTCCCCAATAAAGTCCTGTTCCCCTTCCCCAATAAAATCTTAAAAAATAAATAAATAAATAAATAGAGATAAACCAGGGAGTACAAAAGCAAAACTATAAAAAAGAATAAAAATTAAGATTCACAAAGTTGTTAGAAGTAATCAAATTTTGAAAATGTATTAAAAATTGGGGGAAAAATTCTTCTATACACTGAAAAAATTTAAATATGAGGTTAATGAGTATATAATAAAAATGACAGACCCTTTTGTTTTTTTAAAGGATCTCTTTACATATGCTACATAACCCTCTTTTCTCATAAATAGACACATTTTATTTAGGTTAAGTCCCTAAAAATATGTGTTCAATAATGGTTTACTAAAAAACATTTAATTTCCAAATATTAATATCATATAGTAGAGGCCTTTTCTAGTAAAAACTTACCCAGATACCCTGTGAGCAAACTCAATAATATCATCTTTAGTTCGTGGTCCTCTATAATTATAAGCCAAGTCCCCCTTTAATCTTAAAAAGAAAAGGAAAAAGAAAAAAGCTTGGATTATTTCAACTGTGTTAATAGTTAATGCTAATCACTCTCTCTTATTACATAAAGTTACAATATATAAAACAGTTAATGCAGAGGTGTTTCAGAAGCAGCATAACCACATAAAATAGACAACTGGCTTCAGGAGACCAGAAACCCAAAATATAAAGAAAATGGCTGTATTTTATTAAAATCACATGATACTATTTTACTCTGTATTCAATAGTTGTATCTATGTCTTCTAAATAATGAATAATCTACACATGCATGGTCAAGAGCTTGGTAAAGCATTATAATTCTCACTATCTTCTCTTTTAAAAAGTAAGTAAAAGAACAGGGAATTAAAATTATTTTGGTAGAGGTAAAACCAATTTTAAGCAATACAACAAGTAGTAACTTGATAGATGCTCGAAGATTACAGAGTAAAACAAAGCGTAAAAACACCCCTTCTGGAAAATTAGATAATTTTCCAAAAGTCTACCAATGAATTGTGTCCAACTGAGATAAAAAAAAAAAAAAAATTGTAAAAGCACAATACAACATCTACAATTAAACAGCAAGAATGGACAGGATAATATACTTATAACACAAGAAAGTAAAAGGTTTAGGAAACATTTTTAAAAAGTGGGGGAAGGTGGGAGGGAGGTCAACACAAAACCCAAGAAATAAAAAATCAAAATTACTCAAATTTTGAAATTTGAGATTTTAAAATACTGAGAAACTTACTTCATATAAAAATAAGTTTCAAAATAATTTAACTCCCCACATTATCAAAATAAGGACACGGATGAAACTCCTGAGAAAATTCAGTAAAGCCACTATAAAATAAGCCCTGTAGAATTACCACACCATTTCTTCCCACTTAGACACTCTGTATTAGACTTGATCAACACCTCCAGATTAGAATTAACATTCACAAATCTGATTCTCTTTGTTGCTTTCATCTCAAATGCAATGTCTATTGTAATTACAGAAAAGCACAACTTGTTAGGAGACAGGATTCACGTGGCAAAGCGGAACACACTCTTGAGCTCATGGGTGAAAAGCGTTTTATCACTTGCGACTGTATCCCTTGTCCTGCACAGTTAGTACTCAGACACGTTCAGTGAATTAGCCGTGAACAACACATTTACCTAAATACAAAGAAAAGCATAAAAAAAGATGCAGTCCCTGTCTTTTGATCACATACTGCACCTAGAAAGAACTGCTGAACTCAAATCTTCAATCCTCCAAGGAAGCTACTAGAAATTAATGTAATAAAACGTAAGTAGAGTGAACTAATAAAAATATACATATAAACATACAACACTCAACTTACAGCTTAATTGTTGGATAACCTCGAACTCCAAACTCTGAAGCAATGCCTTGATAAGAAAAAGAATAAATAATTCTAAATTTTTTTAAAAAACGAGAAACTAAGTAATAAATGAGCCTTTTACTTAGAAAATATATGGATATATTTATACAAACTCATATATTTTGTTTTTAAGTCTAAAAAGAATATAAACTTACACACAAAAAAGAAAAAAAAAACATGACATTCTCATACAAAATATAGTATTACTTAATAGCCTAACTTATGGCCCGCACAAAATACTATGACAAAATAAGTAAAAAGTGCCAAAAGAGTAGTTAAAATTTTATCTCTAAAGTACTTATTTTATAAGATATTCTTGTTAAAAAATATATACACATATATAAAGTCTCACTTCTCATTTGACTTCATTTCCAGGACAAATATTTCTTTAAAAGGCCCATCTCTCCTTTTAATGTTTTGAGTCTTAAAAGAACTGCATTGTATTTTAATTTTAAAAACATAAACCATATCTGCAAATTTATTTAATTCCTATAGTCAATATATGATCTAAAAGCAACTTTACTTGTTTTAGAAGTTTCTGCTTTTGTGATAACCTAGAATAATTCCAACTGTCCCAAAGTTTATTCTGAAATCCTTAGTTAAAATGAGACAACAGTTGCTACAATGGCATCTTTTTGAGGGAAAGAAACAGTAACAAAAACAAGCAAATGATAGAGAATCAGGACTTTATAAATTATAGAAATCACAATAGCAAATTAATACTGTGTCACTTTACAGATTCAAGGCAATTAGAACAGGAAAGAAAAAATAAAATGTTCCCAGTTAATAGACAATATACAATATATTTACACAATTATACTTGCATATGTAAAGTATACTGTATTTACTCACATGAGCTCTCCCTGTGGTAATTTTCTTCATTTCGAGGATATTTTCTTACCACACTATGGTATAAGAAAACTACTTCTATATATATGGGTCCTGGTTTATCAATCGCTTTAATAGTCATTAATCTTTGGGTTCAAATCACTCCCCACCAATACACAAGAAATAAGTGAATTTGTGGCAAAATAATATCCCCAAATCTCTCTGCCTTCCTTTGTCAACTCCAGAGCTTCTCCTTAAACATATGGAGAGAGGGGACTGGAAAGTGATCAATGCTGGATTTGATGAGAGGTTAACAAAAATGAGAACTCAGGTTCTAAAGACGTAAGTCCTGACTCTTCAGAGACCAATTGCCTAATTTGTGCCCATTTCTAATTTAGAACTGAATTGTCAGGTATATTCTAACTGAAGGCTGCTGTTATTGAGATTGCCTTCAAAGAAATTATTCGGGGGAGACTATGTGAATAAAGTATGTTATTAATGCTTTCCATCCCAAATTAAGGAGGCAGGTAAATAAATACAAGTCCTCATTACTTTCAACTAAAACTCTCTGGAAACTGCTAAAACATAAACACTAACAATTGACTGGAGAGGAAGGTATATCCACTAGTAATTCCTTATACAATTCAGCATAAAATTTTCTGATACACAAATAAAATTAAACAAATGAAATAGGCAATCGATGAGACAATACAGTGGTGGTGTTTTACAGCTTGATGTTGTATTTCTCACAAGAGGTTTCAGAGAGAAACTTAACCACATCACTTAAAAGCACACTTTGACCCTGTCACTTAATTTCCTCAGTTTCGCAAGTACCTACACGATGAGATGGAGACCACCACCCACTCTGGAGTCCCTTGGCTCCTTCAGCATTACCCTTCATTTCTGACAGAATTTCAATCGACAGTGACTCCTAAAACTTCAAACTTAGGATTCCCTAGAGGAAAATGGCTGTATAATTTAAAAAAAAGCAGAGCAGCAAAGCCCGAGTTGTGGATCTGCGTTAGGACCCTAACTTCTCCACTTATCACCTGTGCAGTCAGTCTGCTTAAGGTTCTTCACTTCTGATCGTGCTTCCCCTTCGGAGGACGCCTCTCATCCTGTAGGGCGATGGCTGGGGTTGTAAAATAAGAAAACCTGTGAAAAAGAATCTAGCAGAGAATCTGCTCAAGTGCAAGGTCCATTTCCTGCCTATTCTTGATCCTGATCTCAGTGCTGAGTAATTACCTGCCGATGCCTCAACGTGCAGGTGATGTTAATAAGAATCAGCACATGTAGGATAGCTTATACTGTCTTTGATACACCTTCAACTACACCTGAAAACAATTTTGTGAGAGGGAAAAGGTGCTAACGTCATGTTTCAGATAACGATGGAATACTTAGGAAGATGTGGTAACTTGGGGGCAAGCATTCATTAGGTAGCAAGGCTGAGACTGAAACTCAAGCCTGAGTTTAACGTTTTTCTTTCTTTTTTCATATTAGAGAATGGTTTGTATAGAAAGCTGGGAATCATTTCTTTACAAATGGAAATTCATTTTGTAAAATAAATAACCTCTGAAGTTTTGTAATTTTAAATGTTCGTAAGCTGAGGTTAAACACGAAGCCCCCATCTCATTTGTTTTCTCCCTGAAATGACAACATGACGGTAGAGACAGGCTTGCAGGTGAACCACGGTGACCTTGGACTCTGGGCCTAGTTCTGCTTCTGCCTCTAACTGCGGTTTCTGAAATTACTCCAAGTCATTTCACCACTAATTACCTTCTGCCATTTCCTCTATACACTGGGAGGGTGGAAGGAGTAAGGCGGCGAACTCAATCCGAAGTGCTTTTCAGCACAAGAATACGATTTTTCTTAGCATTTAGTGTCACTATGTGTCTGACATGAAAAGAGAAAAGCTATAGCAGTGGTTCTCAACTGAGGAAGAGTTTGCCCTCCAGGAGCCACTGGGCAATGTCTGGGGTCAGTTTTGGTTGTGTCCCCCAGGAGAAGCCTGCTACTGGCATCTAGTGGGCAGATGCCAGGGGTGCTGTTAAACGTCCCACAGTGCACAGGAATCCCTTCTCCCCGCAAAGGAAGAATTATCTGGCCCCAAATGTCAGCAGTGCCAAGTCTGAGCAACCCTCAAGTATAGTCACTGACCAAAACTAACATGCAAATATAATCTGTGAACAAGGAATCAGAATAACAATGTTATTGCGCAAATGCCGTTGCAAGTTAATACATCAAGGAGAGAGAGATAAAATACGATCTTTACATAAAACCATGTCACGCTTAGGTTGAGGAATAAACAGAATTGCAGTGGTTTCATAATACAAATCAATACATCATTACAGCTAACATCATATTTTAACTTCTGAATGAAACCATTTTAGCACTCATTTTTGAAGGGGTATGTACAAAAAGCTAAAATATATAGCTGAATTTAAACTGGACATTATACACTTCTTTAATGTTATTTGGTTATAGTATTATTAAACTCATGCATCAAGAAATTTCTGGTACAATTCCAAACCCACAGGGCAGGATAATCACAATAGTTCCTGTTTTTCTAGTTAAGAATTCTGTGCACAGAGATTTGTTGGACTGAGTGTGATGGCATTTGCTTCCTATCACTGCAATTATAGGATTGTGAAATAAGGTACCCTCAAATACTCTCTAAGAGATGTTCTACACTTGATCACTGAATAATCCTATCCCATCCCAAACCAAAGTCCTATAAATAATTATTCACCAAAATAATACATTACTTTGTGATTCTCTAACTTAAGCACACAGCAGAATCAAGTGAAGTCCATGTGAAAATATAGATTCTCCCCATATGACCCAATCTCAGAAATTTTCATTTGGTAGGTCTGGTGTGGGCCTTTGGAATCTGAATTTATATGAGCACCCAAGTAATTCTAAAGCAGCAGGTATGCAGACTAAAGTCTGAGAAATACTGATTCTGTGACTGCCTGAAAAGTGACCTATGGGGACGGAAGCGATATCTATGGAACAGCCAAGCCTTCAGTATTCTAAAGTCAGACATAGAACAATGTTGGCAGTGAGCTTGAAAAAGAAATTCAGTCTCTTTACCTGTTTGATTCCAAGTTCTACTCAAATACCTGTACTGAAGCTGTCTTAAAGTATCTAAGGAACCTTTAAGAATTACATGTCAAAAATCTATCGGTCGTCTTAGACAGTAGTTTCTGTATACTTATCAACTTGCGGTAAAGGCTAAGACGACAAATACCGCTTTCTCCGCAGCACATAAAAGACCTCCTTGATTATATAACAAAGTGGGAAATGCATCTATCACTGACATCAAACACCCAATACCACCAGACAATGTACTTATGGTCACTGGGTACTGTCCCCACTGGAACACCCATTCCACGAGAGGAGAAACCAATGCCTCACCAATGCCGCGAGGTGCCTGGCATATCACAGCACAAGGGAAGCACTCACTGAATACCTGGTGAATAAATAAGTGGGTTTTCAATCAACTATGTACGACTCAAGTAGTCACAGGATTTACAAGCAGGCTGGCAGAGGGGGAGAGGAGCATTCCTGTTCTACATCCACGGAGTCAAGGGTGGGAAGTGTGTCGCACCTGCTTGGCAGAAGGTGGTCTCGCAGACAGCAGTTCCACTTTCCCGTTACCTAATGCCAGATGGTTTGCTTGACATGTGTTACATTTATGCATTTCATACACTGCAACCTCTATAGAGGTTTTCTTTTCCTATTAATTCAACACAATGCTAAGTAAACAAGACACAAAATCACTATCATGACATCACAGGCAAAATTTAAACCTCTTAATGGTTTATGAAAATGAAATGAAAAAAAGGTTCCATCATAAAGTATGTAAAAAGCTATATGAAGTCTTAAGACCTAGTAACAATATCACTTTTCAGTCACAGCATTTAAAATACTTTCTTCTTCAAGCTAGTCAGGAAAACTCTTGCTCTTTTTCTCCCTAATCATAGGAGCACTTAATAAACAGTGAAGGATAAGCAAACGAATTAGGTACTATAAAAATTCTGACTTAATGTAAACTGTTAATTATCACTGTAGCGTCACAGTAAGATTTTTACTGATTTCCAGCTACTCTTTTTCTTACTGCTTTTTATACTCCCACATTCCCTCGTGCGGTATTACTCCAGTGAACGATTCAAGTGATCGCAAGACTGCTCCACGGCTAAGACTGTAACGTACTTGTCGGTTTGTTCATCGTTCTCCCTCAAACAGACTGGAAGCATTTCCAGGACAAAAAGGATTTGCTTTGGTTCTTCTGTAATCTGTAGAGACTAGTACAGGGCTTGACACACTATAGTTAGCAAGTAAATACTGAGTGACTATGAACGAATGACGATATAAATGAATATATAGTATACACTTGTCAGCATATATGCCTAGACACAATAATTTACTTTCATGAGCAACAGTTGAAAAGAATTTCTTAAACATCGTTAAAATCTTATTTCAAGAATCATCAATTCAAGCATATTATTCTCTTTCTCTTCAATAACTTCCTGCCATTGATCGCTTCTCCTCTCCAAGTTTCAACAATTCACTTCTGCGACTCAGTAATTCCAGCTCTAACATCTTACTTACACTCTAGTTTCCTATTCCCAAACATCAATAAAGCAAAATACCACCAATTCAAAACAGCTGCTAACATGAAAATGCACACAAAATTAATTATTCTTTTCCATATAAACCAGTGGTAGTGTAGTTCAGTAACTACACTAAGAATCTTGTACTATTATTTTCAATTGTTCGTTTTTATATCACAGAGCTAATCTATCATATCCATGATTTCACCCTTGAAAAGTCTGTTTGCTTTACTGTTTCCTCGTGGCTCCACCGCCAACCACCCTCGTCTGGGCTTCCAGCATCCCCCACCCAGATGTACATAAAGGTCAACTTAAAAATCTTCTCGTCTCTAACTGTTCTTCTTTCCATCCTACATATTGCTGCCAAAAACATTTCTGCAAATCATGTGCCTTGTCAAGTATATTACTTCTCAATCGATAACTGATAAAAACTAAAACAGCTCTTCCCGTAAGCAGCCTGAGGTGACCTCTGCAAATGGTTCGCTATATGCTTAACCCAGAGAACCCCACGAAATCATGTAAATCGAGAGGTTCAAATCTACATGTTTAAGAACACTCGTGAAACTGCCCTGGCCATCAAGGGTATGCATATCCGAAAAGCCACCAAGTGTCTAAAGGATGTCACGTTACAGGTGTGTCATTCCTTCGTTACCGTGGTGGAGTTGGGAGGTGTGCCCAGCCGAACAGTGGGGTTGGATGCAGGGTCGGTGGCCCAAAAAGAGTGCGGAATTTTTAATGCACACGCTTAAAAATGCAGAGTGATGCTGAACCTACAGGTCTAGGTGTAGACTCTCTGGTCACTGAGCACAGCCAGGTGAACACAGCTCCAGCATGCTTTGCAGCACTTACAGAGCTAAGCGCAGGTTAACCCACGCCTGAGCTCCCCCTGCCACACTGAGAGGGTCCTCACTGACAAACAGCAGGATGGGCCTAAACCAGAAGAGGAGGCTGCACAGAAAAACATCTCTTCTCCCAGAAGGAACTGAAGAAACAGAAACTTGTGGCCCGGGAGTAAACTCAGCATCAAATAAATGCTAATAAAAGTAAAACAAATAAACAACTAAAACACTTTGTCCGACCTCAGAAGCCGTTAAAATATGGCACTATCTCTTTCCTCCTGGTATGTATAAACCATTGTGTTGTGCCAGGGATTTTGGAAATAACGCAATCCCCACAACTTAGAGGATTATCACCCTTCTATTTTCAGACAAGGAAACTGAAATTACGATTGGTTAAGCACTTCTTCAAAGCCACAAAAATAGGACACGGCAGAGTTGGGATTAAAACATAGGTCTGTCTCGTTCCAAAGTTGTACCCAGAGCACAACACTGATTTCCTAAAATGAAACACACATGGCATACTTCCACTTACTTCGTTAAAGGGAATCTACGTTTATTGAACACTACAAGGGACTTTACATACACTGTCATTAAAATCTCAGAACAACCAATAAAAGAGGCATTACAATAAATATTTCTCAGCATGCAGACTAAAGCTTAGAGATGTTAAGACGCTTTCCAGGTGCTATACAGCAAAAGTAGCGGACAGAGCCAGGATCTGAATCCAGGCTTGCTTTCTGAAGCCATGCTCTTTCCAAATTTCTGTGGTACCTCATACTTCTCTAAACTTAATTTTGTCTTTTCCCAAATCCTTTAACACAGGTGTTCATAATCTTTTTCTGTAAAGGGTCATAAAATAAATACTTGAGGCTTTGTGGGGCATACAGCATATGTTCCACTACTCGACTCTGTCACGGGGACATAAAAACAGCCACAGACAATAGCGGACAGATGAGCATCGCTGTCTTCCAAAACAGCTGTTTACAGAAACGGGAAGCGGGCCAATTTCCTCCACGGCTGCAGTTTGCCAACCTCTGCTTTAAGACATTCTGTTCTCTGGTACATATTTATTAAGCTAATTACCAACTCTGATTTTGCTTTCATATCCTCTCTAGTGCATATACTTTCCTGACCTTCACTTCTATTTATCCTAAACTCAACGCATCCTTCAAATTCCCACTTCCTCCTCTACCACGCCACTTCCGACTACTCAGACAGACGACGGACGCTCATTCTTAATTCACACACAACATCAATGGCTTAATACTGAAGTTTGTGTAGTTGTCTCAGGTCACTGATTATCAAAAGTGGGCTCCAAGCAGGAACAATGGCTTGTCCATCTCTGTTCGACATCAGATTAGCATATACTGGACATTACACATTCAGTGGTTAAATTCATTTAACTCATAAAACATGCAGTCTTAAATTAAGATAACTTTAATGTTACGTGAGAAAAGAACATATTTCTTCCTCCTACCTTGAATGCTGTTTTGCATAATTAAAACATTTTCATTATGAGAACAGTGAAATAATCAACTGAGTAAATGCTTACTAGAATAGGAAGTAGCATCCATCTTTCCAACTTTAACTGGAGAACCGATGCTTTTCATCTCAAGACCAACTTCATTCCAAATCGGTTCCAGTTTTTTACAATGACCACACCACGGTGCATAAAACTTGTTTAAAAAAAAAAAAAAGACAACCACTAAACCATTGTGCTACTGTGGATATTAATCTTCATTTTTAAAGAATCTCTGACTAAATGATTTGATAATAACCTGTTTTAGACCAAAAAAATCCAAATATAATTTTCAAAGTGGTTACATAATAAAACATACACATGTCAGCCTAGACAGGTTAACTCTTAGTATTGACACTACTCTCAGTTCATTTTAAATGACTACTGCTATCTATTAAAAATAGATACATGACTTACAATAAAAACATCTTTGCTTCCTAGTGAGTGTGTTCATATTATATATAAAATGAGAACACTAAACACACATACACACCCCTTAAGTGTTAACGATAAACATCAACCTATTTCTACTACAAAAATTTCAACAATTTCAGCAGGTAACTTCGCTGCTTTAAGTGTCTCCACTGGTTAAGACATGGAAGATCATTAAGATGACTGTTCTGGCAGAGGGACGAGTCAGGCTGATTAAACTAAAACCACAATTCTTCCTTCTTCGGAATCACCAGATGGCTGGGGTGGCAATTAGGTACCTCCAGTTAAATGGTGTAACAAGCTGCTTGTTGTATTTTCGTGAAATAAGATTTACCTATTTTTTTTCAACATTACACTATGGAAATATTCAAACATATACACAAAGAAAGAATTAAACAATGGGCCCTCTTGCCCCATTGCCTGGCTTCAATAATCGTCAATGTGGCATTGTATTTCATCCCTTTTGCTGCCACATTTTTTTTTTTTTTTTTTACTGAGGCATGTTAAAATGAATCCAAAATATTTTAAGGTTTAAATACATCCCAAACTTGAAAGTGAGGAAAGGAAGCTGAAAATTTGACTTTGTTCACCATTAAGATGAAATATGATTTTGACTGCCAAGTAATATCACTATACACAATCTCCTGGACAATATGAAAAAAAGAGGGTGAATTCTGTAATAAAATCATATCATAATTTCCCTCAGATATAATCTACTAGTCAACCTCATTAGAATTTCATCAAAAACAGATTTCTTTCCAGGAACCATAAGGCTCTGAGGTTCATTTTTAATATAAAAACCCAAACAGTACTACCCAAGAAAACACACTGAGTAATATACGTAAGTACTAACTGTGTGTACATGGGTGGAGAACAGAAAATAACACTTAAAATGGTAGGGGTGCTTAACTAGTACAAAAAATTTACATACTCACATCTACAAGCCAAATGTCATCTTTTCGATTGTCTTTAAACCTAAAAAACAAAAACAAGGAAACGAATCTTTGTATGTCTCCACTTTACAACTGTATAGTACACCAGTATAGCACTGGTGCAGATAATCACGTGGTAAACATAGGAGCATGGAACAAACTCATTCAACCAATTTTTATGTAAAAATGTTACCTAGTGACCTCTATGTATCTTATCTATTGAACATCTCATTAATAGCAGAAGAGAACTGATAAAGCAACAAAGCGGACTGCACTGGAGGACCCAGACGGATGGTGCCTCAGCGCCTGGGTCCTCTCCTCCATTTACACGTGTGTGTATCACAGCTCACACAGGACACCTGGGGCTGCTTTCCTCACAAAGCTCTGCATGTGTTTGGTTGCCCTTGTTGGCATCTGGGAACTTGAATTTCAGTTCCTGATAGTGGTGGCTCGTTGGTCTTACACTGTGCAAACCATGTGGTTTTGTGAGAACAGCTGCTTTCCTTCTGGGGGCCTGAACTTTTGGTACTGGTAGGCAGAGGGGTGCTTATGTGACCAATCCCCAATAAAAACCCCTGGGCACTGAGTCTCTGATGAGCTTCTTTGGTTCGCACGTGGTCCCGACTCCTGAGAGAGGAATGAAGCACAGCCTGTAATTCACCCTACGGCTTCCTTCCCTTTGTTGACTGTGCTGTGTTCTTTCGCTATAATAAATCATCGCTGTGACCCCGACCTTAGGCTGAGTCCTGTGAGTGCTCCGAGTCAATCTCAGAACCTGGGGGTACTTTTGGGGACCCCGACACCATACCCAGCAGTTTCCTACAGCACGGTTCTAATCATGTGACTCTTATTTGACACCTGGTAGGCCTTCTCCCACCACAAACAAAAAAAGCACCAATCACTATACTTATCTGGTTCCAACTTATCTTTTCACTCAAATGTAAGCACCTGTGACTTCTAATCACACTCTGGTATCCATGACAGCTAAGTTCACAATGTTTATCTGACTTTCTATTTTCGTCATGTTAAATCCTATCCAGGGAAAAGCATCCCTTACTCCAGAACGCCTTCCTAAATTCCTCACAGCTAGAAACAATCTCTCCACTCATCTTTGTTCTATTCGATTCTTATCAGCTTCCACAGGTTGTCTTTATTCACATATTATCCAAACATAAATATGCTAATTGAGGAAAGAAGTGTATTTGTTCCATCTCCTAGTGTCTTGTATGGCAAACGTTCTCTAAGGTGGTATTTTAATGAGGTTCTTAAACCTACAGTTTGAGAGAGCACATCCCCCATATCTGAGCTCTTAGGTCCAAAGGAGCTCTCATCATCCATCCGCAAAAGCCTGTTCTGTACCACGGGCCAGAACAGCACTTAATCCCCCAGGTCGATGAATCCGAATCCTTTTGTGGTTTAGGAAAAAGTTCTGTTTTATATGCTGATATCCACCCTGTGGAGCGACCCAAGACAGCCGCATGGTTACCTTAAGCAAACTGGTGTCCCGGGGTTCTCTAACTGATGGTCTTTATTCTTGAGGACCTTGTATGCGAAACCCAAGCTCTGCACCCAGAGATAAACAGAGGACGTTGCTGTTTCCCACTCCCTGATGTTCGGCAGCCATCCTCTTCTCCCATTAACTGGAGTCTCTGGGAAGGAGGTGACGGGTAAGGAAGTCCCTTACTGGGTTCCCCACGGAGACGCCAAGTGTTAATAATAGTAAAAGGGCACAGAATTCGAAGAAGCAGGCAGACACCTTGGTCAAACATGCAGCACTAATGAAAAGTACCCCACTGGGGAACTGCTGCTTTGAGACCCCAGACTGCTGTCCTGAGGTGTGCAATCCAGGCTGGGGTAATCGTGTCCCCTCCCATCTGCTGACTAAACCTGCCCTTTACTTGTTCATTGAAATGCTCGACCACCCCGGCAGGTTAGGGATGATATGGGGCACGGAGAATCCACTGTGTGCCCCATGAGTAGGCCCACTGATGTGTTGCTTGAGCTGCAAATCCAAGGTTTTAGCAGATGCAGTGTTCTCAGGGGACCTGACAGGAAACGAAGTGTTCCTGTAGGGCCTGGGCAGTGTGGCCTGAGTCAGCGGACTGCATGCGGGTGGCCAGGCCAAACCCGGATAAAGTGTCGACCGCAATCAGGATCCAGAACACTGTGGACGGGAAGAGGGGCTCACGGTGTTGGACTGCTGTGAAAGCCCTGGCCCATTCACTTGAACAATCTGTTCCTGGGGAGGATGTTCAGCCTTATCCAGGGTCTGACGAGCGGAACAGCTTTGCATGCTAGTTTGGTGTCTTCTCACAACAGTGTCAGCCCATGTATTCCAGCCCCATCTGGGATGGTGTCTGAATGTCCGTGGGCCATCTTCTCATGGATCTGGGAGGCAGTTAACTGCACATCTGCCTGCTCTGAAGAACAATTCAGCTTCCACGTTCAGCTGCCAAGCACGGTGCGCTCTTTGGTTGTTTCTCTGTCAGAATAGGGGCCTTTCTGGTGAGCATCACGTAGGTAACAAAACTATTAGGAGCAGAAACAATCTCTATCCAAATGTCTCATCTGCATTGGGGGTCCTATTTATATGTCACACAACCAAATGGCCAAGCCATTAGCCACAGCGCCATGAGTCAGTGAAAATCTAGCAGTGCTTATGTGCTGGGGCTGGAGTGAGGTGGGAGCACGGCCGGGCAGACAATCGCACAGCCTCCCACCACGCATGAAGCTGCCCGCTGTGCGAAAGTCCTCTACCATTTTGGAGGACAGGTCTCTGTCAGGTTGCATGGGGACCACACCTAACTCCATTCCAGTATAAGTTCACCAGGAGGACCCACCAGGGGTGATCCAGATAGTCTCTATTTCTGGGTCCCCATAGGGTCAGAGGAGGCTCCTGGGGTGTTATTCCTTGGAGATGGAAGGGCACCCATGAGATCTTCTCATGGGGTTGTAAGACTCCAGCTAGGTACCATATGTGCCATTTCCACTTCACTACAGATTCCAGAGCTGACCCTATTCAGCAACACGACTGGAATTTCTGCTCATGAATTTACTACTGCACTTGTCCAGCAAGGTCCAATGAGAGACCAGTAAGTACCTCTCAAAGGGTGTTTATGTTTCAGCCCATTTGGGGAGCTCATGCTGGCCTGTAGTACTGTCCTTTTGCCACAGGCTCCCATCAGTGAACTGAGAGGTTGCTGCAACGTGTAACTCAAATGGCAAATGTGGGTCCATGGGATCCAGAAAAGGGAGGCCTGCTGGTGGGCTTCTGGAGTATCCTGTTCATTGAGGTCCCACTCAAAGGCAGTGGCCTTTCTGATAACCTGGTAGATGGGTACCATCAAGATCTCCAATGTGACAGCATCAGTGACAGCTGAACAGGCCCATTAATCCCTGGCCCTCTTTTCTGTTTTGGGATCAGAAAGGGCCAAAAGTTCGGTAATGATCTCTTCGGGATGAGATGCTGTACTGCTTCTCAGATCATGCCCAGGAATTTCAGTAGTGTACCAGGTCCTTGTACCTCGTTTGTGGTAATGACCCAGCCATGTTGCCACTTGTGTGTTGCCATGGCGTGCAGTCTTTGTTTTGCATTGCCCTCATCTCGGCCCTCTAGGAGGTTGTCATTAACACAGTGGAAGGCCAGTGCTCCTTCCAGGAGCAGGACTTTTTCCAGATCACGAGCTACCCATCGACAGCAGACAGGTGGGGAATTTTAGGGCAGCCTTGCAGACGGACATTAAAAGCGTGCTGGAATCCATTACACATGAAGGCAATTAATTCTGATCAGCCTAGTGGAGAGCGATGCTGGAAAACGGCACTTGTGATGTCAACACCTAAAGACCAAGCTCCCTCTACAAGCCTCTTCCTGACGTCAGGTGCAACCAGAGTCAAGGGCAGCACCACGGTACTGAGGCACTTATCATCAACAGCGGGTCTCCCAGCACCTAAGGTTTATGCATGAGCCCGGGGCTGATGAATGGAGAGTCTCCAGAGCTCTCTGGCTTCCTCCAGCTCAGCGATCAGGAGTTATTTCTTTACTCGCCAGGCAGCCAGTATTATTTTTGGGAGACAATGTCAGAAGGGCTGGCAGTTGGGTACGTTCAGTCTTCCATACGCTCCACTAAGATGGCCCTCAGTGCAGCACTTCCCACTGGGGCTTGGGGACAGAGATAAGTGGGAGTGCACACAGATAATGCATGTACCCCAATAATACATTCAGCAGTGGGGGCCTGAAAGTACTCACCCAGGACCAGGCAGGGGCAAGGGTGCTGGGAATGGTCACCACAGACTCACGACCCGAAGAGCATTTTGTGTATCCGCCTCTTCCCGGTAGCACGGGTTGTAGGAATCACACTCATCTGTGCACTGATGGCCACAAGGCTCAAGAAGTGCAATTCTCTCCACCGCCCCAGTGAACTCTGACCTTGGCGGAGGCTCTCTAGCCCCACCGGGACAGAGGGGCCTCACCCTAACAACTGCCAAGGTCTGGGCAATTATTGCAGGGCTCTTTGACTCATCTCCAGACTCACTGGGCAGGATGGTGGGACACTACCTGTAATAGTCACAGGTGCTGTCATCATGCTGACCCTTGTGGGACCAGCCATCACTCCCCTCATGGCCTGGAATCTGGCCGTGAGATCCGCAGTGAGGAGGCTCCCAATCTCCTCCTTTGAGACTCTGTTACTGAGGAACCAGACCTGAAGATCTTTTCTGAAAGGCTTTCACCTGGGTCACCCAGAAGAGGGTGCCGGTTCCAACTCTTCTGTCACTCTTTGTGCTGCTCCATCTTTGCTACCTTGTGGTGGCTGCTTTTTCCAGGACTGGAAATTTGTCTGTTAAGACTTGGGCTGTGTCACAGACCAACTGAACCGATTTCCAGAGAACTTAACTGGGTCTGGTAAAAGCAGAGCAAGGACACACCTAGAAATTGGAGTCTGGTTACCAATCTCATTATCCACTGTTCTTAATCCCTCACTGCAGACCCAAGGGATCACCAGGATGGTTTGCAGGGCCTCTCTCTACAGCCTCTGGGAACGTGGGCCAGGCCTGCTTTTCGGTGATGGGAGACACATGGTGGGGAGCCAAATCTGTCCGTCTCCAGAGCCCCAAGCTGACAAGGGGGAGGGTCTTTGGTGTCCGCACCTGCTCATCTCTCCTCCCTCCTCCCCAAACTCACTGCTCATAGGGCATTCTCATGGAGGCGGTCTACAGTGATGCAGTTTAAGGAGATTACTGCCCTGGTAACAACGGCTCCTCTGGGAACCGGAACATTGCTGGAAACAACCTGCCAGTACTCCGTAACCCCCACAGCATGGCTGGTGAAAGGCCCATGGGCCCCTAGGCTTTCTGCTCTCCACAGCCATGCTGTTTTCCACCAACCACCCGGCTGCTACCCCAGTCCTGTGGTGGAGACATGGTCAACTAACTAGGACCACAAGCCAAACTAAAAGTGATGACCCAGGCTTTATTCACTTACTGCGCCAAGCCACGCCAAGACGCAAAACAGGTGCCAGCTCCTCAGCGTCCATTTTTCCAAGTGGAACAGCAGCAAGCAAGAGTCAGGCGGGTCAGCACAGAGGAGCTCATCTCACTGCTGAGGAGCTCTAGGCCAAAGGCTTCTGCCTCGGCCTCTCTGTGGACCCGTGGGCAGAGACACTGTATCTGCCCAGGACAAAAGGACAGGAGTGGAAAGGCATGGAGTCCAAGTGGAGTAAAGTGTTTCAGCCAAGACCCTCAGCAAGGAGGTCTCAGCAGAGGTGCCTGGGAAATGCCTTGGGTGAGTCCCCCAAAACCCCACAAGGCAACTGGGCTAGGGATACAAACACGTGTATGAGCATGGCCGGCCCAGGAGGCCGGAGTCTATGACTACAACTCCCTGTGTACCGAGCCTGGTGTGGGAGGCTAGCTTGCCCCGTGAGGGCTGCCAGGAAAAGCCTTGTAACTGCCTAAAAGATCACATACAGGGTCTGGGGCTGGAACAGGACTCCTCGCATGCTGTAAGAACACCTTGTGATTAACGCTGTGATGCTATGAAAGAAGTTTCTAGCATAGTTCCCAAAGTCCAGCATCCACTTAGTGGTGATTAATGCAGGGGAAAAAAAAAAAGCAACAAACACAAGGTAAAACAATAGAATATAGAAAAGTTTAGCAGTTTTTTTGATCTCATAACTTAGTAAAATTATTTTGAGCACAACCCCATTCTGTACATATACAGCACTTAGGACGACTCCTAGGACAAAATTGGTGCTGTATAAGCACTGGTCATTACGATCTGTGTTAAAAGCTTAGAATCACGCAAATACTCAGAGTTGGAACAGGATACTATTTACAAATGTATATACTCACGATTCATCTAAATCTTCCACAAATCCTTTACAGAAAGCCACATCAAGTAAAAAAACTGAAAAAGACAAAATGCGTATGATAAATGCTGAGTTACCATTTGACTTATACTATATGCTTAATCACCTATAAAATGCTTTTATTTTTGTGTTTTTTTGTTTTGTTTTTACAACCTACGAAAAAATTCAGTATTGAGCCATCCCAGGGCAAAGTGATACAAAAACAGACAGATCATGTGTTTAACAAATACGTACTCTTCATGCAGCCATACTGTGTGTGACAAGCAAGTGAAGCAAGTCAATCTAAGCACAGAGGTTGTTTTAAAATACACTTTTATTCTCATGGTATTTTTCCTTTTTACCATTCCATTTTTATTTTTGGAGTATAGACAGAACTCATTCTTCTGTATTTCTCCCTTTCCTCTAGCAGCAATTATCTCTTCGGTATAAACTCCAAATGCCATTCAAAATACTATTCGTTTTTTGCCCCAAAATGTACAGAAGCCACACCTGTAATGCTTATTGCGGAAGAGTGTCTGGCACCCAGTGGGAACTAAACGGTCGCCGAGGAAGTAAACACACCACAGTGACGACCAGAGCCCCTGGTCTGGCGTGGGGAGGCCGAGAAAGGCCCACACACCCACAGGTCACTTTTCACGCTGCATAGTCCCGACGCCCTAACCACCTTCTGTCCTTGGCCATCCCTCCCTTAGCCCCTGGGTGGGTAACAGTCCTTCAGACGTGACAAGGCTGGGAACCCAAAGCCAAAGCATGGTTTGGCTACAAGCTGAACTGAAAAGATGGCATCTTGCACGCCCATCAGTGAAGTCAGTGCTACTGAAACTTCCTGCAACCCTGAGAATTAGAATCACACAGAAGGCAGCCGCATCTTTTCCGCCCCTGGCAACGGTCTCTGGCAAAGATGCGTCGGGGGAAGGACCCCAAGCCATCGGCTCAGTCAAGAGGGGCCCTGACCGCGAGGATGTATCTCCGCGACCCCGCAGCCTCCCTCCACCTCCGGCCGGAGACCCGCAACCAGGCCCGACCCCACCCGGGGGAAGGCTCCCGCGCCCACCCACACCGGCCCGCGCGGGCGTTACCTGTGGCGCAGAGCCGCAGGGCGGCCCCGCGTTTCCGAGGTGCCATGGTCGCCGCAGGCGAGCTGCAAGCGGCCTCTGCGGAGCAGAAACACACCAACGGCCGCCGCTCCACTCACGGAAAGGGAAGCCGGGGCGCCTAGGAAGCCTGGCGCTGAGGGCGGGGGCGGGGCAGGCCGGGCTCCGCGACGCTCCCAGCGCCCCGCCGGCCTCAGCCTCTGAGCATGCGCGGAACTACAGCGCGTGCGCAGAACTGCAGCGCATGCTCAGTCGCCTTCTAAAACAAAGCATTTGCTTTCTCGGCGGCCTCCGGGAGCGTGGGAAATCTAGCGTGAGGTCGCTGTCACGTGAGAGCGGAACGGCGTGTGTGGCTTGGGGGCGTTTCCAGGAAGTTAAATACCCGCTAAACTTGAAAAATGAAGTCCACTCCGACAGCACAGTTGGGGGTTGAATTCTGCCGGATATTTCCCTTGCTCACGTCCAGTGTGCAATGAAATTCCTGTACAGGTGGAAGTTAGCCGTGGTTAGAAAGAATACAACGGCTGTGCTGTGTGACCCTCCATGTATTTCAAAAATGACTGTGGAATCTTCTTTGAATTAGTTTGCAAAATGGGAGACCTATCTCATAGTAGAAAGCTCTGTTAATACGTTATTGGCAACTAAAGGAGTCCCTTTTTAAAAATTATCTTTAAAACCTGAAGAAAATGAATTTGATCATAGGATATACTTTTTGATGATTTGTTCCTCTTTTCTTTTTGAGATAAAATACTATAAGATATTTATATTGCTATCTTTTTCTACATAACAAAGATGATTTATAAAAGTAATGTAGTTTAATTTGATGGTTCCTGCAGCAGTCACTACATTTAATTTATATCACATTTTTATAGAACATAAAATGCCAGTTAAGTCAGTCATTGAATGTGTGTTATGAGAACAGAAATAGATTGTGATGTCAGCCTCAGTCACCTTAGGTTCAAAATTCCAACAGGCAAAAATCTCATAAACACTGCTATTTCCAAAGACTGTAAGATTAAATTACCTGATTGAGGGTAAGCCCTAGGGTTCATCCCTTTCATGCATATACAGCATAGTATCCAATGCAGACCTTCAGATTCAAATATATATTTCAAATCGAGTATCTAGTTTATTCTGAGTTTGACATTCATAAATATTAATAGTTGGTCCTCTTAAAAGTTCTCAAAGTAGGAAATATTATAAATGAGGATCCAGGAGCTCAGAGAAGATAATTTGCTTAATAACTAAACATGATGGAGTTGCTATTTGAAACAAAGTCTCAGACTACACTGCCTCTCAGGATTTCTTTCTGCCCTAGAATGATCTCCATCCCTCTAACCTGTCTTTGTCAGTCATCCTATTTTGGCTAATGGTGCAAAGGTTTGACCAGTCACTTTCCTGGGAGTTATGCTGGGTACTTCCCAACTTAATATTTCCCGTATCCAACTGGTCACCACATCTTGCTACTTTTGTCACTTAAATATCTCTTGCATCTTCCCTCGTTTCTCCATCTCCATTATCCCAAGGTCAGGTTCTAGTTTTTTCTTGCTTCGATAATTGAACTAACCTCCTAATTTGGGCCCCTAGCCTCTACTTTCACCTTCCTCCCTGTCATCCTGTGCATCGATTGCTAGATAGGTATTTGTATTTTTGTATCCAAATAGATGATGGCTTCAAACATTAACAGTGCTCCCTGGAATACAGAATAAAATCATAGATTTGTACTATGTGCAAGTACTTTCATACTCTATTTTCTCCAACTTCTCTCCCATTAGTCCCACCTTCCCCAAACTATGCACACGAGTGACAGTTCCCTGCTGAATCAGCCATGCAGTTTTCATCCCATGTACCTTGTGTAACATAATCTTCATCATAAGTTAAATTGAACGTTATTAGCAAAAATTTCCATGTTGCATTTTCTTTTAAAAAGGCTTTACTTTTTAAACAGCAGTTTTAGGTTCACAGAAAAATTGAAAGGAAAGTACAAAGATATCCCCCCAAAAAGAAGTAGACTAAAAAAATATTCATTCTCATCTAATTTGAAAATTCTCTGTCTTCCACATTTAAAATAATATATATATTTAGCATTTGCATCGCAGCTTCAAGTAGCCTGTGGAGGAAAACAGAAACTACTCTTGATCTGGATCTGTGCTTTCGAATAGTGTAACCACTAAGCCACTCATGGCTGTTGCACTCTTGAAATGTGCCAAGTGTGATGGAATAACTCAATATCTACATTTAGTGCTTAATTTTAATAAGTTTAAAACTGATACTTGATTCAGTTATTGGAAAGCTTTTAAGTATGGCTGGAAAAACCTGGTTATGTGAATCTACTTTTTCAACTGTAAATTTTATGAAATCTAAATACCGAATAATAAAAAATTTTAGAGTGTGAAATGATACATACTATAAATGTAAAATATATATTGGATTTTGAAGACAGTATAAAAAAGAATGTAAAATTACTCAATATTTTATACTGATTAGGTAGAAACTATAGTATTTTAGCTATGAGTTCATAAAATATATTAACATTAATTTCAACAGTTTTTTTTCCAATGGGACTACTAGAAAACTTAAATACTATATAGCTTGCATTATATTTCCATTGCACACTATTGACCTAGGCAGTCGGAAAATGATCAAACAAAACAAGCTTTTCAAAGGTTTTGTACAGAAAACAGGCTAAATTTGTGTATGCTAAAATGTGTATTTAGTAAGTTCATATTACAATATAGAATATTTTAACTGATGAAACATTTGTGTTTTTCCTGCTCATTTGTCTACAGCAGTGATGAATTTCCTTGAGATTTATAATGTTCTGTATTAAATGTGACAAGCATTTTTTTAAAAAAAACCTTTCAATTAGCTACATATTAAATATATATATATATATATATATATATATATATATATATATATAATACATACACATATTTACCAAAAGATATGTATGAGCATGTGTGTTTGTAATTGTGAAAAGCTAAACAACTCAAATCTCTGATAGTAAAATGGACAAGTTGTGCTGCATTCCTACAGAATACTGTATACTGCATAGTATATAGCAGAATATTATATGGCAGTGAGAATGAATGAACTTCCATATAGGGAACTACATGGATGCATATCAGGAACAAAATGTTGAGCAAAAGAAGTGAGAAACCAAAGAAAGTCACTCATTGTATGTTCTATGCTCAAAAACAGGCAAATTAATGAATAGTATAAAGTCAAGGATACTGGTAATGTTTATTTTTTGAGCTAAGTGTTAGTTACACATTTGTGAAAATGCACTGAGCTCTGCCCTTACACTTTGTGTATTTTTCTGTGTATAGATTCTAACAAAACTTTAAAAGTAGGACTAAAGCTATGTACATTTTTGTTTTGTTTTTGTTTTTTTCTTTAAGGAAGGATGATCATTATACAGTGTTAAGCAGTGCTTCTCAAATTGTACTAAGCATCAGTTACCTGGAGAACCTGGTAGAACAGTTTCTGACCACTCCTTGCAGAATCTGAGCCAGTAGGTCTGATTTTGCATTTCTCAGAAGTGCCCAGGCGATGCTGCTACTTCTGGCCTGCAGGCCTCATTTAGTGGTGCTGAGGGAAAATAAATCCAGAAAATACCAGTCATTTTTAGATTGCTATGCATAAAATACATGAGGTTAAAAAAAAAAATCTAGAAAAAAGACTCAAGTTTTTACAGTTATTTCTTAATGATATGTAATGGTTTTATTGTTAATTTTAAATGACAATACACATTTTTAAATGTCTCAGTTTCAATTTGTAACATGCTCAATATTGTTAGGTATAACCCACATCAAAAAAAAAGAAAAAAAAGAAAAAAGAAAGGTCACTGAAGTCCTCAATATATTTTTGAGAATGTACAGCGGTCCAGAGACAAAAAGTTTGTAAACAAAGTGGACACTTACAGAACTCAACAAGCAGGGAATGTATATCTTCTCTAGCACTCGTGGAAAAGGTAAAAGAATATCATATACATAGGATATCATAAAGTAAATCTCAACAGATTGAAAAAATGTAGTATTATCAATATATTCTCTGACCACAACACAATAAATCTATAACAAAAGATAAAAATATGACCCAAATCAGGAAATTTAAAAACACTTATAAATTACATCTTTGTATAAAAATAATAATTGAAACTAAAATATACATAGAACTAAACGAGAAAGAAAATATGCCCATTAAAATTGTAGCATGCAGCAAAATCTGTTCATTCAGAGAAATTTATAGACATAAATGCTTTTTTATTTTAGAATAAATAATAGAGCTAAATTTTATCCTTAAGAAGAGAAACAACAAAGAAGAAAGGAAGGCATAAAAGGTTAACAGGGACATTCATTTTATTTTATTGTGCCAGAAACTGTTCTATGCATTGAGAAGATAACATTGGACAAAATTGACCCTAGTGGTTTATTAGAGTTATCACGTATGTGGCATATGTATAGTCAGGCCGTGTTCTAAATGCTTTACATACATGAACTCATTGAGAGAGAGAGAGAGAGAGTAAAAGAAGATAAAATAGATTCAAACAAGTCTCAAAGTGTGTTTTTTGAACCCACTAATAAAATGGACAAATTTTTTGTTATAGTGAATTCAGAAATAGAGTGAGAGCATGTGAGAGATAATGAAGAAGCGAGGAAACATCTGAAGCATCCAGAAATCACCAGGACACCTTCTGAGATGCAGGCTGAATCACCTTTCAGCACCGGTGGTGCGGAAGCCAGTTTATTGTTGGGCCAGTTCAGGTAAGACAGCTCCCGCACCTCCCCCATTCTCCCTCTCTACCAAACACCAACCCTTGACGAGGCCAGCCCCGGTTAGCTAGCTGGGAAGGCCAAAAAGAGAGAAGGTAAATCAACACCCCTACCCCACTGCGGGATTCCAGCCTAAAACAGTCTCTAGGAGGGGAAGGAGAAAATTTTTCGATGGTAAATCTAGTTCAGAGTTTTGATTAATGCTAGGACCAGATGTGCCAATTATTAATTAGACTGTGTTTACAACTTGAAGTTAGTTAGAACTATCTATCACTCAAATTGGGCTTGTTAGAATTTCATATTGGGTTGGGGGAAAAAAAATCCACTCTGAAAAATATTTAATGAATGATGGGAGGACAATTGGTTATATTTTGATTATGTTGACATTATTACCTATTCAGTATATTAGTCACATTAATAATGCTAGGACCAAAAGAAGGACACAGGTATAGACAACAGAGGTTAAAAAAATAAATAAATAAATAACATTATCACAACATACATGAAAAATTAAAACCAACAAGTTAAAAAAACATAGCTTACCAAGATTGGTTCAAGGACTAGAAAGATAATTGGATAGCCATTAAAAAAGTTGAATCAGAAGATTGACATTGTTTCATAAAGAAATTGTGCTATCTATCTTTTATTGAAAAAAATGTTACAGTCTTCAGAGAATATAAAAACAGGAAACACTCTCCAATTTGTTCAATAAGGCTAGTGTAAACCTGGTAACAAAACCAGAGGAGGCACGTGTGAGAAAGGAATTATACAGGTCAGTTCATTCATGAACAAAAGTAGGAACAATTCCAAATACCAAATCAGATATACCGTAGCAATGCACCAAAAAAAGATAAAATTGGGTTTTTTCCAGAAAAGCAAGAATGGTTTAACATTAGGAAGAAGAAAATTGATGTAAATTTTCCACAGCAAAGGATAAGAGATGAAAAATATGTAATCATTTAGATAAACGTGATAAAAGAATTTGATCCATGTCAACTCCCTATCAATCATAACAGTAAACTAGGAATGGAAGGACAATTCCTCATGGTGTGCTGAGCAGGTTAATTTCCAGAAGTTCTGGAATTAGCCTGAGCTGTTTTGCTAAAGCTTCTGCATTTCACTAAGCTCTGGTCCCAACACCTGAAACATGCTGGTTAATAACATTACTTTTGTAACAACCATGGATCCGGGAAGATTTGGGGTAGCTTTTACTGATTTTGTAGCAGTAATATGCATATGTGACTAGCAAAATATTAAAAAACCCAGCGAGATTCTTGAACTACCTAGCTCTAAGGTGTTCTATGCACATGTACGTGGTTCCTGATCCAAAAGAGACAGTGCGTGCACGCATGACCCGTGACCTGCATAGAAGGTACAGGTAGGAGCTCGCACCAGGTCTCCCCTAGGCCTCTTGCTGTGAGCCATCTATTGACAGCGATCTAAATCCTACTTTATCACTGTTGTCATATGGTTTCCTTTTTCCCCAATAAGCTGGAGATCTGTATTGTTATTTGGGGTCCCAACAGCCTTCTTTCCTTAGCAGTTGAACCCTGTTTTAGTAGGTTGGCATTAGAGATGAGATTGCTAAGAAGACTTTCTGACTCATGTTTTGCTAAAAATACAGCTTAGGCATTATTTATTGAGAAAGAAAAAGGATGATTCTGATAAAGGGGATGAAAATGAACTGTTGATGCAGACACAATTGTTAAGCTACACTTGATTTGAAGTAACATAGGCTTTGAAAGCAGTTACTAATAAGACTTTCTATTGCAATCTAGAAATGATAGAACCTGAACACCAGGAACTAGCAACATTAGAAAACAAGTGCAAACTCATGGCAGGTTAGCTAAATCAGTTTCTTAATTGCTGCTTTCAGCGTTAGCAAAAGTGAAAGTTCAGAATGTCCTTTGGAACTTCATCCTTTCTGGCTGGCAAATGGAGCTCCAACCAAAGGGACATGGGCACTCATAATTTTTGATGGGTCGGCCTAGCCTCTGAGCCCCACTCTAACTAAGAAATTCAAGTGGGGCAGCTTGGTGATAAAGGGCTGGAATCAGCAAGGGATCATTCAGCGATGAAACAGCCATTTTGCAGATTGTCACAGTCATTTCCTGATGACGCCTGTTAAAATGGCTCCTGAGAATGTTAGATCAAGTAGCAGGATCTCTGGGTTTGAACACCACTGAATTAAGGGAGATGTTTTCACTCAGACTGGATACTCTGTTGGCTGCCATTTTTGTGGGGATAGTTCAAGGAAAAATCCTTGCTGACTGGAATGGATTAAGGTGGACATTCATACTAGGAAGGGTGATTGGTCTGCTCCTCCCTTGTCATTTAAATGTCAGTATCTCCTGAAGCTGCAGAAATACTGCTGATGCTGACAGGACTGGACTGGCTTAGATGACCATGAAGTGAGCTCCTATGGGATGGGATGGGATGGGATGGCCCTCACCCCGGTTATGATAAAAGGAGCCCCACCACCATGGACACCACTGTGATTTTGCTCACAGGACCTCAAAGGATGTAAAAAGAGGCAGTTTGGGATCTTTTATCCCAGCTTCCTCCTGTGAGACTTCAAGATAATACAAAGATGAGGGTTTTACAAAAGAAAGGAAATCAAAACAAGAAAACAGCAGGACCTACCTGTGTGGAAGCCTTTAAATGACCAATTTAAAATGGCATTAAAAAGGGGAAATTGGCAGAAACCTTGATAGAATGTTATGGAAGGCTAAGGAAATATACTGCCTCTCCTTAGACTTTCCAAGATATTAAAATATCAAAGCAGATATGGTTGTCTTGTCCGAGATTAGAGGAATTTCAGATAGAGAAAGTCTCTTAGGAGCCCACCGCATAGAGTTCCAAACTGCCACTTTTAATACTGGAGAACGATACCAGTTTTCTACTTACTGTAGCTTCAAACAACAGAAATCTATTATTTTACATCTTTAGACTTCCACTGACCACACGTGGTCATGGAGGAAGAGTGTTATGTGAAGGACAGGGTCTCCTGACCAAATCCCTGTAGGAGAACCAAGGCCTTTTACAAATGTGCAGGTGTAACGGCCTGCAAATTTTAGTCACCTCAATACAAGAGCATTGCTAATGGGCCCCTTAGGGGTGATAGAATTAGTTTAGGGGAACTAAGAGATACTACTGTTAAAGAAATAAAAATGGACTTCTCCTTAAAAGTTGAAATATATGATTTAAAAAAGGATACTGTGGGGATGTCTCCTTTACCTGAATGTATAATTGGAGTGGATGTAATGATTGGTTAAAAATTTCCCCCTCTACTGAGTAAAATGAGAAAAATTACTTGTAGGTCTGTCCAAAAGCCAGTACTAATTGGATATGAATAACGGGAGTTACCCAAGCCTACTGGAAGAGTTAATATGAAGCACTATCGCTTGCTTAGGGCCACACAAAACTACTGCCCTAATTAAGGATGTGTTGGATGCAGATGTGTGAGTGCCCATATGCTCATCAATAACCCAAAGCCAGTGAGCAGGCTGATGGATGATGGGGGCTGACCCTGGGGTGCAGTGGGCGCCATTAAACAGTAACCCTAATGCTTGTCCAGATTTTTCAGCTGCTGAATAGATTACTTCCACGAGCTAAAGCTGACTGGTTTTCTTTAGCTGACCTAACTAGTGCCTTTTTTTTCAATAAGTGTTGCTAGGGAGAGTCAACAGCAATGTGCATTCATGTGGAATGGCTCCTGATGTACATTTGCCTCAAGGATATTTGAACTTGCCTGGGTGTTGTCACAAGTTACTGAGGCAGAACCAGTGTAAAGCAGCTGTACAGCATTCTAGTGCATTGTATTGATGGCATTGTGATTATTTCTGAAGCTGAGAATCAAGCTAAAAATGAGTGTACTGTGATCATAAATCATATGACTGATTGAGGATGGTTAATGAACCCTGAAAAAATCCAGGACCTTGCATTGACTATAACATTTGGGAGGGTTGTGTGGGCTGGTGTGTCTTGTGATACACTGCAGACCACCAGGAATAAAATGTTCTTGCTCCCTACCCCTCAGACGAAAGAGTCCTAATGAGTAATAGGCCTGTTTGGCCTTTGGAGAAATCATATCCTCTGTTTAAGGATACTATTGGGCCCAATCCATTCAAACAACCTGGAAAAGGTCATACTTGAATGGAAGCCTGAACGAGCCTTCTTGGAACTCAGAGGCTGTAGCCCAAGCTATCCCATTTGGATGATATGTTGCAGTTATGGACTGAATTGGGCCCCTCCAAATCCATATTCGAAGACCTAACTCCTAATGTGATGGTATTTGGAGGTGAGGCCTTTGGGAAAGTAATTAGGCTTAGAGGTCATGCGGTGGAGTGGGGACCCCCACAATGAGATTAGTGTCCTTATTAGAAGGGGAAGAGACAGGATAGCTCTCTTTCCTCCCCCATGTAAGAATACAGCCAGAAGGAGTTGTCTGCAAACCGGGAAGACCTCACTGACGTACCATTCTCCTTTCATTTTGTACATGGTTGTGAAACATTGCAATTCTCACTGTTGATATGAGTAAAATTTATGTGTATGAATACAGTTCACCTAAGTTTCTCTCAGATGTTTTAATACTAAATATAAAACCTAAGATTTCATCTTAGAAAATTCCTTAATTATGTATTTCACATGAGATGCATGGCTGTCATTATAACAGGTCAGATTCTCTTACCCATTACAAACATAACAATATAAAAATGTTAATGCTCTATTTTCCTTTTCATAAAAATGTATTTACTTCTAAGTCTCCCTAAGGTTGAAAGGTGCAAAACCAGTTATGGAAGTCAGTTAATATTCTAGTTAATTAGGTTATTCACTTCCAGAGAGTTAGACCAGGAGAGTAACTTAGATTCTTGTCTGTGACCCTGAAGAAACACTTTGAACCTTCCTCTTAGTTATTATGCCAGTTTGTTCATAATTTCAACAGAGGAGTGACTCACTCGTGATAATTCTGTCTGCTTGTAGAAGTCTGCAGCTCCCCCGAGGATAAGCTGGTTAGAACACTTAGATCCGTAAATGTCTTTCGCCTGAACTTTAAAGACTTTTAAACATTAATACAATATTGTACTCATTCATATACTTAAAACCATGCAAATCTTTCTGATTTTAATGATAGCAGATTGAATTTGGATGTCACATATCTTCAGCTGACTGGATGCTACACTTAGGAGGCTATTCCCCTGAGTCAGAAAATATTTTTAAAATGATATATTTAATACCCACTAGATTCTGTATCATTCATCACGATGATGAATGTGTCAATGAATATTATGAGTATGCCAGCAATGCCAAAGGACTGGGAAATAAGGTCCAGTGGGAATATATTCTGATCTCTTGACCTTCTTTGGTATATTTAAATCCATGTTTATCTTTTTGTGTATCATAGACTCAAGCCTTTGGTAGATTTATTGTATTTTAATAAACCACAAACATTATTCCATTTTTGATGCTAATATGGTCACAGTCAAACCTCTAGAATTTGGTTCCTGGATCCTTTTGATCTGATTTCACTAAACCTTGGCTTCTGATAAAGATCTATATTCTCTTGTATCTTCTCCCTGGACGTGGAATCAAGTATCCTTCCAAAAAACCCTGGTTTCTTTTCACAGAAAATTGATTTTAGAAAGTGGGCTTTACATTTACATTATTAGAGATGCCATTGCCTCTGGGCCATTTCAGGGGACAGAGGGAGGGACAATTAATTTTATTAATAATGGCATATATATTATATATATGGAAATACATACCTGTTACATTATTTGCTACACATTAATGTTCATTCACATATATGTCATTTGTCAAATTCATTTGGAGGGAAGCTCTTCAAAGAGGCAGTTATTCTTAAGACTCTGAAATCTCTGAGCACCATTTCTCCTTTAATAAAAGTTTAGAAAACTATATGAGTCAGTGTTGTCTGAGCTCTTTTTTTTCAAGCTACTTTTGAAGGAAACAATTTTTTTTTTTTTTTTAATAAAACTATGATTACTTCTCAGGTCAAAGAAGAATAGTTTACACTTTTCCAGATTTAAGTTTTAGAATCTATCAAATACTTCCTATTTTTCTTTGAAATAAAAATAACTTATCAGTCCTCTGACTTAAGCATTCTAAGATCACTCTGAGGAACTTTCTCTATTTTGGTAACTGTTCAGGTACTCAAATGTTAAAGTTCAGAGAATAGAAGAGTTAATATCAGTAAAATTCTGCTTTGGGGAAGGAATCTTGAACCTCTTTTATGGGGCCAGAGTTTATTGGCATACAAGGCTTTTGTGTAAGTACCCTTTGTCGTTTAAGTACTTCTAGTATTTCTAGGATAGACCCCACAAAGGGCTTATGAAATAGTAATCATACCTAGAGGTCTCATTCCTCTAAGTCAGTGTTTGACATTTCTTGAGGGCTTTTCATAGAAATGTCTCCCTGTTATCTTTCTTTTGTAACTCCCACCTGACCACAGATAACATGATTTCATCTATTCAGGGTTAAAGTTTTCCAGCCTTGTCATAAATATATCAAGATGTTTTGGCTCACAGAACTATGGATAGTTTCGGGGAGGAAGAAATTTTCCTCTACCCTTCTAGGTTTTTTTTTTCTGGCTGGCCTAATAATTAAATTAGCATGAGATAGATTAACAAGAGAAAATAACCAAATTTAATTACGTATGTACATATGGGAACCCCACATACAGGAGCGTCAAAGACAGAAAGTTGAAATGGGGTGTATACGGTATTGGGGCTTCAGAGGGGGAAGAGGTTCATTTGTAGGGCAGTAAGAAGAGCAGATGTTCAGTAATTAGATGTTTGTCCTGCCATATAGATAGGTCATAAAAAGTTATTTCTGGTAATAACTCTTATGGACAACGCCCCAATTTAAAATCTTTAAGGGAGAGGTAAAAGTTTCTCATGAGCCCACAGGGTCTCAATTGCTTTCAGCTCAAAATAATCCACGTGCCAGGGTAGCGCATCTTGGGGAACCCTATGCTGAACCCCTTCAATAGAAGACTGTAATTTTGAGTCACTCCTGCTATGCCAATTACAAGTTTCCAGACCAGGCACCGTGATGGTTTAACAGCAGTGGAACAAGGGCAGGACACCCTGCCCCCCTCCCGATTTTTGGACCAAGAACTTCCCACAGAATGATCTAACCTAGGGACAAAAGGAAGACATCCAATTTATGAGAACTCTGTAGGGATGTAAGAGCTGGGGAAAAGGTTATGCAGGGGCTGAACAGACTTAGTTTATGATCATTACGTGAATTCACAAGCCTTCTGAACTCAGCTCAGATGTGGAGCCAAAGCCAGCCAGGCCAGCCTCAGACAGTGAAGGGGGATAATAATATGGGTCCGAAAGTAAGACATCCGTGACAGACCTCTCATATAGTCTGTCTGTCCTAGAAGATAAAACCACAGACTCAGAGTTTAAAATGTGTTATTCATTAAGAAACACATGGGAAAATAATAAGGAGAGGGGAGAAATACACGTCACATATTAGTTCCTTAATACATCACAATTACAAGTCTGGTTAAGTACCTTTGAGAATTACAGTCCCTGTGGTCACCAACCTGGCAGGAAGAGAAGGCCTTGTGATACTAACTGTCCAAGGGAGAGGGAGGCTGACCTTCCGTCCTAAGGTAGGAAACCTGAAGAAGCCCTGACATACAGATTCCAATGAGACTGTCATGCTTGTCCAATAAAATATTAAGAGTCTGTCATTTTGTTGACACTGTCTTGCTCACACTGCTGACCACCTAGGGGCCAAGTCCTTCAGAATTTGGCTTTGCCAAATCAAACTTTATACTCTTGAAGCAAAGTCAGTTTGCATTCATTGAAGACATATGGCATGCCAGGCACAGCATTTATATTAGCATATAACTCATTTATAACAACTTCAACTGTTAGGAGTTGATAACCTTTATCGATGAGGACACCGAGATTTAGGAAATAAACTACCAATAACTTGGCCTGAAATGAGATCTTACCTAAGAGTCCTCCCAACTGACATCCTCTGTAAATTCAGTTCTTAAAAAGGAAATTGATACCGGATTGCATGTATTTACTCCTTCCATTTTGTGAGGATATTTTCCTCGTAAGAGCTAAGATCCTTTCTATCATCCTGGAAGGACCTTTAGGTTTGAATTTTTGTTAGTTATAAGAATGGTGACCTCTGCTGGAACCATGTGTTTCAGCTTCAAACAGTAGCTGACAGATTTGACCCACGTCCTGCCTGGCTTTCCCAGGAGAGGTTACAGATATACATGCAAATGGAGAAATAACAAAGCCCACACTTTATTTATAATAAAGGTTTACTATGAACAAAGCCCAGCTCTTTGAGGCAAGAGTTTCAAAGAGCTGAAAACGGCTAGAATATCTTTGCCAAGAAACCCATGCTACTAAAGAAGCTTAAAAAGTCAGGAAGCAGTTTGCAGTGGTTGCTATAGTAGCGAAAGGAAACCTGTCCTCTGGGGAGACTAGAAAAGAATAGTTAGCTGCCCCCAAGGTATTGGTTTCAGGGCTCATTCAGAGTCCCAGGGTGATAGGAGATGCACGGCTCTGAAAACATTATAGAGAAGTGTCTGGGAGTGCATTTGTTACCGGAGGCAGCTGCATCAGGGCTGTAGAGGTTAACCTAAACAGCAGGGTACCGGTATGTGTCATATTGTTTTAAGGTCCAAGCTGCATTTTACAGTCAGCATGATGGTGTGTTTTGAATGCCACTGGATGACAGTAGCAAGAGATCACCTGCCTTAGGGAGAAATGTTATGCGTCACACATATTTAAACCATGAATGGGAATCCATACATGCCAAGGGTTTTTTGTGTATCATAGTTTTAAGTCTATTTCAGACTTAAAGCAATGCCTCCTAATTCAGTTTTCTGAAAATGAGTCCCCCACACTCATTTCTTCTCAGACTTTTATAAATGTCAGCACTGTCAGACATTTTTTCAAGCTAGAGATCATAACCATTTAATTGCATTTCCTGAAAGAAATACTTGGTCATTTTAGTTACCATTCTCTAGACATTTTCCATCTTACTTCCCACAACTCAGCGGGACAAAGACAGTATGTGAAAGGTCCATGTGGCTACTGTATCTTCTTCCTCCTCCACCCATTGATTCTTTGTGTAATAGGATGTAGAACTGAGTCTGCGTGGACAGCTCTTCTTTTGAATCTCTGTGGAATTTGGTTATTTACACCACATGACACTTGATGACATGTGACCTTGTCTCTTGCAGCAACTCTTGCCAGTATTGCCTTCACGAACGTTTCTGCAGGACTTGTTTGTGTAGAAAAATGTCTGACGCTTTATACTGTTGACATACACTTGTGTTATAACAATGTATTTAAAAGGACGTTTGCTTGGGTATATAATTTCATATCTTAAATTATTTCCTTAAATACTTAAAATCATACTAGTCCTCGTTTTCTTGTATCTGTTTTTCCTGTGCTTCCTGATATCCTGACCCTTGTATCTTTGCAGCTGACCTGCTCTAACTCACGTTAAGCTTTATAAACGTATGATCTATGTCATAGATGAATGATATATGATTATAATATCTGTTATATAGAAATGATAACAATATAATATACAATATAATAACAAGATAATGTAACACAATATGTAATATAATATATTATAATCTCTATATATACTGTATAATATGGGGAGTAGTATATATACTGTGTATTATATATCACATACATATACTATACTGTATAGTATATAGAGAGATTATATTATGATCTATGAATTTTATATCCTGGGTCTTTGATGTTCTTAAATTTCACTCTAACATTTCAAGGTGTATGTTTTTTATGCATGCTGTTTGGCAGGAAGGCAGATCTGGTGAGGAAACTCAAGTACAGCCCCCCATTTTTCCTGAACTACTGAAACTCCTTACTAGGTGTCCTCACCACGCTGCAGTTCTATGTCTAGAACTTTCTTACAGGAAGTTTGTTCGTTTGCTTTGTTTTTTGATAATTGAGACATGAGATTCAATATAAACCCACCCATTAGAAACATCAAACGTAAGATTCGTGTTGCTCACAATAGTTCTAGCTGAACATTTTTATCTGCAAAGTATTTATTTAATTATTGGTTTATTTAAGTACAGTTGGTATACAATAGTGTATTAGTTTCAGGTATACACTATAGTGATTCAATATTTACATACCTTGTGATGTGATCACCACACTAAGTCTGTAATCATCTGTCAACGTACAAAGTTATCACAATGTTATTGGCTATATTCCTTTTGACAATCTCTTCCCAAGAATATACTCCATCCTTAAACCTTGGGTTACAGCGACATCGTGTGGTAGTATGAGGTTATGCAGGCTGGCTTGTTAGCAATATTCCTTTTAATTACTTTTCTTCAGTGACCGGATAAACTTTTTTTTCAGTAGCACTTTTAAACCATATACTATACCTTTTATACCAAAACAATATTTTATCACTGTATGCTGAACTTAAATTGGACAAGAATTTTCAGAATTTTAAAAACACATGTTTTTGAAATAAGGATTTGGTGTAACAGTTCTGCCCTAGATCAAAAGTACAGCACTCCCAGTGGATGTCGTTTTTGAGAAGGTCAGATTTAAGGTCATTTAAAATTTGAATCCTAATCACATCCTGTGGGTTCCCACAGTCTGAATGATGTGTGGGTTTTTACTTGCATGTCAAAAGCAGCGGTGATCGTCTTAAATATTGCGCCCACGGGTGGCATCTGTAAAACACGAGATCTCTTCCTGACTAGAGAGTGAATTACGTTGACTGAGTAGGAGCCAGCATAAGACCTATGTGCTTTAAATTGTGGTTTTCTAGCATTCTGACCCAAGTCATTATTTAGGTCACTGTGCAGGTGTGTCACTTCTCCTGTGAATGAAACACGTCGTTCTGATGGAATCTGTTTGTGACACCATACTGCTAGTTCTTATATACGCACGAGGTTTTCTTCATATACTTTTAACTTGATGATTCATATCGTATGTACTTATTGACAGAGCCCTGACGACCTAACTTATACAGAACATCAGGTGTTTAGGTTTGGTTCTGAGGTGCAGTTCTGTTTCGGAGATTCCGTGAGTTGTGTTCTCCGTAGAAGAGCTCTGGGGGAATCAGGACGAGACAAGGGCTTCCAGCCCAGCAAGAATGTGGTCTCATCTGGAGACTAGATTCAGGCTGGTCCCTCAGAATGCTCTGGGGCAATGCTGCCCAGGAAAAATGCATTACATGAGTTGCCTGCCACACATGTAATTTTAAACTGTCTGGTAGCCCATTTAAAAAGATAACAAGGAACAACAGATGGTTTAAACACATGTTACTTAAACTGATACGGTCAAAATATTATCATCATCACAGCATATATCAATATTAAACACATTGATGAAATAGGTTCTGTTTTATACTAAGTCTTTGAAATCCAGTATGTAAACATACCTCATTTCAAGTGTTCAGTAGCTGCGTGCGGCCAGTGGCTGCCATGTTTGACAGGACAGCCCTAGAGTGTCAGTGGCTCACGAGTTGTTCCTGTCTTCATGCTAAAGACTCAAGCTATGTACCTCACACCCCATTGCAGCTGGTTATTGGCTCTAATCTGCCCTCGGGGAGTTGGGAAGTGACCAGGAAGGTACAGTGGCTCCTGCTTGGCTGGGGGAGATTCTCAAAGGTGTCATCTGTGAGTTTTGCCAGCTGAGGGATTGGTGGACCTGCCCTGCTGGGGACCTGGGTACCCAATAGGTATTCACTACAGCCCCAGCTCTGCTCACGTGCATGCTTCCCACACTGAGATTTTCAATGCAGGCTCAGATTCTCCAGGATTCTAGTTGTTCACAGTTTCTGGGGAAACTGTAAGAGGACAGGTAGTAGAATCAAGGACAGCCAACTGCAGAGTTGGGCCCAGCTCTGTCACTTGTACCCAGGAGTGAAGCGAGCTTTAGCGAATGTTCATGGCAGCACCAATGAGAGGCCCCTGCTGGTAAGCAGAACCCACGTTCAGTGCAATCCTGGGACAGCAGAAATGTGGGTCTCAATGGGATCATAGACCTGAAGAGTTTTGGAATATCGTGAACAGCATAGAATTGTGCTGCAAATGAGACTCAAGGGTAGGGTTGCCTATATTGCAACTATGTCAGCTTTGCAGTCAAGCAGGTTGGTTCCATATTTTGTCATTCTGAAGAAAGAGAAAGGACCCCTGTTTAAAATTTGGTACAGATGTCAAGAGTGATGATAACACCATAGACACTCAAAGAAGATATAAAAATATTTATGACTCATGGAACGAGGCTTTCTGCTGAGAGCCTGGTGAGTCCACAGCAAATTAAAAAATGGCTTGAGAGCAGGAAAAGGACACTGGCTTAGGGTTTTGTTGCGGTTAGTGGGTTCAGTCAGAGCAAGGGTTCCTGCAAGTGGTTTCAAATCCCCACTGGTGCCAAAAGAGGGAGCACTGGACCTTCTTATCTGCTTTCTCAAATGTGGGTCAGGAACAGAAGAGGGAGAAGTGAGGCCTAAAACCTGTCAGTAGTCAAACATCAAGAAATGGAGGCCAGGTGTGCACAGAAGATCTTGGAGGTATTGCGGGTCCAATTTCAGACCACTGCAATAAAGCCAGTCATCATCTTTTTGCTGGTGGAGGGTCTTGCCTTTGATTTGTGAAAAATGCAACATCTGGGAAGGGAAGTGCAATAAAGTGAAGGGCTAGGAAGCCTGTACTAGTTTTCTAGGGCTGCTGTAACAAGTGACCCCAAGCGGAGGGCTTAAAATGGCAGAAATGTATCGTCTCTCAGATCCATAACCTGAAATTCCAATTCAAGATGTCTGTAGGGCTGACTCCTTCCGGAGGCTCAGAGGGAAGCATTGGATTTATGCCTCTTTCCTTGCCCATGGTGGTTACGGGAGTCCTTGGCATTCCGTGGCTTATAGAAGCATCACTCCTATCTCTGCCTCTGGTTTCACGTAGCATTGTTCCCGAGTTGTGTGTCTCTTCTCCTCTTCTTATGAGGACACCAGCCGTGTTGGATTAAAGGCCCAGCCTCCTCCAGTACAACCTCACCTTAACTCGCATTTTAAGTACTTCTGCAAAGACTCTTATTTCCAGAAAAGGTCACATTCACAGATACCAGGGGTTCAGACTTTAGTATATCTTTTTGGAGACACCATTCAACCCACAACAGACCATTCAATTCCATAGGCCACTCCCTGACACCAGTGATTTATGCCTGGCTATAAGACAGACATCATGGCAGAATTACCTTCTTCATGGCTAATTTATCCTTACTATAAGTTGAAGTTTAAACCCACCTCCACAGATTGGTGGGTTTTCTGGTAGAGCTGAAAGCAGTAATTTTCTCCATCTACCCTCCTTCCATCAATGCTACTGAGTTTCTGCCATGTCCTTTGGCATCACTGAGTATTAGGTAAGATGAACAGAATTGTGTCCCTTAACTGCTTTAGGGGCTGCAGATTGCTTTGTTTTCTAAATCTGCTGGTAAAAGGACAGTGTAGTGATAATGTTGTAATGCTTTAAGAGGGAGGCTGTGTAGGATTAAGGAAATTTACAGCTGGTCTGTGAGAGCTCTTCCTTTATTTCTGGGGAGGCCTGGATGTCTCACTTTGACCCTTGACCACGATAAAGATCATAGAATTTATAAAGTGCTGGGTATATTCCGAACATTAGGATTAGTCTGTTTGCTTGTGGTTTTCAGCTGACACCATGGGTTAGACACCCTGGCCTGACTACATGACCAGAAGTACATTAGAAATATCTCTTGGAACTTCTGCCTCGAGCTCTCGGGAAGCCTGTAGTCAGTGCACATATCTTGTCGGTGCAGTCCAGACACCACATGGGTGCAAATGCGCACGGACGCCAGGCTGAGCCCCGGGATTCACTCGGAGCCTCAGAACCTGCCTTGTCTCTGTTTTCTTTCTCTAATGGATCACGGCCTTCGATTTTAATAACAGCCTTTGATAAGGGCTTTGGAGCTGTGTCCTTTCAAATATCTGTACTCCTGAGATCTTTGCAGAGGCTGACGGAAGACCTGGGATGGAATTAACGCCAGTTTTGAGGGCTGCAGGGACTTTTGTCACTTCAGGGAACAATTCTCCTCCCTGCTGCTGCTGCAGAGAAAAGCTCAGGTCTCTCCAGTTTGTAAGGATGCTTTTAGCTAAAACTGAGCAGAAAAAGACATTGGGGAAGCATTGATTTCTTTGAACTTTTAACTTAAAAGTGCAAGAAATTTTTACTTTGGAATTTAATTCCTTTGAAGTCTCTGAACTTGAAAACTTATAGTATTTGCATTTAATTTCTTACTGGGAATTTTATTAATGAGAAACTGTATTCAACCTAAGGAACCTTTCTGTGCTGTTGGAATTTTATTATTGGAATATCTTATTGCTGTCATTTAATCTCATTGAACATCTTCTGATATGCTCTGTTGAATTACGTAACTGGACACACTTTGCACAGGAAATAGAACGGAGGGGTAATTTTCAGCCTTGGTGGCAGACTTGTCTTGAAGTTAGTATATTCGTTTCTGACTAATTTTGGATCCTTATGAGACAAAATCAACACAAACAATGATTGAACTGTGGAGGTTTTACAACATGTCAGAAAATACTTTGATGGCTCTCTCAGGAGAGTTGGGGCTTTACGTTCCTTCCTCTTGAATCTGGACCTTTTTAGTCACTTACTTGTAAAGAACAGAATGCATCACAAGTGAAGTCCCAAAATTATGGGCCTAAGTCAGGAAAAGCCGTACGGTTTCACCTGGTTCTCTCGAGACACTTGTCTTGGAGCCTTGAGCTTCTGTGTAAGACATCCAAGCACACGGAGGTCTCCATGCCGGGAAGAAGCTCAGATCACATGGAGTGACGCTGTGAGGTGCCCCGGCCAATGGCACCAGCTGAGCTCCAGTCCAGCGGCTTCTGCCGCGCAGTGTCATTTCACCAGGTATGTGTGAGGACGCCTCCAGGTGAGTCCCCACCTATCCGGGTTCCCCAGCTGTCCAGCTGGCCTGGAGAAGTGAGCGGAGATGAGATGTCTGCACTGTGTCACTCTGTGAGCATTCAAAAGCCATGTATACCACTGTGTTTGGAGTGGTTGGTTAGTTATGCAGCAGCTGTAACCAGCACATGGACTCGGAAGTCTGTCCACGGGAGCAGTAGGCGGCATTGGGGTGCGACCCATTGAAGGCCGAGGCAGCACATTGATGGATATTTGTTTTCCTTCCTCAGAAGATCAGCCAGAGCCCTGTGCACCTTGGGGTGGCCCCGTGAGCTAAGAGAACAGAAAGCTGAGCAGTGCTGCGAAAGACCTATCCTGGCCCACCTTTGGAGTCGGGAGGAGAGACTTTCCTTCCACACTCCTGGCCTCTCTACCTTCTCAGTCACTCTCCAAGGGGTGGGAGTGGGAGAGACGCACTTGCGGGAAATTGAGAAGAAACGGGCTGTGCTTGGTTCAGCTTCCCTCCTTGGGAACAAGGTTGACCACAGGCCACTCACACTCTCTTTTCTTTTGACCCTGCCATATGCTTGGGGGGAGTGGGATGGTAGAGGGACCAGGTCTCCTAGGGAATACTGGTGGTCAAGCTTCTTTTGTGAGGAGCTCTAAGTGGCAGGTCAGATAGCTTATTTTACCCCCTACCGTGTGCTCCCTCCTGCAACTTACTTTTGTGAGAAAAAGAGATGATGGTTTGTCTTCCAAAGGCCTTGATCCTAACCTGATGTTTATTATGTTCAGAACTTGGGTGGAGATGAAGGGTGCCGTTTATGGGGCTTCCTTAAGATGCTAAAACAATTCCTCTGTATTTCTGTCATTCACTCAACCATATTGTTTATAGTCGTGTGAATTATCTAACACAGCAGAGAGTAAATCTTTAATGTTTTTACTAACTTACAGCAAATTAAAATATATACGTATAAATGTATGACATCTTGTCCTAATCCTCAGAAATGGAATCCAGATGTAAGCTTGGATACCAGTCACTCAGTATATTACTCTCATGTTAAGAGCTTCTTTCGAAAGGATCAAACTTTGCATAATTTCTGGATCCTTAGAGTTACCCTTACTTTAACTATGTCTGAATACAATTCATCACCTGAAGAGGAGATAAAGTATTTGAAGATTACTAAAAAAAAAAACACCCTAAGTATTTTCAGCTGGGTATCCTATTCTAATAAAAAAAAATTTCAAAGGGCTGTTGGAAGATTTATTAACTTTTTCTCAGAAAGGAATCTTAAACAGTGTGTTATCCAATGTGATATGTTTCCTTTCTAATCCAAACCATACTGGGATTGCACAAAGGAATGACAAAGTCCCCAGCCGTACGATTGCTGAGGAACAGTGATGGTATGCCTCAGAACTACTAGTGATAGTCCAATACCTTCTTTGATCTTAAGAAAAATACAATCTTGCCACTTTTATCTCAATAGGCAGAAATTTACATCTGAAATTCTCCTTCTGAGTTTCTGGTTTTATACTTCAGTCCTGTAAATATTAACTCTTAAATTGGCTTCTTATTTTTTTTTCCTCTTTAGCTGTGCAGAGTCTATGTCATTAGAAGGTTACTCTTATAAGTCAAGGGTAAATACCTTGAGAAAATAACTTTATATTTGGGAAATAAAGTAATTTAGTGTGCTGAGAGAGTAAGGAATTGGAAGGATATGCTGGGAGCTGTCTCTATAATCAACAGTATGTGAAATGCCAAGGAACTTGGACTTTATTTGATAAATAATGGGGGGGACCATTGAAGGCTTTTAAGCAAGAGAACCACCTGGTCAGGCTTACATTATAACTAGATTACTGTGGAGTGGTCTGCAAATGAATCTGTGTGTCTGTGGCGGGAGAGTGGAAGGAGGTAATACCAGAGTGATTTGAATACCCATAGGGAAGAAATGAAATTGGACTCCCACCTCACATCTTAAAAAAAATCTGGGTAGATTACCACAGACACCTAAAAAGCCAAACTAAAACACCTTTTAGTAGATAGATAGCACCTCTGCATGGCAGGGTAGGATGTCTTTCACAAAACATAAAAATCTTCAACCAAAGAGAAAAACATACACAGGGATCCAAAAAAATGTATACACTTTTTAAGAAAGGAAAAAACTGTGTTAAACTTGTAATACTCAATATATGCCGATACCGAAAGATGAGTACAAGTCATGTGTATACATATTTTTGGCACCCCTCCCCCTTCCCCCGGTATTACTATTAAAAACCTACCAGATTTTCAATAATTAAAAATTTGTCAGCACCTTGTGTTGTCCACTCAGGTTGTCATAACAAAATACTGTGGACTGGGTGGCTTCAACAAGAACTTAGTTTTCATAGTTTTGGAGGCTGGGGAGACACCTTGGTGCTGGCTGATCAGGTTGCCTGGGGAGGGTCCTCTTCTTGGCCTGCAGACGGCGGCCTTCGCACTGTGTCCTCACATGGTGGAGACAGAGAGGAAGCAAGTTCCCTGATGTCTCCTCTTCTAAGGGCACTGGTCCCATCATAAGGGTCCTGCCTTCATGACCTCATCTAAATCTCATTACTTCCCCAAGACTTTATCTCCACATGGTATCACACAGTCGGTTAGGGCTTCAACATAGGAATTTTCGAGGGACACAATTTAGTTCATAGCTCACTGTAGGTTACCTTTTATGTCTCTCACTCTCTCTACTCCTATTCTTGCTCCTGGAATCACCCCATCACCCCACTTAACCTAACTGCACCCAAACTTTTGTCTCAGGCTCTGTTTTCAGTAAGGACCCAAACTAAGGGTTTGGCACCGGAAGGCAGACTCTCAGGGTAGGATTGCAGATCTCATTGGGCATTAGGCAAACTGACTAGTGGTACGTGAAGGTTGTGAGTGAAAAGGAGGCAAATTCTGGTCCCGGAACGGATGGTAATTGTTATGGCTGGTCTGCGTGGAGCTTGGCTGAGTTTAAGAACTGAGGCTGGAGAGGTAGAATGGGGCCTGATTATGTTGATCCTTGTAGGACATGCTAAACAGTTTGGTCTTTCTCCTAAAGCAAATGGGAAAACGTTGAAGGATTTTAAGCTATGGAGCCATATGGTCATATTTGCATTAAACATATTACCACAAGGAACAGACTAGAAAAGAGTAGGTAGTGACCAGAGTGGATGCTGGGAGATGGTTGGGTTTAGAGATGATGAAGAGTGGTAGCTTAGGATAGGAAGTTGGAAGCAGAGGCCATAGGACCCTTGCCTGCAATTTGAATAAGAACATTTCTATATTTAATGGAAGATTGGACTAGTTGACTATACTGGCTCCTCTGAATAACCTCGGGAGACTGCCTGATTATTTTACTAAAAGACAAGAAATCTCTTATTGAATGTCATGATTTCCTCAATTTCTTTTGCTTTTAAATCTCTACTAGTTGACACAGTACACGGAAAATAATACCCGTATTTCTCCATTCCGAACAGTATGAGTCAGCTACTGCTGCCTAACACACACCACCACGTCTCAGTAGCATACAGCAAGTAGTGTTCATTTCTTATGCATCTGTGTGTCAGCTGATCTTGGCTAAGCTCTGCTGTGGTTTCTTCCAGAAGAGAATGCAGGTCCGACTGTGCTTAGATCCCCACCGGTGGTTGGGCTCAGTTATAATCCTTGGTTCATTATTCTGGGGCTCAGGCTGCCATTGCAGCAGCTACCAGGGTAAAGCCCTTTCTGTAGCAATGACAGAAGCACAGGAAGAAATAACCTGATGCATCTGAAGACTGAGGCTCAACAGTGGCAGAGTGCTACTTCCTCCCGTATTCCACTGGCCAAAGCAAGTTGCATGGTGAAGCCCACTGTCAGTGAACTGGGGAAATGTGCTCTGCCTCCGTGCGGCCACAGCATGATTGTGGTACATACTATTACAGGGGAATAGAGAATTGTGGCCAATAACTCAGCCTGCCACAAAAACTAAGCTTGGTCATAGTCTTCCAAAAAAATCCTGACATACTTTTGACAATTCTTTTTGCTCCAATTCTTCCCTCACTGTTCAGTGAAAAGCAGTTCCTTTCTGTGTATGTTGTTCTTAAAGGGATGTTTGATATGTTCTTTTATGAAGAAATCTACGTAATTTTGTAAAGTTTTTCTCACCTGCAAAGTTGTGATGATGTTGGAAAGCCAAATGTATTTTGATTCATATAATTCAGGCTTTGCAGAAAGCAGAAAAGATTATCTGTGATTCTTAAAAGCTAAGTTTTAAAAATTGATAGCCAAGCTCAGACTACTGAGTGTAGAGTTTTACACTACCAAAGGAAAAATACTTGATATTGTAAAATACTTATTGCTTTACCATGAAACAAAGAAAAGTTTTAGTCCCTACGTAAGAAGAGATGGTTCTGAGGCCACCTAGACTGGTATCGATGCTGTGGATTAAGAAAGCCTCTGAGTAGGGAGGCGATAGATTGGAAGAGTCACAGATTAAGGCATTTGTGCCTGGCTTTGCAGATTGCAAGAGGCAAAACATACAGTCTGGTTAAATTATCAGTGGCTAAAGGATGCTGTTTATGCAGATGGTCCTGAGGATAGCTCTTAGAATTTGATATACTCCAGGGTGTGTGGTCAAGGCATCCCAAAGTTCCCCAGCCTGTAACGGGGAGAGGAAGTCTTTAGAAGACACCTGTATCAGAATGAAAAAATGTAGAATGTATGGCAAGCCACACTGAGCAGCCATAAGGGACTAGTGACAGCCACTGAGGTGTCCCAACACATTAACATCTTCAGGATGTAGTATGTCACAAGATAGCAATGACTAAGGCATTAGGCATTAGGCTCAGGCATTAGGGGCTCACATCTCCAGCTCAGGATGAATGACAGTCACGCACCTCTCCTTACTGCTTGCTCCCTGGGACTCAGGTGAGTCCTAGGGAAAAGCAAAGGAGGTTTGAAAGGAGGTTTGGAGACATCTTGAATCCATTTTTTTTTTTTTTTTTTTTTTTTTAGTGCTTGTGTTACTGTGTCACATGGGGTGAGCTTGTAGAACAGGGGTTGTGGGATCACTTACTCTATAGAATGAGGAGGGGTGGTGTCAGGGGAGCAAGAGCTTTGGAGTTATGCAGACATGTGGCCATGAAAACATTTGGATATCTACCAACAAAATCTCCGTTTCCAATCTGGAAGTGACTGAGTTACCTTGAATTGGGAAAAATTAGAGCTTTCTGCCGTTAGTGGAAGTAGGGGTCAAAATTGAGATCACCTAGAAATGGAGCTGATTCACAAGAGGGAAATTTACATTTCTGCACATCTGAGTTGTTACTATGAAATATAAACACACACACACACACGCACACACACGCACGCATATCATTTGGAAATAAGAATTCTCAAGATCCTTAGTTCTTAAATGTCTGGTCAGAGCCTCTGAAGGTAAATAGGTCTGTCCTGTTTGATAATGCTTTCAAATTACTGTTTTGTCGTGCAGTTGTTTTGATTTTTGTTGTTTCAGTTCTACACATCTCCAAGGTTAGCGATTAATGTAACAAGGTACACAATCAGATGTAATGAGGAGCAGAATCAAATTCTTCTCCCCTGACATCAGCCATAGATCCAAGAGTTCTCGACCCCAAATTTGAACGCCTTGGCTCGACTATCAAAGTCACAGCCCGCCAGAGCCTTGTACACAATCTAGTACCATTCGACACAATGAAGATTTATTCACTCAAATGGATTTATTTACTGAAATCTTTTTTGTTGCCAGCACAAGGTGAAACGGAAAGTTGGAAATAAGCCTAAGAAGCTGGTCAACATAGGCAGCCAAACCAGATAATTAGGACAAAGCTGTAGTCAGCACCATATTCTTAGAACGTGTAGTGCACAAATTATCTGCAGCTGTGAATAACTTCTAATATTTAAGCACTGGGTACACATTTTACTTTTTGACCCAAACTGTCTGGCTTGGCTCTCTCCACAGCATTATGGCCAACTTTCCATTTGCTTTATATTTTACAGGCTTGGGCAAAATCTGGACTGCCAAGAAACTGGGTAATTTGTTCCTAATTTTGTAAAATAAAGCTGAACTATTTAATAAGTTGTTTATTATTCATTGAGCTATACTATCTCTTGATAAGTGATTTACATAATCGATATATTAATTTTATGTTTATTTGGAAATTGAGATTTAGAAATGATTTGTCTAGTCCAAGGAAATAAGTAATGTTAACAATGGAGTATAGCCACATTCGTCGCGATCATTCTAAATATACAATTAAAAGAATAGGTTTAACCTTTTTCTTTGGGAGAGATGGTACACATTCCCAGAAAGCTCCGTAGTTTAACAGAACACTTTCTGGAAGAAAGGCTATAAAGCAGATGAAGAATATATGTAAAAAAAAAAAAAAAGAGAGAGAGAGACCCAAACTGGGATGAGTCTGGACAAGGAAGTTAAAGCTTTCTGGTAAGGGGGAAAAGGGCAAATAAATGTGACAGAATTTTGATTCCTTGGACATGGCCTATGAAAGGACGAATCAAAATGAAAAATTACAAATTGAAGAAAAGGGTTGAATCAATATCAGCATGCACTCAAAAATGTATCATTTAGCTATAAGGACTTCTTCCAAAGTAATATATTGTCATTCTTGGAAGTAATCTCTTCAGAACTAGAAAACAATGCCAAGACAAAGGAATCGGATTGAGTTTCTCCCTTAAATTATAAACCTGCTCATTGTTTTCGTGTTAGAGGGTGACTACAGCTGTAAATAATTTGCACTCCAAAGTCATCAGAGTGAGGCAGAATGAAGTACTAGTAACATTGGACCGGGGCCAGGGAGAAAGGGAAGGTTAATTTGATATGTCCTGCAGCATCCAAGAAATTAGTTTACTTCAGATGTGGTGAAGAGCAGATACAATTTACCCAAATAAATGCTTTTAAAATTAATAGTCTATATCTTAATTTTTTCCATAAAGTTTTTTATATAAATGTATCTACTGAAATTCAAAATAAAATTAAATGACTAAAAACCCTTGCTACATAGCATCCTAATACAAATGTATCTTCATAGTAAATTAATGCTAAAGTACAACTGTTTTTCAGCAGCTTTGATTAAAATAATATATCATTTCTTAAAATTGAATACAATTTTTACTAATAAAAACTATTTTTCAAGTATATAAAATAAAGCATATTTATTGACTATCATTAAGGGTAAAGATTTTGAGAGAATTAAAAAATTCTTTCATTTTAAAGATGGTTATCTGGAAAATAAGCATGTTTGATGTTGACTGGTTTTAAAATAGTTTTGTGGAAAAACATTAAGATGCCATAACTGATTTTCACTTCAGCACATACTTGGTTTTGACTAAATAATCTCTTCTTCAAACATCCATTTCTTTCTTTTAACAATAACAATAATAGTAAACCATAATTATTCTAGTAAAATACTATATTTATAAATTCAGTCATGAATTTTGCCCATGAGTGAAATTTTGTTTGCTTAAGAGAAAAAAAAAGTTTGGAAAAATACACACTTTTTCCCCCCAAAGTAGTTATTATTTGTTAAAGGCTCAAGTAACAGTGACCATTTTAGTAGTTTAAAAATCTAATGAAAAAAAGAGGAAACATTAAAACACTCCAAAACTTAAAATTTGGCAGCTGATTCACTAGCATGCTCCAACAGGCAACATTGAAGTTATTATTTTTATTCATCCTTAAATCGTTCCAGTTTTAATTCTGGTTTCTTAGAATGGGAAATGTAGTTGAAGACCATTTTTTTTGTGTGTTGAGGGTAATCTTTGCTAACAGGGCTGCCATTATTCCTAGGTCTTTTTATTTAACAGAGCTAGGCTATGTATATATATAATAAACTATATAATTTCACATAGATAAATCGTGATTCTTGAAGACACTAGAAATGATAACACTAACATATCACAGATTGCTTATCTCATTCATTTTATCCACCACATACACACAACAGTCTGAACATTGTCAACACTACCTCCAAGAACAGGATCATTGAAAATAATTTAAAATGTTTGCATTTTTTTGGTCAAGTTATCATGATTTAAATAACTCGTTAATCACTATGTGGTTATACCACTGACTGGATATACATGTAAGTGGACTGGTTTCATTTTATTTTGGAGTGTTAGAGATTGATTGCTTTTTAATTTAACTTTACATGGTCCCAAAGTCAAATCTACTAGACAAGGTACACTCAAAGTCTAACTTCTATCCTGTTCTCTCTATCCAATAATTCCAATAGATGTCAATTAAAAATATACTTTATTCTATAATTTTTAATATATATTGACTATATAATAAATATCACTCATACTTGTCACTTAAAATATTACCACTGACCCATTTATTTTTAATATATCATGTAAAATATTTGATAATATATGTACATTATGTTATATATATATATTAAAATATATGTAAATCTATGGATTGTATGAGGGTATATTAAACCACTGGCCAATAAATTTAACAAGTGAGGCAGCACTTTCTGGCAAGGAAATAAGAGACAAAAAATCAAGATATTTGTACCTATGTTCTAATAATAGAAAAACAACTTCATGGTAGTTTGATGTATTCTGAGATCTTGAAATAATCAATGTTTTCCTCCCTATTTGCCTTACTGTCCTAGCATATTTCTTTTAGCGACAAAAGTTATCGATTACAGGGTCAAAAATCTTTGTCAGCAAAGAAATTTTCTTGATCAATATTCCATATATAATATAATCTAGCTCTATCTAAGTTTTGTCTTTGCTTTTTTAATCAACTTATTTACTCTTTATGAGTTCATATTGAATATATAGCACTTTTGTATGAATCTGATTGCCAAGAAAGCCTTTTTTTTTTTACTTCTGATAATCTTTTATTTATAATTGAGTAGCTGCCACCATTTGGTGTGAGATGTACCCAGTTTTAGTTTGCTGTCTCATCATGTGTGACTAAATCAGAGATGGGCAGGATTTTAGACATCATAGACCATAGTCCAAATCCTTTTTTTTCTTTTTAAATAAGTAATAAACAAAAAAAGACCGAGTCATTTCTAGTTTTGGCACTCAAGGCATCATCCTTTCCAAATTTGTCAGTGCAAAGATGAAAATGGAGAAAACTCAGGAAAACACCAGAACAAAGCAAAAACAGAAAATCCAGGGCCACAGATTTGAAGCACTGAAGACAATCAATTATAAGGGAGATAGGATGAGTATCTGACTTACCCTAAATGTGATAGAGGTTATTTTTAGTAACAGTACAAAGATGCTTTAAATATTCCTGTTAAATGACATATACCACCCAGAGAACTAGACAGTGTTTTTCTATGAAGTCGACAAATGTTCCCTAATACCTTGCTCCCAACCCCAATACTTTGGTAAACAAAGACTGCAAATCACAAAAATGTACTCTGGCAGGAAATTTTTGTGCACACACATGTTATTTGTGTCTTTATGTAGGTGTGTGAGCTGGCACAGTAGCTGGAAATTATGAAAAGTCTTGTCCTCATCAGAAAAGAATTATAAGCGAGCATAACAATAGGAAACCTACCAGCAGTGCATCCTAGGAATTATGACTTCTCCACATACTATGTGGCTGGATTGCTCAAGGCAATTGGAAAGTATAAAGAGACTCATAAAGAGTTACTTACATTTTAAAAATCTCATTTTTCTTCAATTTGTGTTTTCATAGTAGTTTAATAACATCTCACATATTGGCGTAATAGTACAGGAACATATTTTATAAGTGAATCCATGTACTTACACTGTGGGTTCATACTAAATGTAATTTATGGACAACTGCATAATCAAAAATGGAGGCTACTAAAGTAGAGAAGCAGCAAATCATGCGGTGGGGGGCAGAAAAATTCAGTAATAATACAGCTGACTCTAGAGAGCGGTTACGTTAGTAATTGTCCAGAGCCTTGCCATTGACTGCACGGTGCTCTGATAACCTAGACAAGCTAGAGCCTCACACATGGGCTGGTTTTTTAAATAAAACAGCCTTTTTGAGATACTATTCCCCTGCCATACAGTTGATCCATTTAAAGTGTATAAATTCAGTGGCTGTAGTTTATTCACAGAGTTGTACAACCATCATCACGTCACAATCAGCATTAGAACATTTTCCTCATCCAAGATAAAAGAAAACCAGGAAAGAAACCCTGCGCCCTTTAGCAGTCACTTCCCATTTCCTTACAAGGTCAACTAGATGGAAACGATAATCTACTTTCTGACTCTTTGTGTTTTACAATTCTGGACATCTCATGTAAATGGAGTCAAACAGTATGTTGGTTTTTTCCTGTCTTCTTTTACTTAGCATAAGGTTTTCAAGCTTCCTCAATGTTATAGCATTAGTATTTCTTTCTTCTTTTTTTTTTTTGCCGAAGAAAAGTTTTAGGTGTGCAGGATAACACATTCAGACTGATGTACCTTGCATCTCCCACCATGGTAAAGAAGCTTAACTGACCTAGTTGTCATCTGAGGTAGTTAGCTAACAGTGTTGTGAATGGTACATAACAGGATGTCTTGACTACATATCTGCTCCTCGGGATTGTGGATCATAGTCTTATTTATATTTTCTAGTCGCTTTCAAACAAACATCTACTACTTAGGTAGTAAATATTATTTTTAAACCAAAATATTTGAATTCCCAGAAAATTAATAAAGAAGGAGTGGGTAGGTGGACAGAAAAAAAATGTGAACATACAATTTTTTTTCTCACTGAAGCCAAGATTCTTTATCTGTAAAATAATGCTTTTATTATATTAGCTGTTTCCCCAAGTGCTCCTTAGAGTCTGGGAGTTAATGGATGACCTCCAAGGGCCATCGTTGGAGGAAATTAGATGAGAGGAGAGTTTCCAAGTGGGCAGGTATCCAGTCCATTCTCCAAGCATTATTGGGACAAGTTCCACTTTTGATGTGCATGACTTCTGTATTGTGTGTGTGTGTGTGTGTGTGTGTGTGTGTGTGTGTGCGCGCGCGCGCGTATATATATATTATTTTAAGAAACATATATATATGTTTCTTAAAATAAAGGACATTACTTTAAAAACATTTTGAAAGCCAATGTGAAAAAATAATTTCTTAGGATAATTCTGACTATACTGTCAAAATATTAAAATATTATTTTGTTATTTTTTCAAATTGCCTAGAACATTATCTAATCTTGGCCTGTGTAAAGATTTGGGAATAAGTAGAAGCCAAAAGTATTGGGTTGTGGGTATTTAAAAATTTTTAATAATAACATGTATTGCTGATCCCTTGTAGACTATTTTAATTAAAATGATAATATACATTAATTTCAATTTTTAAGATATCAGAGATACAAATAGAATAATAGTCATTGGGGTATTTTTGAGGGTTTCTAGAAATCAACCGGAGATTGTAGCTACAGCAGCTACCTTTATTATAGCTATCTTGTGTTCATTTCTGTCATTTAACCACAAAGATAAATTTTCATTAGTTCGAACCAATAAGAATGCAACTTATATTTAAAGAAAAAAAATTGCAGTTCTATTCTTATACTAACCTACCAAACACATTACCATCATTGAATTCTTTTGGAAAGATGTTTAATAATATTTATAGGCCTAATTTTACTTTTGTACTTCTAGGACTTAGATGAAATTATACATTTTTATTTGGCTCATCAGCAAAGTTTCTATTTTTATTGATTTGGGACATTTTAAAATTCATTTAAAAAATCAATGTATATATCTTTATGACGTCATTATGTGGGAATAACCAAAAGAATATATATGTATATATATATATATATATATATATATATATATATATATATATATATATTTTTTTAAATATGAACATCAAGTCCTTTTTCTTTTTCCTCCTCTCCCATATATTGTTGAAGTCAATAAAAATTCTGCCTGGGAAGTGGGAGATATGCAATGAAAATATTAGTTCCTTTATTTAATTAGCTAATGGTACTACTTCTTTAACTTTTATTTAAATTAAGTGGATGTTTTTGTGTGTCTTTTGCTTTAACATTAGAGTTTAATACTCTCAAGTCAAGCTCAGTCTGGACCAGAGGTGTATTCCCCTCTCACAGTTCAGAGATGCATTTTAACTCTCTTATTTTCTAAAGTGTGAAATAAAAGAGATTTGAATTCACCAATATCATGATAATTTTCTACTGTCTCAAATTGACTCTGACTTTTAAGTGTTTATTAAGAGATTGCTGTGATAATAGTGCCTGCTATACAACAATTTAAAGGCTAATTGAATACAGTACTTTAAGAGTTTGTGACTCATAGTTATGGTAGGCTTGGTACTGTTTTTATGAAAGAGTATGTTTTGCCATTTATAGAGATCCTTATAACATGAGACAAATAATTGCTTACATGTATACGTTTTTATGTCTCAACTTTTCCTGCAGTGCCGTTAACGTACCGTCTAACTCAGGCAGCAGGTTGGAGTCAAGATCAAACCACGGTTCCTAGGACTTGATCCAGATTTTCTTTGAAACAGTAGATTATGCTATGAAGCATTGCTATCTGGATAATTTTTATTTCAGTTTGTTCATAGCTGGGATTTATTACGAAAATATGGCAAACCCTTATAATCTAAGGAAATAGCATCTTTTACTTTCACAGCGTGCGGGTAATTCATTTTTACAAGAATTCCAAAGCATAGATTATCAAAAAGCAGCAAAGTTTGAAAATAGTGAATTCTGTGTTAGGTAGAAAAAATTTATTTATAAAGCTTCACAAGTAGTTGCTTACTATTGCTATATTTATTAACATGAATCAGAACAATTATGCATTGAGGAGGATTAGTTCTGTTTTGAATGAGGTTATTTAGCAAGGTTGTCCCACAGTCATAGTTTAAGGATTCAGAAATGAGATATGTTTGCTGAATCATCTTAGTAAAATTCATTTTTCTCTATATGAACTGTTTTCCCTCAGTTTGGTCAACAAGTAAAACTGGATTTAATATAGTTCCTGAGAAGGAAAAGTACTTTTCATTCATGTAATGAATGTTGAGTCGTGTTTTGTTTTTGTTTTTGTTTTGAGAGAAAACAATGCTTGGCCTTATCAATTTGGACATATCAAGGAGAAGGCTTTTTTGTTTCTGTGTATGTGGTAATCCTGGAGTTGAAGTTACCAAGAAAAAATCATTATAGCACTGTAAAACTGAGTTAGAAATAGGTTCACTGCATTAGAAATGGGTTATATAACATTTTGTTTTTATTCCTTGTGTATTTGATACCTTAATGTATAAAGACTACATCAATGACTATGTTTGAAAGTGTGAAGAGAGAGAGAGAGAGAGAGAGAGAGAGTAAGACACTTAATATTTTAGTAAGATAGGCCTTCAAGATTATCTAGCCTAATTTCCTGACTCTATATGCAGTCTATGGGGAAATCAGGCTTGGACTGATGGAGTCACTTTTTCCAGGACCACAGCTGGATAACAAAGCTAATATGGGTACTAGCAGAGTTAAGCCATGTCTTAGTCTCATCTTTCCACTAACCCATCACTCCAAACAATGGATCTCAACTGATAGCCGTTTTACCCTCTAAGAGACACTTGGCAATGTCTGGAAACATTTCTGATTGTCACAGCTAGAGTGTGCTGCTGGTATCTAGGGGGTAAAGGCCCGGAATTCTGCTAAACACCCTGCAATGCACAAGACAGCCCCAGGTAACAAAGTTATTTCGGCCAAATGTCAGCAGTGCTGAGTTTGAGAAATCCTTCTGAAACATGACGTACATTACACCGTTATTAACCAGGGAAAGAACACTTAACCATTTACTCTGCTATGAGCTTGGTCAAAATCCAATAGCTAAACTTTTAATCCTGAGTATATAAAATGTTTCTGATTATTTAAAAAGAAAGTGTTTGTCTCTGTGCCATTTTCCCATAGGTCGGTATTCCCAAGGGAAGTTCCTGAATCGTTCAAAGACTCACAAAGATAAACGCATTATAATTTCAGAAAATCTCACAGAGAGAAACTTATCATATACTTCTTAAAGCATAAGTGATAGGTCTAGTTGTTTTTGTCAGGGCCTAAGTGTTGGGTCCTGGAACAAGGTCATGACTACAAAGTGAGCACTTAGCGAGTAGAAAAAAAGGCATGTCATCACGCTGGGTCATGCCTACATTTGCTTAATTTTCATTTTTAGAATATGAAAATATCCTTTTAACCATTTTGTAGATATTGTAGTTAGTTCTACATAAATACTTGTTAAAGTAATGGCTACAACAGTTATATGCTGCTTTAGAATAATTCTCCAAATATTGTTAAAGCCATTGAAATTGTTGCAATTAAGATTTAATGGTACAACTGATGCAAGTAGTTAAGTCCACAGAAAATCTTTTCTGTCTGTCTTACTTTGTCTGTATTTCTGTTTCTCTTATTTTGTCAATGAGACACACATGTGTGGTATTGGTGCTATTAATTCTTTCAATTTATAAAAGTAGGACAAAAATTAGTAGAAATTTTAAAATCACCATAGATGTCAAAGTCGCCATTCAGTGTTTTAAAGGTATACCTTTCTAGTTTATTTTTTCCGCAATTTGTGCAATTCCAGAGTACTCATTAATTTTGTTTTCTCTAATGTTTTCATAGAACGGCCATTCATCCATCCCTTTATCCATTTATACCTTATTCACTTATCCATTAGTTTTTTGGCTTATTTGCAAAACATTCAAAGAAAAATACAATATTATCTCCTTAAGAAATTGAGTTTGTTGAGGAAACAGACGTGTAAATAAGTGCACAGCTATAACCTTTGGCTGTAGTGTTCACTCTTTCTGTGGGAATCAGGAAAAGCCTCATAGACACGGTGAGAGATAGCTGTCAAACTGGGTCAGGTTTGCTGTGGGAGTTTGCAATCTCGCATAGTTTCTTCTGGAATGATGGAAAAGGATCTGGGGTAACATCAGTTCTGATTAATATGTATTCCCCATTGTTTCTGCAGTTAGATCCTGTTACAACTTTCTGTTGGCCTGTGGGTCCCAATCTAATATAAAGGCCACAAGAGAAATGTGATGACAGTGGTGTAACCAGAGCAAGTTGTCTTTTCCTCACATCACGAAAAGCCTGCATGCTGGCAACCATGGTCCTGGCTCCTCCTGCCATTCCCAGTGTGGTTTCCGTCTGAGTCGTGACCCTACGATCAGTTAAGGAATTCTTCTCTATGTTCAGCCTCCCAGCCTTGTTCAAGGAGGAAGAAGAAGAAAAAAGTGAAACAATGTAGTGGCATCCATATCAGGAAGACAGAACTTTCCACAAACGCTCATTAGGCTTCCACTTATGTATCACCAGCAAAACTGTGCCATGGAGCGAAGTGTATTTGTCATCGGGGTCTTGGTATAATAATATAAGCTTTTTTTTAAAAAAAAAAACTGCCCATATTGTTGTCCCAAATAAAAATAAAATTTATTTTTGTGGGGAGGAGACAGAGAAACGATTCCAGGTTAGCAAACAGTAGAATTCACAGGGAGGACTTGAGATGTACAATGAAATTGGAATCCACACATGCACACAAAAATCAGCCCATATTGATGTGTGCTCAGTGCCTTGTGATGCTGGCAACTGGCCAACAAGGTATGAAAACTCCAAGGCTGAATTTTCTGTTCTCTTTTTCTTATGCTCCTATTACTTGTTATGGGATATGTAGTGTTAAGGTAATGAAGAGTTTTGTGCACGCGTGTGTGTGTGTGTAAAAGGGGGTGGGCAGAGAGAGAGAGAGTGAGTGGCCATGGTGGCAGTTACTCTGAACTAAGATGGAGACACTGAATAACTTTGTTTCCATGACACTGGTAGGTCCCACACTGTCAGTCAACAGCATTTGTGATCCAGACTTAGTAATAAGGACAAAGCAGGACACCTACTCTACTTTCTGACCCTAAGAAAGTAGAGTTGTGGGGGTGAAAAAGAACCTTAATTTGACAAAGCTTCTGTTGAGACAGTGTTCTCCATATATATATGTCCCGATTTTACTGATCAGTGATTTATACACTTGCCTGTAAAAAATTGATGTGGTGAAACAAAAATCTGATTGGTCTAGGTTCAAGAGATGGGAGGAAATGAAGACAGAGGAACGGACAATTCTTTCAGGTTTTATTACAAATGCAAGCTATCATATTTGAAGGATAAAAAGGTGTGAGGGCTCAGGAATAACAAAAAGGTTGCTAGCTTGACAGCCTGGATGGATGGTAGTATCGTCACTTAAGGTTGAGAATACAAGTTGTAGTAAAGGTTTTGGAAGAAATGTGAGATTTGGCATTTGAAGATTATTAATGATTCAAATGGTTCCCTGTGAATGTTCTCATTAGACTGTTACAAATACAGATCCAAAGCTTGATATACTGTTTTGGGCCGGCCATATATATTTGGGAATTTTATGTATATGACTGTATTTGCTAGTGTTCCATAATGAATCACCACAAACTTGATGATTAAAACAATAGGTATTTATTGTCTCACAGTTCTGGATCCCCCTGCTAGAACTCCCAAGTCAAGTTGTCAGCGGGACCATAACCTCTAAAGAGAGAGAGTAACCTTCCTGGCCTCTTCCTGGATTGTGGTGGTTCCCAGCAATCCCTGGTTTGTATATGTATCACTCCAATCTCTACCTATATCTTCCCATGGTGTCCTCTCCTGTGTTTCTGGATCTAAATTTCCCTCTTCTTGTGAGGACACCGGCCATGGGGTTAAGGCCCACCCTAATTCACTGCGACTTCCTTTTAACTGAGTTACATCTGCAAAGACCCTATTTCCAAATAAGGTCACATACACAGGCACCAGGGCTTTTTAGGGTTTGCAATTCAACCTGCAACAATGTGTCTGACAAAAGAGGGCACAAAACACATGGGGTCACCCTGACAAAGGATGTGGGGTGACACTAGGACCAGCGATTGTTGCTTGTTGGTATTCCACCTTGAAAGGAAAGGGAAGTAATAAAGGACGGAGTAAGTACATGGCATGGTCCACAAGACAGAAAAAATAATCCAGAACCATTGAATTCTGGCAAATACATTGTGAAGAAGAGATTTGATAAGGGGTTAAAATCTTCAGAGATCTGAATTTGCGTGAGTCCTGGAAATAGCCCGCTGTCACTCTTGCTGAAGATGTAGAGGAACTACCTGCATGAGGGCAGGTAGATACCTTAGGGGGACATAGAAATCCAGATTATGATGGTTGCCTGAACTGGGCATAGTATTGAAGGAAAATCAAAAGGCAGTGATGCTGGGTTGGATACAGACTCGAAAAGGATTCAAGGAAGGCTTCCAGGATTTTTGTTAGTAAACCATAAGCCTGGTTGGCATGATTGAGATAAACAACACAGCAAGTTCACAGAGAAACGATGATTTCAGTTTTAAATATGTTGATGACATATGTGTGGTATTTTCTAGTGTGCTGATGCACATGAGTGTTGGAGACTCAGAAGAGGATTGGATCCAAATGTTGATAATTTGGAGTCCTTGGCCAAGAAAGATGATCCCTGTAGCCATGATAATGGGTGCCATTATCCAGGGAGATCATACACTTCCATGAGCGCATACCTGATGTACGCGAGGGGTTGGAGGGAAGAGAGGCCACACCACAGGGAGTAGGGAGGCAGTGGCAGGGAGCAGGAAGCCCTGGTGAGCATTGTGCTCGGATAGGAGAACAGAATCTTCATGTCAGCAGGATTGTGAACAGCATCAGAGGCTGTGTAGATGGCAAGTAGAGTGAGGACTGAGAGGACGCTCTCCACTGAAAAGAAAACAAAATATGCACGTGCATGAGTGCGTGTGTCTGTGTGTACATGGGTGTGTTTTCAGAGACAGTCACGTTGCTGCCTTAAAGGGAGTAGGTGGCAGATTATTTGGATTCTTAGTTGGAGAGAGCTCTGAATAATTTGGAGAGGCGGGGAGTATGGTTCCTACAAGGAAAATGAGCGAATTGAAAGTGAAATTGATTGACATAAATGAAATTGAAGAATTTATGGTGTTTAAAATATCATGGGAACATCCAGACAAAAGGCAGAGTTCAAAGAAAGAGGAGAGAGAATGGTGGGCGATCCTATTCCCTGAGAAGATGGGGGACAGGAAACCTCAGTGGATTCACTTTCTACGGGAGAGTGGTCTCCGTCTCCGAAGTAAGGAGGAAAAGATGCTGTGAAGCAGAAAGAGAAGATGCAGACGTTGTTCAGCTAAGACTAATCCTCCAAATTGAGAAGGGAGGAAGAAGACAATAATTTTAAGACATGAACTCCCTGACTTTCACATGCTGCTTTCATGCTATTAATAAGGAGTGTAGTGATTGTGTCTCTTCTGCCCTCTCTTCCTCTTTGGGCATTCTGTGCTGTTCGTTTCAACCAGAGAAGCTGTCTTTTATGTGGTCTACCATCACTCCTCCATCAGAACACTTCCTGACAGCTGTGTCATGTCACTGGAAAGTCAGGCCGTGTTTTCCCCCCCAAGGAAAGGGGCCAGACAGCTCTGGCTGGGGGCTGCGGAGCCTGCAGCTTCCAGATCCTGCCAGCATGACTGAAATCAGAGGTTTCATTAAATATATTTTTTTTTCTTTTTCAGGGGGGCAGTATACTAAAAATCATGAGAAAAACGATGATACTTTCTTTTGTCCCTGTGATTTTGGGATCGTGGCAGATAGACCCTTTTTCAGTTTTTTTTTTTGTTTTTGTGTTTTTTTTTGTTGTTTTCTTTTTTTTTGCTTTGCCGTTTTTCTGTTTCTATTACTATTACAAGTTATGCCTATTGTTATTAAACACTGAACAAACTTGTGGATGAAGGGGCGGGGTGTTTTCTTTTTCATCCACAGTACATCGTTTCCAATGGGTTGTATGCAACATGTTGGCTAACCATGCTTTGTTAGGGAACACTGAAATGATTTCATTTTGGTTAGCTCACTTGTGATCCACAGAGGGTGTTGTGGTATTGGTTTTGATAAAACTTCACAACCAATGGGAATCTTGTTCGAGTTAGTGTGGAGTGGCCTTAATGCTGGAAATAATCCTGTTGGCCAGGACCCCAGAGCTCCACAGATGAGAAAAGGATGCAGGAAATTCTGTTGTTTATGCATGTGTCTGTAACACTGAGCCGCTAGAGCAGCCCAGCAAGCCCAGAGGGTAAGATGCTTAATAACCTTGTGGTTTTCTACTTAATTTTTATATTTTCCTGCTGGGGCAGAGCATGTGTTGTTCTCGGAGCAGAGAGAAGGACAGTTACTTGTAAGATGCAGAACAAAACTACTGTAGGTCTGGGAAACAGGGGGATTTGGAGTTTCTGCTTAAAGTGGATTTGATTTCTTCCCTCCCTCTTCCATTTCCCACTGTTGGCATTATTTATCCTGACAGCTTGTCATATATTTCCTGTCTTTAAAAAAAAAACTGTATACTAAACAAAACTCAGGTAAGAGTTTCACTCTAAATTAAGACAGCAATATGATATGTGGATAGTAAAACCTTGTTTGGTGGTTCCAAGTGGATCTAAGTTAGTCAATGTGTTTGAAGTAATCTATATTGTTAGAGTAAGAAAAAAGTAAAATTGTTATGCAAACCCCCATACGTTACGCTTCATGTACTTAGAGCTGTTTTCATGCTGAATTCCTGCCATTGTTAACTGAAAAGCATACTTCAGACTTAGCAGTAATATTGATTTCTTTATGTAAGTTATCTGGGTGGTGGGGAGGAGATAGGGACACAGAATAAAATAATGAGATCCTGTGCATAATAAAAAGGAAACGGATGCTTAACTCTATAGACAGTGCTTACAGAACTGAAGAAAAAGAGATCTCCGGAAACCATTGGGCAGTATTTGCTTATGTTTCCTGCAAAGATAAATGATAAAATAAATGTTGAGTGGGTGTCTATTAAATAGAAATATAAGGAAGATGTTCTTAAAAACGTAATTAGAAACATGTAAGTAACATATGGTATTGAAATACACAATGATATTTCTTGATATTTTCATTTACATAAACACTAATTTTTCTACTTTGTAAAATCATGTAAACACCCTTTTGCTGATACTTTGTGGGATAGGGTGTTGTTACGACTTCTGGTTAAATGTTTTGTTGTTAATCATTTTATAGTCAAATATCCTCACATCTACATTAAATGTTCTTGAATTCTCACTTTTATCCATATTTTGATATAAGCATTAGATTACAAAGAAATCTCAAAAAGCTAGTGATACAATATATGTATGTTTTGTGTGATTTTGCAATATCAATTTAAAATATCCATGTGTGTATTTGAATGATATCTAGAAAGAAATGTTTGATATGAATTACTTTTCATTCAAAACGTTAAAAATAGTTTTCTTGTGAAATAACAGATCATGTAATGGTTTCTCTTTTGCATTCTTCATTTGTTTTCATTGGATTCAGTAACTGATTGATCATGGGACATAGCTTCTTGGTGCCTCACTATGGGTGTGGTCTTGAAATTTATGGAGGGTTTCATCCAATTATTAGAGTCACAAACATAATGGCAGTAATTCTTTAAAATTGAAAATGATCTCAGGCCACTTCTAGTTGAAGAAGTATCCTGCCCCTTATGTTGATATTACAAGGTCAATTGAATTCTGCCATAATGTGAAAATCTTCAAAAATTCCCTTTTTAGAAAGATTTTAGAGAAGGCTTGAAAGAAAAGTCTGGCTTTCCGAACTTAGCCATGAAAAATCAGTGGAACGTGGATAGTTGCTGAAAAGCAAAAAGACTCTCTCTTCTACTTTGTAGTAGTTGAAGCAAAGGGTGTTGAGGCATGAATTAAGACAAAGCAGAGAAGGAGAGGTGGGTACCCTGCCTCATTGAGGCAGGAAAAACACACCTTTGTGAGGAGCAGACATTGAGCTCCATGAAGAGAGCAAAGTCGTGGAGCATCTGAAAATGCACAGAGCAATTTTGTCCTCTGTCTGATACAATGGGGGCAATTGTAAATTTCTGAAGAGATGGAGTCTTGTTTCCCTTTCCTCCTCCGCCTCCTGAGTAATCATCATCTTCATTGTCATCACCCTGCCAGCACATAATCATGTTTCCTATGTGCAAGATAATTTACATACATGAGTACAATTTTGAAAGTCGTGCAATAAAATGAATTTCATTTTGCAAAGTGTCTTCCTTTTACACATGAAGGAATCTGATATACAGAAACATGAAATGATTTATTGAAAGCTGCGGAGAGAGTAAGTGCTGAAGCCAGGATTTCAAACAATGTCTGTCTGGCTCCGGAGCTATTTCCACTATGTTGCACTGGTATTTTAGGAATGTCAATCCGGCCTAAATTAAGCAGGATGGTTTGGAATGGGCGTTGGGGTAACAGAGTGCAGGGAGGAGGCAGTGAGAAAATGGGCAAAGATCAATTCCAACATCTGCAAATCCAGGCTAATCGCAATTCTCTCAGGTGGTCCACTCTCCTTTGGGGATAGAAAGAGAAATTGATACTGAAAATAAGCTTTTTACATTTAAACAGGCTGTGCTGACATTCAACTCTTATGCTTTTCTTTCTCTCTCATTTTCTTGAATGTTGTATTCAAAGAAGACAGCTTTGATGTCTCAGAAAATTTAATCACTGATTTTTATCGATAGTACCAGAAATGAAATATGTGAGGTGACTGGCAATAATACTGGGAACACATGGGTTTCCTTTGTTTCTTCTTGATGTGTGATATGAATGAATGCTTAGTGACCACACTTTCTTAAAATTATGGGGAAAAAATTATTATCAAAGAAAAGTATCATCTAGGCTTTATTTCAGTGGGTGAAGAGCATTTATAAAATATATGCTGCTAATAATGTTACTACAGTATATCCACAGTAAAAAGAATAGATCCTAGTTATTAAAACTTTCCCCCTCATACAGCCCAACTTTAAACATGCTATTTCACTTTCTCTCTAAATAGAATAGGACTAGTATCTAGAATAGTACTCATTTTATTTTTTTCTGTTTTTCATTGTTTTCAGTTACATAAAATTATCTCATAAGATTTTTTGAATATATGTATTCATATTATTTAGATATGTATATGTGAATATAGTATCTATGCTGCCATTTTAGCAAAATGTACGATCTACTGTTTTAGAAGCTTACTGTCATTTAAGTAGGTTTTACTGGACTAATGCTTTTTTGCCATGCACCCAAACAGATGAGGATTATTGAAATGGAAAGATCCATTTTCTAAATTTATCATTACTAAAACAATAAATTTGTTGTCATTTTAGATGTTTGGTCACTGACCTTATGACATTTTAATTGCACAGGTCTTGCTGTATTTCAAGACTGTATTCCTTAGAGGGCCTTTTGTATACCCAGTGCTCTGTCCTCAGTGTCCTGACCAGTTGTAGATGCTTGATTTTGATTGATTGTGAGTTTGAGACATTGGTTGTAAATAGGAAAACTGGATATTGTATTGGGGGAAGTCAGCTGATCAAAGAAAAGCAGATGGGTTGTGTTCAAGGCCATTCTATCGAAACCAAAGCCTTGCAGAGGATTATTAATATTATTATACATGGTCTGACAATTAAGTTCCTGAACTTGTTGCAACGATGTTGCTAACCCATTTTGATATCAGAGGGATTATTCGTTATAAATTTGTACAAACTGGACAGTTAACCAAGTTTACTATTTGGAAGTGCTGAAAAGGCTGCATGAAAAAGTTAGACGACCTGAACTTTTCGCCAACAATTCATGGCTCTTGCATCGCGACAATCACCAGCTCACACAGCACTGTCTGTGAGGGAGTTTTTAGCCAGTAAACAAATAACTGTATTGGAACACCCGCCCTGTTCACGTGATATGGCCCTCAATGACTTCTTTCTTTACCTGAAGATAAAGGAAATATTGAAAGGAAGACATTTTGATGACATTCAGGACATCAAGTGTAATACGATGACAGCTTTGATGGCCATTCCAGAAAGTGTTCCAAAATTGCTTAGAAGGGTGGACTAGGCTCTGGCGTCAATGCATAGCTTCCCAATGGGGGTATCTCGAAGGTGACCACAGTGATATTCAGCAATGACATATGTAGCACTTTTTATAGGATAATTTCGTGAACCTAATTGTCAGACCTCATATATCTAAATATTATCTGAGTGATTTATATGCAATGGTATTTGCTAAGAATTGCTGTTATATGTAGCAAAGATATAAAAATATTTTATGTTAAACTTCTGATAGAAGTTTTTTTGTTGTTGTTTGTTTTTTTGACAGCTAAAGTCAGAGATATCCATTATATTGAGTAGAAAACATGTTTGTTGCAGAACCTACAAATGGTATCTTGTCATATGTCTGCTTTTAATTTGTGGAACTAAAGCTTCAAAAACAAACAAAACAAAACAAAACAAAAAAACAGAAGTGAGCCCATCAGTCATTGGCTGATGAGCGTTTCTAAGATGCAGTAACACTTTGGAAATGTAGTGTGAGGCAAAGCAGCAATGTTCAATGAAAAAAAGCCTGAGATAACTTTAGACTAGTTTTTATGTGGAAATAGTTCTGAGGGGTTTTCATATAATCGTTCATTTACTCCTTTAGTGAATTTAGGATTATGAAGGCATATGTCAACACTTGAATTTATGAGGGCCTCAAGAGGTCAAATGGCTTTAATATTCAGTGTATATTCATGGATTCCTATCTTTTCTTTGCTCATCTTCGGGATGAGATGAAACTATAGCTCACGAACGAAGAGTGTGAATTATAAGTGCTTAGTGGAATGAGGATAACACTTGGTGGAAAAGGAGAGGAGAGGGAAATGTAGAAGCACCAGGCAATCCATTGGCGTTTAATGCCGTTCTGGAAGGTTCTATGTGCAAGCTGTTCCTAATTTGGAGCTAGAGTAATCACAGGGATGTCCTAAGGGCTCAGATACACTTCATCCATCTTTAGTTCAGAACCTTCTGGTGAGCATAGTCAATGGCAAGACTGAGTTGGGTCAGGGACATGTTTCTTAGGGTTGCTCTTATCCCTTTCTATGATGCTGCCCAAGCTTCTCTACTCTTTTCTTAATAACAAAGCTTAACTTAGAAAACGTATGATTGTGTGGGTTGAAAGCATTGATTGTGGCAATTCTGGTGTGTTATAGGTGGGATGGCCCTGGCTGAGGAGCATGATAATGATTTTTTTTTTAATTAAAGTTTATCGGGGTGACAATTGTTAATAAAGTTACATAGATTTCAGGTGTACAATTCTATAATACATCATCTGTATCTCACATTGTGTGTTCACCACCCAGAGTCAGTTCTCTTTCCATCGCCATATATTTGACCCTGTTTACTCTCTTCTAGAGCCCAACTTCCCCTTACCCTCTGGTAACTACTAAACTATTGTCTGTGTCTATGAGTTTTTGTTTCTTCATTTGTTTGTCTTGTTCTCTTGTTGTTTTCAGTTTTATATCCCACATATCAGTGAAATCATATGGTTCTCAACTTTTTCTGTTTGACTTATTTCGCTTAGCATTATAATCTCAAGATCCATCCATGTTGTTGCAAATGGTACTGTTTCATCTTTTCTCATGGCAAAATAACATTCCATTGTGTATATCTACTACATCTCCTTTATCCAGTCATCTATTGAAAGACATTTTGGTTGTTTCCATGTCTTGGCCACCATAAATAAAGCTGCAATGAACATTGGAGCACATAGGATTTCTAAGGTCAAAGGCATTACATGCAGCACACCCATTTGCTGATGGGGACGATGCAGGAGAGAGGTAGAAATCGATTAAGTAGGAAAGAGGACAGTCATATCCAGTGTTCTGAATGATGTCCATGTTATTTTAGTGTGATGACTGCAGCATCACCTCTTCTGCATTGTGTGACCATGTGACAGAATGACAATGTCCTATTCCGTTATGTTTGAATGGCAGGCAGGACTGCTTTGGTGTGTATCTCCATTATCAGTAAAATGCATTTTCCAAGTATATTTGTAAATAATGTTATCAGTAATCATCTTAATTAAAATATAGATAGCAAACCTCTGTAGAGACAGAAATATTGCCCCAAAACACTGGACATAGTTTTCAAAAAAACAAAACATAGTCTGCTATTCTGTGAAAATATCTATAAAGAAAGAACTTAAATTTTGTGCATGCTCTAGAGTAGAGCTGTCCAGTAGAAATACAATTCAAACAACATTTACAATCTAAAGTCACTTAAAAAGTTTAAATATAAATGTGAAATTAATTTTAATACCATTTTACTTAACTCAGCTTATTAAAATTATTATCATTCCAAAATATCATCCACATAAAATTATTAATGAGCTCTTTTAAATTGTTATTTTCTGTGCTGTGCCAAATTTACATTTACTATACATCTCAATTCAGACTGCCCTCATTTCAAGAGCTCACTAGCTCCATCTGAATAGTGGCTAGCATAGTAGATAGCACAGGCTATAATATTCGCAAATATAAACAATGACAGGGTGGTATCATAGCAACCATAGGTCATATTTAAGGCATTTGACTCACCTCCTTATATTAAATGAAAGTATGTGTCTGAGTGACCTTTCCAAGGGACAGATTTACCTCAGGTGTTCTGATTCTGAACTCAGAATTCTCTGGCTTCTCCTGCACTATTTTGATATTGTTTTATCAATATATTTATGTTATATTGTTACTGAGAAGTATGAAAAATGTGACAACCTGTGGAAATAACTGATACTAATGTGTTCTCTCCTCGCTGTAATTAAAGAAAACCTAATTGGCGTGAAGTAGGCAACGATGAAACCCAATTCTAGGAATCCACACATTTCCTAGTATTTTTTGTTTCGTTTTTTTAAAAAAAATATAAATTAAATGAAAGATACAAATCTGGGACATCATAGGAAAAGAAAAAATAAAACAGAGTTTTAGAGGAAGATTTATAATTGTGGCATTATAAGGATTACTTGGGGAAGAGTTGGAAACAAAATATTTATGCAATTGTGAGGATAAATAAAAACAAAGCAAGTTTTCAGGAATGTATGAGTAATCTGGTCTTCAACTTTTTGCAGTTTTCATTGCACATGTCTTACATTTTCTATTTTAGGGCCTGGAAAGCCAGATATTTAGAGAAATATAAACACTAGCTATTCACTTCCTGGTTTTGTTTGTTTGTTTGTTTGTTTGTTTGTTTGTTTGTTTGTTTGACATTTTCAATTCAATTCCTTTACTAAGGAAATAAAACACTCTGCCTACAATAAAAACAAAGAGGAAAACCGACACCAGATCGATTAGCAATTGTGTTAAGAACTCTGCTTTATATAGTTAAATTGCTTTTCTTTTTAGTGTTATTTTCTCTTTTGCCAAACCCAGAAATATCAACACTTAAAAAGATGATTGGAGAAGGTGAGAGACTCTACGTCTAAAAAAATTACTATTCATAATACATTTCGTCTAAAATGGAGAAAGTATGGACAGGGAAAAATTTCACTAGCAAGTATAGTAACTGATCATCAAATCAGTTACATCTTTAAATATTTGCAGTTAATTACATTAAATATTTACATATAAACATTTACATTTTTAAATATTTCATGTCCTTTATTTAAGATTGCAAAACCTTATAAATAAAATATTCCCAGTGAAATCAAGATTTTGGATCTCATTATTATAAGAAGTAACTTAGGTATTGCATAACCACCATATGTGTTTTTCTGGGGAAGTTATTTTCCTCCAAATAATATATCTGAAAATTATTATACTTGTTTTATTTTACATTAAAATTGAAAACAAAGAATGAAATACATGATTGATATTAATCTTAGTACAGTCCTTAGAAATATAACAAGGCTATAAATCTAATGCCAGTGACTAAGATAAGCAGTCATCATTTTGTCTAAACATCAATATATTATTAGTTGCAGTTCTGATAATTTGTGGTGACATGTATGTATACATGAATATTTCTCCTTATGTAGTTACATAATTAAGAATGTTCAGTTTTGAACAATTCCATTGTTCTTCTTTTGCTTTTTCTATATTATTTTCAACTTTTCAGAATGTTAAAATGTTCCTTAGCCAGAGAAAATAATTGATTCAATATCCTTATAACATTTTAAATGAATATAGTACTATAAATGAATATAGTTTTAATTATACACAGAATCAATTTTGCATTTTCCTTTTATATTTTTTTTCCGTTCATGTTGTAAGAGGCACCAGGTATTTTCTGAAACTTACGCTTTTTATATTAAGAGGTAGGTAGCCTTGTGATTTCAAAATAGATTAATCATGTATTTTAAGAAAAAACATAATTATGAAACGTGGGTAAGTCCATATTCACTAATAATTTTATTTTCTCAATGTCATCTGCAGTCTCATTTTTAAAGGCATATAATTCAAGGACTGAATTTGACCTGCGGTAATTTGGGGGATTCAAGGACTAAGATGAAGCCGGGCAGTATTGCACTTTAAACACATTGCCATGGGTGGGTGGAAGCAGCTGGTTTCCTGTTTAAAATATTTTTGAAAACTTTTAGAAAGTTCAGTTCACTCTCATCCCAGAGGTTTTTCATAAAGGATGAAGAGTTGAACATGTGTAAATATTTATATTTAGGAGATTAATCAGGAATACGTGATTAAACTACAAAAATGGGGTTAGTTTTGTTTGTGTTATAGTTTATGCAGTTCTAGAATATTATTTCCAGTTCTTCCAACTTGTTCTAAATAATTTGCTTTGATTCTTTCATAACAAAATTTTTTGTTCCATTGAGTAATGGGAAAACATCTAGATAATTTGCTACAAGTGCATCTTTGGAGAAAAATAAATAATACATTTGAATTTCTATGAGTCAGATTTCACTTGTAATCAGTGTAAAGCTCCACAAGGACAGATGTTTAAATTGATTTATTCATTGATGCACCTTCAACCCTGCAACAGGGCCTGGCACATAGTAGAAATTCAATAAATATTTGCTGAGTGAATATTCAAGGCCCAAAACTAAGAGATGTTTATTCTTATTCTACTTTAGCAACATGAAGAAATGCATAGGCCTTATTGTTTATTCATGTGTATGTTTTTAATAAAACAGTCATCAAAATACATTGTTTTACATGCCTTTGCTGGTTTGTGTGTCTTTTATTTTAACTTTGTTTCATGAGTTGTTGAAATGGTTTTAAAACCCTAAACTGGATGAAAACAGAAGTAAAGACAAATGGAAATGTACATGGTACTTTAACTTTTTGAAAATTACTATCGTAAAATGAATTAATGAAGGAGGCCATGAGACTGAGGTGGCTGTTGTGCCATGGCATGGGTGAGTGCACCAAAATCTAAGCCTGTGAATGGCTCAAGGTTATGAAATTGGAAAGCTTAAGGACAACCACTCACAGTCAGCCAGGCGTTAAGCTCTAGTTGATCAATCATTTCCTTGCTTTGCTTCTGTCTTTCCTCTGTGAAAGTCTCTCCTGAGCTCCTGGGAGTGAGTGCTGCCAACCACTTCTGCTTCGGCACTGCCAGATTTCAATGGATTCTTGCTCAGATAAACTCTTAAAATTGTTACTATGCCTTAGTTTATCTTTTAATACTATACGTTTACCATTACATGTTTTTGGTTGTGTAGTTTAGTTTTTATAACAATTTTTCAGTCAACTTTAGAGCTACAGGGAGATATGCAAGACTGTTCTTCTTGGAATAGGGTGCATTATGTACAAGGGACCTTGGTTTAAAAAAATGCAAAAAGTAAACAAAAACCTAATAGGACCAAAAATTTGGCAAGAGATAGCAGTGTTTTTCACATGGATTTGATTCCTTTTTTTTTTTAAACCAAGGAAGTTATTTGTAAGCCTCAATGAAGCGATTTCATAAATGGGCAATTATTTGCATAAACATATTCAGCAGGTGATAAAGTCCTGTTTAGAGGTAGCTATGCATCACACATATGACTTCTAATTATTAATAAAATGAAAATGCAGCCATAACAATTTGCACAATGACATTAGAAAAAATTTCCCCATATCTGCATTAATCTAGAAATAAAATCTCTGTTGTTAATGTGTCTTAATGCTTCCTGAACACAGGATATTCTCTGGGTATTTGTAAATTTAGTGATTTTTTTTTAAAAGAAAGACTCTATTTTGAAGAATTTTCTTAATAAGAAAGACTAAATGTAAAACTATATATATCAAGTAGCTTCCATGGAAACTTGCAAGAAAACAGTTTCCTGTTGTGTCAAAACAATGGAAACTTTAAAAAGGGGAGCAATTTAGGCAGGCAGGGGAGGTTTTAAGAAATAGGGAGTTTTGGAAAGGATAGCCAAGGTGTTAAGTGATTGAAAGTTAGAAGGTTTTCTGGAAGACCTGAGCGTGGACATATAGCAGACATGACAGGTGATGATTTCGGGGCTTTCATAAAGCATGAAGGACAGCAATCTGTCACAGGTTGGGAGAGAAGCTGAGTTAAAAGTGAATGGCTCGAGCTGGAGAGGAGTGTTAGACTGAGTTTGCACTTAATGCACTGAGTATGTTATGTTCACTTAAATGGGAAAAAGATTCTGTCACCAAATGCGGGTAACTTTTAAGTTATCCATATTGGAAATCAATGTAAGATTCTCCTACCAACACGAATAAGGTAAAACTCCCATGAGGTATAAGCATAAATATACTTATGGTGTTAGATTTTCATCACTACTTGATCGGTGCTTAATCTTTTCTTTTTTAAATACTCTATTGTTGAAAATAAGGAGATTGTAAAAGCGGTAAGTCATAGTTGGGTTTACAGAGAGGAAAATCAGCTTCTTTCTCATCATTCCATTAAGAGGTTTCAGTATTTTAATGGAAAAATCTATTTTAATAAGTTTATTGAAAATATCTGAAAGGTCCACACTGCATTAATATGTCAAGTGGTCTTTGTTCTACTTCAGGAACAAAGTGTTAAATTTAAAAAAATGTGTTTTGTGACAAAAATTTAAAAGTTAAAGCATTTATTTCTGAAGAAATTTTCTTTTTAGGTCTTTTGTGCTTTATAATCATTTAGAAATTGTGGCTCTATGTGATCACCGGATTATGGAAGTTATAAAGCATTAGAAAACAACTTTCATGTGGTGGTTTAGTTTAAATGATACAAAAGGGAAGTTTTTTAAAGAACATAATAATGAATTTGAATAGCTTGTCTATATGTTAGCATTAAATATCTTAAGAAAGTAATGTCTTTCAGATGTTGAGTATAATAAGTTGAGTAGGTTGATGTTTTGACTAAATCAAGAGGAAGAAAAAGAAATCAACTCTAATGAATATTCAAGAATTTTCTATTTAAAATATGAAACATACATATGTTAGTTCAAGCTGGTACTTCTACATCTTTCATAGAGGAGGAATCATTCCTTCTGAAGGATTAACACAGAGGAATATTGTCACCCAAAGGAAGGTGAATTATTTTGGTAATTCAAGACTAAAATCTAAGCGAGAATCAAAAGTGATCTATCCGGGTGTCCAAGCAGAGGCAACTTGGAGATACAGAAATGGAAAGAAAAGGAAAAGAGAGGGGAGGAGGCTGGTGGATAAGACTAGCGCAGCTGTAATAAGGACTTGGAAATTAATCCTAAGAATAATCTGAAAGCAATTGAAAGGGTTGCAGCAAAGACAAAATAAGTTAAAAATATAGTTTAAAAACCTCTCTAGTTGTTGAGAGGTAAATAGTATTGGAAGGGGGAACAGTGGAAATCTGTTTCAGTGAGCTAAGAGAGAGCTGACCTTACCTGGACTAAGGTGGCTGAGTTGGAGAAAAGTGAGCAGAGATAAATACTTCTCTGAGGGTAAAATGAACAAAATTTGGTCATCGATTGGAGGATGAAAAATGAATAAGGGAAGTCTACATTTATGTTTACACAAGCTGAAAGGATGATGGTGAATTTTATAAATAGGAAAAAAATGGAGGAAAGCTAGAGTTATTTATAGAATGACAAATGTAAAGGGCTCTCCTTAAACTGCCCGAAGCAGCAAAATGCATACTTTCCATTTCCACATAAACACATACATAAACACAGTTATCATTTACAACAAGCCTGAGGATTCCAAATTAATGAAATCAGATTATTTTTTTATGGCACAGTGGACATTCATAAACATAATTTCATGCATTTGAATTTGGGGAGTTGTCAACTCTTTTAATTGAATGGTAGGTTTAGTTGTCTCTAGATTCATTAATTGAGTGTCTTCTGTAGTCTAGTCACTGTGAGGACTCAGATAGAAATAAGATGCAGGTTCTGCCCTAAGGAGCTCATGGACTGGTGGTAGAAACAGATATATTAAAATGATGAGGCTGTGTCATAAATCCAGAATAAAGTAATTAACCAGAGCATGGGGCCACAGATGAGGGAGGAGCAAACTGACGGCGAAGCTTAGTGTAGACCCCTCATTTCTCTCCTGATTAACCACTCTCCGTCTCTATTACACATGCATAGACGCACAGACAAATTAAAAAATTGAACTCTATTTTGGTTTTCAAATAGTTTTGGCACCAACATATTTTTATAGGCATGGGATCTGCATCTTTTTATCTAGACTGTGTGCGTCATATACTGTTAAGTGCAAGCTAAGAGTTGGTGACACGGTCAGAGCAAAATACTAGACTGTTTGTATGGTCTCTGAAATGCTCATCCTATTTGGACAGCAACCAAGAAAAAAGCAGTATGAGTTGTTTACTTCAATTTATCATTTCATTGTTTCCATAGCTTCAGATAATTTGGAAGTTGGATTGTTTATATTCCTATATCGTGTTCTTTGTTTTCTCTTTAAGTGCTTTGCTTTCTGAATTTTATTAATCTCAGTTTCCCTCAATTTCATTTTAGCAGATAGGTCATTGCCCAATGAAGGGATAGAAAATAGAATAAATTGTTCAAAGAGCTGATTCTCGGGATAATATCCTCTACTTCACTAAAGATTTGGTACTAGTAATTAGAAATGTGTGAACATTGGTTTTATAGTGTGTATTTTAATTTCAGCCACAGATTCATGATGTACAGAAAGGGAATTTTATGTAGTGAAAGGAATCAGTCATAAAATAATAGCTACCATTTGTTGAATGTTTACCTTGTGCCTGGATTTTTATATATATTGTAGCATTGCATTCCCAAAGCAAACTCATGAGGTAGGTATTCTCACGCCAGGTTTGTCGTTAAAACCGAGTCTGGGAAAAATTAACTTCTCCAAGGTCTCACACCTGGTCAGAAGGTAAATCAAATCCCTTTTCACTATACTCTGTTTCCTGTTTCCTTCTCACTTTGTGGAGCAACAAAAGAAATTACAGAAATTTTCTCTGAAGAGCTATTAGCTATTCTGAAATCAGTAATAATGGCTAAAAGCAGCAGTAAATAGAGAAAGGATTAGTTGGTCTGACTTTAATGTATAATAAAATGGGAAAGAAAATGTTTTTGTATTCAAGTTAACTTCTGGTATGATTAACAAGATGTGCTTGTTTTTTTCTTATTTTTTTTTAACGCTGTGGGGGGGTGGGGGAGAAGCTCAGAGTTGTATTTAAGCCAGAACAGTCCCCAAGGTAATCAGAACACTCACTCCTCGCTGTATAGAAAAAATAAAAAAATAAAATATATATATATATATATATATATATATATATATATGTGTGTGTTATTTTCCATTTCTTTTACTAGTAGGTTCAATCTGCTCTTATAAAACGTTACATGTGTTTTTTCCATTTTTTTACTTCAGTTTATCATTACTTTTATAAAATGCTTAATTGACTTATGATTATAGATGTCTGAGAATTCTTTTGATTTGTAATGGAACAAACAATCTTAAAGCCTAAAAGAAATTTGAATATGGGTTTGTTTTCTAGAGTTTATGCAACAGGACTCAGTGGGAGACTTGGGACTCTGAGGTCAGATCTTATATGCTGCCAAAGATTGTTAGAAATTTAAAAGGAGATCTGGCTTTCATAAACATAATGAACAAGCGGAACTCAACATTTGAATTTAGACTTCTTCCAAAATATTAGTTACTTTCTTTTTCACATTTTCCATTTTAATTTTAGCATTTGAATAGCAAAATAATTGTCTTGATTCTATTCTTATGTGTCCTGAATTTTTGGAAATGGAAATAAATATGTTCAAAGATGATGGGGGAATTGGTTGGGGTTGGGTTTTGTTTTTTTTTTTTCCCCCAAGACCAATTATCTTTGTGTTTTTAATACTCATTATTTTGAAGCAGGCTAAGAGAGTTTTGTTAGTTATCTATTTAAATTTAACATTTTTATAAAGACAAGAAAGATAACTGTTTATTTTTTTGAAGCAAATGATCATTGTGTGTGTGTGTGTGTGTGTGTGTGTGTGTGTGTGTGTGTGTGTACAAGCAGGACAATTGACAGCTTGTCAGAAGACTTGTTAAGGGCTTTGCAAACCATTTGTTTGCTGAGCCTCATGCCTTCATTTCTGTCAGGAGATGTATAGTTGATAATGAAATTCTGATAATCTGAAGGTGATTGTTTCAATGAGCATTAATTTCATAAGACAAAGAAACATCTGGAGAATTTAATCTGGGTGGTTGGATAACTAAAGGAGGAGTCAACTAGTGCATCGTGATATGTTCCCTTGTATTAAAGAGACACTATTAGAGGGGGAAAAAAGCTAAATTTTTCATTGTATGTCACATATACAAATTTCATCAAATGTTTTATTGGAATTAAATAAAATGAATTACAGTGTGTTCACTCATTTTATCTGGAAAAGTTTATGAAAAATTGTTATCACTTCCTGGTATGAAATTATCGTCTTTATAAATTATTTTAAAACAATCTTTGCTGGATTTTAAAGACTTTTGTCTTAAGTATCTATCACTCATTCATTTATTCATTCATTCAGCAATGAATATTTACTTAATATTTGTGATTTGATTGATGAAACTGAAGAATTTAAGAGATTTCAATGCTGTTTTCTGTGTGGAAAATAAGCACTACTGAACTTAAATAAAGGCCTGTTGAATAGAAAGCTTTGCTCAGACTGTTGTACTTTGCATTCAGAAATGGAAAATAAAAATCTAAATAATTAGTAGTCACTTTTTACTTTTCCAAAAGCAAAACAATATGTTGCCCTTTAAAAAAGAATACTTTTCAATAAATAAATTTATTCGAATATCAAAATGTAAAAATGAGCATGCCCGTTTTTACTTATCACTAGAAAGGAAAATCGAATGTATTGACTTAAGTGTACCATAGAGTATAGCAACTTCAAATTTTTGTAATTATAAGTAGTCATGTACTCTCGCAACACATTTTAGGAACATGAATCTGTACCCCATTCTCATTTTCTCATTTTAAGTCGATAAAGGCATTGTTGCATGTCAATTTCTATTTCCTGTTAACGATTATTATTTCAAAAGGCCAAAACATACTAATGGAAACCCAGGATATTTCTGCCTTGTTGGTCTTTGATTTCCTAAATATCAGCAGAAACTGTAAATGCATTTTTCTGACGATTCACATTTTTGGTGAAGACTGCAGTCTTGTAGCTATTTTAAAGTCATCTGTAAAGAATCTTTTCTCTGTTGTCAAACTAAGCGCAACAATTTATTGGAGTGGTTAATAAACTGAAGCTGTCTATGGACGCTATAGTTGTATGTGGACTTCAGTTAGTTTAAGTACAATGGACAAAAAAAGGATAAAAGGTAATTTTGTTCATTTGTGGTTATCAACCTGATCATGTACCTCATTTGCTTGGTTTGTGACGGTTTCCTCCCTTTCTGGGTTGGTTACATAATGTTCTTCCTATAAACTAATGGCACGGGGGTATCTCTTGTGATAACTTTCAAAAAGACCAGCCCATTTTGTCTATGTCAACATGTCTAAATTAAATAATAAATATAATATTTCTTATATTCATTCCCTTGAATACAGCGTATTTTCAGTGCCAAGGACCCTTTATATTTTGATATTATCTGAAGAAACACCATAAAATGAATTTACTCTTAATCCTCTGATTGGCATTTGGATTGAGATTTACTGGCTCCTGTTTCCTCGTTTTATAGCCTTTACTTTTCCCATTGAGCCTGATTTCAATTGGTAAATTTTAATATTTCATTTCTTAAGTACATATACATTTGTGTAAAGTTACACAAAATCGTAATGGATGACAATAATCGATCATTTGAGAAGGTGATTTTAGTAGTCATATGTTGTGTTACTGCATTGCTGCATAACAAATTCTGCCAAAATGTAGTGGCTTAAAACAGCACTTATTATCTCAGAGTTTCTCAGGTAGGAATCATATGTCCTCTGGCCACAGGTCTCTTAAAGGGCTGCAATTAAAGTGTCAGCCAGGGCTGCAGTGGGCTTTGGGCTGCACTTGGGGTGGCCCACTGCCGAGCTCTCTCACATGCTCCTGGGCAAGATGTAACTTCCCACGAGCTGTTGGCCAGAGGCCTCCCTCAGTTCCTTGTCACGCAAACCTCTCCAGAGGAAAGCTCGTTGACACGGCTCTTGGTTTCATCAGAGTAACCAAGAGAAGGCGCAATAGAGAGAGTGCTAGCAAGATGGAAGTCTCATTCTTTCATAAGCTAATTTCAGTCACTTTTGCAAAATCTGATAGTTTTGAGGTTGATACCAAAAAAAGGAATTCACCATTGAGACGGCAAAGGACTTGAGCATAAAAATGTCCCAATTTGGTGCATAATTTTTCAATCTCCCCTGCTTTTAAGTACCCATATACTATGAAGTACTTACTAGTCAAAAGCATAATCATTTGAAAAAGATTGCTATAGTTTAGGCGAGCAAAGATAGGTCAAAGTATGAGAGAATTACTGTTTTAAAATATATACCTTTCTTATTTTGCATGTTTCTCTTGGTTTCTCACTTTTCCTGGCTCCAGAATGCAAAAACCAATAAAAACCTCTTTACTCTCTAATATGTAGATTCAGTATTATTTATTACAAAAGTGCATAGTAAACATTGATATTTTAATTGTTAGGGTACAGATATTTTAAAATAGTAGGAGAGAGGTTCAGTTTACTCAATATTAGAGTGGAAATCTCATTTGTCTTTGGGGTAGTTGAAGTCCCTGACTAACTATTCAAATGTTTTGTGTTACAGAAACTGCAAACGTTTCGTTAAATTCTTTACCCTTAAGGTTTAGACTCAAGAGTAATTTAAAGGAAATTCCATCCATATGTTTATAATTTAATATGTTAAACTGTTTTTTTAATTTTCTGTATTTGATGTGCAAGAACTCTCTTGAGCTACTTCTTTCGGGGCTCTTTTAGCGAGAGTAGACTAAGTCACGAACCAAAAGTTTCAGTTTGAAGTTCAACATACATCAATGATGGATAGGTTCTGACCAATACCAAGAAGTTTTCTCATTTTGACTCTAAATGCCACAAATACAGAGTTGGAGATGACTCGGTGGCAATTGAAGGGCACTGAACATCAGCCTGGTTAATGTTAATTCAGAGTCAACAACTTTTCTTCCTCTTAAATTTTACTTTATTTTGGAAGAATTGTTCGTATTTTTGGTAAATCTATAAAATTGCCTTTGCTTACTATTTAGTATTTAATGAGAGTAAATTTTCAGTGAACTATTTCAGCCACACAACTTCATCTACACCAGATCTGTCAAACAATTTTTAAATTTCTAGTCTTTTAATGTCCAAGTCCTGGTCTTTTTTTTATTACAGCATAAATCATGCTTAATAAGCATGCATGATTTGGATGTAAAAATATAATCTTAATATATAGTAGTTATTATGAATTTATGGTTTTCAGTGAAATGAACGCTTATTGAGGACTTGATATTCTATGGAGACATTTTATATTTTTTGAACCTGAAAAAAGACTTTATAAGCATGTGACATGAACCTTTAAAACAATGATACATAGAAGTTCATATCCAAAACATATTGAACGTAACTATGATTTCCTCTTAAGTCTTTGTTTGTTCCTATATAATTGTAATGAAAATGGATCAAACAGAAAAGTGATTTGACATAGAGGAATTATTTTTTTCCAAGTACTGCCATCATTCCTATATATACACAAAAGTTTTTCTCAATCTGCTAAATAATATTAAGATCACATACAACTAGGCTGAAAATATATATGTGTGTACTGTGTGTATGTGTGTATATATATTGTGTATATACACACTCGTATATATGTGCATATACAGACACATGTATATGTGTGTGGTATATGTTTTTTGAGGTGACCTGGGCAAGGCACTTTAAGGGTATCAACACCTGATTCCTTAATTTCCTTCTTTTGAACAAGCAGCGTATGTGCATGGAGGAGAGCTGGGCTCCAAACGAGCATTTTCTGAGGCCAAGCGTGTGAGAACAGGGCGAGGAGCTTTGGTGCCACCACCTTCTTCTTCGCCCAGTTTCCTGGCCTTGAGGTTTTTCTTTTATAAGAAGCTCTAGAAGGTGGTATTGGCTGCTGAGTTCTGTGGCCTTCTGGATGGTGTTGGGGGTTGAAACTAATTCTTTACCTCAGCCCTCACTTCCTAAGTTAAGTGGCCAGGAGACCACACACTTTGCTGTGATGTGTGGGTCAGGCTGCTGGCACTTATCCTGAATATTTGTGAAACAAAAGATTGGGTAAAGGGGCCATAGCTCTGAACTTGAAGATGAAAGATCTGACTTAAGCCCTGTGTCTGCCACTTAGCAAGTTTTCTGGTATTTGTCCAGGCATCCACAGCTACCCAACAGAACTTCTGTAAGCATCATGCAAAATGCACATTAAAAGTACCTTTATAATAGATACATCATGCAGTTGTAAAGAGTTATTACATCTGAACGTTGATGTTTGAAATTCTACTGTTAGCATTTTATCCTCTTAGTTTAAACCTTCAATGCCTCTTAACACTTAAATACTCAGAGCAGGAGAACACCTTGAAATCCAAGGATCTGAGGGAAGAGCGTGCTACTCCCAAGATCCTAAGGTGGGAATGACCCTGTGGAAATTCAGCAGCACTAGAGCAAGAAGGGAAGGGAATAGATGGGATGGGAGGGTAAGAATCAAGGTCAGGGAAGGAGGCTGGTGCCAGCCCATGTGAAAGTGAGACGGTGGTTAAACATTTTAATGTTATTCTAACTGTAAGAGGGAGGCGTTGATAAGTTTTAATTAGGGAGTTATGTATTCTTATTTAAAAATTTGAAAAGATTCTTTGGCTGCTGTATACCAAATACACAGAGAGAGAAGTATTAGTAGGTATTTCAATAGCGGTGATGTTGACAGGTGTGGTGGCTGTTTCTATGGGACAGAGGCAATGGAAGTGGAAAGAAGTGCATGTATCTTGGAAATAATTTGAAGGACTGAGATGATGGCACTTGTTGACTCAATGTGGGTCAGAGAGAAACTGTGTTTTTGACTTGAGTGTTGGATGGATGGTTATGCCATTTACTGTAATGTTAACAATGGGAAAATAAAATTGCAAAGGGCTGGGGATGAAGCATTCAATTTGGTCAATTTGATGAAGTGGAGGGGGAGATTCCTATCAGACATCCAAATGGAGATTTGGAAAAACTACTGCCCTATGCGAGTCGAGAGCTCAGGGAGGTTTAAAGGACTAGAGATATGAACTTGGCAGTCAGTGGCAAAGACTTAGTGTCATCAAGCTTCGGAATCTCCAATATTTAGAAAGGAGCAGAGGGGAGAAACAAAGGAGACCAAGAAGCAGGAGGCAGCAGAATAATTGGAAGAGTGTGGTGATAAGGCAAACAAATGTGTTTGAAGAGCAAAGGATTTTCAACTCTTGAATACGGCTGAGGTCAAGTTAGGAGAGGATAAAAAAGGAGCATCTGGTTTGGCAATACTGAGGTCATTCGTGACCTTGGCAAGTGGGATTTCGGTGGAACGGAGTGTCCAGATTTCCAGTGGAACTGGGTTGAGGAGAGAATGGGATGCGAGGAAATGAAAGCAGTGAAAATAAACAACAACGTTAGATAAACTGTGTCTTTTGTCATGGGAGTGGGGAACTGGAACATGACTTGGTGGGGAAGGCGGTAATGACAGTCAGTTGGTATGCCGAAGGGAATGATCCAAGAGAGCGGGAAAATTCATGTGATACCCTGAAACCACCGTTTCACAAAGCAATTAATATTCCCATTTTATAGACGATAAAACTTCTTCACATAGTTTAATTAAGTTTCTAAGGTCGCAAGATGGTAAATGAGAAAGCAAGAATTTGAAGTCATATCCATGTGGTTTCAAAGTCCAGTGTCCTTTCACTATGTCACCTGTTGTAGCCTGAATGCTAACCCGGAGAGAGGCTCACATGCTAATCTCTGGAACCCGTAACACGTTTCTGTGTACAGTAAAAGAGATTTTGCAGGTGTGATTAAGCTTAGCATTTTGAGATGGGAGAGGACCCTGGATTATCCGGGAGGGTCCACTGTCATCACAAGAGACCTTACGGAGAACGAGAGGCAGATCAGTGTTAGCAGTAGGATGTGTGGTGATGGGAGGAAAGGGTTGGAGTGATGTGGTGAAGGGCTCTTGAGCCAAGGAATGCAGGCGATTTAGAGACCAGATAATGGATTTTCCCCTCAAAGCCTCTAGAAGAAACCAATCCTGCCTACACCTTGATTTTTAGTCCAGAGGGATTTATTTTGGGCTTCTGAGCTTCAGAAATGTCAGATAATACATTTATTATTTTAAGCCATTAAGTTTGTAGTTATTTGCTACAGCAGTGATAGGAAACTAATATACCACCTTGGCCATGTTAATTATGCACAGAATTATCTATTGCCCCTTAGCTCAGGTTAAATTATTTTATCATGGCAGTGTATAATGATTAGACTGAATAAATAAATTAAATACTAACTTCTATATTTAAAATATTGCTTTTCTTGACCATCAAGATGAGGATGACATTCTTACACAACTTCTTGGGGAGGTATTTTTGAAACTTCTGAAGATGACTGTAGCAAATATTTTGGGTCCCAGGCCCTCAGTAGCCCTTGACAAAGAATAGCTGCAAATCTAAGGGCTTCCAAGTAGCCTCTTGAACTCCAGGGGCTGTAGGCTCTTTAAATCTGGCCTTTCTCTTGCCCAGGAAAACACCTATCTTGCCCCATCATTTCTAGATTTTCTCTATCACATTTGATGAACCAGAAATCTTGTGATTTGGGGTGGTTGGGCCTTTTATAGAGTTTTCTTTGATTCATAATTCAAAAGGGTGAATTTTAATCTCTGCCACCAAGGTGGTCATAGATCTTTATACTGATAATTAAATTCCAGATCATATATAATAAATAAAACTTAAACAATATCAACTCATACATACTTTATATGAATATCACTCTGCTTCAGCAAGTAGGGTGAGTGAAAGCTGCATAAGTATGGCTCACAAAAGTCTAAATACATTGTAAACTGCTGCTTCTGATTCCAATTTTTTCTGTTAGTTTTTTGATGGGGGATACATTTTAGCCAATTTGGATTATTAATGTAAATAATGTACTACTGGGAAAGTGAATTTTTTGTTGTTGTTAAAAAATTGTATAACTGCTTTTCAAAAGTCAATATGGTAACCATTTGGGCTGTGTTCTCCAAACTTAATTAGTAAGCCTGTGAAAACTTTCCAGAGACCTAACATAAAGTAGTTTGGAAGCTTTGCACATTCCATCAGATGGGTGTGAGAAAATATTACTGAACCATACTGACATAAAAGGACTTTCTCTTGTTCAGTACAAAGTATAACCAGATCTGGGAAGAATTCTTTAAGAGCAAGTGTGAGTAGGGTACATAGCTTAGGAATTCTGCTGAGGAAATGCATAGGGAAATTGGGATAGTTTGTGATTTTGTTCACTGAAACTCTGAAATGAACATAAATATTGAAAAATGTTGATGAATTTGATATTAAGTAAAATCTGTAATTTTAACAAATAACTTTAAAAAAAATGCATACCCCCTCTCAGCACCACCTGGTTTGTAGTGGAGCTGAAATAGGAATTGTTTCATAGGGTCATTTGCTCTCATATTGTAAATTAAAGATAATTGTAACTTTGATTTATTGGCTATGTGCTCATCTGGACTTTATTTTAATATCTTTTTAACAAATATCTATGGGAACAGTTACACTGTCCTCTATATTATTTAAATTCTATAAAATTATAGAAAATGATTTTTATACCCATTGGACAATTAAATTCACGAACTCACCCTAGAAAAAGTGCTTCATACCACATTGCTGAATATCACTACTGTCACCTTCTAAGTACTCTGCTTAGGAAGCTATGCACTGATGCCAGCGCCAAGTCCACCCTTCAAAGCAATTTTGGAACTCTTTTCTGGAATGGCCGTCAGAGCTGTCATTGTATCACCCTTCATGTCTTAAATGTCTTCAGAATGTCTTCCTTTCAATATTTCCTTTATCTTCAGGTAAAGAAAGAACTCACTGGGGGCCAGATCAGGTGAGTAGGGAGGCTGTTCCAATACAGTTATTTGTTTACTGGCTAAAAACTCCCTTGCAGACAGTGCTGTGTGAGCTGGTGCATTGTTGTGATGCAAGAACCACAAATTGTTGGCGAAAAGTTCAGATTGTTTTCGTCTCACTTTTTCACACAGCCTTTTCAACACTTCCAAATAATAAACTTGGTTATCTGTTTATCCAGTTGGTTCAGATTCATAATGAATAATCCCTGTGATATCAAGGTCACCTGTCCAACTTTGAAAAGTGGTGGGATCTTTGACATGACCAGGTTTTCACAGTGTTCTTTCCAATAAAATATGCATTCTGTTCGCCACCTGGAATAGTAGCAAGATTATTTTATATGAAAATAAGATTTGATGGGGCCCTATAATTCCACCACAGCTAATACTAATTTCACTTTTGGCTCAAGGTCTCAACGAATGTTTTGGCTTATTTATTTGGCATTATTAAATTGGATTAAATTGCATTGGAATATTGCGATAGTTTTTGGTTTGTTAACTGAAACTTTGAAATAAACATAAATATTAAGGAATGCTCAGGAATTGAACAAATGTCAGGCTTCCAAACAAATAGGTATTAAGTAGCATAGAATATATATAGATATAGATATAGATATAGATATAGATATAGATATAGATATAGATATAGATATATAAACGTATACCATGTTTCCCCCAAAATAAGACCTAGCCGGACAATCAGCTCTAATGTGTCTTTTGGAACAAAAGTTAATATAAGACCCAGTCTTATTTTAATATAATCTAAGACCCGGTCATTATATTAAAATAAGACTGGGTCTTATATAATTTAATTACTATAATATAATATAATATAATATAATATAATATAATATAATACTGGGTGTAATATAATATAAAAGTCTGTGTCTTAAATAATATAATATAATATATGACTGGGTTGTATATTAATTTTTGCTGCAAAATATGCATTAGAGCTGATGGTCTGGCTAGGTCTTATTTTCGGGGAAACACAGTGTGTGTGTGTGTGTGTGTGTGTATACACACACACACACATATATATATGGAAGAAATATACTTAAGCTGTGAACTCAGATATTAGATAAACTGCCATTATATCTTAATATTTGTTCACTGAATGAGACATTTGAGGAATATTTTTAGGCAGAATTTTCTTGAACCTATTGGCAGCCCCAAGAACTCCACAAGAGTAGTTAAATTATGTTATATCCTCCAAGAAATTCTAGATTATCTGAACCTAAATTTGTACTTGGCAGGAAAAGCACTCTAACAGCTTCAAGATGATCGGCCTGCCAAAGAAGAGAAATTTTATTTTTCCAAGGCTCATTACAAATTATACATTGGCACTTTATAAAATGGATTGTGGATTGTGGATTGTGGATTTTGGATCTTTCTTTATTCCTTTATTCATATTCCAAAGAAGTATGATGAATCGCTTTATACCTCTGACCTATAAGGTAGATTTTTCTTCTTCAAACACACAGAAAATGTTGCTATTGTCTGAGAATGGAGCAGTAATATCAAGATATGATTTGGAGATAGTATTCTGAAACAGTTTATTTTAAAAGAAATGAAGTTAATTTTTATCATTGAGTATTAACTAAGAAAAATCTTTTTCTCAAATAACGTTTTACTTACTGAAAACCTAAACCACAGAAAAGACATTACATTGATTTGAAACAGTAATACACAGCTTCAACTATACTAGGTAAGAGTAAGAGGTTAAAGAGATAGGAAGCAGTGAAGAGTCAGCTAAAAATAGGCAGGACTTATCATCTGAAATCCATGCCAATTCTTTAAAGTAAAGATAATTTCTATCTGATCAGATAACACAATTGATAATTTAGTAATGATTCTTTCAAACAAATATATTTGGTTTTAAATGTTTGCATTTATGCTTGTCTGATACTACAGTGCTTTTGGAAAATGAAGTATCTAAGCTTTAAGATACAGGCAACATGTACAAATTTATTTTACATTATTTAGTTGCCTTCTTTGTGCAAGTATTTCCTGCCTCTGTATGATTCAAATTTCTCACATTCACAGTAACAAATGTAGACTCTAACTCTTTGTATCATTTGCCAAAGTGTATGTATTTTTAAATATAGTACTTAACCATGGGCAAAACTGGAACTATATAGAAATGAGGTCATATAGCCATTCACTAGAATGGTTTCACCTACATCACTGTCACAACTGCAGTTTTCACTTTTAATAGTTCATGTTTTCTTACAAAGCATCCCTAAAAATACATTATTTTTTTCTGTTTTAGACCCATACAAAATGTATGGTTTTATACCAATCCTTTATCCATGTTTGACAGGCCACATTTTAAAATACAATATGATGTTTTACTTTCCTGAATATTAAAAATTGATCCTTCCCCCCACCCCTTTTTATCAGAGTGGATGGTGTCATATCTGTAGTAACAGCTGTTCCTTAGCATTATGTTTTGAATCTGTATTCATTTATTTTCTCCTTGCTTATGGCTTTTATTAACATTATTGTGTATGTTCTAGAGGTCCTGCACTTCTTAGGAGAAAAAAAAAATCTAAAAAGAGTTTCATTTAGAATTAATTTCATATAAGTTAATGGAAAGCAATGACTATAAACAATAAAACAAAAATCCCTTTCGTCCTTATTTTATTTTTCCCTGATAGTGTAACTTTTGCCAAAAATGCTTTTATTTCTGGTCCACTTTATTCTTCAGATAATATACATAAGCCTCACTTCTGAGAAACTTCTGTAACTAACTCTATAGGTATGTGTTGAATCAAAATACACTGATTATTTCTTTCAAAGACAATTGAAATTGATGATTGTTCATTTGATTTATTGCTTTTGGTTAGTAACAAGGTCCCAGGATAGCAGAAGCCATGTTCACTGTCACAGAGGAGGCCACAGTTGGATTTTCTGCTCAGATGTAGGGCCTCTAAGCGATGGAGGAGAGTCAGGGATAGGTCCCACTGGCTCGGCCTGAAGGAGGTGGAGCCGGGGGAGTGGGTGTGCAGAGAGAAAAGACGGTGCTACCGCACAGCGGTCAAGCTGCATGAGGGATATTGCTGAGGCGAGGTTTGTGTCCGCAGTAGACCCAACAGGGTGGTGGACGCATGTGGCATTGGGGCAGCATGGCAGAGAGGTGTTTAGAGGGATGGACAAGCCCCAGACTTAGCAGTTCCTTAAGCTGTGATGAGGAGATTGAATTCACTCAAAGCACAATGTCAGGGCCATTTGACTAACTGTAGTGTGATTTATTGGGAGATAGTTGAGCATAAAAATATTCAGAATGGAAGTCTGCCAAATATATTTATGAAATAGTCTAAAAGATGATCTCCCTATAGTGAAAACACATAGGTTGAAGCTATAGATTTTTGATATGGTGAGGCAGTGGCTCTGTTTTCAAATGTCCTTCATTCCCAAAATGGGTCAGCCTCTTTGAAGACGTGTATGACTCACGCTGCTTCCATTAGAACCCTCAGCCCTAGGTCCTCATCTCTTGGATGGAGACAATAGCACTGAGTGCTTCACTGAATAACGTTAATATGATATAAAATGGAGATGGCACTTTTATTAAATGAAATTCAGAACTTTTTTGTAAATTTCATTTCTCTAGTGCTTTCCCTATTTTTTTTTTAAGTATACCACCATTTCTCTTTCAAAAGAGAGAAAAGAAACTGAAAAAAATTAATACAATATGCCAAGGTGATATATTAGTGACTTGTATAGGACTGAGGAAAACTGTCACCGTGCCTAAGAGACAGCATGGGCCAGCCAGTCTGCAGCCCGTCTCTTTTTATAAATAAGGATAGAGTCAAAGGCAGTTTGTGTAGAATTTGTCCAGTATCATCTGTTTAGAAAGTGGCTCAGACAGAACTTGAACCTATAGAGTCGGGGGCCCAGTGTCTTACACATTAACCTCCTGTTTAGTGAGAAACAGTATGGTTAGTAATATTACCTATACATGTGTAGCTATCAATTTTTTTTTTTATTTGGTTATGTACTATGTTCAAAAGTACTTGGTGTAATCATGGTCTCCTGACTGTATGAACATATTTTAAAAGCTTCCCTGAGGTGTGATTGATACAGAACCCTTCATGTATTTAATGTATACAATTTGATAAGTTTGGACATAAGCATGTACCCATGAAACCGGCACTGTAATCAAGGTGATAAACATATCCATCACCCCCTAGAGTGTCCTCATGGTCCCTCCTCCATTTTTTTTGGTGAGAACAATGCAGAAATTAGATCAAGAAACTAAAGAGTCAATAGCATTAAAATATTTCTTCATACATCAAAGGCTTTGTGCTACAACCAGTGACAAATACTTCTACAGTCATCTAAAATAAAACATGAAGTGTACACATGTATGTATAGGGAAAACTAATGATGTAATAAATACACATGAGGATTAAATATCCTGTTATACTTGCTTGAGAAACACTTTAGAATAGGAAATACTATTCAAGTTCAAGGACTGAATGATTAAACCTAACTCCATTTTGTTTAGTCAGATGTGAAAAAATACATAGTTAATTGGTAGGCAAGATCTCAATGTACCAGAATCCAATTATATAGTCTTCAAAACACTAGTGAAATAAAAGTTAATGAGACATTTTAAAAGACATTACAATTTTATGGTACTGATTTATTTTGAAAAATAGCAAGGATAAATGTAAATTTAATATGCTGAAATAAATTTTCTGTCTTCATTTTGGAATTTCAACTAAAAAGAATGATTCATTAAATAGTGAATAATGAATATGTATATAAACATATATATAATAATTGGTGTGTTTTTAATTAAAAGTTCCTTTTGTTCTTTTCTTTTTTAATATTGGTCTTGGTTTACTAATTATCCAAGAAATGTAGTTGGTTATATTCTCATTGCCCTCTAAATTACGGTAAATGAAGGGAACAATCGCTCCAAATCAGCATTAGTTAAGATATGATTGAACATATACCAATGCTAACAAAAGTAATTACAACCATGAACCCATACTATTGTAATAAGTATTACAGTGAGGAGTGAATTTGTTTGGCACCTCTACAAAACACTTGTTAAAATGTGTTATTTTTTTCTACAACTGAAAGTGATATACATTTAATATTATATAGTCATATTTTTTGCTGAACAGAGACTTATTTTGTAAGTCGGTGGTATAATGAAACCCCTTCAGTTGATTAAATGGATGGTTCACAAAGAGACAGTTTATGATCTGTAACTAGATACAAGCAAATGAAAAAAAATGAGAGGAATTAATGTCATGCACAGAAAATGTTATTTACACCAGGAGATCTTACTTGATAATAAAAATGGGTAACCTTGCAGAAACACAGAATTTATTCATTTTAAGCATTTATTTTAAAGATTCTAATTGCTATATCCTCAATATAGCAGTGTTGCTATACTGAGTAAGTAATAGACATGTGTTTTGATTAAGAAGTGTTTACACTTATCAATTAATTTGTCTTTTGCTATTTTATATTGAAAGCTATTTTTAATTTCTCTACAAAGCTTTGAAATTGCTCAGACTCTGTTCAGTGTTATCTATGCCATGAAGACGCTTCATTTCTAAAAGACAGTTCATCACTTCCTTAGCTGGGCTCTTAGAGCACCTTGTCTGCCCCCTAGGACTTGACACATAATATGTACTGAAGAAAAATGATGAATAAATATAGTTTTATACTGTGAATTATGTATTTTTTCTTATATATGCTTTTCTCATTCTCTGGCCTATAAAATCTTTAAGGACCAGGACCATGTGTTATTCAAAATATTTTACTTTTATAACTTAACATAATGTTAACCATAGTAGGAGTTAATTCATGTATTGTTAATAGTTAGATATCCTTTTGACTACAAGTAACAGAAAACTCAATGACCATCGCTTTAAGTGAATGTAGGTAATTATTCTTATAGAGCAAGGAAATCAGAGGTATTCATTCTAGGTTTCATGTATAACTCAATAATTAAATTCTTTTCATCTTTCTGTCCCACCATTTTAAATGTTACAGGTGGCTGTTACACCCACCTTCTTTCAGAATCATGTCTTTTTTCAGGCAAGAAGAAAGCAGAGGAAAAAGCGGTTTTCATTCTGATGTTTTTAAATTTTTGTAGACTGGAAACTTTCCCAGCAGCCTTTCCCTCACCTTTCATGGATAGAACCAGGTCATATGCTTCCTTGAGACCAGTGAGTGTTCAATAAAATGGAAGTCATCATGAAAGATTTAGACCAATCATGATTGAGTCTCTGGGACTGGGGCAGGGCCTTATCCTCTAAGAGATCAATAGATTCTGCATTCAACCTGAACAAACTGTTCTTTAGTTAACAGGGGAAATGGGGACCATTGAGTTGTGAATGGATGATGTATGTTAAAATAAATATTACATGAATAGAATTAGATTTGTTAAAATGAATTCATCATATCATACGTTATCCACAACTGCATCTTTATATTTTTATTTTGGTTTGTTTGGCAAGATTCAATACGAGCAATTCCTGTTTCCTTGGGGATAATTTCAAATCATAAATTCCTTATATTTTTAGCTATGGTGGAAAAGTAAATATGCACTATTGAAAAGATGCATTGTTCTCATCCACTCTTTTTTTTAAATGCAAGCCTTGCTCTTAGAATTGCACAGAAAATTCAAATATTAATTATGTTTTCTGGTTTTTCTTAGGCCTGAAAAGATAAGTATGAATTTAGATTCCATTTACCGGTTAATTGAGGAAACACAGATCTTCCAGATGCAGTCGTCATCAGTTAAACCACCTTGTGACATGGTAGCGTCTGCCTCGTGCCCCCGCGATACCTGTAATTCCTGTTTGCCACTTGGTGGGCTACGGTCGCATGCCACTCACAACTACTGTGCTCGCTCAAGCAACGCCACCGAATGGGATATTTGTGAAGAACTTCGCCTGCGGGAACTTGAAGAAGTCAAGGCCCGAGCAGCTCAGATGGAGAAGACCATGCGCTGGTGGTCAGACTGCACTGCCAACTGGAGAGAAAAGTGGAGTAAAGTTCGAGCCGAAAGGAACAGTGCCAGGGAGGAAGGAAGACAACTCAGAATAAAGTTAGAGATGACAATGAAAGAATTGAGTGCACTGAGAAAGAAGCAGAGTTTGCCACGTCAAAAGGAGGTGTCAGAAGCTAGTGTGACCCAGGACCGGAAGCGTCCTGGTTTCATAGAAATGTCCTATGCACAAAGGGATCAATTTCAAATTGATTCCCAAACATGTGAGTCTATCAGAGAGTGTTTTGTGAAAAGAGAATTTCCTACAAAGGAGAACACAAATAGTAAGGTAAGGAAAAAACCCTCAGAGGAATCCAGAGATTGTGGTTTATTGAAATGCCCTATATAGAGATGGAGAGAAAGGGGAGAATTATAAATCCGGTAGTGACTGTGTTTGCATGTCCTGCCATAACTCAGTACTACCGACTGGGTGGCTTCAGCATCAGGAATTAATTTTCCCACAGTTCTAGAGGCTGGAAGTCTGAGATCAAGGTGTCAGCAGGGTTGGTTTCTTCTGAGGCCTCTCATTGACTTAGAGATGGCCGTCGTCTCCTTGTGTCTTCACAGAGTCTTTTCTCTGTATGTGTCTGTGCCCTAGATTCCTCTTCTTCTAAGTGTTCCGTCGTGAGGCCCATCCTAATCACTTCGTTTTAACTAAATGACCTCTTGGAGGACCCTGTCCCCAAATACAGTCACACTCTGAGGTCCTGGAGGAATTTTGAGGGGGCATAGGAATTTTGAGAGGACATAATTTTGAGGGGACAAAATTCAACCCATATTAGTGATCTTAAAAGTATTTTTTAGCAAAAATTAACCCAGCATTTTTTTATGGGAAAAGAAAATATTTGGAGAGATTTCTCTCCATTTATCCTAATTATGTCAGTAATAATGAATTATTGTGTGAGCATTTAGTGTGGTTTGGGATTGTGGCGTCACAGTGAATTCCTGTAAAATGGGAACCACAGGCAGATACCTTTAAGCAATGCTTCATACTCTTGGAATTTCTTGGTATACTTAGAATCTTGAAATTCCTGAAAATTCTGCACAACATAAACTTTTAAAATCTTTTATTTAGTCCAGCAGTTCATATAGATATTTATCAATGAATCACTTCCCTTTCTTTAACTTGGTAAATATTATTAACACCTATACTTTGGGAAACTTTTCTCTTTTCACAGGATCAGTTTATATTGTTATTCCATTCTATGTAATTCTATCTCTAAAAACATAAAATTGCTCTAAAATTTTAAGCCTTTCCATGATATATGGAAGTTCTGGTAAATATAACCTAAATTTCATTCTAAATGAAAAAAATTAAAAAATTGCAATAATCTAAATTACTTATGCTTATTCAGTCTTCCAGGTTTGTTTAATTTTTTTTTTTTTTTAAATATGACATCTAGTCTGTTAGTCCCATTGTGTATATGTTTGGGAAAATGCTAAACATTCTCAAAATTCAATTGTATTTATGTATGCATTTCAATGTAGTGATGGAAATGAGGGCATATAGCTTACATAGTTTCTCTGAATGTACAAATTATTTATTATTACAAGTAATAGATACTACATTTGAAAATGTGAAAGATGCCCCACATAAATTTTTCTGAGAAATTATCAATATCTTGTGACTTTATTTGGAATTTCTTTGTATCCTCAGTGTCAAGAACAGATCATACATAGTAGGTATTTATTAAAAGTTTGTTTTTTTAGGAAAGAAACACACTCATAGTTAAAATTCCTTGCGATGGTAGTGAAATAAGTATAGGCTATTGAAGATGTTTCAAGTAGTTGTTTTTATTTTTACCAGTCCCCCTGCCAACTCTAAGACTAATAAAAAAGATACTTATATATGAATGGATTGCCTTATCACAGTATATTCCAAGGATAATAACACATCTTTTTATTTTTCAAAATAATATACATAATAACCCTATTAAATTTTGAGAGAATGAAAAGTCATAGTAGTAACCTAACATCCTTGTACTATTTTTAAAATAAATAAGATTTTATTTGAACTTGGCTTTATCTTATAACCCATAAATTAGGGCAAATTTAAATTATAGACAAATATCTATAGCATGAGGTTGGTGAAGGTTTGGAATTATGATATAAGATTTTGATGCAGTGTGTTGCTCTGATACATGATGTTCATTTATATTAAAATGTCCCATTAAATTTTATTTGAGATTTAGCTAGTGATCTAAAAAATAGTTCAATAAACAAGCCTATTAAAACATTCAAGAATTCCTTGAAAATTCTTTCTATCTGTCCTCCAAAGATGTTTAAAAAAGAACCAGTTGGCTTTACTTTGAAACTCTCAAGTGTCTTGTGACAAAATAAACTTTAAAGAGAAATTCATAAACTCATTAAATAACTCTTTACAGCTGTTCAAGTTTATGTGTGGCTATTTTTAGCTGTCATTAGAAAAAAGAAGACTTAAAGTTAAAGCAGACTTTTTGAGAAATGAACTTTATTATAATAAGGTAGAACATAGGGATAAAAATGGTTCAAGAATGCAAGTTAAAGTTTGGTCATATGACACTATTAGAGAATGATAAAGAAGTGAAAATAATGAATTTGATCCTGAATCATAACATTTGTTTCTTTTCAAAAATACTGAAATGTTCTTAATGACTTTCCTATTGAGAGATTTAAAAATTCAACAATAATTGTTTTATTCTTTTCCTTTTAGGGAGAAGGTTTGATTCTTGACCCATTAAGATTAAATGAAGAAATGAAACTCAACTTGGATTGTCCTGATTTATTCAAGAACAGTGGTTCTGAAAACTGTGCGATGAAAGCTGGATTAAGACTGCAAGCACTAAATCTGCCTTCAGAGAATGAAGTGCCTGAAATTTCAGCTTTGCAGGTGCAATTGGATGAGTTCCAAAAAATCTTATGCAAAGAAAGAGAGTAAGTGCTAAATCACTGCCTTCGCTTAACCAAGTCTGATTTTCAAACTTCTTAAAAGTGTTAAGTCTAGAAAACTGGCCATTTGGTAATGCATTTTATCCATGATTAGTCATTATGTTCTAATACTTAAAACATGAGTTTGATATATACTCACTTTTTTAAATTTTAAAGAGTAATTTATAATTTATTCATTATTATTCTTTTATCATAACCTTTTGTCATCTCCAGTAGATTTGCCTTAATTATATTTGAATTATTAATATAATATGGTTAAAATAGCCAGTGTATTCTCTATTTTTTACAGTATTATAGACTTCAGTGAGTCAATAAAATGAAAATATGTTAATATTAATAAAGACAAATCACAATTTTGTGAGGTATTGACCATTTTTGGTATCTAGGGAAGAAACACGAGACTTAAGATGAAATAACCTGGCTATTCATGCTGGTTCTGATATATTCCAGCTATATTATATTGACTTCGCCACGAGTGTGCTATTTTCTCTTCTGTAAAACTATGGATAGCAATGCTTACATTCCAGTTTTCTATTGTTTTGTGACAGAACTTCCCAAACAATGGTTATTGAAACAATAATCCTATGTATCTGTTCATGACTCTTGAGAATGGCTTTGCTATGTGTGGCTTCCGAAGGGGTGGGTAGCTCAAAAGCTGTCTGGGGGCTGGAGTCATCTGAAGCCTCACTCACTTCCAAATTTGGCAGCTGATCTTGGCTCTCCTCTTGGGCCTCAGTGGTAACCCCTGAGTGTGGCCTACCCGTGTGGCTCTCAGCCTCCTCACAGTGTAGTGGCTAGGTGGCAAGTGAACATCTTACAGGTACAGAGAGAAATATATGGTGTTTTAATGATCTTGTCTTAACAGTCACATAGCATCCCTTCTGCTGTGGTGGAGACAGTCTCAAAGGCTGAGTTGGGTTCAAGGAAGAGGGGCACCCTCAAAGGGAGGAATGTCAAGGTCATGTTATAATAAGAGCATGTAGGATGGGACCATTGTGGCAGCCATCTTTGGGAAATGCAATCTGCCCTGGCGTCTTCACTGAACTCTTATAAGGATCAAACACAAACAATGTCTGGGAAAGTGACCTCTAGTATGAATTACTCAATATGCTTTTTTATTCCTATTTGAGGGAATAGTTATAGAATATTTGATGCACTTTAAAAGGTGGTCCCCCAATTTGAAGACATTTTTCTATCTCTTTAGTTATAAGACTCATAATAGGCACAACAACAAAAAAAGGGAGTATTATATATGTATATATGAATATATTTATGTATTATATAATGGCTTCAATTTCCATGGTTTAAATGGATTGAAACAGTGTGATATGTGTGCTCACAAATATTGCACAAATACTATACATTTTTTATCTGCCATTCCTTTTCTCTCAGCCAGAAGTTTTTCATCAGTTCCTCTCAAATTTATTTGTGCCACTCCTTTTTCAGATTCTTTGTCTATACCTCACTATATGAATAGATTGTTATAATACAATCATCTATGCATAGAACAAATATTTATTATTCTACCGTCAAGTATAGATTTGCAATAGAGCTAATCAATATTAGTAGCAAAGGGAATAACACTGAATTAATTTTTAGGTCTGTACCCATATGAACAATTAACTTTATCTGGAACTGTAGGTTTCAGTCAAATTCTAAACTCTTGTGTTTTATTTCTTGAAGGACTTAACTTTTTTAGTGGCTGTGGACTTCTCTCAAATCCACACACACAGTTACTTCACTGACATAATGTAATTGGAACAACATGAAATTGTTCTTTCCTAGAGATAAACTCCCCAAGGTGCCCATTTTAATGATATGCATATGTATCTGTATTCTCTCGCTCATACACATGTACACATACATGTATATGTGACTTCCTTGGAATAAATTAACAACCTCCATAGAAGTAAATTCTCCAGTTGTCAACAACTTCAATCTAGAAACCGTAGGCCAAGGAGAAGGGGAACAGAGGTCTCTGATTGTATTTGGTCTTCTCATTCTCCGCTTTAAGAAACCATCCCGTGGGTGTTATGTGTCCATGAATCATCATTAGCATGCGATACGCTTGGGGCAATTGTACAGTCTTTTTATATCACCAGAGAATGTTTCCCAAGGATATAGAATATACTGTTACTATAAATCTGTCTAATCATATAAATTCCTCCTCCTGGAATCTCAGCAGTGAGTTGGCTGGGGTTGAGAAGATGTGAATGTGGTTTTTTCTGTGTTCCCAGCCAGTGGGAAAATGCTCTTGACTGGAGCGCTGGAATCAGCCGAGAGAGCTCAGGGCATCACCTCCGCCATTGGCACAGACTGGAACCTCCTCCCCGAATACACTAAACTTTATTACATTATTTGAATCAGAGTGCTGTTCAGGTTTCTGTGTAATTAGCTAGCATCTGCAAGCTCCTCGGGTACTGAGAACTTGTATATTTCTGATCTCTTAGGTAAAGATTTCCCAGGTAGAAAATTTGAGGTGAGGGCGGGAGACCTGACCCTCTCAGAAACTTAGGTGTACCTAAACATTTAAAAACTTTGGCAATATCAAACCTCAAGTAAGGCAGATGATGAGGTGAAATATGTTGATGAACTGTTTTAACATTTAGAATTAGTTCCCAAATTAAACTGTAGATGGTACCTGTATCTCTTAGAAAACGTTTGCTTCCATTTAAGCTGAGCTTCAGTTCTCCCTTTCAGTTTTATTTTCTTAATTTGTTTTATGTGTAAAAAGAGTAGAATGCTTTAATTATTTTGCTTTGCATCATTAAATATTGAATTTTTTCTTAATAAAATGAGATTTAAAAATCTTAGTAAGAGGGTACAGAAAAGTAAAAATGCTTCAAAGATAAGCATTAGTTAAAAATCCATAAGTGTGTGTGTGTGTGTGTTTCTCAAACAATGAACAAATTGGCATGCAAACCTGGTTAATATTATTTAATGTAATATTGTTAAAAATTTGAAAGTAAGGACTACTTTAATAATTTATTTACTGTTACTAATGCAGTAAATCTTTGCATTTAAAAAAAGTAATTTGTGGCATTTATGTATTGATTCAGCTTTATTGAGGTATAATTGATGAATAAAGTTAGTATATGTTTAAGATGTACAATGTGATGTTTTGATGTACATATATGTTGTGAAATGATTATCACAATGACGCTAATTAACACATTTACCATCTACAAAGTTATTATTTGTGTGAAGACAGCACTTATGAGCTACCCTGTTAGCAAATTTTATGTATATAATACAGTACTGTCAACTATAGTCACCATGCTGTGCATTAGATTCCAAGACCTTCCTCATATTATAAGTGAGAGTTTATACCCTTTGAGAAACACCTTTGACTTTCCCCACCTGCCCTGCATCTGGCAACCATTCTTCTATGATCTGATTCTATAAGTTCAACTTTTCAGATTCCACATATAAGGGATATCGTACAGTATTTGTCTTTCTTTGGCTTATTCCACTTAGCACAATGTCCTCTAAGTTCATCCATGTTGTCACAAGTGGCAGGATTTCCTTCTTTTTTATGGCTGAACAATTTTTCTACTATATATAATTTTCTTTATTCATCTGTCCACTGACACTTAAGTTGCTTCCAAATCTTGGGTATTGTAAACAATTCTGTAATGAACATGGGAGTGCAGACCTCTTTTCAAGATCCTCGATCTCCCTTACAATTGGAGTGCAGACGTTAGATCTGGGAGTAGCTGTTCGGTGGTAGCCACCTGGTCTTTTTAGCAGAAGCTAGTGCTGCAAGGAAGAGAGCACCCAGAATTCATCCTGGTGAAGAGGAAGGCAATGGTGGCAGCTATATCTTATTTCCAGAGGAAGTAGTGGGCTCCGGTCTCTGTTGACACCATTCTATGTCTCCACTTGGCACTGAGGTCATGTTGTGCTGTCTGTACCCTAATGGGGGCCTCACTGGGTGCTGATGGGAAGATTTCAATGACTTCATGTTTGTTGTTTCTGGCTTCCTGGGTTTCCCCTTTGCTTATCTGGCTCTCCCAGACATTCTTTCAACGATTAATATCCTCTTCTGTTTAAATGAGCTAATATGGATATTTTTGTTTGTCAAGCACTTAATTGATACCAGAAGAGTGTACAGGCAACAGGCAGGGAAGGTGACAGCAGTGGGGTCTTCCCACAACCAGTTCTGTGGAAAGTGAGCTGGATGCATCACCTCCAAGCCTTGGTCAATGGTCCTCCTGGACCTCTCCAAGCTTAACAGGGTTCTTTATATATAGCTCTTTTCTAATTAAATTAACTATATATAGCTTTGGCTATTTGCTGAGAGGTCCTGAAAATGAAGAGATGCTGAAAGATTTTAATTATAAATAGCTGGGAATTCAATTAGACCATGGAAATGTGTTGTTCATTGAAAGTACATTTGTAAAAATTTTTATTATTCATAGTGTCATACTTGGTTTACATTTTGGACTAATAGAAAAATGAATATCTAAATGTTATTATAAGTTGATTATTTTTCTCTGGTAAAAATATTTGACATTTAAAAGCCTTTAAGAAAATATTGATTAGATATTTTACAATGAATTTTCACATAGTTTATAAATTATTTATATTTATTCTTGGATATTAATATTTCAGGAATTTTTATCCCTGAGTAATATTTTGTTCAATCTTCCTGTTTCAATGTCTAAATTTTATGCCCTATTATTATGGGATCATGAAAGTTTAAAGTATCAGCAGATTGCATAGAAATATAATCATACTTTCCCTATAAATTATTTTGGCTCACACTCTATATTCTGAAAATTTTATATATTTTAGCAATTTGATTTTTAAAGGTTTACATCATCATATTAACATGCTATATTTTTGCTGAGCTTTGTCTTAGTTTTGTTAAAAGAATTGTATATAAAATATGCAACATCCTTTAGTGTAAAATTAGTTTTTTCTTTGCCTTCTTGTAGTTCAAATAGTATGATGATAGTTTAAAATTTTATTACATATTTAACCATTTAAATAATCAATTATGGAAAACTCTCTAAAACGTAGAATAAATTGATTAGCCCAGAAAATTAAGGATTTAAAGAGTGCCCTCTGCTGCATACATTTAAATGTGCAATGTCTTAATGCTTGCTTGCATAGTCACAAAACTGTTTTTTTTCACAAAACTTTTTTGATGAGACTATACTAGAAAATATTCAAACATTCATTAACTTTTATGAATTGCCTGTCCTCTCAACTCTCTGAGTAAATTGTACCTTTTTATATAATAAAAATACAAATTTTCTTTCAGTAAAGTAATAATTATGTTGTTTTATTTAAGATACATACTAAGAGGATAAATATGCTAATTTGCCTTAAATAAGAAATACAAATACTATTCATTTTATACATTTTGAAAACATTACATTATTTTTATTTTGTGAACTAACTTGGAATACATATGCAAAGTCTAGATATAATCTAGATATAATTATATCTTTATAACGTATTTATATTTATATTTAACTAAGATTAAAAGTTTAATGAATATCTAGTTTGAAATATTCTCCTTGAACTTCCTATAACATCCTAGAAGGAACAGTTACCTCAGTAATTTTGATGACCTTTTTGAGGGTTAGCATTTATTCTACAGTAAGAATAAGTCACTTTTATGCTAATGTGAGCTCTTCTGGCTAACATTATCATTTAATTTATTAAAATATAACGTTAAAAGCTGGAATTGATTTTTCAACAAATATGACTTTGAACTTGTAAATTTAAAAGTCTGGACATTTTTCAAAATTTCAAGTATAATTTTTACATTATTCTATTTATAAATAAAATAATTCTCAAAATTAATTTCAAGGAGAAAATTTATTAATGTATGCTTCAATACACAAATGTAATCAATATCCTTTAATAAAAATTGTTAATATATTTTATATATACCTTTTCCTTTAAATTCTTTCAATTCCTGAGAAGGAAACATTCCCATATTCTACGCATGTAGCTCCAATAAATTAAAATATAGGAGAAAGCAGGAGAAAGTCAATTATTTTGATATGTGCAAAGCTAAATGAAATATGTTTAACCTACTATAAAGCTAATTGACAGAATAACAAATTAAACCAACTTTTATCGAATGTTTTAAAATTTTATTAAGCTGTGAAAGATTTTCTGTCATTACAATGGTCATATATAAATATAAAAAAGTTGGGAAATAGCACAGCTCAAATTGAATACATTCTTAAAATTATCTTGAAACTGTAAGTCTATTCTGCTTTTATTTCTTTAGAATGCGCTCATCTTTGGAAAAAGAAATAGAACGACTGGAGTCAGCTGTATCTTTATGGAAACAGAAGTATGAAGACCTGAAAGAATCCAAGCCAAAAAACGTAAACGAGGTACGGAGACATGCAATATAAAGGAATAAATGAAACTGGGGTTTTCTCTGTCCAGTGTGTAACCATGTGGGCAGAGGCAGAAGGCTCCATAGACAAGAGGAAAGGAGGTTAAAACATTGAATTTCCTCTGTAAGAGGCATATGGGAACTCAAGTGTCACTAGTGGACTCAGTCCAGCTCAGGTCATAAACAGTCTTGTTCGAAATAACACATTTTTAACAATCAGCCACATGACACAATTAGCTATTCACATCAGGCACACGCGAGAGGGCTGCTGAAGATGTCATTATCTCACAACATCTACATTAAATAATTTCATCTTATTCTTTTGTAAAGCAGTCTGAAAATATCGATAATCTCAAGTGTATTTAGGTTCTTTCCATATTGGCCTTATCGTCATTCAGGGTCAGCCACTTCCCTTTATGTTTTTTCTTTTGCATTTGCATGAATAACGTTCTGTCATGAAACATTTCCCTTCCAATTATTTTTAATATTCATTATTTAAACAATATTAATTGTACATATCCGGTGTACTAAAGCATTGTGCTAGGTAAGTACGGGGGACAGAGTGATGAGCAAATTGAAGAAAAATTCTGAGCAAAAATAACGACAAGCTAAATATTCTCAAATGACTGAACACTTAGTTGATGCATATGCAATATATGACTGTTTATATACAGATATACACACATACGCACTTATACAAACCATATGTATGCTGACAGACGCCTCAAGAAACTGAGTATCTAAGTCAATTATGTAATCATGCCTTACTCTAAAGCAGTCTTCCATCAGTTGTTAACTTGGTAAGTGATACTCTTCCTTGTTAATGAAACCTCATATGAATGTTGCTTCAGGTTTGTTTCTAGCAAGTGATAAAGTTTAGGGGCATTAATTTAAAGTTGCTGAATTCATACGATGGAGTGTTCCAGAACCTTAGTCGCCAGCATATGCTTAGTTGTGCATCATATACAGGCACCCCAATGGCCAGAGAGCACAGTAATTATCATGCACAAGTCCAAAAATAGTCAGCTATGTTCACCCTGAGGACCTCTGAGATTCGAAAAGAAGACCAGCATTTTCTAATATTCTTAAACAAATATCCCCTGCTTAAAAATCATTTGTAAAGAAAAGTCATTTCACTGAGAACCACTCAAGGTTAGTCTGAGAACATTTCTCAATGAGGGGTAAATTAAACGAAGCTAACGAGCTAGATTCCCTTAATTTCTCCCTTAGGGTTTCATGTGAGATTGTCAGAGTCATTTTGTTTCTGGCATAGACTTTTGGATGGATATAGTGTGTGTACATATGGACTCATGTGGACTCCGTGTTTATATTGACAGGTAGCTAACTGAATGTGATGTCTCTGGGTGTGAACATTTACAGTAAGTTAATTTTATGCAGGAAAAGTAGTTCACAACAAAAATCATGTTATGCTTAGAAGGTATGTGTAGGTTCCCTATAATGTAATGGGCTCCCAATTTAATTGAGAAAGCTAATATTTAGGATAGAATGGCCTTAATTTGAGAAGAAACATGCTTTTACTGTATCTTGCCACCAGTGGGTAGTGCAGACTTGATAATGTTAGTCCCGTAACTTCCTTTCTTACAACTAATTGAATATTTGTGTAGCAACTGTTCTGGAAAAGTCATGGTTTTGAGCTGGTTTACAAAGCAATAGCAATATGGATATTTTTAAATGTTTAATGTTTTCTGTTCAAAGATGAAATTTTTGGTATCATAAGAAAGTGTGTATTTTGAGTTGCTTAACAAAGCTCTATTGATGAGAAAAAGTAAAACCAGTGTAACATTTTAAAGCGTAAGTTGGATCTACATTTTGATGCACATACAGAAGTGTGTTCATATATATGTGATCCTTTTACTGGCTAAAATGAGGATAGGGTTGTTGGAACAGTGCAAAGTTCAAAATTTCTGTGGAAAATCTGTTCAATTATTTAAACTTTTGAGTGCTTGTTTTAGTTAGATAAACTCTGAATTTGAACAATGAATGAAAGTGACAATAAATGAAAGAGTTTTAATTGTAAATGACGGAAAGTTAACTTAATCAGAGATAAAGAAAAACATTGCTTGAATTATTTATATGGGTATTATTATTTTTTATAATATCTCTTTCTACTTCCTAAGAAGGAATTTGTGATATTCTTAGAAACTTTTTGATGTGGTACACACATATTAAGTTATTTTTATAAAATATTATGAAATGTTTAATAATAGTTAAAACTGAATAAATAAAAATTCTTAGTCACATGTAATTATTTACATATGCTTTGTTTAATTGTTTTATAATAGATGGTAACAGGACAAGATCTTTACGCTACATTTAGAAATGGCAACGTAGAGTAATTATGAGAGTAAAATATTCAAAGTTCCTATACAGTTGATTGACAATCAAAAATTGTGTCTTAATGAATCTTTTGGAATTTCATACGAATTCTTTCTTATTTCACATTTCAAATATTCTGAAAATGACCTTCACTTTACTGTGGCTCTTCATCTACTGTAGAAAGTTTTGAATACCAGTGTAATTCTTTTTTAGATGCTAAAACTGTTACAAGCAAATGCATTCCTGGCTAAGAACTGCTGATAGAAAGATTAGTAATTTTTAGAGTTGGAAACAGATGTGCTTAATAGGCCAAGATTTTAAAAAAATGTATTTGAAAGTCTGGTGTGCTTTAGAGGGAAATAATTCTCAAATCACTGGCATTTAGAGACAAGTAAATAGAAGAATTTAATTGTAAATCTAATACATATTTAGAATGTGACCAAGACAATGAGTAGTAGAGATGATTACATTCAAAATGGTATCCCCATGCTGAATTTCATACTAATTCTATTGTTCCTTTGCAAGTCTGTTAATATTGATTTGGGATTAGATTATAAATTTCAAGCATGCTGAAATGATCATTTTGTATGAAATCTCACGATCTAGAAAATCAAATGTTCATGTAAGTGATCCTGATTACAAATAATATATGTACGTTGCTTTAACAATAAATGACTGGTTCTTTCCATAAAGGAAGCTATTCTTTACTGTTTGTGGAGGACACTGCTAACACTTAAAAATTGGTTTCAAGCTGAGAAATGAAATGTAACTTTTTAATCTTTCTTCAAAAATGTTGTGCTTTTACCTGGTATCATTTTAAGGATTTTATTAAGAAATTGATCTTTGTTTTGTGACAACAACAATGCTTCTAGTAGTCTATAATTTACAATGTTTTTTTTATAAAAATGTATAGTAAATATTTATAGAGACGCAGGCTTTATGGTACTTATACCTTACATTGAAGCCTTGTCTCAGACGCCTCCAAGCACCTTTCTGATTTGGGGAAAATAAAAAGGTTAGAATTGTGAGTTACATGTTGCTAAAATTCCACACTGATACCTTTGCTTTTAAAAAATGATTATGTCATATGGGAGCTATTCTGCATACATCAGAGAGGGTCCTTGAACATGCGTGACTTCTCTCCGCCTGCTCCTCCTTTAACCAGCTGGAGAGTGAGGTCATACTTCCAAGAGCTCACTCCCCCAGTCTCCTTCACCTACCAGCAAGCCTCCCGACTCACTCCGGAGGAGGCTACAGGGAGGCTTCCTGTGTTCTAATCCAGCGGAGCGTTTCACATCTCTGTGCCTCCTCTGTCTCCTCTTTGTCATTCTCCCTGTTCACACTAACCTCCAGCTCTACTGGCTTCATTCATTTCATCACATCAACCAAACTTTGTCCTGCTCAACCCCAGTCTGCAGCAGCAAAAACCAACACTGGGCCCTTGCTATGACACCATTCTCCAACGTGACCAGCCAGCTATGTGGTGGCAGGTTGATTACATTGGTGCTTCCATCATGGAAAAGACACTTACACTAAATACAGATTTGCCTCCCCTACCATCCGCAGACTTGCAGGATGCTTTATCTGTCATCATGATACTCTACCCAGCGTCGCTTCTGATCAAGGCCCTCATTTCTCAGTGAAAGAAATGGAGCAGCTGGTCTTTGCTCATCAAGTTCACTGATCTTACCACTGTCCCGAAGCCACTGACTTGACAGAATGATGAAAAGGCCTTTCGAAGACCAGGCACAGCACGGGTTAGGTGGCAATACCTGGCAGAGATGCGGCAGAGTTCTCCAGAAGTCTATATGCTCGGAGTCAGCATCTGATATGCAGTGTTCTTTGTCCCATAGCCAGGATCCACAGGTCCAGGACACTAGGGGTGGGAATGGGACTGGTACCCATCACTATTATCCCTAGTGACTCTCTAGCAAAATGTTGGCTTTCTGTTCTCGAGACATTAGTCTGCTGGTCTATAGGTCTTAGTTCCAGAGGGAAGGTATTTCTACCAGGTGACGCAACAATGAGTCCACTAAACTGGAAGTTAAGACTGCCACCTGGCTGGTTGGGACTCCTTGTGCCTTCGAATCAACAGGCCAAGAAAGGAGTTTCTGTGCCAGCTGGGGTGACCGATCCTTACAGGAAATTGGACTGCTCCTCCACTGTGGAGGTGAGGAAGCGTTGTCCCTTACGGCTTCTCTGAGTATTATCATGGCCTGTGAAGACGGTCCATGAAAAACTACAACCACCCAATGCAGCAAGGTTAGTAATGGGCCAAGCCTTCAAGAATGAAGGTAAAGAACTATGACCAGCTGAAGGCCTTGCTAAATGCAAAAGGAATACAGAGTGGACAGTAGAGGAAGGTAGCTACGCCCAGTGACCAGTTACAAAAGTGAGCACTGTGGCTGTCACGAGTATTTCCTCCTTATCTTGTTGTGAATACATTTGTTCTCGCTCTCTCTCTCTCTCTCTCTCTCTCTCTCTCTCAGGAAATAATGCTTTTTCAGTTGTATGCAGATAGTTGTATCAAGTTAGGCGGAATTATGACCTTGTTATTGTTTCTATTTGAATATTAAGTATGGTTTAAGGAAATATGTGTGGGTGCCAAGTTGACAGAGGCTGGACTTGTGATCATTAATTTTATGTGTCAACTTGAGTAAGCCAAGGGGGATGTCCAAATAGCTGGTAAAACAGTCATTCTGGGTTGTCTTTGAAGGTGTCTCAGGAAGAGATTAGCATTTGAATGGGTAGACTACCATAAAGAAAGTCACCTTCACCAATGCAGGTGGGCATCGTCCAGTCCCTGAGGGCAGGAATAGACCAGAAGGTCAAAGCCAGGGCACATCGCTCTGCCTGAGCTGGGACATCCATCTCTTCCTGCCCTCACACATCGCCACTCCTGGTGCTTAGGCTTCCACAACAGCCACAGCCCGTTCAGAAACACCAGCATAGGAGCTGGAGAAAGAAGTGTTGGCAAACACAGACATCGCCACTCCTGGTTCTCTGACTTGGACTGAGCTTATCCCATCGTCTGTGATTCTCAGGTCTTTGGCTTGGACTGGACCTTCCTCCATTGCCTCACCTGGTTCTCAGGCCTTCAGATTCAGACTGAATTACACCACGGGCTTTCCTGGGTCTCCAGCTTGCAGACTACAGATCTACAGATCTCAGGACTTCTGAGTAACGTCATGAGTCGATTCTTATAATAAACCTTCGTCTCTCTCTCTCTTTATATATATGTATATATATATATATACGAGTATATCTTACTGGTTCTGTTTCTCGGAAGAAGCCTGACCAACACCTTTAGGCCCATCCTGTTTTCTTCTAGAACAATCACCCATACATAGCTCTTTCACCTTCTACTGGCCAGTCACATTTTGCCATTAACCTCAGTTTACACATCACTTTCTAAAGAGGAATGGTTTCAATCCAAACATATCTTCCTTCGCTATTTTCCCTTAAAGAAATGTGCAAGATTTTAAGAGACCTCCCTCACCAAGATGTGCAGTAATGTCTCTGCTTGTTTACTGCATGCCTTTCCCATTCAACTGTCAGCTTGATGAAAATATGGGTCACATCTGCTCTAGCCCCTCCCTCTGCCCGGTGCTGAATAAAGGGGGTTGTCATCTGTGGTTGCCAACACTTCTTTCTCCAGCTCCTGTACTTCTGTTTCTGAATGGCGGTTGTGGCTGTTGTGAAAGGAGACTCGCTGGAATCCCAGGCTTGTCCTTTCTTAGCTCGATGAGGCTCTACATCCCTCAAGATTTTAGATTTTCCAGGACGCTCGAGTGACCCTTCACCCCTCACATCCTAGCCATCATGAAAATATGTACAGCTTGTTCTTTGGAAAACACAAATGAGCTGATCAGGCCAAAGAGGAAGGCTGATAAAATACCATGTTAGAATTCTGAAAATAGAGAAGAACAGTGAACATATGGGACCCCACTCTGCTGATAGAAGTGTCTTCAAGATCTTTTTAAACAAATGCAATTCAGAATAATATAGGCACTAAATTATGTACGTCAGAATTAATTGAACTAATAGAAAAGAATTTATAGACATTGCCAAGATAACCCTCAGAACACTGAGATGACTTACTCAACTCAAAGACTATTATAAGAATTATGAAAGAAAACTAGGCCATTCAGAATACGCGTTACTTGTAGAAACATAAAATGGTAAAGAAAAAGATAGGCTGAAAGCAGATGTTTTAACATCTATTTAAGTTAAGCAATACTATTATAACATTTAAAACATAACACAAATAATTCAGCTGATATTTAATTCATCTATAGAAATTAATAATTTGAGAATAATGATAAAAGGTTAAAAAGAAATGAATAATAAGGTCTCAAAATGAATCACACAGTGGCAATGGTTCCACATAGTAGTAGGGGGCATTTGATCTGGGAAACATCTTTATTTTATATCCTAGCTGACAGGTTATTGTCCAGTAATGAGGCCTCAGGAACAAAGATTCTCCTTTTTTTTCCCCCCTATAAGAAATCACTATGCGGGAATAGCAGTTAAGACCGTTGTGGAGATAAGGGTCCTCCTTTTAGTAAATAGCATTAGGTTTCTTGTTTTGTTTTGTTTTGTTTTTCCTGCAGGAGCAGTTTTTGTATCAGAAAGGCGATTGGACCAAGGCATCTGCCTTCTTTTTCTTAAGAGTATGTTCATCACACCCTCACCAAAGGTATTGATAGTATACTACTGAGGAAAAAAAAATCGGATTTAAAACAGGAATGCATACCACCCCCGGTGGTAGATGAGGGTAAAGGGGAACAAATATAAGGTGATGGAAGGAGAACTGACTCTGGGTGGTGAACACACAATGGGATTTATAGATGATGTAATACAGAATTGTACACCTGAAATCTATGTAACTTTACTAATAATTGTCACCCCAGTAAACGTTAATTAAAAATAAATAAATAAATAAATAAATAAATAAGTAAAACAGGAAAGTATATAAAAAAGGGACGTATAGTATACCATTTAAAAATTTCTCCATGATATAAAAAAATCTGGAATGAGAAATTTAAAAGTGTCTAATCTTTTTTATATTTACATATCATTTGTTGCTATATAAAATCCTTTTTGTTCCCCCAAATACATAATTTAAATACAAGAACGTTGGAGTTAGGAGTTCATTACATTTTGGGGATTGGGAGGTGGCATGTTTTTTAGGAAATTCCAAGTATTGCTAATGAAATTTTAGCTTCGTTGAAGTATATTTAATATACAAAAAATTGCACACACTTAATGTACACATTTTGCTGACGTTGGGCATATGCATACACCTGCGATGCCATCACCACAAGCAAGGTGCTAAACGTATCGATCACCTCCAAAAATCCCCTCGTGTTCTTCTGTGTGTGTGTGTGCACACGCGTTTTGTGGTAAGAACATTTACCATGACGTCTATCCCCTTCACATATTTTAACGTGCACAATACTATAATATTAACTACAGGCACTGTCTTGTACAGCAGATCTCCAGAACCTACTCATCTTGCATAAGAGACTTTATACCCATTTAAAAATAAATCCCCATTTCCCATCCCCCCAGCCCATCACAACCTCCATTCTCTTCTCTGCATCTATGAATGTGACTGTTTTACGTACCTCACATAAGTGGAAAGATACATTATGTGTCTTTCTGTGCCTGACTTATTTCACTTAATGCAATGTCCTCAAGGTCATCCATGTTGTTGCCAGGGGCAGGATTTCCTTCCTTCTAAGCTTGAATGACCTTCTGTTGCATGTCTATACCACATTTTCTTCATGCATTCATCTGTCAGTGGATATTTGGGTGGTTTCCACATTTTGGCTCCCGTGGGCAATGCTGCGATGGACATGAGGCTGCAGATAATGTCTAGGAAACCCTGACTTTAACTATTCTGGATATGTACCCAGAAGTAGGATTGCCGGATCACATGATAGTTCTATTTTAATTTTTTGAGGACCCTCTATAGTTCTCCATAGTGGAGGTTTCCCATATGCCTCCTGCCCCTACACATATAAGCCTCCCCCATTGTCAACGTCACTCAACAGAATGGTACATTATTTACCAAGAATAACCTCCACTGACACATAATAATCATCTGAAGTCCATCATTTACCTTAAGGTTCACTCTTGGTGGCTACGTTCTATGGATTTGGACAAAAGTATAGCGATCTGTATCCATTATTATGTTAACATACATAGTGTTTTTACTGTCCTAAAAATCTTCTGTGCTCTGCCTGTTCGTCCCTCTTTGCTCCCCTGACCCCGTGGAAAACACTGATCTGTTTACTGTCTCTATAGATTTTCCTCTTCCAGAATATTATATGATTGGAAGCATGTCATATATAACCTTTTAATAGTGTCTTCTTTCACGTAGTAACATGCATTTCAGTTTCTTCCCTGTCTAGTCATGGCTTCGGTAGCTCATTGTTTTTAGTGTTGAATGACATCCCATGGTCTGGACAGACCCCAGGTTATTTCTCCATCACCTGCTGAAGGACATCTTAGTGTTTCTGTGTTCTGACAGCTATGACTAGCGCTGCTATAAGCACCCAGGTGCAGCTTTCTGTGTGTTTTTCAGTCTCCTACTTATTACCCCCTGCTGACATGCGTTCCTGTCTCAGACTGTTTCATAGGTCACTGGCCACCCTCTAGACAGCAGCATTTGAATGAGGCATACAGGACTGTGCTCAAAAGGCAGCTCAAAGCCCGGTACGTGACGTGCAAGGAACTCAGTGTAGCTGCTCTCAGGAGAAGAGGCTGAGGGTGTGGTGAAGTCTCAGAGCCTCACCAACACCTCCCCAGGGATGCGGTGCATCGGATTGGTGTCAGTACTTCTCATGAGAGATAAGAAATCACAAACACAGAAGGCTCATTAAGCTGGTATTTTTATAAGGATCGTATGGGAGGACTGAAGAGGTGCAGATGACATACTGGAACACAGTATTCTTTGAAATGCGTTTTAGAATGTATAATTGTCACTCGAGGCAATTTTCCTTTGTAATATAGTTCTGAAGTTATGATCAAAGCCAATGGAAGATATAATTCTATATTCATCATAAAACATCTTCTAAGGCAGACAAACTGAGATGCTGATGGAATCTCATGAGGGTTTTCACAGGGTAGTCTGAATATTATTTAAAAAAACAGTAAATGATCTTTCAATGCAGTTGTACTGAATTAACAGAATCCATTAGATTCACCTGGAAACGTGTGTGTGTGTGTGTGTGTGTGTGTGTGTGTGTGTGTATGGATGTGTGTGTCTGGGTCTCTCTTTGAAGATTTTGATTTAATTGATTAGGGGTGCATCTCATAGAACTGGGTTTTTAGAAGCTCATGATTCTGATGTGCACCCCAAATCTGATCTAAAGCATCAGATCACAGAGCCCAGGAGGAGGGACCATGAGGTCCCCCCAAACCAACTATGATCGTTAATTTTATGCTTCAATTTGACTGGGCCATGAGATGCCCACATATTTGGTTAAATGTTATTCAGGGTGTTTCTCTGATGGTATTTCTGGATGAGATTACACTTGAACTGACAGATTGAGTAAAGCAGATTGCCCTGCCTAGTGTGGGTGGGCCTCATCTAACCAGTCGAAGGCCTGCATGGAACAAAACGTGTGACATTTGCACAAATAAGAGGGAATTCCTCCTGCCTGGCTGTCTTCAATCTGGGACATCAGATTTTTTCTTCCTTTGGACTTGAACTGAAACATCAGCTTTTCCTGGGTCTTGAGCCATCGGACTCAGACTGGAACTACACCAGCAGCTTTTCTGGTTCTCAGGCATTTTCACTGGCTCTCCTGGGTTTCCAGTTACAGACTGTAGATCTTGGGAATGGAAAGCCTTCATAATCATGTCAGCCAACTCCTTATGGTGAAAATATCTATCTATCTATCTATCTATCTATCTATCTATCTATCTATCTATCTATCATCTATCTAGTCCAGAGCTACTCACTGCAAGTCCTGGCTTTTTTTCTGCTCAACATTTTTTTTCTTCTGTTGCCAGTTGTGTTATTCCTCTGAAATAGCCGCATGTACGCCTAATTAGTAACATCAATTAGGAAATGCCACACATATTTTACTTAACTAACTTTTGGTATCGATTAGTAGATTGACTTAGAAATAATTTATGTATGTATTATAGAGAAAAGATTGTGCTAAAAAAAAAGGTACTTGGTGTTTGGTGATTTAGGTTTGGAAGTAAACCATGTCCAGTTGTACCGAGGACACAGGGCGTGCTTCCTCCTTGGCACAGGTGGACCTACAGAGAGGCCGAAGGAGTTTGAGTTCCAGACCCCTCTCTGGCGGTTGGCAGAGGTCCTTGCAAGATGTAAATATGTCTGGAAAAGTAAGATAATTGAGACACATTTGTTTAAACCTCTGTCTCTTTCCTCTCTGACTTTCTCTCCAGTCCCCTTGATCTCTTCTCTGCTGGACACGGAGCACTTGTGGAACTATTTTGGGTCGCGCCAAATTGTGTTGAGGATACATACAGTTTGTATATGGTAGAATATATTTTTGGATTTGTTTATATGTATACTTAGTCGATATGGAAATCTTAGAAGCATATTTGATAATGTACCATATGTTTAAATGAAATCACATGAAAAATCATTTTTTAGAATACCTATATTGGTGGGGTACAAACTTCAAAGAGTGACTATTCCAAACAGCAACTAGGCCTGTGTTATGTTGTGGGATTATTTATCCCAATTTCATTAACCAAAAAATGATCTACTATTCTGGAAGAAACGCTAAACCCTGTCTATGAAAACGATATTACAAAGTCACTGTCATACTGAAATTGATATGCAGTCAAAAAGCAAGGAAAAAAATCTAATGGTTAGTTATTGGTTAGTAGTTGTTGCTATTAATTCCTATATTTTTCAAGATTTTGTGATATGGTATTTGACAGATTTCTAAAATTTGTGAATTTTTTGTGATCATTGATTTTATAAGATTTAAATGTATATATTTAAAATAAATATTTAAATTTATTTTAAATAACTATTTAAATCAGTATTTTAAATAAATATTTACTTTCACTCCTAATTTGGCTTAGTCCCCAAATTGTAGAAAATTCAGGCTTCATAAAACCTGAATTTACTCATATTCCTCTGCCTTCCCTTGACTCAACCTCCAAAATTCCTCCTTGGCGCTCTTCCGCATAACTCTGCACATGCCTGGGATCCAGTTATGGCATCACTGCGTGCTTGTTGGCTTTTTATCAGCTTCCCTGAAAGTAATCCACTTGAGGGCAGAGACCCCTTGGGGCTTCTCCACTACCCCAGGGTCTGGCTTAGTGAGAAGTTGTCGGTACATACTTGCAAATGGACTTAATGAAGGTGGATAGTGAATGTCTTAGAGCAAGGGAAGCAGAAAGTTGCCTCAGGATTAGACTACTTTTGGCCTGTTTTTCATTGTTTTGTTTCCCCCCACTCCACCTCCTATATAGATGGCTTTTGCTGATTCTAAGATATTGCATTATTTACACAAAAAGGCACAAAGTCCCAAGGAGAAAAGTGGTTTTGTCAGCTATTTGGTTGTGGAAAAGATTTGCACAGGTCAGCCTCTGATCTCCAAAGATTTCAAGAACGCCATATGTTAGGGGAGAGTAGGAATGCATCAACAAATTTCAAGTCACCAAATCAGTGAAAAATTATGGAAGATGGAGTATTTCCAAGAGTAACTTATTTATATAAAAAGTGAATAGCATCATATGCATTTAATTAAACTCAAATCATAAATTTCACCGCCATTTTAATATTGACAGAGAGAAAGAGAGTTTGGGAAGTGTGAAATTTCTCAAATTACCTTTGAACGACAATCTTAATGTTGAATTATGAAATACAGAGAGAAGTGAGTAGGCTTTTTGATTCTTCCTAAAATAGGGGTGCCAATTATACAAATTAAAGGTGAAAGCTCATTTGTGCTTCAGATTGTTTGATTAGTGCCCCTAACAGAAGCTCTTTGAGATTTAAAATTAAATTAAAAGGCATGATTGCTGTAATTCTTTTGATTAAAACAATCTTTGCTGTTTACATATTTTTAACAGCTTTACTGAGATTTAATTCACATACTATACAATTAATCCATTTAAAGAATGCAAGTCAGTAGTTTTTAATATATTCATAGTGCAATCATTACCATAATCAACTTTAGAACATTTCATCAGTCCAAAAAGAAACTTTGTATCCATTGGCATTCACTTTTCACTTTCCTCCCACCCGCACAGCTTGAGGTAATCACTAATCTAATTTAATGCTATAGATTTGCCTATTCTAGACACTACAAATAAATGAAATTTTATTACTGTCTTCTTTCAATTTTTGTAGATTTTTGAATAGAGTTTCTGTAATCTGCTATCCTACTAGCTATTCCTGTCACAACTCAATAAAGAACATAAACATTTTTTAAAGTGAAAACCTCATTTAGATAAAAATATTAGGAGGTATAATTTTCTCTTTCCCATAAGAAAAATATAATATTAACATTTAGCTGTTTTATGCATGTCTGAAGCAAGAGATAAACATTTTCAAATACTGTTCTTTCTTAAATGAATACTTTGGTTTTGACAGACAAGCAATCCGCTACCTAATCTTTAATAGAGGACTAAGTCAGAAAATAAAGAAAACATTTACATTTCTAAGGATTTGCAGAAATGTAAGATCGTCTTTCCTTTTTACCAAAGTTGGCACTAATTTTTTACTTGCTGTAGTTAAATACATACTTTAGCTCGAATTAAATATATTCCAACATGAGTTTTACTAGTTTTATCCTATAGTAATTACATGCAGCTTCAGGCAATATTTAATTAAGAATTAAACTATGCTAATCCTTTAAAAACTCTGTTTATCTAAAAGCAAAAATCTAGAACACATTTTCCTCCCAAGAACTTTGATGTTCTAATATTTCATGTTTTTTGTCAGCGAAAGGACTTGAGGCTGTGTGTGTGTGTGTGTGCGCGTGCACATCTGTGTACTCGTGTGTGTTTGTGAACTTAGAGAACAATATGCTCTATTTAAAGGGCTTAGAAGCAATAATTAAAATAGTATCACATTAAAAAATATGTCTTGAAGATGCTCTATTCATGGGTAGGAAATTTCAATATTGTCAGGACGTCAATTCTTCCCAACTTGATCTATAGATTCAATGCAATTCAAGTGATAACCAACCCCCGCAAGGTGTTTCGTGGATATTGGCGAACTGATTCCTAAGTTTATGTGGAGAGACAGAAGACACAGAGTAGCCAACACAATCCTGAAGGGCAAGAACAAAGTTCGAAGGCTGACACTACCAGGCTTCAAGACTTACTATAAGGCTTCAGTAATAAAGGCAGTGTGGTGCTGGGGACAGAATACACAAATAGATCGATGGAACAGATCAGAGCCCAGAAACAGACACACATAAATATAGCCCACTGATCTTTGACAAAGGAGTAAAAGCAACACAATGGAGCAAAGATGGTCTCTTCAGCAAGTGGTGCTAGGACAACTGGACCTCCACATGCAAAAAGATGGATTTAGACACAGACCTTACACCCTTCTCCAAAATTAACTTAAAATGGATCACATACCTCAATGTAAAACACAAAACTATAAAACTTCCAGAAGATAACATAGGAGTAAACCTAGGTAACCTGGGTATGGTTTTCCATCTTGTTTCCCTTTAAATATGACCTTTAAAAAAAGTTAATTTTTATTTAGAATATGTTTCACATATATTCTGTGAATGTTTTGATAAGTCATACTAGCTTAAATAATGTTGTTTTACTTTTATTAAAGGTATTTTTTTCTGAACCGGAAGAACAAAGAGCATTACCCTCTTTTGTGTGACCTTTTATTTGTTCATAGTCTCTAAGCTGTTAATCATTGTTCCTCTTGCTAATTTACCAAGAGATATAATTTCAGTCTCTCACTGTCACATAATATTCACATTGGAAAGTTACTTAGAATAAAAATCTAATTTATCTTCCTCCCTCTATGGGAAGTAAAGTAACAGTGGTCTAAAAGTCTGGTTGTTCAGTTGCATAGAACGGCTTTAGCAAAAGCAATTCTAGACCACAGCTTTCCTGATCTTTTCCCAGTATCTTTTTGACCACTGTGCTGTTAGTTATGCTTGTATAAAATGCTAGACATTATTTTTGGAGCCTGTGACTAAGAAATAAAATGGTTTTTGTTGTTGTTAATTTAGTATTTGAAGTTGTTAGACATGGTTAATGCAAAAGTTAAGAGGGGGAAAAAGCAATATTTCCAGATTAAAAATGGAATAAAGGAAAGTGATTGAATTACCTGTTTGTCAATCATTGTACAAAGTAATTTTTCCTATTGATCAAACAAGTTTTTATACACCTCTCTCTAAATATATGTTATATAGTTGATAAATTCCTACATAAAGAGCTACACTCCTTTGTTTTCCCTTATTGAATGTATTATTTTATTTAAAATAGACGCTTAGTTAACTTCTTGATGAAACGCAAATTAAATTTCTCAGATGAATGTTCTCTGTAAGCCATGATTAGTCCTCTACTGTCCATCGTGATATCCTTGTGGGTAAATCTGTTAAGAGTAATAAATTATTTTGGAGGGACTCGCATTGGCTTTCCCTTGGCCTTTGAGAAACTCTGGACAGAAATCAGTTATTAGCAAAAATGATTTCTGTGGACAGAAATCCGCTATCAGCCTTGGATTATTGAAGCAACTACTGAGCCTGAACTTTAATGCAACTGGGAAAGTTGGTAGTACATATTACAAAATGGTGAGATTCAAAATGTTCTTTTAAGTAATTTTCACTAGACACAATAGGGGTGTTTTTTTTAATATGGTTTATTTATAATTTTATGACGGGCTATAACTCTTGATGAACCACCATTCATATTCTCCTACACCCTCATGACCACATATAAAAGAAAAAAGTCAGCCTCGCATGACATGTACATTATATTCTTTCTTTATCAATGTATAAAATAATGAATTGGATCACTAGCATTCCCTAGTGTTCATCAAATTAGTTTTTTTAGAATCATTTGAATTTATGAATTTAAACTTATTGGATGTGCTTTAATCTACTGTAGCTATTATCTTTACTGATATTCAAAAAGTACTATAGTTAGAGGGCAGAATATTCTTTATATTGTCTACTGAGAACATTTGATAACAACTCTAGCAATCTTTTATGGTTTGCTTACTCTATGGTATGACAAGCTATACGAGGATTATCCTTTTTTAGACCTGGAATAAGCTATTTCTTCAGAGTCCTGGGTTCTTATAGGGGGACATCCCTCAAGACCCCAATCTTTGAATAGGTATGTACATTGCTGTGGGGATTATCATTATTTCTAGGCAATTTCAGTAGAAAGAATTGGAAAATTTATAAATATGTTGAATCATCTTTGTTACTCTCCTCCATTTATCCTAGTTTCTGGTATTTTTTGAATGTTTTGTCTTCATTACCTTTGGATTTTTAGAATCCTTTTTTTTTTTCCTGCTGACCTTATTATCTTGTAGGACATTATCTGTTGCATTTATTTACTCTTGTGTTCCTACTAGCTTATTCTGAAAGGAAGAAAAAAATTAATATCTAATTCTTTCCTGGGACCTATAGGTTTTTCTAATTTTAGGTTTTTCTAATTCTTGGTTGTGTTGCTCTTTCTTTCATATTATTTATAATTTTATTACTTTTGTTTAGGTCACATTGAAAAAAATTGATTTTTTCTATTTCTCTAGTGGACATGTATTTCTAGAATGTTCTCATTATCTGTAGGTACTTTCATTGTCTGAAAGAACACTATTCTGCTCCTTATTCTTTTCTCCTTGTAACAACATTACACGTGATTAACTAGATCCTTTTCTGTCGCTCATTCTTACATAGATTTAATTTTCTTGTACTTACAATAGACAGTGGGTGGATCCAGAAGCATTTTCTAGCTTCACTGCTCTAGAGCTCACTACTTAATATTTGTGTGAAGTGCTCTAAATTGTGTCCCTGTCTTTTCCAAAAATTCCTGGCTGTCTTCCTAAAAGGCTTTTTTTCTGCTTTTATTGCCACTCTTCCTTTCAATACAGATTCTATTCTCAGCATTTCCTTTTCAATGTAGGGTGTGTTTTGAAGGAAGTTTTGCCTGTTATTTTTTAAGAGTATATAAGATACAGACTGTTGCAGTTCTTCAGATTTCACTATGGCCCTATTGCATTCACTTACCAATCAGAATGTGTAAAACTCTGTGAGTTTCACAAGACCTGACACACTTTCAGGGAATGTCTATAGTCAATTTGGGGTTCTCCTCTTCTCGAGGCATATTGTTTCCCTTCAGTTTTTGCAAACAGGTGCTGATATTCTGCAGTTGTTGAAGCTGTGAATGGATTGTCTTAACCTACTTGTATCTTAGGGTTTACAGGGGAAACGTGTCACCTGATTTCGCTGTCGGTATCCACAGGTTTTTGATACGGTTATTCTCATTGCTCTGCCTATTTTTATGGAGAGATTTGCAAACATTGAAATAATTACCAACACCACACCACTGCCACCTTTTCACAATTTCCAGGAATATTTACATGGTTTTCAACTCCAGGTACTCAGCTTCCATATCTGGTCTTCAAAATTTGATCTACCTAAGGAAATACATTGCAAACAAGTTCTCTTTTCCCAAATTACCCACCATCCACTTCTCAAATGAAAAGCACACTTATTTCCCATCCTCAGTGTTATTTTAGAACATTTTGCCAGAGTAGGAAAAACTCAGAATTACCAAATAGACAGATATTTTGAAATATTGGTGTTGAGAAGCCAACTAATTAATGGGTCACAAAACTTTTCTCATTTCAGGTGGTTTCTACATTTTTAAAAATGTTTTTCATAAAAAACACTGGCACAAGGCCTAATGGATTAGTCAGTTTATAGATAATAAAAGTTAATTTTGATATAAGATCAAAATGTCTCATTGCCATATATTTAGGAAGATTAAAAAACCACACAAATGATGACTCTGTTGTAACAAAACATTTTCCCATTTTTATCAACGTGTGATCAACTTTCCCAGTGCCTACATTTAAGAAGGAATAAATAAAACTAAAGATAATTCCTATTTCATTCTATCAATAAGTAATTTCATCCATGGATACACAACCTAATGGAAAAAAGTGTATCTGTTCATCTCATTAAGAGATGAATTTCCAGTAAATGATTAGTTTATTTTTAATAATCACTTATCACAATATGTGCTATTTTGTCCCATTTTAAGCAACCATGTACCTGTAATAATTGTTAAAATAATTCAATGCAAAAGAAACTTTTTTAACATTTGAAGCCTTACAGTCATAATATATATATATACATACATATTTCATATACATATTTTTGTTGCGTATTATAAACATCTAAAGATTTTTCCAGTTATATTGTTTTAAATACCTTAACTGTACACTATTTCATTTATTGCTTTTATTTTCTTTTTGTGCTTACCTGCCTGGAGTGTGTAGGAACAATGCGAGGGCCGAGTGGCTAGAGCAGAACAGGGGGAGGAATAAGGGATGAGCACTGAGCAGTTAGAGGAGCAAGCAGATGACAATGGCTGTGACTGACGCTCTGCATGGATGGCGAAGCCACTGGAAATATTTGGGCAATAGAGTTCAATGATCTGAATTACTTTTTTAAAAGCTTGATTTGGTTGCTATTCTGAGAATAGCCAATTGGAGAGAAAGAGAGTGTGGCGGACATTAAAATAACTGACGTGGAAGACCATGGTGATTTTCAATCAGGGAAGTACAGGTGTAGGTAGAGCAAAGTGGTTGGATTTATTACATATTTTGAAGGCTCGATTGAATTAATTTGTTTTTTAGTGTATATGTGGCATGTTAGAGAAAGAAAGGAGTAAGCATAAATCCAATATTTTTGACCTGAGCTGAAGGAAGCATAGAGTTGATATTTATTGAGACGGCAATGACAGGCAGAGAAACAGGTTGAAGGGAGACATTCTTACCTTGTCTTTCCAATGTGTTAAGTTTGGGATGCCTACAGGGGTGATAAGTGGGCAGTTGGATCATGGGTCCAAAGTTCAGGGGAGAACTACAGGATGGAACTAGAAAGTCGGAGATTTTCAGCGTTCTGTAGTATGCAGCACCATGTGTACAGAGGAGTGAATGCACAGAGAGAGCAGAGACAAGGGCTGAGCTTTGGCACATTCCAACATTCAATGCTATCTTCCAATGTCTTTGCAAATTTTTTTAAAGGAAGGATGACTAGACACATTTAAAAATTTTTCTAGAAGATTATCCTTTCTTATTCATTAAAATTTTGAAACTGCTCTGTCCTTAATTTACGAATGCAACATATATTCATTTTTCTTGAAGATAGTTTAATATTAGACTCATTAAAATAACATTCTCTTTCATGCCTTAAATTGTACCATTTTTCTGTTTTTTGTTTGTTATCAGACATTCTATTTCTTAAATCTTAGCTTTTTTTTTTCCCCCACATCCTTGGTTCTTCATATGCCCAGAGATCCTTGGTTTGCCACTCATAGTGATGAATGAAAATGGTATTATTTCAGTTAATTGGTGTGGATTCCCTCACCAATTGTTGTGAATGAAAATTTGTTTGCCTCTCTCCTCTCTCACTTGAGTGATACGGTTGATAGGAAGTTCTATTGACAATGGAAGGATTTATCAATTGATCTAATTCCCTGAGAATTAACAGAAGTTAAGCTAGGAACATTCAATTACCAGAATGGGTTGGATTTTACGCTGGTGAACCCAAAGCAAAACCTGTTGCTTTCCTATTACCCTTGCAATGTGTTATTTTTTTCAGACAAGTGATTTTTATTTTATTTTGGTCAGAGATTAACGCAGTCTATTTACCTTACATGAAAGTGGGGTGGAACATGCTTAGATAGACTACCTGTGCACTCCATGGCCTTATGTTCTGTTTTCCCTCGCCTTCCATGGTACGCTCCCCACAGCACTGACTGAACATGAAGCCTCTCTGCAGTTGGCAGAACAGCCCCTACCTCCACTGTAATCCGTTTCTAGTAGTTTGGGACTATGTTATCGTTTGTTATGCTCCCTCTGTTATCTATTCCTATAAGCTTTCTAACTTTCAGAAAATTATTACAATGTGTTTTAGCTCTATAATTGAAGATACAATATTGTTTTATGATGAAGAACTTAGGTAAAGATTGTTCTTAAAATTTGCTACCTCCACTTATTAGCTTTGTGAATTTGGGAAGATTGCTTAAGTCTAGTAAAAATACAGTTTACTTTAAGGTAGGGGTAATAATAATAATACTTGTACACAGGATTACTATTAGCATTAATTAAGGAAATATACATCAAGTCCTATTCCTGGAGACTAGTATATGTTTAATATTTCTATTAACAATATTAAGATTATGATTACCACATGACCCAGCAAACCCTCTTCTGGATATCTACCCAAAAAATCTGAAAATATCTATCCATAAAGATATATATACCCATATGTTCACTGCAGCATTATTCATGGTGGCCAAGACATGGAAATAACCAAAGTGTCCTTCGATAGATGATTGGATAAAGAAGATGTGGTACATGTATACGATGGAATGTTACTTGGCCATTTTAAGAAAAGATGAAATACTGCCATTTGTGACAACATGGATGGATCTAGAGATTATCATGCTAAGCAAATAAGTCAGACAGGAAGTTGGGATCTATATGATTTCACTCATATGTGGAATATAAAACAGAAAACAACAAATGAAAAAGAGAAACAAATGAACAAAAACTCAGACACAATAGTTTAGTGGTTACTGGAGGGAAAGGGGGGAATGAGGAAGATAGAAAAGGGGGTCAAATACATGGCAACAGGAGTACTGACTCTGAGTGGTGAACAGAAAATGCAATACATAGATGATGTATTACAGAATTGTACACGTGAAACTTACATAATTTTATTAACCAATGTCACCCCAATGAATTTAATAAAAAACAGCATATGTGTATGTATCTACCTATTTATATATTTATCCAATTTCATGGTTCTTACGAAAGCTTTTAATTATAACAGCTATGAGGGGAAATCACTATTTGCTTATAGGATTTTTCTCACTTTCGTATGTTTCTTTTTATAGACTTTATATTTTAGCAGTTTTAGATTCACAGAAAAATTGAACGGAAGATACATGGATTTCCCATAAGCCCTCTGACCTCACTCATACATAACCTTCCCTTTATCACTGTCCTCCACCAGAGTGGTATGTTTGTTACAACTGATGAACCTGAATTGACACGCCATTATCACCCAAATCCCATAGTTTACCTTGAGGTTCACCTTTGGTGTTGCACATTCTGTGGGGTTATGTTGTGTATTCACCATTACAGTAGCATACAAAAGTTTCACTGCCCTAAAAGTCCCCTGTGCTGCACCTAGTCATCCCTGCTTTTCCCCATCCCCTGAAAACCACTGATATTTTTATTGCCTCCATAGTTTTGCCTTTTCCAGAGTATCATATTGCTAAAATCATACAGTATGTAGCCTTTTCATATTGGCTTCTTTCACTTAATAATATGTTTTTAAGTTTCCTCCATGTCTTTTTCATGGCTTGATAGCTTATTTCCTTTCAATGTTGAATAGCATTCCATTGTCTGGGTGGACCACAGTTTACTTATCCTGTTTTTCTGAAGTAGTTTCCTATGGCAATTTATTGGCATCGTTTATAGATGTTCTACATATATTTTCCCAGCTCCAGCATTATATGTATGTATATTACTCTAGTTTGTCTCTGTTACAATCTATATACTCTTTATACTTCATAGAAAGTAGGCATAGGTAGGATTACAATGAGTACTGCGGTACTAATATTCACGACTGAAAGATCGGGATCCAATTGGTCACTTATCAGGAGTCTATGGAAGTAACTGACTTTTGCCCAGTTTTCAATTGATGAATTTGGATTTATGGGAATTGCTGGTTTGTTTTCTAACAACTTGGGAGTTTTCAACTATAAGAGTAAGTGGTTCAACCTCAATAATTACAAGAGCAACCACAATACCTGCCAGAATCCACCTTTAAAAACAAAAACAACAAAAAACTAATAGCAAAATGAAACACTAATGTGGATTATCCTGAAACCAGCCTTTATTGCATCATGTAATTATAATTTTAATTTTTTTTTTTCAGTTTAACGTTCTTCATGGTCTACATAAAAATGCAATAGAAGAAATGTCAGGAGATATAAAGGAAGGAACAAAATCCCAAAACAGCAAGGATAGACTGATCTATGAGTTAAGAGCAGAGGTAAGATACTGGATAAAGAGTATAATACTAAAACATATCTGAAGATTATTAAGTGATGTACTATTCTAAGAGCTATAACTGAGGCAACTTTGGTACTTGATGAAGAAGAATGCTATTGAAAATCAAATAATGTGATTGGTTTATATGTGATTTTAAATGCTGTGGGGTAGTGTTGGCTTTTCACTAGATCTAAATTATCTGAACATTAGAAAGACAAAATATTTGACTAAAAAACCACCCTCGTATCCAGTACAAGTCTTAATGTGACTAAATAATTTATTAAAAGTTCAATCAGCTGCTGGATCTGATGTGCTAAGATATTGTCAGGACCAGTACAAGATGTATTGCAGGTAGTTTCTGCTGCTGGCAGTGAGCAACAGGCAGGGTAAGCCGAGTTGTGTTACAGTTAATTTATTTCTTAGCTATAACCACTAAAATAGTGGAAACATCTATTTTGCACTCTTACTTCCACCAACAAATTAATTTTCACAGATTGTAAACTCTGTTTTCTGTGTCTTGTTGATAAAGTAAGAATTACCATCTTTAGAGATAGGAGGGGAGATTGAATTCTTTGCACTTCTTAGAAAATTCTGTTAGTCCATTACAAGTGGGAAATCATGAATTATGTATTTTCGTACCAGGTAAGCCTGCAGGATGTCTTGGATACAAACGTGTAGGAACATTTCAGCAAATGGAACTAAGTTAGTGAACATACGGGCTGGGACGAAAGCAATTTGTATTAGATGGTTTCTTCCTTAGAAAACTCTAAGTCCTCAACTCACACCACAGTATTTTTACATCAGATGAACATAGCACGATGGAAAATGCACAGATTTTGGAGCCAGAAGCGGTTCCCTCACTTATGGATTCCTTTATTCAGATCAACTCCTTAAGCCTCTGTGAGTCTCAGTTTACAGACAGGAATAGTGGAAATAAGAATAATAATAGTTATCACACAGGAGTTTTGTAAAGATTACCTATTGTAGAAAACTTGTCTGAGGCAGAAGGCTTTACTGTTGGGAATGAGCTAAGCTGTTTAGGAGAATTAGCTCTCCCTGTGTTGTCCCAACTGCATCACCGCCATCCCTTGCCACCTCTTCTACTCTGAGTCACAGAAGAGGTGCTGAGTTCAGTTGAGATCCATGACGAGAAAGACGGTTGCAAATAACTCCTCTGAGCAGTTAAGTCAGGGAAAATGATGATGGCTATTTTATCTTTTGTTTTCTAACAAGAATCAAACCATCAGGGTAGGGCCACTTTTCCTTGGTCCTGAGATCTGGGAAGCGTCTTTGATGAAGCATTGCAGAACATGTGGTATAAAAACTTATTGAGCAGTTACAGACAAAAACAGGAAAGCACTTATGCTGGTCTATGATAACTCTCCTTGAGAGCCAAAGGTATCATCTTCTATCATCATTCTCAGGATACATTGGGAGCCACAGCAATATGGGAGCTCTGATATGCATCTTTTTAAGTTAGAGTTAATAAAAAGTCCTGTGACTCATTCATTAGTTACGTGGCCTGGACTAAGCTATTTCATATCCCTAGAGCTCAGTTGTGTTCCTTATATTAGGATATAGACATTTCACCCACCTAAGGCCATCTCCCAGAAGACATTCAAATACTATGACACATGATCTTTCGAGTTAACAAATTTTAACAAAGCACTGAATGTTGAAAGCAAATGTAGACATGAATTGGCCATGCCTTTTGCTATGTGCGCTTGAATTGTAAATTCAATTGCATGAAATTGCAGAAAGAAGGCTTTGTTCAAAAGAAACACATATTGGGACAGATTCTTAGAGAAACAGTGAATGTAAGAGAGAGAGAGAGAGAGAGAGAGAGAGAGAGAGAGAGAGAGAGAGTTTTATATGTGAGCATATGTGTATATTTAAATTTTAAAGTAGGATAGAAGCTACCTCCTTACTTTGGAAGAAGACAGATAACCACTTTTTTTGCATTATTTTGTTTTTTTGACACTGGCTATGTTTAGGTCTTAAAATCGTATCATAACTTTTTTTATAATTTAGTACCCCCTTTACCCACTTCTCCCACCCTCCACCCCAGCCTATGAGTTATTTTTTTTCAGATTCCACATGTAAGTTTGTACAATATTTGTCTTCTCTGTCTGACTTATTTCACTTAGCATAATACCGTCAAGTCTATTATTGTTGTTGCAAATGACAAAATTTCATTCTTTATGGCTGAATAATATTCCATTATACATATAAATTTCTTTATCTATTCCTCCATGAATGGACACAGGTTGTTTCCATATCTTGGCTACTGTAAATAGTGCTGCAATGAACATAGTGTTGCATATATCTTTTTGAGTTAGTATTTTTGTTTTGTTTTTATAAATACCCAGAAGTGGAATTGCTGGATCACATGTTAGTCCTATTTTTAAGTTTTTTGAAGACCCTTCATACTATTTTCCATAGTGGCTGCACCAATTTACATTCCCATCAACAGTGCACAAGGATTCCCTTTTCTCCACACCCCTGCCAACATTTTTTATTTCTTGTGTTTTTGATAGTAGCCATTCTAACAGGTATGAGATGATAAACATTATGGCTGTGACTTCATTTCCCTGACGTTTAGTGATGTTGAGCATCTTTTCCACGTACATGTTGGGCAGCTGTATGTCTTCTTTGCAAAAGTGTCTATTCAGAAATTCTGCCCATTTTTAAATCAAATGGTTTGTTTTTGCTATTGAAACATACGTGTTCTTATACTATATTTTGAATGTTAACCCCTTAACAGACATATGATTTGTGAATATTTTATTTCATTCAGTAGGTTGCCATTTTATTTTATTGATGGCTTTCTTAGCTGTGTAGAAACTTTTTAGTTCGATGTAGTTCCACTTGTTTGCTTTCGTTACTTTTATTTATGGTGTCAGATTAAAAAAATAATCACCAGTACCTATGTCAAGCAGCTTACTGCCTGTTTTCTCCTAAGAGTTTTATGGTTTCAGGTCTTACATTCAAGTCTTTAATCAATTTTGCATTAATTTTTGTGTGTGGTGTAAGACAGTGGTCTAGTTTTATTCTTTTGTCTGTTGCTGACCAGTCTTCCCAACACCATTTATTGAAGAAACTGTCTTTTCCCCCAATATATTTTCTTAGCTCCTTTGTTGTAAATTAATTGATCATATATGTGTGGGTTTATTTCTGGGTTCTGTAGTCTGTTCTATCTATCTATGTGACAGTTCTTTGCCGATACCACACTGTTTTGGTTATTATTGCTTTGTAGTACAGTTTGAAATCAGGAGTGTGATACCTCTAGACTTGTTCTTCTTTCCCAAGATTGCTTTGGCTCTGTAGGGTCATACTAATTTTGGAGTGATTTATCCTATTTCCATGAAAAATGCCACAATAAGGACTGTATTGAATCTATCTGTAGATTGCCCTGTGTAGTACCGTGTTTCCCTCGAAAATAAGACCTAGCTGGACAATCAGCTCTAATGCGTCTTTTGGAGCAAAAATTAATATAAGACCTGGTCTTAATATAAGATTGGGTATAATGTAATGTAATGTAATATAATATATAATACCAGGTCTTATTTTAATTTTTGCTCCAAAAGAAGCATTAGAGCTGATGGTCTGGCTCAGTCTTATTTTCTGGGAAAATAAGATGTCATAACAGTATTATATGGATGTTATAACAATATTAACTATTCCAGCTTATGAGCATAGAATATTTGTGTCTTTTTCTATAATTTTCCTTAATGTCTTGTAGTTTTCAGAGTACAGATCTTTCATCTCCTTGGTTAAATTTATTTCTAGGTATTTTATTCTTTTTGATAAAATTGTAAATAGAATTGTTTTCTTCATTTCTCTTTGTGGTAGTTCCTTATTAGTGAATTCAAACACAACAGTTTTTGTGTATTGATTTTGTATCCTGCAAAATTACTGAATTCATTTATTTCTATCATTTTTTTGTGGAATCTTAAAGGTTTTTTTCTATGTAATATATGCATTATACTTTAATTAAAAAGATAACTTATTTTTAAAAATCTGTTTATTTTTAGATATGTAATCAACATTGCAGTAAGTATGCATGTGCACATAAATCTTTGGATTTAAAATGGCTTAGGGAAAATTCCTAGAAATGATATGGTTTGGTCAAGAGAATTTTTATTTTAAAAACCTTTTATACACATTGCCAAATTGTACATTAGAAAAATTGTGTCAATTTACATTTTTACTTGCTTGTAGTATATAAATATACTCATTTCGTTATTATATGGACAACAGTAGATATTGTTATTTTTAGTGTGTGCCTAGATGATAGGTTAAAAATGCTATTATAATTGGCATTTTATTGATCTAAACTTATACATGTTTTATTGGTTTGCCATTTTAATAGATACAGTGTTTATTATAATTACCATTCACTGAGAACTTGCATAGATAGTGCTGGGCCATTGTGATATTAGATCTCATTTAACATTTTGACACTCTTGTGATCTGCGTATCTTTAGTCACATTTAAAGGAACCTTAACCTTAGTGAACTCACCTTGGTCAAGGTTAGAGAATAATCTCAAACATTATTGAAATATTCTTTTACCGGGGATCCTATTTAGTTTTAGCTTCTCAGAGGTGCTCACGGAAGCTCAGGTTGTTAAGCAAGATAGGCAACTTACCAAAGGCCAATCCACTAATGAGTTACAAACCCAGAAACCAAATGCAGCCAGCATTTAGTATGTGACATTGCTAACATGCTTTTTTGTCATCATGTGGGTTTCCGAAGCAGTGACTCCAGAAATTTGATAGATTCTCAAGGAATTTTATTGGAATTGGAAAAATAAAATAGTGTTTGAGTACCAGACATTGCAATTTTTTTAACCATTGCTGATCGCCATGTATGGTGGACAACTTAAAAACTGCTGCTAACACCCACCAATTTGATAAGAGTATTATTTTCTCTTGAAAGTGCGTTCTACTGATTTCTTAATCTGTCCAATCTCTTCAGATGTAATTTGATGATGATTTTTCCATTTTGGAAATCATATTGGTCAAAGAAACGTAAAGTGCAGCCCTGACAAAAAGGCCCCCGGGTATTTAAATAATTGACTCATCTGGTTAATGTGTAATGAGTGAGTTCTTTGAGCCCGGAGTCACTTAATAAATGAATGTTTCAATATCTGCATATATGCATATGCGTAATGGAGACATTTGATCTTTTCTCCATATTTAAGATCAAGGTCCCTCGAACTGGAAATGAGACGCTTATTTAGAATGGAAATCAACTGGTATTTTGAATCAGGAAATCATGATTTCTTTCTACAATCTGGCTGCTGCTTGAAAGCAAACTCATAATCAGGAAATACTCCTTTTACATATTTTAGGCCAAAATTTTTGGAGTAAATGTTTTCCAAGAGAAACTAATTATTTCATTCTTGTATTATCCTAAAAACTACACCAACATTTCAGTTTCAAATTCTTAGGAATGTTGATTTCTTATTTTCTTATTTCTTATTTATGGTTTAGTCTTTTGTCTGCACACTTATTCACACATTTCCTGCTATTCCTTTTGTACTTTGAGAGGTGGAATAGACAAACTTTTAACTACTTAACCCAGTAAGTACACTTAAAACTCTGAACATTTTCTATACATAAAGTAAACATAGAAAGACTCTCAAAGTTGAAGAGAGGAGACATACCACTTAGGTGACTTGGGACAGAAAAAGTGACATAGTGATGAGGTTCCTGAAGTTTGTTTTTGCCACATATTTCCCAGAATTGGAGCTGAAGAAGCGAACAACATTTAAATACCAACAGTCACAGATAAAAACAAACAAACAAAAACCACCCAAGTCTGCTTGCCCAGAAAGCTGTTAGATAATAACTGCTCTAATTCAAAATCACAGAAAAAACAAACAAACAATAAAAACAAATAAACAGTGCCCCACGTCAAGCCCCCATTCACAAAGCTGAGTGCAAAGACTGGACTTGCGCCCTTGCCAGGGTACAGAAGAGGTGAGCAGTCCTCCCTGCTGATGTGGTGGCAGAGAAGGCTGAGTTGGAGCAGGACTTTCCTCTCTGTTTGGCAGTAAGAAGGCCCCAGGCCCTGGTGGTGTCTGGAAACCCATAGGAGCCGGTATTTCCACCTCCACCCTCTCCCAGCTTGGAGGCTGAGTGGGTATTGGAACTCCTGTCCTCACCCACCAGTAACCAGTTGGGTATCAATGCAGGTCTAGTGGGGAACCTGGATTTCTTCACTCCCAGGTGTATTACTCCAGCTGGAAGTAAATAAGGAAGTGCTGCCCTTTCACCTTCCAGAACAGTGTCAGAGGAACCCATCTAAAACAGAATGTTTATATAGTTCTGTAGTCTCATAACATAATAGTTAAAATATCCAGGATACAATTGAATATTACTCATTGGATCAGGAACCAGAATATCTTAAAAGTGAATGAAAGAAGACAGTCTATAGATACCAACCACCAAATGAAAGAGATGTTTTAATTACCTGGCAAGGATTTTAAAGTGGCCATCATAAAAATGCTTTAAGGAGCAATCATGAACATCCTTGAAACCAATGAAAAAAATAGAAATTCTAAGTAGAGAAATGGAAAATACAAAGAAGAAATAAATGGAAAAGTTAGGACTGAAAAACAGAACAACTGTATTAAAAAAGGAAAAATAAATGGAGGGGACAGAGGAAAGAATCAGTAACCTTAAAGACAGAGCAATAGAAATTGTTCCATCTGAATGACAGTAAAAAATAGTCCAGAAAAAAAGAAAGAAAGAAATAGAGCCTTTGTTAACCAGTGGTTGAGATAGGGGCCTGTTATATGATAACAAAAAAATCAAACAGTTGTGCTGTTGGAGGCCAGTATGAAAGGTGAAGTAGCAGGCGGCAGTATAGTACTCAAAGAAATAATGGGTGAAAATTTTCTAGATTTAGGAAAAGGGTCAAATATACAGTCAAGAAGCTTAGTAAACTGCAAACAGTGTGAAGTCAAAGATATTCACATTAATGCACATCAGTTAAACTTACGGAAAGTGAAGAAAATAATCTCGACGGCACCGAGAAGGAAATTACACCTGACCTATAGAGAACAAAACAATCCAAATGACAGCGAATATCTCATCAGAAACCAGGGAGGCCAGAAAGAAGTGGCACACAATTGTCCAAGTTGTCAAACGACTGTCAACTCCAAATGCTCTATCCTTCAGGACATTTTCAGAAAAAGGAAAACTAAGGTAATTTGTCTCCAGCAAATAAGCACATGAAAAGATATTCAACATATTAGCCATCAGGGAAATGCAAATTAAAAACTCCAACGAGATTTAACTGCGCACTTATCAGAATGGCTCAATTAGAAATAGTGACAACAGCGATCGATGCTGGGGGGATTGCAGAGCTCCTGCATCAATCATCTCTTTCTAGAGGGAATGTAAATAATAAAGTCACATTGGAAACAGTCTGGCAGGTTCCCAAATAGCAACTATCATGTAACCAAGGAATTACACTCCTGGGCCTTTCTCTCAGAGAAATCAAAACTTATATTCACACAAAACCTATACATGAATCTTTAAAGTAGTTTTATTTGTCAATGCCAACACTTGAAGACGACACTGATGACTTTTATGGGTGAACAATTAAACAAGCCTGAACACCTATATCTCGGCGTCCCCCTCAGCAATAAAATGGGACAAACTCTCGATCCGTGTAATAATCTGGATGGATTTCTAGGGAACTATGTTGAAAAATGGCAATCCCAAAAGATGACGGAATCCCAAGTGATTCTATTTATACAACATTATTGAAGTGACAAAGTTGTAGAAATGGAGAAAAGATGAGTGTTTACCAGGGATTGAGGAGTAGGTGTGGCTGTGAAATGGCCAGGGATGCCTCCTGGTCATGATGGAAATGGCCTGTATTTTGACTCTATCATTGTTGATATCTAGTTATGATAGAGTTGCAAGATGTTACCGTTGGAGAAAACAGGGTAAAGGGAGTGTGAGATGAATCCTAATTAGTTCTTACAATTGCTTAAGTATCTATGATTGTCTCAAAACAAAAATTGAATTAAAAATCAAATCGTCTCAATTTGTGTGATAAGTTCCACCTTTTCCACATACGCCTCTGAAAACATGCATCCCTCATTTTATTTCTATTTTTGGGATCCACGAGATCCCAAGGTCTTATCCTGGCACTATCTTGCTCACTGACCTCCTAGCAATGATATAGGTTTTGTGAGCCTCTTTGATTACCTGTAAAATGGTGTTTAAGTAATTCCTTATCCAAATGAGTCACTCATTTGTATTCAGAAAGTGCTAAAAATTGTGCATTGTGTGTAGAAGGCACTGAATAAATACATGTTTCTACCTTGTCAGTGAAATTTCATTTAGGATATGCTATATCGGACTGACCATCCAGAGTTTTAGAGATTAGTAACACAGTACATAATTCTGTTATGTCCCATACAGAGTTCAGAATACTTCTAGAATCTCGCATAGATCTCCACATGCATTGATGCTTAGGCAAAACTTTGCTGATTACATAGCTGAAAGCCATGTAGATCTTGAGCTGCAAAGAGCATGTTCCAATCCCTCGTTTCTCAGATTCCATTCGATGTCAGTGAACTATCCTGACTAGGCTCCGCCAGCTCTAGCTCAGCGTTCCCTCACCGGCACACGTTACTTCTGATAAACTTCATTACGATTAAAATCCCTCCACATGGTATAAGAAAATGTTTTTGACATGACTAATTATTTTTCTTCCTAATCCTAATTGAATACAACAGGATTTAAATGGAAGGGACCAAATGTATTCATTTGGGGTTTTTTCCTCCCTTCCAGAATGTCTACATTCATTCACTTTTAAAATGCTGCTTCCTAATTGAGAAAAAAAGGCCCAGATGGGTAAAATGTTAGATTTAGTGATTATATAAGTAGTCCTCTTTATTTTGCTTATGCAAGATAAAACATAAACATTTTGTTACGTCTTCCCCCCCCCCCCACATTCGGAAATTGCATTATTGATTGGGATTGAAAGAGGGAACTTTTCTGCATGTGAGAACCAACTGGACCCTCTCTGCATCAGCCAAATGCAGCAATAGTGAACTGAAAAGCAAAACAAGACAATAAACATGAAAAGTTCGTACGCTCATTCATTCATTATCTTACTCAATCATTTGTTCCCTGAATATTTATCAACCTTCTCCAGTGTGCTCAGCAGTGAGGCTTCAGGAGGGTGATGGAGTGAGGGCCGTGGAGGAAAACCAACCAACCCACACAGTTAACTACAGTGTGTTGTGTACTTTGGTAGGTGATGTACAGTGATCCATGCAAGTATATAGGAAAGATGTCAAGAAAGATGGATAGCAGCTAGCCAGGAAAAGAGCAAAGGTAGGTGAGAACTGTCTGTGAAAAGGGAGTAGCTGGCGACACAGAAAGAGGCTGCGATATTAGCAGGAATACATGTAATTAAAAGGGTGGTCTGAGCTGTAGCAATTTTAGAGCGTTTCTGTTGAGTAGGGGAATAAGGTTATTTATTTATTTTTAATGCGGGGATATTGACATTGAAGTGAAAACATTTTTCCTCTTACACAAGTATAGATATCAGGAATTATGTTGATTTAGGGGAATGTTTTGATCACTAGAAGAGCAACATAGTCTAATGCGGAGCAATTCATTACCAGACTTTTTAGGGCAAGGTGGGGAAAACTACAAAGGGCAGAAAAATGTTTTGTTTAACAAAGAAAACATTCTCAAAAAATAAAAAATAAATAAAATATAAATGCAGTCTTTAATTCTGCAACTATTGTATAGGACCTACGGTGCTAAGAACTAGTAGTTCAATGATGTGTGACGTAGAAATGGACCTGCCCCCAGAGTACTGCCCTCAGTGAAGGAGTCATCAAAAACCATAGTTAAGTGCATGTTTTCAGCTGGATTGGAGCTGCCCAGCAGATGTGCATGATGTGGGAAGAGTTAACCATGTTGGAAATTTTAGATAGAGACCTGAGATTGTATTTACCTACACACTGTCATCTTTGATGAGAAGAGTGTTGTATAATTAGAAATCCAGTGTCGTCATAATTTAATTTTCTGAGATTGCCACAATAGGTGTTGAACAGGAGTGATTTAAATTTCTTCTATTTCATACCTTTTAATGACTTTACATGGTCTAGCAAAGAGACGTGTTACAAATTACTGAGAATACTATGGACGTTTCAGAAAGGTTATATAATTTTGAAATAGGATATTGATTGTTACAAGCAGGTTAATTTTGAAAGAGGGTTAGTGATACAGAATTAAGCCTTCTGACAGATTCTGAGTTCAGATTGACAAAACTCAGGAGACAGAATCTATAAAATGATATTTGACATGAGTAAACCATGAGAGAAAA